>NC_064304.1:94320717-94965717 GCF_023373825.1 Bactrocera dorsalis | reverse complement strand
TACACACATATATGTATATATTTTAGTTGCTCTAGTATTTTTCCCACTTTTTTAATATTCTCACATTTCTCTTTCGAATTGGCACACAACATTGGATGGGGGTACTGCAGCGGGCGCCAACGAAAAGAAATTACCCGTAATTGTCTTCATACACGGCGAATCGTTCGAGTGGAGCAGCGGAAATCCTTACGACGGCAGCGTGTTGGCGAGCTACGGCGAAGTGGTCGTTGTAACGCTTAATTACCGCTTAGGAATTCTCGGTGAGTACATGAGCACAAGGAAGCGCTTCAACTTAACTACTAACAGCACTAAAAGCGGGCATGCACTGACGCTTTCGAGTTGCGCGCACGAAACAAAAGCTCCAAGCTCCAGTAACGGTGTGTGCGAGTGTGGCAGCAGACTAAAATAATCTAGCTTAGCTGGCGGAAAATATATGGAGCTAATAAAGTGCCGGCGTGTTAAGTTAAATTGCCACAAAAGCAGCAACGCAACAACGCGGCAACGACAAAAACAACTTAAGCGCAATAACTATAATTTATGTTGATTTTTGTTGTTGTTGTTGTTGTTGTTGTTACTTTTTATGCTTCATCGTACAGAATTCATTACACATCTTTTCTGCAATGTTTCCCTTCTCTTTGTTTTTGCCAACACGCCGCAGGCTTCCTGAACGCCAACCCGAATCCGCAAGCACACGCGCGTGTTGCTAATTACGGGCTCATGGATCAAATGGCCGCACTGCATTGGATACAGCAGAACATACAGAAATTCGGTGGCGACCCGAATGCGGTCACCTTGGCGGGGCATGGCACTGGCGCCGCATGTATCAACTTTCTCATGACCTCGCCGACCATGGTGCGTGGGCTCTTCCATCGCGCCATACTCATGTCCGGTTCGGCGTACTCGTCGTGGGCGCTGGTTGAGGATCCTGTGTCATTTGCTATCAAGCTGGCCAAAGAGGTGAACTGTTCGATACCGGAGGATTTGAATAAGCACCACGAGCAGATAGTCGATTGCTTGCGCGAAGTGCCGTTGGAGGATTTGTATGCGGCGGACATACAGGCGCCGAGCTTTCTGACATCCTTCGGACCATCGGTAAGTTACGAAAGTTGCTGGGCACAGTTAGGCACTGCTGTAATAAATAAGTATGATATTCCGACCACTTTGAAAAAATTAAGTTGAACAGTTGCAACGAATAACTCAAATGCTTTTTCACACTCAGTTTTCATTTCGACTTTCATTCTCTCATTTCTGGTCTTTGAATAAAAACAAAAATATTCAAAAAAACTTCACAAACTTCATTTTTATGGTAATAGGGTTAAAATATTTTTCAATAAAATATTCACGATTTAGAATTTAAAAATTTTATTTTAGGGCTCAGAAACTCTTAATTAATACTTAATTATAAAAAATGTTTTGAAAGAGTTTTTTTCTAAAATTTTTGTTCATAGTTTTTTGAAAATTTTTTTCGCGATTTTTTCAAAAAAAGAAATACATGAAAATATTTAATTCTTCACAAACTTAATTTTTAGTAGAAAAAAGTGGATTTTAGTTTCTTAAATATTCTTCACTACAGTATTCCAAATTTGAAATTTCAAAATTTTATTTCTAGAATTCAAAAATAATAATAATTCTTTCAAACAAAAATCTCTTCTCTTAGTTTTTTTAAATTTTTTATAGTTTCTTCAAAACATTTTTTTTTGTTTGAAAACAAACTATATTTTTTTTCTTTCATAAAAAAATTTAGTAATAATATTCAATTTTTTTTAAGTTTATTTTCAGTTGAAAAATGTGGATTTGAATTTTTCTAAATATTTTCCAAGAAAATATTGCCAATTCGAATTTCAAAATTTTTCCGATTTCAACATTTTATTCTTAAGGCTTAGAAATACTAAACTATTACGTAATTGTAAAAAATATTTTCGAAGAAACAAATTTCAAAAAAAAAAATTTTACATTAATTAAATTTAAATTAAAGAAAAAAATGTCGAAGAAAAATTTTTTTCCAGAAAAAATTTTGAAAAAACTATAAAAAAAAATTAAAAAATATTTTTTGCTTTCAAAAAAGTTTATAATAAAATCTAATTCTTCATAAACTTGTTTTTTTATTTAGAAATTTTTAGTAGAATTTCAATAAAATATTTACTATTTGGAATTTAAAAATTTTCCAGATTTAAAAATTTTACTTTTTTGGCCTAGAAATACTAAGTTATAGTGAATAAACTATAAAAAATATTTTAAAAAAATTTAAAAAAAAATATTTTTTTTTGTTTTTTAAATTATTTTTTTAGTTTTTCAATTTTTTTTTCCAAAAAATGTATTTTTTCTTTCAAAAAAATGCATAACAATATTTAATTCATCATAAACTTCATTTTTCATTGGAAAATGCGGATTTTACATATATATATTTTTAATATTTTTCAAGAAAATATTCAGAGTTTGGAAATTCAAAATTTTTCGGATTTCAAAATTTTATTTTTAGAGCTCAGAAACACTAATTTATTGCATAATTATACAAACTATTTTCAGCGATTTCTTTTTTAAATCTTTATTCTGGAAAATATATTTTTCCTTTTCAAAAAAATTTTAAATAATTTTTCATACCATAAATTTAGTTTTTAGCTGGAAAAAAAGGATTTTAGTTTATTGATAAGGGTTTTGGGTTTTAAGTAATTTCCTAGAAAATATTCGCAAATTGGAATTTAAAAATTTTCAAGGAAAATTTGCAAAATTTTGAAATTGAAAATCAAAAAAAAAATATTTTATAAATATTAAAAGAATATAATTAAATATTTTGTCCGAAATATCAAAGAACTTTTAAAAATAACAAATATATTTCAAACTCAATTATTTGCAATATTTCTCACATTTTCTGTATTTTTTTTAAATATATACATACATCGATATAATAATAAAAAGGAAACTAAGAGTACCAGGTTCAGAAAACAAGCTAACAAATCATAAGCCCTAGAAAATACTTGAACAACTTGTCCATAATAAATACAATCAATTAACAGTTTAGCCTTTTCAACATGAGAGCCAAATTGAGGTCAAGGGTCGTAAGCAAAGCCACATGTGGAAGGGAAAGTCAGGCAGCAGGCTATTTATATACTCTCATGTACTTATATGTATGTATATGTATGAATGTATAGTAGCAATGTACGAGTACATACTTAAATTTAAAATGAAACGAATATGTAGTTTATATCAGAGCAAGTCATCATTGCCAAAGGTTAAAAAGCGAACTAAAAGCAACAAAAACCGAAAAACTTCCACTCACATCTCGTGCCCACGAAAGGCCAAGTGCCCTTGGCTGGGTTGAGTGTGTATGCGTGTAAATGACAGCTTTCAAAATTGACGACCTTTTAGTGTTGACGTTAAACGATAATAGTAGATGAAAATTGTCTAAAATGTATGTACTGAACTCCAACAAAAGGCACAAGATGCAGAGCGCGATAGTGAGGGCGATAACGTATAAAAAATAAAGTGTGCGAGAGGAAGAGCATTTCGAGGTGCACATTTTGCATACACACCTAGATATGTGCCAATGTGTGTGGAAGGGAGCAAAGGCCATGGCAATAAAGAAAAAAATGCAAAATTTTCTTGGGTTAGGGTCGCAGTTTCCGGAAAAATATGGTCGATGTCGAGACATTAAGCAAAAGGTCGGAGGGGAAATGAAAAAGTGCATGTAATACATATGTATTTAGATACTACTTTTCTGCTGAAATAAATTTTAGATGCGAGAGTATAGATAAAATTAAAGACATGGTTGGGTAGGTACTTTTGTTTCAGAATATTCGCTTATGTTTAAACTGAAAATTCACTTTTCTAATATAAGTTGAGATTAGGTGTATTGTTAGAAGTCACTTTGTAACACTACTTTTCTGATAAAATACCATTTTGAAAGTAATTTTTCTCTCTCATAATTAATTTATTTAAACCCAACCAATAACAAATTTTAATATGGCAAAAAGATTGAAAGACTTTTATTTTGAACCGTTCCAAAAAAGTCGGGTCAATGTAATGTTTATGTGCGTCGGCACATCTCATCAGCACACTCTTAACTAGGTGGTGGTACAGATTTGTCCGGACCACTGCTGAAAAAGCAGCCTTTATTTCCTCTGCTACGTTTGCACGTGCCAGTCTCATCTGAGATTTAATGATTTCAGAAGATTTCGATGTCTCACCGATCTGTAGCCAAATCCTGCCGTGGAAGCCTTCCGCTTCTTGCGGCCTAAGCCCCTTGATCGATGATTGAGACTCATTTACGTCCGCTCTTCCAACGTTCACACTGCTTAGCACCCTTTTGGTCCAATCAAGTGTCTTAGGATGCTGCTCAAATTCCTGCTCAGGCACAGCTCTCCAATATTTTGGCTACCAACCGACTATCTGATTTGAACTTTCTAGCTGCTGTTATATGCTTTGTGATTTGGTCCTTAACATTCGCTGGAGAACCCGTGCCCCTCATGAACTTAGCAGAGATTCCTGTACTGGAGCTGGCGATTCCGTCTCGGGCTACAGTTGTAACTTTATTTTCTGTCAGCAGATTCCTGCCGACTTATACTAACCTTCAAACTCGTAGTGACGCTTAGCCATTTCCCCCAGCGCAGGTTATAAACCGATTCAACTATTATTCGAAAGCATGACTCCGTGTTGAGCAAAGGGTCAAAAATCTGTAATAGTCTAATAGCCGTGAAGGCCGCATAACCAGTTTTGGTCCATCGTAATACCACATGGAGTTCAGTTGCTAGTTCCAAGAGGACCCCTTTTAAAATGCTTGCACTTGACGCGAACGGTAATAGAATCTGCGGCACACTACCGATACCTTCTCCAATGTATCATACTGTGGGGACTCCAGATGCTTACAGCGTACTCTTGCCAATGCGGGATAAGAGTACAAAAGAAGCTCTATTGTTTTCCTTGTGCCCTGCTCTAGATATTTCCTGCAGTTTTCTCGATCTGTCACCCCCATCTTGCGACCGTATCTCGCCTCCAGACAGTGGCCAGTTAGTACTCCCACTATGTTCCTATAATGCATAGGTCTCCCAATGTTGAACACGTTTTCGGATGGTAGTCGTACACCATCTTGGCAATCCCGACCAATATTTCATGGAACTCGATGCCTTTGTGACCTAGCATCCACTGTTGCTCTGCTTCCCAAGACACTTCTGGCCGATATGCGACACGAGGTTACTGCCTGCAGGTGCCTTAGAGGCCAGCTCGCGGGTTTCACAATATAAAAGGTCTCAGCATATTAGCATATAGATATGAAATGTGGACTGAATTGTCACTTGATCCTACAGTGTATCTAGAGCCGTTGAAAGGCTATCAGGTTTCCATAACCATTTTCATTTTACACAATTGAAACAAAAAATATTCCAAATCTCCTTTCTTGCTTGTATTAAACATCGAATTTTTTATTATTTCATTTTTTATGGCGGCGTCTATTAAAACATTTATTATCTGCGACAACAAAAAATTCGGACATTCCAGTGGTTCGATGATGTGCTGTTTTGTGTCTTTCATTTCCTTTTTGTCTGCGCCTGGCGACATTTTCGCCTTATCACTTGACGGCGCGTCGAATTATTTTCACTATAGCATTTTCATGAGCATTTTCCGAAGAAAAACACTAAGCACTAAACACTAAACAAAATAAAAAATGTAGAGAAGAGAAAAAGAAATAAATATATATACTAATGCAAGAGGTTGGACAAAACATCTCTATTAAGTGCAACGTTGCCAACCCTGTCATATAAAAAATATATATATTTCTTTATTTATGTTCGCACTTCCTTTTGTTGTACTCTGCGATAGCATCACCCATAATATTATTTTCGGTGTGAAAGAACATTCCTCAGACACCTAACCTACAAAACATGCCTCTTGTCTCTAACGCGAGACATTCCCTTGTTATTGTTGTAGCAATAACGGTATTCTACACCGCGTGTTGTCTGTGTGCGGCTGACTTTATTGCTCAATTTCATTTTCTACATTTATACGACAGTTGTGCTGCTGTTCTTTTTTGGCTTGGTTGCTTTCGCCAAGGCTATCATTCATTTTTATGCCTACGCCTAAAGCCCGCACACGCACGTAAGAGCCGGCGCAAAGCAATCATACTAAAAATAGTTGAGGAAAAGTCTGCACCGACAATCAAGCTTCTGGAATATCAAGTTACTATTTACGCATTTCTTTTCCAAACTGCTTCCGCCAAACTGACATACATCCCGAGACTCACTTTGCCTCCTCGTTTCACCGCTTTTTTCATTTTCAATTTAGGTTGATGGCGTCGTTATACGACCCGGACACTCCAATTTCGATATCGATGATTTAATGATGCGCAGCGCCAAGCGCGCCTCAGCAGATGGCGGCGGCAACGGCAACGGCTTCTTTGGTGGCGGCGCTTATACAGGTGGCCCCGGCGGCGGGGGCAGCAGCTTTGGTGGTGGAGCTGGTGGCGCATCTGCCGGTGGTGGCAGCGCCAATGGCGGCGGCAATTCCGCAGGTGGTGTTTACTACAGCGCGTTAACGGCGAACTACGCGAGCATGAGCAGCGGCGCTAACCTCGGTTTGGGCGGCAATGGCGCACACTATGATGTGCTCTTCGGCGTGGTGACCGGCGAGTCCATATGGCGTTTCAGCGCACACGACATCCAGAACGGCTTTGAGGGCGAACGGCGCGATAAGATTATTCGCACTTATGTACGAAATGCCTACAATTATCATCTCAATGAGATCTTCTACACGGTAAGTACACACAACCAGTTTAATGCTGTTTTTGAGAGACCAGCGAGATTTATTTTTTTATTCTATATATTCTATGAAATCACTGAAATTAAAGGCAAAAATAGCAGTGGATGCGATGTCCATCTGTTATTTAATTAAGCATTTTATTTTTAACGAGAGATCAATTTTTCCCTCAATAAATACCTATACATAGGTTACCTTTCGGAATTCGGCAACTCTAGTATTGTTATTTGAGAACTCACAACTTTATTGTAAAGTTTGACATTTTTGTTGTTATAAATATGTACATATTTAGTACGTTTTGACATACGAGCGTTATTTGAGTTGTTTACAGTAACTAAAAATATTCATCTCGCTATAAAAATTTAATCGCGAATATTTTCGTGCTATTATGTTTTACAACTTTCGATGTGGATTAACTCAACAATAGTGCATCGATTAACTTAATTCAATTTTTGGCGATGAAGCTCCAACAAGGAATAATGATCATCGACGGTATGGCGAACTCAATCATACTCGTAGATCTCTCCAAGACGAATTTCGTGAAAGTAGTTCAAAATCAGTTCATAAACTAGTGAGAGCATTTGTCTGTAAAAAATATTTATTCACGTTAGAGTCCACTCCCTACACAGTCAAGCGGCACTTAAAGCAATCTCTGCCTACGAGATCAAACTGATGCAGGAGTGTAGAGAACGGCTCAATAGTCTATCAGAACGTAACTAAGTGCACCTCCTTTGGGTGCCCGGTCACAAAAGTATAACCGGGTATGAACTGTCTGATGAGCTCGTCCGATCATTATTGGTCCTCATGCCATGAGAGAGCTGCTCCACTAAGAAGAATGATTAGGCAAAGAGAGGTTTTGGTAACAACTACAAGGCCAAGTTACTAATAGCGGGTTATGACCTCAGCAAATTTAAATATGTAATCAACCTCTCTAGGGATGAACTCATGCTACTTGTCTTATTCTACACTGGACACTGTAAGCTCAAAAAGCATTTATATGAGCCTAGCTTCTTGTACAATTTGCCATGAGCCCGAACCTACTAAGTGACAACATAGCGGACTGCAGACGCAAGATAAAGGCTTTTGTGTTGAGACTAAGTGGGTCACTGTATTTTAGGAGAGACCATAATAGACCTAAGGATGCGGTGCAATCCTCATCTATTTATCTTAATCTTAATCTGTAGTCTACACAATTTCTCAATCGCCCAAAAAAGGCTTGTGTTCTTTGGTCTCAAGAAATACTAAAAAATACATACAACTATTTCTTTGCTTTTGGCTCTCAAGAAATCAGGGAACCCAACCGCCGACGACACACCATTCTTCACCAAGATAATGTGAGCTCTCACACCTCGATTCTAACAACCGCTAGCGACGGCAATTAACATATACACATATGTATGAGAATAAATAAAGCGGCAAAATTAAATGACAGAATACTCTTTAACCACAAAAGCCACAAGAGAAACTGAAGAACATTTTCTTAAAAACCAAAAATTTCGATGAAAGACACTAACCAAAACCCAACAGAGACAAGCAGCTGTGGCAATGCTTCAAGTAAAAATAGATCCGCAACAATGTTTCGCTAGCTATGGCTGTTGCGCATCAGAAATTTGATGTATTTAAGAAGTCATTGAGGCAAGTAAATTTTCCACGAAAATATGCTTGGCTTGAAGCTGATTTTACTAAATTAGCATACCCCGTCGACTGGGGGTTTCGCCCACAAATTAGCGTTTCACAAATGTCAAGAGACACAGGGCAACCACAGCCTCAACGTTGACGCGTCTAAGCAGAGAATTTGAGTGACTGGCAGACAGAGGTGTACGCAAACCGCATTAGCAAGCGGAGCGAACTGAATTGAGCTGAGATGACATCTGCGCTCGTGGGAGTAACGTAATTTCGATATTCATATTTCAAATTCAAGGAAAACGGTACACAAAATAGCATAAATTCTGACACAGCATGTGAAACTGTAAAGCATACCGATGATGGAAAAGAAGAGTAAGGCATAGCCTAAAAAGAAGGCGAAGAAAGCTTATACAAAGCATTTGCAGTTAACTCAGTTTTCTCCTAAATAACTTTAATGCTTGACAAGTGAAACTAAACTTCTGCTAGCAAAATGTAGAGGCTCTGAAAACACTCCTACGCTTCGTGAATACCCAAATTTTTTATAAAATTTAACACCGTCATTTAATTAGAATACAACCCAGTTAGCTGAAAATTTGTATATCTGAACGGAACCAGACAACAACACGTGCTATTTGCGGAACACAAATATTGATGAAAAACAACAACTTTAAACGCGACGCTGTCGTCAGCCGGATGTAAAGTAACTCGCGGAGCTTTCAAGCAAACGTAATTTAGTGAGTGCCGAGTCTTTTTTGAACCCCAGCGAGGCATATTGTCTGGGTACATCTTTTTCACTTTTACTTTTACTTATATTTTCTTGTTACCGCTTTAATTTAGCGCTTATTCAAACAATTCCGTGCCGAGCAAAATAAAAATGCGTTGGCTTTAATTGAAAGGAAATTTGTCGGAAATCAGCGCAGAGTAGAAGCAATGCCTGAATCGTACCGCACAATCAATGTTACCCAAAATTCGCGGCGAAGAGAGTAAAGCGAGGGAAACCATGAAATGGTTCGGTAATTTAACCAATTATAGCAGCTGAAAAAGGAAAGCCGTTGAAGCATAATTGCAAAATCAATATGCCTTTTGCCAATACACGCAATCGCACACATGCGCACTAAAAAATTAATTTGTTTCGATGAAGGGTGATATGAAATTTCGCGGGAAAAAATATGCACTGATTATTTTTATGAGTGAAGAATACCGTTGATATTCATCTCAAATGCATGCATGGTTGGAGTCTTTTTTTGTTTTTTTTTTTTTGTAAATTAAATGCTTATTTAAAACAAGAAAGAATATTGATTTCGGTTTTGCTATAATACCCTAAGAAATGCAACAGATTCGTTGAAATTGATCCCGATCGTTCAGCTTCTGTGACAACAGTATGCTATAGTAAACCGATCTACACAATTCCTTCGGAGATTACATTATTGCCTTAGCCAAAAATTCATGCTAAATTTCGTGAAGATATCTTCTTAAACGAAGAAGTTTTCTAAACAAGCACTTGATTCCGTTTATTCAGTTTGTATGGCAGCTATATGCTATAGTTGTCCGATATCGGCGGTTTCGACAAATGAGCAGCTTCTTGGTGAGAAAAGGACAGATGGAAGATTTCAGGTGAATAACTCAAAAACTAAGGGACTATATATCGTATATACAGACAGACCGGCATGGTGAAGTTGACTCATTATGCTGATTATTTATACCATATACATTTCTATAGAGATTTTATAGCAAACAACTATATCTCCGATCTTGCACCCTTTTTCTCTGTTAGAGGCTTGACACTCTTATCCACTAAAATCCCAGCGACTACAGATATGGTCGCGAGATGTAGTAAAACGCAGATAAGAAAGCTACAGACGTGCTCCAGACGTCCGGATGTTTATAAGATGCTTCTTGATGTCTCCCGTTGAACATTTACATGACGAGGCCCACATGCTCCCTGTCGCAAAAATCATCCCTGCAGTCATCTGCCTGAAACGGAGCCTCCTCCTAAGTACATCAAGTGGTTTTTTCTACATTACGTTGACGACATCGAACAATACGGCGACCAGATTTCGGACGCAACAAACTTATGACACGCACTGACCGTAGTGGAGCCATCAACACTTTAACGGATTCACTTTCAGTGAATAGCGTACTTGGAGTCAAACCAACACCCATTGCAAACGACGAGCTCGAGTTGCCGCGGGAATCTAGAGTGACCCCTGCGCTACTTCGTTCTGGATACTGTAACAGGTTAAACCTCATAACACAGCCCGCTCCTTTTGATCACACTAAATACAGACCTTGGCGTCTTGGATATTCGGCTTTGGCGTTAATTTTCCTGGTTGGCTAGGTTTCACAGGTAATTTTTTAGCATTATCGGGATGGATTCATTTTCAAGTAGTGTTTCGACCAAGAAAAATCGTCCTTCCAACTTCTCTTGGCTTTAGTCCAGATGAAATCCAATCACTTTACTTTTGAATATATCCGGCTTATTATTTAATTTGTTTGGAATTGCCACTTCAGTGGTTCCTAAGGATTCTGCAAGCTTTTCCTGTATTTGGCAGCAATCTTCATCGAGTCAAGCTTCCAGTTCGTCATCTTCAAACTGTGTTGACCGCCCAGGCCGCTTTTCCAAGACAAGGTCATCACTTCTATATCGTGCACTTGACTCCTTCGCTTAGCTAGAGCAAGTTAAACATAAATTTCTAAAAAAAAAATAAATAAGTTCACAGTGAAGCATAAAAACTGCTGACGTCGTCAGTTTACTAAGCGAACTGGAATGTACTTATCCGTAGTAAAAAAAAAAAATTAAGACGTTCATTGTGAGGTTTTCTGTGAAGCTGCCGAACGCGAATGAATTGAAGACCACTTCTCATTTCTCTACGGTTTAGAAGGAGAACACATACACACGCAAAATATTTGCATATCAGAAATATAGGTCTAACATATAAATGGAGAATTTTTACTTTTGCTTAGGCGGTTCTACTTGGGTACATACAATAAAAGAGGACGGGACACAGAGCATTATTATTACCCTAAATTAGGGGATGAAAGTTATGTAATAGTATTTGCTTCTTAAATACAAGAAAAAACCTTTTAAATAAGCAATTCAATGATGTCAAACAATTGAAAATAAATACCTTGAAGCTTACGCAAAATCGTCGAAAATTGAAGCTTCAGAGGAACTTGCTACTCATACATATTTATGCGGAGAAGTTTTCGTTCAAGCCTCATTCTTACGCAAATACTTTAAAAAATGGTTAAGCAAACACCTTTAGCAAATTATAATTGCATAAAAAAAGTAATTTCCCCTACCACTTCGGCGTTGCGTCTAAGGCTGCCGACCTTTGCAAACTTTCTTTTATGCGCTGCTAGCAAACGTTCAGCGGAAACTTCGCTCATTCAAAGTGAATGTTAATCATAGCTGAATTAACCGTCCAACCGCCAGACGTTCACTGTCGCGGGTCTTGCCGCAGCCTAATGAAGTTTTAATGGCGGTGCGTGCATCTCACTAAAAGGCCGCGGTTAGCCAGTTGTAGTTGTCTTTAATCCAAGCAGCTTTACGACGCAGTTTTTCTTTAACCGCACTCTCAAATAAAAAGACACAAAAAATTAAAAGATTGTTCTCAAAATTAAAAAAATATTGCAACAATTGAGAGCAAAATCAGCTGCGTATTTGAACTTAGCGAAATTGGGCTTTCGCGGCAAACTTCTTACATTCCGGGCGTAATTGTTTTAAGTGCTAGAAAGTAAGCCGCTAAGTGGTTTCTACTTACGCTTGAACGCAAGCTTTAAAAGTTGTTGCCAAATTTCGTTTAACGCGATAGGGAAGAATGTTAGACAGCATGAAATTTTTTTTGCGTTGTTTTCACTGCAATCGCTAGTTTGTTGGAGAGTTTCGACATCATATTCAGAAACCCTGCTTTTAAATAGTAATGATGCGTTTGATGAATATGATACCCCCTAAGCTATGTTGTCAAGCATCTCTCTTGCAACCCCCACTCAATTTCTTTTTTACAGATTCAGATCTTTTGGTAGAAATCTAGCATGGGCACACTTTATACCCAAGACTTTAACCACGAGTGTTGAATCGTTCCATAAGGAATGTTAGTATGCTTCGCGAACTCTCTGTTGCTAACAGGACGATTTTCAAGCATTACTTCTTTAAATAATGAATTCTGTCAGCGAACTGTTACGAATAAAAACACATTGCGTGTCGCTTTAGCACGAACCCTTTGTGTTTACACGTCAGCCACTTCCCTACAAAAAACTCGGTTTGGGCGACAAAAGTCGTCGTGTATGAACCGGTTCTTTTACAACGGTTAATTTCACGCACTCTTAAAATAAACAAAGGAATCGCAATAAAAGCCATCAGAGAAATAAAAAACAGGAAACCTTTTCACATAATTGAGAAAGATACGAAAGTTTTATATGCACATAAAAGTACTTTTATAGGTAGATAACATTAACGGTGTTTATTCAGTAAAAGCTAAGTGAATAACTCAGTATTAGTACATAGAGTTAAAAACTTTATTTTTATAGTATTTTTAGGAAAATAAAAAAATTTATCTAAATGTGTGCAATAAGGAATGCTACGCTGGCTAGGGCATGTCGTCCGAATGGATGAAAACCCTCCAGCTCTAAGAGTATTCCACACAGCATCCGACGGGAGAACCGAAGGAAGAGAAAGACCTCCGAACTGTTGGAAAGACCAAGTGGAGAAGAAGCTGGCAACACTTGGAGTCTCCAATTGGCGCCAAACAGCGAAAAGGGAGAACGACTGGCGTGCTATTGTAAACTCGGCTATAACCGCGTAAGCGCTGTCTACGCCAATACAGAAGAAGAAGTATGGAAGACCAAGTACCGCATTAAATTTCAGCCATTTAAAAGTTGACTGAAAAAGCTCCGGTTATCTAAAGATTATATGAAACTATAATTGTCAAACAAGATCCAATAAACTGCCTTTTATCACAACTGTCGATCGGCTGATTAAGTTAAGTGAGGTTAAACTGGCTGGCTGTCAAGCCAATAATAGCCGGTTCTTTGTAATGCCAGATAGAGGTTCATTATAATTCGAGCTATAGTATTCGTCACGCAGGCCGTCAACGCGTTTTGCGCAGTTTAAGAGAGACTTGTTCCTCTAAGTGTTCCTCTGTGAGTAGATATCTACGACGAGCTCTAGTTAAAGCTGGATAGAAGCAGGAGAGGTATTCTTTCTTTTCTTTTATGTCTACTTCTCTGCACTTTCTGCACGTGTCACCCTTACTAATGCGTAGCCGGGTCACATGTGATGCCAGTAAATTGTGATTTGTGAGGCCACATGCTATAACCGTCCTGGAGTTCTTTCGTGACCATTCACGTATTCCTTCGAATGCAAATGATCTAAGCGATCCTGCATGTTCTTAAGGCCTTCCATCTCACCCTGATCCGCCTGTTCGTCCTTTCGGAAATTTTTAGTGTCTTTCGTATTTCCTACATATACTGTTTCGGTAGCTAGACGGAGTCACTTTTGCAATCTCATCAGCCGTAACCTTTACTGGAATGCTGTTATAACCTAGAATCTAAGGTCGCCTGACGTCTAGCTCAGCGCAATAGATATCGGCGTATCCTCCATAAGCCATTTTTGATCCATCTGTGTAGATGCTGCAAGTTCCGCTGGCGGGTCGAACGCTTTTGCGCCAACCAAATTCTTCTTGCATTCTGACGTTGGACCTTTGGACCTCCAGTGACCCCAGCAGGTGCTGGATAGTGAGATACTTCTGACTTAGAGTAAACTGTAAGAGATTGTCTGAACTACTTACACGTAGAAAAACCAATCTTACCGTAATTAGAGGTATTCTGACTGGACACTGGACTCCAATAGCTTTACACACAATGCGATTTATATTCTGTCGCACGCTCTTTGCCGAAGCTGTACGGAGAAAGTAAAGGTGGTATCATCTTGCCATTTCCTTTCCATTGCCAAGCTTTTGCCAATGCGAGATTGAAATAACACGGTAGACACACCTTTCGCGAACCCAGTGGAGTTGCTGGTATTGTTATTAACCGCCTTAATAAATTTGTTTGCTTCGTCGATCGATGAGGATCTGGTGATCCAGTTTTTAGACGTTTGTAGGTGACACAAAGAATGAATATTTGGCTAAGTAAGATCCATCGATTTTGGATCCACCCTATGACCTAAATTAACCTAACATACTTGGTATGGTCTTTAATTGTTAACTCGACCCCGACGATCTTCGGAGGTTGCCATGCCCGGTTCTCGTAACTCTATGTATATCCGAAGTATAGAACGAACGAAAACAGAAAAATTGGCAACCTGTCGTAGTGTCTTAATTACGCACGTTTTCCTGCCGGGTAGGTGCCGCATACATAACGGCATGCATAATCGCGTGCATTTGCCGATCAGCAGCGACTAGTTGTGCACATCCGCGCATTAACCATCAAATGCCAACCAAATGAGCACGCTATCAGTTTCGTCAGGACACACAATGCTAAATCACCCTCCCCAATGCCCTAAGCCGATAATAAATTTTGAATATGATTTTTCTGTTTTGCTGGTTGTTTTCACAAATTAATGGTCAGACAGCACGTTATAAGCAGTCACTGCGGAGAGCACGTGTAGGTGCATGAGCATGTGTGCGTGATTCTGTCTATTTGTGTTTCTGAAAAACTGCTAATTTGCTGAATTTTCACAGCTTATTTGGTTTCTGCTCTACGCCCGCAGCCGCAAACCCCTCCGTCGGCGCGCTCCATGATTGAGCACAATGTTTTGACAACGTCCGCACATTTTGTTGTTTATCCATTGTCCATGTTGCTGTTGTTGCAAGTGTATACACGATGAGCGTATTTGGAGCGTGAAGCGTTTGTCAGGTGGCCAGGGCTAATAGAAGGTGGCATAAATTAATTGTTGGTTCGCTGCTTCAATGATTTCGCAAACCCCGTTCCGGTCGTGGAGCGAGGCACGAGTGCCCCTGCGGATTGCTTGCTATGCAGTCTACAGCGAAAACGCTTGAATGAGTAATGTGTGCTCAAATATTGTGCATTTTGTACAACATAGATTTTGTTTGTTGTCGGTAGTACAACTTTACAACAACATTTCGAACAGGTTTTAATGGAAAATGTACACAAAATAGGTGATTAATAGTGCCGGTGATTGGACGTGATTGACAGTTTTGTAGCGGATAAACAAAGAAAACGGAACGATATTGATAAATTGCTGTGCAAAGGAAATGTACAAAAAAACTTTAAATCATCCGAAGCCCTTTTTAGGGATACAAATTTCTTTATTATTGACATTGTAAAAATGTTGTCTTTATCAATCACCTTTTTGTTGTTTCTGTTTTTGAAGGTAAACCTTTTGAATTTTCAAAACTCATTTCCATAGCCCAACATGGAACACTTTAAATACTTACTTTGTCAAGATGCAAAAAGGATACTTCGTGAAGAGCTGAGCAAATCCAATATAGTCAGTCCGAAACCATTTGATGTCGAACTTTGGCTTTTCGTTCCGGAGACAGCCAGGTAGCTTGGTGAATTTTCCTATGCTGGAATCTACTTGTAGTACCACGGAAAACCATATTTCGGGCTCCGGCGAAGTCGGTCAAGCGCTTTGATGCGGATAGTGGCTAGACGTTCACACCGGGGTGAATGCCAGTTGTCGACGGAGTCTCACTCCCGAATCCATATTGAATTTGCGATCCTTCATATGGTCACTGTAGTAAATTCCACAATTACTTACTCCACAAGTACTCAGTCGTTGTCCCAGCCTATACTTTTACCTGGACATCAACCAGCTGATCTTTAATGCGTTTGCCGTAGTCGTCATCAAAAGGGTGGTCTCCGAGGCTGTTGCTTCCTTTTCATTAGGGGCAGTTTTTACATAGCGGGTCCCAAACCCAGAGCACAACACTTTATCTCGCCTTCAAACCTATATTCTTTGGTTTCCCAGAGTATACGTACGGCGTAAAAGCGGAAGTCGCGGGCTGCTTAAGTTATATGTAAAACAATCATTCCTGTCCACTCCTAAGTGATTGGTGCTCAGAGATCTTTCCTCACTTGCCGAAACTTCTACACATGACTCTATCCTACCCTCATCCTCATTGTCGAATTTAAGCTTTCACAGACAACGGAATTAGATAAAATAAAACAGTCATCTTCCAAAACGACGCTTCTAAGAGTAAACATACATGGTTCTAAGTTTACCAGGTTCCTGAGGCTGGCCCTAGCTGTCGCTACTCTAGTCGCATATCTTTGAGGAGGGCATTGGTGCAAAAAACTCGATGGAGCAGAAAGACCCTGAGCCTTTTCTCGGATAAATCAAAGTGGGTGGAATGGTTACTATCTACTTTGATTGTAGGGCAGCGGCTTTGGCCTTCAATTCGCTGACTGTGGGCTCAAGACGAATGAACGGTTGTCTCGACTCATTATTTCAAGCATCGAGATCTTTTATGACTAAACTTGTCGGGGTGTTGAACCACAACGGTATTGCAAGAAACTCTAAGTCTATGGAGTTACCTAAAAAAAGTACTTCGATCTCAATAACGGCGTAATGGGTACTGGTAGGAGCTTATTTGGCTTCTTGTGGTTCACTACTGTACTGACTAACTGGACTGTTGGGCCTCAGACCAAATCAGCAAGCGTTGGTTAACCACCAGCAGCTGAGCAATCGCAAAGTCGAAGATGTATCTTAGGTTCAGGGCGCTTTTGTTAAAAGCTGGGATCCAACTATAGCAGTTACTTCGTTTGGTTTCATAAAGAACCGTACATAATAGTCTAAGTGTGATCCCCCGCCCTGCTGAGAAAGTAGCCAACTTACGTAGCCTAACCTAACCTAATCAAATTGTCGATGGAGCGAATCTAGAATAGGCGCAGCTTCTTCAAAGCGTAACCAAGAAGTCGTTGGTAATAAATGCAGGGTCTTTATGCATGCTCCGTGCCATAGTTTTGTGTATGCATGCGTAAGCGTTGCGTTGCGTTACGTTACGTGCGTGACAATAAATTAAAAAGAGTTAGGGGTATAAGCGCACATGTAGCACCAACAACATAAGTTCGACATAAAGCCAGAGCAATATGCAGGTAACACATACACACGCCAAATATGTAGTACGACATAAATATATGCATGTAAGGGTGTGTGTGCGACCAATTGCAGTAAATTGCTTGCTTGAAGGCTGCACTTCTATTTATGATTATCCATGTCCACGCTCCCATCCACACACATACGCTCGTACGCCCATAAACATGAGGGACAGATATTTTTATGCAGCAAACACAACAACACAATAGCGTATACCGTTGAATTAGTGCGACAGTTGAAACATTATATTAAAATGCACTTTTCGTATTAAAACTGCAGCCCACGTGCGTGCTCACGCTTACGCGTCCAACTTAAACGCACCTATGTGTATACATACATACATGTATGTGTGTTTCTATAAATATTGGTCGCGCAAGCCGCAGCGTAAATATAGAAGCGATGTCCTTGCAGTTGCAACATACTGATGCAAACGCGCTTATACTATATATCAACACACACATATACACTATATATCTGGTATATATGTCTATATATATGTATGTGTTATGCGTTTGAACGCAGCAACTACTGACAGTCATTCAGTCGAGAGTAACACTTAACCTAAATACGGCGCAAGCTTTGTGACAGACAGACACATCTGCAGATGTATTTGTGCATGTTAAGCTTGGCATAAGAAGAGCACGCACATAACGATGCTCACGCACGCACTCACACACCGGTGCATCGCATGCGGCACGTTGGTTTGCGCACAGCCATTGTAGCCTGCAAGTGCAGCTGCTTACATATGAGCATATGTGTATATCCTCCTCGGTGCTGTGAATACCTGCGCCCCTCTTCATATATCCACCAACACATGCGCATCTGAAAAAGTGCATATTTGTGCGCTAATTAGTGCGTAAATGCGCGTAGCAAAAGCATTTTCTTCTTTTAAACTTCAAATTGAAATGTTTCTTTTATGTTTTGTTACAATTTTAATTCCCCCGGTTGTCATATTTTAACAACCCGTATCAGCAAAGTGGTGAAACTTCGAAAACTATATGAAAAAAAAATATTTTAAAGCCTGTACCTTTACGATTAATACACACTCGCCTATATTTCTGTATTTCGTCTACTCGGCAGATCGTTAACGAGTACACCGACTGGGATCGTACGTCGCAGCACCCGATTAACACACGCGACACCGCTGTGGCTGCGCTATCGGATGCGCAATTCGTAGCGCCCATCATACGCACCGGTGACCAATTGGCCGCCAATTCGCCGCCACCCATATCGACCAGCAGCAGCGGTAGCTCAGGTGGCGGCACGTCTTCAGCATCGACCGCTGCGGGTGCACAAGCGGGACGTTGTTACTTCTACGTGTTCGACTACCAGACGAAGGACGGTGATTATCCGCAGCGCATGGGCACGGTGCATGGCGAGGACTTGCCCTATATATTTGGTGCGCCGCTGGTGGATGGTTTTAGCCACTTCCCACAGAACTATACGAAGTCGGAGATAGCGCTGTCCGAGGCAGTGATAATATTTTGGACAAATTTCGCCAGAACTGGGTAAGTAAATAAGTGCTGTAACTCGCTTGTTATTTTTATTTAGCCAAAATTATATTTGGTGCATGCAATTTAATTGTAGAGAAAGCATTAGAGCAATCCAATTTAATGTACATTTTTTTTGTTTTATTTACAAATTTTGTTTTTTTTTTTTTTTCTTCTGTATGTAATAAGATACTTGTAAATATATATGTAGCTCGAAGACTTTTCATAAAACTAAACCAAAACTAAATAAACATAAAAATTAAAGTGTTTGTCATTATATTTTAAAAATGATTTCGAACAAGTGACCACCGCGGCTGGTACAAATAAATTACAGCTGAGAGGCTTAATTTTCGATCCACAAAAGAGATAATCCAATATTGTCAAGCCGCAAGATCTCGAAAACCAACCTCATGACGCAAAGTAACGCGGTCACCAAAAATTTCCTTCAATAGATTACTTTTTTCGTTATCTTTATGATATGTAAAGCACTCTTGTTGGAACCAAAGGTCGTCCACATCAACCTCCGCCAATTCATGCTCGAAAAAGTCATTATTTATAACTCTATAGCGTTACCAATTGACTGTAAAACTATAGCCAAAAGACCATCTTTGAAGAATATATTTGAAGAAATATGAACCAATAATTCACCCATAGATCACACCAAACAGTTTCAATATAATGACTTTATGAGCATGTAGCGGATCCTCAACAATATCTTATCTTAGTAACATGCCAATTAAAAATTCCCGGCCTGCCATAGCAAAAAAAAATTTTTGACAGAATTCTTTTTTTATTCAACATTGTTCCCTTCAAGGATGACACACTGATTACAGCGACCTTCCAACTTTTCGTTACCATTTTGGAAGTCCGATTAGTCCTTTGCTCCCAAATAGGCTTCTGCTTCGGCGATCACCTTTTTATTCCACGATATTTTTTTCCGAGCGAGCGTTCTTTTGAGATCTGAGGAAAGAAAATAGTCACTGAGTGCCAGATCTGGAGAATACAGTAGATGCGGAAGCATGTCGAAATCCAATTCACGAATTTTGCCATCGGTTTCACTGATGTTTGACACGGTCTTGATTATTTTTCTTCAGATCCTGCCGTTTTTCACTTCGGACTTTTGTCTTTTAAATGGTCCAATAACGCCATGTAATAGTCGATGTTGTTGGTGCTTCCTTTTCAAAGTGGTCAGTAAAAGTTATTCCATTAACATACAGACGCCAAAACCTTGCTATCCCAGCAGGTTTATCGTATGCAGTCCACTCAGATGACTGCCGATTGGACTTGGGAATGCAATTATGGAACCATATTTTATCCATTGTCATATGCAAAACTTTTGGTTTATTAGGCTTGAACATCTCCAAACACTGCTCCGAATCTTCAATTCGTTGTTTTTTGTCAAAAATGAGCTCGCGCGGCACCCACTTTGCACAGAGCTTTCTGATTCCTAAATATTTTCTCAGAAAATATCCAACACATTCCCTTGATATCTTCAGAATCTCAGCTATCTCGAACAACTTGACTTTACGAGAATCCGAAAATAGTTGGAGGCATCTTCAATTCTTATTTCATCACGTCTAAACTTATCAATCTTTGATGGTTGATTTAACTGGGGCAGTGTTTGGAAAATCGTCTTCAAACAAAGTTTTTACTTCGACTGTATTTTTTAATTCAAAAAGCAATTGTTGAAATCGGGATCGGTGGCCATTTTGTTTTGAACCCTCTCACCAAACGTGAAACGCTCTTGATTCAATTTTTGCATGAACCGTATTTTGCAAGCCAGCGAGTCAAAATCCTTCCATAAGTTCCATAAAGTGGATGAACACAGCTTCAATTGTTGCAAACGATGGTGGATGAACGCATTCAGGTCTTCTTCGGTACTTTGATCTACAGTAGCGATAGCGTTACCGGTAAGTTCTATACGGCATCTCTGAGAATGCCCATTATCTACTAGAGTAAAAGTGTTGTGAAACAGTTGCATAGTTGCCCGTGGTTACCGACTCTACTGGTCAATTATGTTGACCGAA
This sequence comes from Bactrocera dorsalis, assembly GCF_023373825.1. Lineage (NCBI taxonomy): Eukaryota > Metazoa > Arthropoda > Insecta > Diptera > Tephritidae > Bactrocera > Bactrocera dorsalis. The sequence goes on along the minus strand of NC_064304.1, from coordinate 94,944,766 downwards.
TATTGGAGTTAAACCTAAGTATTATTTTGGTAATAAATTTGCATAAATTCCTGACGTTATGCCGGTGTAAGTCTCTTCATTATGAAATGGCAATCAAACAAAATAAATACAAATCGAGTAACAGCCCTCAAACAAAGTATTGAAAATAAGTAATACCTCATTGAAAATCACACGTCTAAAAAAACAGCCGTTATAATTGAAAATATATCCAATTCACACGTAATTTTTGGTGTTAATTATGGTATTCAACGAAAAAATAAAGCTAGTTGATGGATATATGCAGCGAAATTCAGCTTCAATGTTTGTACATATGTACATACGTCGGTGCCAATCGGACTAAAAAACTTCTCATCTTTTCGTCTCTCACTCCAAAGTGTTTTTTGCCGAATTCGCCAGCATCGACACGTGTCATAAATAAATAAAGAAGCATTTATTAAAATTAATCCGAATAAAAGCTAAAAAAATGTGTTATCAAAGAAAGGTCTCAATGCGAGTTGAACGTTGGTAGCTCGCTTTCACACACATATACACAGAAAAGTGCCTCTGTAAAATATATTATTTTTCGCTTAGTTCTTATTTATGGAATTTTCATTTTTAATTTCATGCTTTATGTTTTTGCGCATCACGATAAAGTGTAGAGTATTTAACATCAAGTGTCCTTAGTACATTATGTCTGTTGGATTTTCATTTACTCCGCTTCGTTCGCCCAGAATGCCATTCCAGCACTTGTCTAGCGAGTACAAAGAGCTTTAACACACATTTACAATACTTTTAGCACAATTACTGCGACCCTGTAGGAAGTAGGAACGCTTTACAAACTCACCTCAAACGCACTAGTCGTAGGCTAGTTGGTGGCTTATTGTTTTTTTTCACTTACGAATGAAATTTTTATAAACGAATGGAATATTTTTACAAATGACGCCACAACTAGTTGATATAAACCGACAAAAAGCGAATTTCACAAGCTTCCCGTAACTGCGAACAGCTGTTGTTTCTCGTTTACAACTTCTTATACTATCATCACATGCGGGCATTCTAGTGCCCGCTAAGGACCGATTATTGTTAGAAAAGCTTCTACTATGCAAACTTTCGAATTATCTTACTGGAAACGAAACCATTGATTTTTCATGCCTAACACACCCGTTCGAAGCGATAAAGTTCCTGCAGGGTAACTACTCTCTGCATGCGCTCACACTAATGCTGCAATAGAGTTTTCATGTTTGAGTCGCATGCCCACATAACCGACAAGGGCGATATTGTTCATCGCCCTTTTCAAATTTATGTGTTTACACATAGCTACATATGTGTCTATGTATGCGTGGGTGTGTGTATAAACTCTTTATGTAGAGAGTGTTGAAGTGCACTGTTAATGTTCGTCACTTTGGATTTCCAACACTTTTCTGCCGTTTAGACAGAAAAGCTGTGTTGAAAAGCCAGCATTCATTTGAAGAAGCTTCAGAGCGTTAAAGTTTAGATATAAATATACAAGTTTATATGTAAGTACGGCGGTGATGTATCTCAATTAAGTTAACAAAGGAATTACAATTAAGACAGTAGCTTTCAAAATATCTGCAAATGATGGAAGGTTAAAAATCATAAGCAAGATGATCATAGCACTCTAAGGTTTTTGTTTTGTTCTAAGTTGACGGTGTGGAGTAAAAATTTACAATTTATGCTCGCTGTTAATATCGAATGGGACCTCTATGCCAGCGGACTATGCGAAAATACATGCATAATAGTGTTATTCAAAGTATTATTCAACTGAAGCTCTAATATTTTTCCAATTCTGACATATGATTTTTATACTCTTGCAACATGTTGTTACAAAGTATAATAGTTTTGTTCAGATAACGGTTGTTCGTATCACCTAAAACTAAGCGAAAGAGATATACGTTATACATATCTTCTTCTTTACTAGCGTAGATATACATATATATAAATGATCAAGATGACGAGAAAAGTTAAAATTCGGGTAACTGTCTGTCTGTCCGGCCGTCCGTCTGGACAAGCTGTAACTTGAGTAAAAGTTGAGATATCTTTATGAAACTTGTAGTGCGTGTTGCATTACTATTTGGATCGCAGTACCAGAGGTCACGTGTGGGGAAAAAATTTCGAAAAAGTAAGGATGGTCTCGTCCTCTAATAAGTACATATGTCCTAAACCCCTAAAGCTATAACAAAAATTACTAAAACCGAATAAATCAATAACTCAATCCAGAGACATTAAGTTTTTCTTTCGAGAGGAGGGCTTTATGGGAACCGGTGAAAAAATGGAACGACGGGACCATCCATTTTATGGTGAAACGCCATATCTCGGTACCTGACTGACCGACCGATTTCGACTAAATTTAGTATATACATAGCATTCTTCTCGTATTCAAATGTCACAGTGTAAAAATTGCCGATATCGGACTATAACCACAGTTACTTCCCATACAGCTCAAATTTAAATTCCAATTGCTTATTTCACTTTTCATAAAACGGCATAAAATTTTTCGCTAGGAATTCCCTTAAAGTATGCCACTTGATGAGCAAAATTTGGCCAAATCCAACCAAAACTGTTCAAGTCCCAATGTACCAAATATGTGGATCTCTACACCTATGGTTGACTTTTGACTGAAAATATCGGTCAATGTATGAAATATACAATTGAAATTTAGACAGAATCTTTTCCTGATAATGTTATCTCTGCATATCAAAAGTGGGTCCATATACCTAGTATAAAGATTTTCGAACTTTCTGGAGACTTTATAGTCCATATGTCGACCAATATTTGAGTAATCTAAATACAAATTGTAGAAAGTGTTTCACTCATATCAGTATATCTTTGTGTATAAATAGATGCAATCACACTAAAACATGATCTAGCCCTCATATAACAAATATCAGAATTATCGAACATGTGCCGACTTCACTCCATATGATTGGTGATTGTTTGTGAGGTACCTTAATGAAACCCAGGAAACATTTTAGAACTTCCTGAAATAAACAGGCACAAAGTTGTACATATTTGAGTGAAAAAAATATTATTGTTTACGCTTCAAATGAAACATACTGAAAAAATCGCATTTCGTAGCATTTCCATTGATTGTGCTGAATACTGAAGCAAAAATATATAATAAACAATATTATTCTGCAATTTGATTTCATTTACATCTTCATATAACCCCTCTTTTTTCCTTCCAGCAATCCCAATGAGCATCATCGCCAAGACTCCGTGCTACCCGCCTCCAAAGAGCGGAATCGCTTCCGCAGCACCATTTGGGAAAATTATGATCCACTGCACCAAAAGTATCTCGAAATCGGTAAGTTGTCATCATTGCATGTGCTAAATTAACTACTTTTTATCAATGAAGTCATATTTATGGCAGTTATTAACTGAAGGAAACTTTTTAATTAGCCTCTGCGTAAGTTTGCAGGAATACAATATAGGTCTAAAATCGCTTCAGCATTTAGTTTCATTAGCACTTTTTATAGAATATTGCCCCAGTCAATGCAAAGTAATTTTACTCATAGCAGCTACATCATTTCCGGTCATTTATTGGGTAAATGTGTTAATCATCGAACTTTGGGCGCCGCAATCGCAACAAATCGCCATTAAATGTATTTACATTAATGTATTCACTAACACTTTCACCCGGCATACAACTACATGCACATGCGTATCGGTATATATAGGCAAGTGTGCAGTTAATTACAGTTATTCACACTTTGTGTGGAGACTAACCGTCACTTCCTCAGCTACTTCTCTTACTCCAGATGCCTACGCCCCTTGTGGTGAGGCGTACTAGTAAGTGTTATTAGCGGCTGCAAATTGCTTCACTGCTGCGTCATATTGTTTATTTATTTACTTGCTTATAGGTATATTTGTGACTTAGTTTCCCTTCAAAACAGTTGCCGTTATTGGTTTTGGAAATTTTGTTTATTTTGCTGTCGAAATTGATAAACAAATTCTCCTTTACATTAGTCTCTTTCTCACAGCGGGCATTACCAAAAACCAAAATAATTTGTTTTGACAATGCTTACTTCTAATTTGAACAGTCATCAATATGCCTGCCTAAAGGCAGTATCTACTCGTATACCCATACCAACATGACTTGCTTCTTGCTTAGACCTAATGGATCCACAGCGGTAACAAGCTGTTTGCGTGAGACCAGCCAGACACCCGTCGTAAAATGACAACAACAGAAGCAATCACAGAGTCGAATTCCTAAGAATTTAAAAAGGCTGTTGCTAAGATTAAGCACATGAAAAGATCAGCAAGTATGCCATTCAGACCAAGTGTGCTGTTGCCACTCTGTTGTACTAGCATTTGTCAAAACTTCCGGCGAGAGCGACACTCCAACCTTTGGATGGCAATAGCCAAGTGATGCACAATAATTGACGTAAATATAATGATGTGTGGCACTAAAAAATTTTGATATGCAAAAGATGACAAGTGACTTGATGACATGACACACAAACGACATTTGATGAGTTCTCAAGAAATAAACACAAGTTGTATTCCCACTACAAGCACAAATGGCAAGCAAACGGAATTCAAAGCACGTAGCAATAGAAGAATGTACGTAAGAAGAGGTCTATTGAAAAGTCTCCGGCCGATAAATAGAACTATTAGAATTAAATCTACATAAGTTTAACATTCTCTAAACTTGGTGCGTGTATAAATTTGACAGCTTTCGGATCATTAGTTTGTGAATTTTGAGTGAAACAACTTTTGTTATTGTGAAAAACTGGTTGAAAAAGAATTTCAACTATTGATAAAATATCGCTTTTTGAAAGGAAAAAACACAGTTAAAGCAAAAAATTGGCTTGATGATGACTTTCCAGACACTGCTCCAGAAAAATCAAGCATGAAGGATTGGTATGCTGTATTTAGGCGTGATGAAGTGAGCGCCGAAAATAGTGAACACAGTGAAAATCGGACTTCGAATTGCTTCCGCAGTCACTGTACCATATTCTACAGATCCGACCCCCAGTGACTATTTCCTATTCTCATATCACAAAAGAACGTTCGCTGGGAAGAAATTTTCGTAGAATTAAGAGAAGAACGCCGAAACTGAGGCCTATTTTGAAGCAAAGGACTAATCGTATTACAAAAATGGCATCGAAATTTGTAGAATCGCTATAACCACTGTATCGTCCTTGAACGTTACGATGTTGAATGAAATAAAAGACTAATTTTTCAAAAAGAGTATTTGCTATGCTAGGCCGGGGACTTTTCAATTGACTTGTTATTCTTACATGTATGCTGTGGCTATGCGGGAACTTTTCCAGTTATTTGATCCTGTGCTAGCCGCTTGACTTGAGTTCCTTTTTTCCACATTAGATATGTATTTCGATATCGAAGTTTCTTCTGCAAGTTAGAATGGGTTAGACTTTTCATCGACTGTCTTATGGATTCCAGTAGATAACGTTTCGACTCATTGTGTCTGGATACCGTCGCAGCCACATTTTGTTTTGAGAATTTCGAGCCACAATGATGTTTCATTGGAGTTTTAGAAACGGTGACAGGCCGAAAAATGTATCAAGTATAGCTTCATCGGCTTTAATTTAAAATTTAGTTTTTTAATGCCAGAGGATAAAACAACAACAACATTGTAACAGCTGCAGCTATAAATAAATCATAATTATTCGCATACAAATTCACGTCTTACGCGCGAAAAGCACAGTAAACCACATAACATAAACAACAACAATAACAAATTCGAAGTAAGTGGAGAGAGCAAATAGACAAAACGATGCGAAAAACTGGCAGCAACAAAACGGAAATACATATATAGTATATGATGCATTATTAATTTCGCCTTATCTCACCTTCACAGCGCAATTTACCAACGCGCACCCATACACACACATACGGAGCCGATTGATTTACGCACAGCGAGCACAGACAACATTTGTTACGTTAACTTCTCGCTTATATGCTGCTCGACGTAGTACTCACACGGCTGCTAGCACGTGCGGGCCCAAACGCAGCAACTGTGGAGATGTCCCTAATTACGTATACGCCATGACATGCACGCTTGCTGGTAGGCTGCTTTGATGATTGCTATTGGTTGCGTAACGGTTGACAACTGCTGAAAGGCCTCTCACACTTCAGCATGGAGCGGCGAAAGCAACTTGTGTAGCATAATCACTGCCTATATAACGGTTATGTTGAAAACTACTAAAAGTGCGATAAATCAATAACTAAATACGCCACAAGCATTAAATTTCTCAAATAAGAAGGTAGAGACAAACTTTATAGAAGCAGGTGTAAAAATTCACCTCTTCAGGGGAAATTGGGTGTAATATGTTCTTAAAAATACATATGCTGGACTCTCAGCTGAATTTCTTTCCGCTAAATTTGGGCGCTGTGAGTGACGGACAAGGTGAGAGGTTTCCTTAAGATATTTTCTTAATAGAGAAGTGACATCAAGGAAAATTGAACACAGGATTGCTAGCAGACTATTATTGGAGACTTGAAGAAGATCTTCCAGAAGCCAAATATTCTTGAGAGTCATTAATATTTTCTATTCTCAGCAATAATTTATCTAAATATACCAGCAGTTGTTTTTATTTTTTAAGAAAATATAATTTTTGATGTAGGAAAAGCTGATGTGTCATTTTTTTTTATTCACATATTATTGCTTAGTGGCCCTAGTACATGTAGTACAAAGCTTGACATGAGTTTTCAATTGAAAGAGTTTCATACTCAAAAAAGTTAAACTTTGGTTAACCAGTGTTATCGGTTAGCTATCGGTTAGCTTCCAAGCCTCCTCAAACCGCGCGACTGTAATTTTGCCACAAAATTTAGCAATTTCCGCTTCAAATCCACTGGTGGGCACACACATCTGAAAGCATCGTATAAATAACGATAAAAGCAGTGTTTTACTACAGAAACACTTTTCCGATCAATAACCCGGCGCAGTCACATAGCGAGCCATTATGTCATTGTGGTGAGAATAAACGGCTATTTTTGCTGCAAAACTCGCAGGTAGTAAACAGTTTAGCTCTCCAGCTGTTTTGAGGTTACTAGTACATGCCAACAGTCAAGGTATAGTACATGCTGTATCAAAGGAAAATATAGGCAACCCTACACACACGCAGCCACATATACGTACCAAGTAAATGCGGCTAACCCCTTTGGGTATAGAAATCAAAACTGCGGCTTTGAGTTGGGCTACATGTAAAGCTGGATTGCGGTGGAGCGAGTGGTGCGCCGCAAACAGTTGCCGTAACAGCAACCCCGCTAGGCTCTGGTAGGCCGTGTAGCACAAGCGCTGTCACGCTTAAATGCCACAAACACATGAGTTACATAACCATACGCAATATGAAAATATTCAAATTTGTACACATTTGCGCCAAGCATATGCCACTTGGGATTAAATTTGCTGCGTGATACGATAAGCCGTAAAGCAGATGTGCCAGTGACGTGCCTAACTCCCCACACTGCAGTCAACTTCGCATATGCCACCAATGCTGCTGCATCTCGAAATTCCCGCGATAATCTCTCCTTATTGGCCTTGTTGTGTGCTCGCCTCCTCGCATTTCACGGTGCGTCACGCCAACGTCGAAACGAACTTTTAAAATTAAGCAATAAAAGTTTTAACCAAAATAAAACTCTAAGTTAACGCACTCACACCCACACAAATCCATAGACACGTATACACACATGGAAGTATGCAAATGCTCGCTACCGGCAACTTATCGCTTTAAAGCTGGCGAAAGTTGCGGACAGAAACCGCGTAGCAACAAGAAAAAGTGTGAGAAATTAAAAGATGCGAAGCTTGTGTTGCTGTTCGAAATTATATGCGCATAAATGTTGATAAACTCGAATATTTCAGCACGAGTTATATATAAGTATTACCAACAGACATATGCTTATATAAACTGTAGCCTCCCCTAATGCTCACCGCACAGGTGCAAATGTGTTCGGTTTATCTTGTAACGCATGTCATGGCATTATCTCGAATACACGATTCAAAAAAAGTGAAATAACACTTGTCTTCCGGCTTTAGATTAGCAGTTAACATATGACACTTACTCGTACAAACTCACTTTGTACCTGCTAATGCGCCTCTGATGGAACTACACACGAGCACAGATGAGTGAAGAGCGTAAAGTTCGCGTGTTTCACATTTATTTTATTGCAGATTGTTGTTGTAAGAGAAATTTTGCATGAATAATTATTTTTTTATCTATTTTGTAATACTTTTTATCAAGATCGAAACTTTTTTCGTTGAGCAACACGCACACACGATTATTTTAAATCTCAAAATGGTGATAATTGTGCTTAAGAACATGCAATCACATGTGGATGTGTATTCGGCTTACGCTAGCAAATACTGTAACCAAGACTTTCAGGGGTACTTCTAGGCTAACGCTAGCAAATACTGTAACCAAGACTCTCAGGGGTAGAGCATTAGTCAAGACATGACCCATCTTGAAAATCCAAAACACATTGAATTTAAGTACTGAGGATATAACTTTTGAAGCGTTAAAATTCTTCAAAAATTTACTCGGTTTGACACAAAATGGTTAAGGGATTACTCGGGCTTCCTTACTGTTTTTTCGTATAAAAATTAATGTTGTTTTTCATTTTCTTTATTATTCCTGAGATACATATTTTACAAAGTTTTTTTTTCATTTCTAGACGTCTCTCTTTCTAAACTGAATATTTACGCGTAGCTGATCTCGAGCGTGCCACTATTCACGTCTGTATCTACAAAACTCTTACCCGAATCAACTTAAGCATTTGGAACAATATTCCAGAGATGGCAAAAAATTATATAAGATAATACAAAAATCGATTTTTTCCAGTCGTGAAACTCAAGCCTTAATTTATTTGCTCACGCTGGCCTATAACATCTCATCACATTTAACACGAACGTAGAAGGAGAAATACATTTTTGCCTAATTCGATACAATGCTTTATTATCCCATTTGATGACTCCTCCTTTTGATCCAATACAAGCATGCCTTAAGCATTGGCAATCCAATTTTCCATACACTTGTCACAAGCCTCGGCGGAGGCTTCAGCGAATTTTGTTTTCTCCGTTTTCCGCTCGTTTTTGTAGCGCCATGCGCTAGATAATTGCATTACGACGTCATATAGGGAAACCCATGTCTCTTCACCATTAGTGATATGTTTGACGTATATAGAGTCCTAAGCTAAGTTGGCAAGTATCTCTTTTACGACCTCTGTCGACAACATTTTTGTAGATCCAGAATATTATATACAAGTACAGCTTTCACGCGCTTCATACTCAAAATATTAATTAAAATATGTGGAGTCGATATATAAGGAGTGAATGTCCGCTGTAATCTTTCTAATGCCTATACAATGATATTCAAGCTTCGTTTCTTTAACCCTCTCTCTCTCACATGAGCGTCAAGTTTAAATCCTTTCGCTAGCTTGTTGCAAATAAATATTGCCACATTTTTAAAATATTATTGCATAATTTCTTTCCGGTAAGGGTTATTATACGCTTTAGCGCACTCCAGCAATGCTCGCCAAGTTTATTTCAACTTTTTTTTAACAAGCCCTAAGCGCCAGCATTGAATCTACACTACATGCTACTCCATATATACTCACACAGTTTCTAACCCATTACTATTTTACACAAACTCATGCACTTTTCAATATTAAGCTATAACACTGAAGGGAGAAAAGTGTATGTCGCCGAGTTCAATGTCAAGTTCATTTTTCTTTGTCATCCGCCGCACACACAAACCAGCGAAGACAAAGAAAACAACAAACGCCGTCTCTATGTTATCTCAATTTATCTAGAAAGGGATAATCCGCTCCGATTGGAAAGTCAAAACCGCAAGCAAAAACTTGTGGTTTCATTGTCATAAATTCATAACTTATATTTTTGTATGTCTGTATGTATTTGAAAGCATTTCTTTGCTGCTGACTTTGTATGTTATGAAGTAACCTTTTTCTTTTTGTAAGGCAAAAAGAAAATGAAGTACGTTATCTTTTTCAACTGCTGTCATCCTCATTCAGCTCTAGCCTATTTCTAGAACTTCTTCTTATTTGCTCGTTTCAGGCATGAAGCCACGCATCAAGAACCATTTCCGCGCACACCAGCTCTCGATTTGGCTGCGCCTCATACCCGAGCTGCATCGCGCCGGCATGGAGGATGTCATTACGCGTCACAATTTATTTAAAAATCATGATGACATGAACTTGTATGAAGGGCCCGTCAAACCGGATCCCTTTGCATCGACGCGCCTGCTACTCATCGATGATGCGCTGCTGCGTAAGGCTGGACGTGGCGGCAATCTGACAGGCAGCTACATAAGCGGCGTCTTGGGCGGTAAGTTGTCATTCATTTACTTCATATTTTTTTTCAACCGTTCAACACACAAAAGGCAAATAGGCAAATATTTAGCTAAATATACTACATACATACGAGTACATATAGGCGTCATGACGCGTACTAAGCTTACTAAGTAAATATGTGCGACGACCGAAAACCCCGTTGAAAAAGCGGCCAATTGTGGACTCGTGTACGCAACTGTGTGTGTTACGCCCACTGTGTTTGCCGAAGTGCCCAGCTTACAACACACAACGACATGTCAACTTTACAAACATTGCACGCTGTGCGCACGGTTTCCAGCATTTTGCGCTGGTGCCGCAAGGTCTGCGTGTCTGTTTGTCCGTCTGGCTGACCTGTTGTCTATCACTTGAACCCACAGTAAACATACAAACAATGTGTTGGTGCGTTGTCCTTGGGCAAACACACATTTGTTTTACCCAGCGAGTGATGAACTCTCGACTTTGCTCGCTGTAAGCCTCTCTTGTATTCAGAGTAGACGTGCTGACTTGTAGCATTGGATGAGCAATCGAACTGAAATAGGCCACAATGTGACATTTCAATCGGTACAGTGCAGCTGAGTGGTTCGTGATTTCACATTCCTTTTGGCCCTTCGCTGTGGGCAGCCCAATCAACGCCAACTCGTACGCTGACTTGTTGTCTTTCACTATGTTGCCACATCAACGTCGTCTTCTTGCTCGAAACACATCTAAACGCTCAACAAATCTTGCAAAAGTGTCAGATGGTTCATTTAGTCTTAAGAGTGCACCGTGTTGTTGCGGCAGCCATTTTGTTCGCATAAGAGTCTAATAATGCTAAAAGTTGACTGAAGCTTGTGGCACACTTTTGGTCAAGCCAAGGGGTTTAATTTTAATTTCGCTGGTTTTCTTTAACAAAATAACTCTTTAATTCCAATTTAATTAGGTCGAACAATTTTAAATTCTTTGTGCTACTAGTTGTTCCGGGTTTAGCTCTTTAACAGCCCTGATGTTTTAGTATTTCCACGCCTTACTTTTTAGTAGCTTCTTTTCTTTTGTCAGTCCTCCATAAGCAAGCCAAAAGAGCCATTTCCACGGCCGTCGGGTTTACGTAACCGAAAAGGAGCTGGACTCAGCATAATTCTACTGCTACAACAAGAACTATTTCCATTAGATGGCTTAGTTCCGCAGCACAGCTCGAGAAATATGTCAGAAGGTTATAAAGCAAAGTTTCGTGCAGAGTTCAGTTCTAAAGACTACAGATTACAATTATCGATTAAAAAGAAGTTAAATAATAATTATACATATGTATATTGAGACAGACTATAAAAAGTTTGCCACGAGATTTGCCCCAGCCAGAACGGAACGTAAAAGACCCTATAAAGTACATACATAAATGATCGGCGAGCTAATTCGATATCACGTCCGTAAACCGTTTAAAGTGGGTACCTGCTGAAGACAGCCTTATTTCACGGCGCTCAAAAGCACCTGAAATCAAATCAATGCGTTGATCAGTACCTTGAAAAATGCCAGGCATTTTCAGTACCAATTTTCAGTGTGGAATGGACACACTAACCACCTTGGTAGGGTTCGAGGCCGACCCAAAATTTCCGCTATACTTTAGGTCTAGCAGCCGATTGCAATCCAACTCCACATTCAACTGATAAAGTGTCAGTTCTTCCCGCATTCGGGTTTTAACCGCAACCACCACGATACTCCCCGAGGAACCAGTCTGTGTGAGCAAGTTGGACCGAACTCCAAGGGCTCCTGCTCCCCGTCGTACCATAAGTAACTCTCCGGTCAAACCCTATAGTCAAAACTACTACCAATTTAGCTTCCATACTACTCTGGACTGGTGATCAGTTGGTTGGAAGCCATACGCTCATTACACGCATACATCATTTATACAAAAACCCTAATTCTCAATTAAACGGCTTTGCCGCCTAAACAATTCACATGCCAACGACCATATTCCATATTCATTGTTCAGCATTCCGACTAGTGTCTGTATATAAACAAAGAAGTCAGGTATTTCGATCTGAATGTTTGCACATCTTTTTTCTTCTCAACATGCTGGCATATGTAAGAAATACATACGATATCGAAACACCATAGACTGCTGTCATATAAGCTGGTCATACCATGTATGGAAAATCATTTTACTCGATAAGTTATCTTCACGAAATGTAGCATGGATTGTAGTCAAAGGCAGCACTACAATCTTCGAACATAATGTTCAAATTGGACCGCCATAGAATACAGTTCTCATAGAAACTGCACGGTCAACACCAGTCGTTGTATGGAAAAGATTTTTATTTAAAGAGATATCTTCACGAAACTCCGAAGAGAATCAAACTGATCAGTCAAAATCAAATTAAAGATATTTCCATACCCTCTTATGCTTTAGCCGAAGTTAACGCTTTTTCCGGTTTTCATATAACTTTACTTTCCAAACCCGGGAGTTACAGGACAGTCACATTAATTGTGCACCTAAATGCTGCCCAAAAACTTAAATACACAAATTACTTTCCCTTTTTCGTGGGCATTTCTGCACTTGTCAGTTGCAACAGTTTTGACGACGGTAACAATAAAGGATGCTTCAACTATTTAAACGTTTTAAAAAGCAGCATAGACAAAGCGTCTTACCCACGCGTTGGGTAAGAGATAACTGAACTGCTGCTTTGTCACAAGATTTTGCTGTCGCACACTTGCAGCTATGTATGTGTGTTTGTGAGTGATTACATGTGGCTTTACTTGGCAATTGTCTGCTAGCACTCAAGAGCAGCCGTAGACACTTTCACATATCGGATCATTACCTCCCACACTGCAGCCACTACATGCTACCAACCTAATCGAAGCACATTGTGGCCGACTGACGCACACACACAAACACAAATATGCACACATTCGCTTTCGCTTTAGTCTTGCTGCTGTTGCTGTTGTTGTGTTATTGTTGACATGCCTTTGTTATGTCCTTATGTAGCTTGGTTTTGTTTGTGGCACATCGTATTTTCAGCATCTAAAATCCTTAAAGCTTTCCGCAACCCATTAAAACGCAACTTGCTTTGGTCTGGTCATTCAAAAGCTTCAAATATCGCCGCTGGCATTGTTGCCATATTTCCAATATTTTAATTATAACATTTCCTTTTGTTGACTTCATTTGGCGTTCGTTTCGTTCGCACGCTACCGTGTTACTGTGTGCAGCGAATATCGCTTCGGGGGTTTTTTGATAATTCAGAAAATTGTCTTTTAATTTGTTACGCTCGGAAATTCAATCTGACAATTTAGAATGCATTATATACATACATGCATACGCAATTGTGTCTGTGTAAGTGCTTAATCATTACAATCCTCAACCACATGTACTTGTACATATCTATGTATGCATTGTATGTATGTATTTGAGATTGTTCCTGCGAAAATTTAATTTTATTCACTTTTACCGTTCTCCTGCAAACTTGCTAACGTCTACAAATACACACGCACACACACACATACGTATAATTAGGAAAATTCTTCCCGTTGCCATGCAAGTGACAGTTATAATTTGAATATGTTACATTCATGCAGGTATTTGTCTTTGTTTCTCTCTTTTGCTTAAATAATTTGATATTAGAAACCGAAAAATGACATTTTTGCGGCAAAGTTTTGAATTACTTCTGACATTTGCTAAAAGAAAGTTTTAATCAAAATTTGCTGTTTCACAAGAGAAAGCCATGTTGACTACTGTATATGTTTGTATGTATAGTTGTATCTTCAATGGCTTCCAAAAATTCTTTTAATATATTAATTAAATATTTTTGTTTTAGTTTTAACCGAGAAAAAGTCTTTTACAAACAAATATGTATATTATTTTCCAATACAATTAACTTTGCCTTCATTTATTTACGAATTTAATGTTTTTTGCATGCTTTGGCTATTAATTTAAGGTCTACCAGAAAATATTATATTTAAAAGCTAATAAGCAGTTTGCGGTTAAATTTGATCCACCAAATTGCCTGTTTTTAAGGAATAATAAATTATTTTTATCACAGTTCAATTGAAATATCATCGACCTACTATAGAAAAACATATTTTTTTTGGCAAAACTCGTTTTTTTTTATTCATCATAGTTCACCCCAAGCTTGATACACTGATTATAGCGACCTTCCCACGTTTTCGATACCATTTTTGTAGTACGCTTAGTCCTTTGCTTCAGTGTCGGCGTTTATCTGTTCATTCGACGAAAATTTCTCCAAGTGAGCACTAAGAACAGGAAATAGTTGCTGCAGCCAGATCTGGAGAATACGATGTATGCGGAAGCAATTCATAGCTTTGTTATGCATTATCAAACATCATGTTTTGTATTTAATTTAAGGCATTAAAATGCCTTGCAAGCACTATTTGTAATGTTTACAGTAACTTAAAATATTCATCTTGAACAAAAACTGGAATTACATCGCAACCAATTTCACGCGATTATTTTTTACAAATTTCGACGGGGATTAACTCAGCAACAGAGTACCAATGAACTAAATTCACTTTTAGGCGATGAAGCTCAATCAAGGATTAGTATTTGTCGATGCTTTGGAAAATTTTTTGGATATTTAGTAACTAGTATTTATTCCGCTAAATTACATAATATGTATCTATATTATTACAATGTGTATTATTTTATACTCAGATAGTCCTTACGATCTAAATGGCAGGTCTAGTGGATGTAATCTTTTCAATCGTCGTGTGTCATCGCTGTTGTCTAATAGGTTTATAGCGTATGGATTAGGGTGTCAATTTAATCTTGTTATGTACCTTGAGCTGTATCTTTTTATTTCACTAATCGCCATAGGCATTCTAAGATTCTTATGGAAATGAATATTTTTAATGTACCACGGAGCGTAAGGGAGAAGTCTAAAAGTTTTTGACTGGAACTTTTGAATTATGTCTATGTTGGATCTATTTGCTGCGCCTCAGATTTGAATGCCATAAGACCATAAGGGTTTCAACATAGTTTATAAAGAAGAATTTTGTTTTGTAAACTAAGTTTAGACTTTGGGCCAGTTCACATTTAATGCTGAATAATCTGTCAATCGCTAAAAAAAACGGATATCAGCAATTCTTCTACTTTATTGGCGCAGACACTGCTTACGCGGTTAAAGCCGAATTGACAACAGCGCACTAGTCGTACTTTCTTTTCGGTGTTTGACGCTAATTTGAGATTCCAAGTGTAGCCAGGTCCTTCTCCACCTGGTCTTTTTAACGAAGTGGAGGTCTTCCTCTTCCTCTGTTTCGCCCGGAGGGGCACTGCGTCGAATACTATCAGAGCTGGAGTGTTTTTGTACATTCGGAAGACATGACCTAGCCAGCGTAGCCACTGTCCTTAATTCGCTGCACTATGTCAATGTCGTCGTATAACACATGCAGTTTCTCATTCCATCGAATGCGATATTCGCCATTTCCAATGCACAATGGACCATAAATCTTCAGCAGAACCTTTCTCTCGAAAACTCGTAACGTCGACTCATCAGACGTTGTCATCGTCCATGCCTCTGCAACATATAACAGGACAGGAATGATGAGTGGTTTATAGAGTCGAGAGAGGACTTTACTTCTCAATTGTCTACTCAGTCCGAAGTAGCACCTATTTGCAAAAGCTATTCTGCTTTAGATTTCGAGGCTCCCGTTGTTGTTGGTGTTAATGTTATTTGCAAGTTAGACGAAATTATCTACGGCTTCAAAGTTAGGACTCTCAACAGTGACGTGGGAGCCAAGTCGCGAGTGCGACGACTGTTTGTTTGATGACGTCTTGTCCTCGTTCATAACCGGACTCATACCTTTAGCTTCTTATCCAGTCTGGAACAAGCAGAACTAACGGCGCGGCTCTTGAGGCCAATGATATCAATATCATCGTCGTACGCCAGCAGCTGTACACTCTTAAAGAATATTTTACCTTCTCTATTCATCTCTGCAGCTAAATTATTTTCTCCAACGATCGCGTTCGAAACATGTCTATGACATCGTGAGAGGTGATGCATCGTGTATGAACCCGAGAGTAAAGAGCGGTCCACTATGTAGGTTTTTGTCAACAGATTTTTTGGAAAAAATAGACATGTCGGAAACATTCCCTTTGGAACAACATTCTGCGTTGTTCAATTCATTGTTAACCATTTGTTTGCCAGTTGTCTTATAAAAAAAGGAAAACCCACACATTTTAGTTAAAGTTTTGAGTGAGTGAGAGTGCTAGACTCGTATCAAAAGACCTGTATCTGAAAAATTATGCCGATTAGTAGCTGAGGACATCATTGCTACTGATGACTAGCCATGTGACGTGACGCTACAGAATTTAAAAGAAAAAAGCTCAAACTCGATCAACAATCAAAGTGACATTAACCGTACGCCGTCAAGAAAGCTAGGTCGTAACTGACACTATGGTCAACCACGAAACGATGTCTTTCAGCCAGCCACCACATTTGCCGAATTTTGGTTCTATTAGACTTTTTTCATTTGTCAAACTGAAATCACTTTGAGAAACATGCAATGAGGCCACTGAAGCCATTAAAAATCATTCGCTGAAGGCCATCCCAGTCGAGATTTATAACAAGTGTATGGAAAATTGGATAAAGCTTTAGCTTGAAAGGAGCCTCTTTTTAAGGCTGTAATACAGATTATAAGTAAAATTTGCTTAGATGGAATATACACTTTAACATCTTAAACACTCCTATTTGGCAATTCTATCAAAAGTTTTAAACTTTCAAAAGCCATGAAGTTCTGCCGACAACAATATTATAAGCTCAATTTAACTGCTCTCTCAATGAATAGTCATTGCTTGAAGGATATAATTTTATATTTTATTGCCATAGAAAATTTTTCCAAAAATATTGCATAGGCGTTCACCAAAATCATTCCAATCACCTGTCTCAGCTTAACTTATCTTCTAAAAGCTTTCCCACAAGCTTACCTTATTCATAATGTAAACTATTGGAAACGAATTTCAATACCTTTTACCGTCACGCACTCACCATAGTTCGAAATTTTTCAAAAACCAACTTAGCAATCAATTAAAATACCAAACCCTACCAAAAAAAAATAACAATAGCAACCAACTAAAATAATGTAAGTCAGCAAGTAAATTGAAGACGTCCACCGACGAAAGCACTCAACTGAAGCAGCTCAAAGGCTACAGAGAAAATTATTAGTTTTATCTTTGTTCCCATCCATTCTTGCATGCACAGTTATGCAGATCTCTAGGCATGCATATGTATGTGGATATGTAGAAAACACACATTTGCTAAACCTCAAACCGGAACGGTAATTTACGAGCGGCTTTGCCGCCTTCACTTCGAATTCATAACTATTTTTGGCTATGTCTACACAATAACATAATCATTGTTGTTGCTAACCATTTTTTTCAAGTCGAACAAATTGTCTTTTGTTTTATTTCTACAGGCAAATTATGGCCGAATCGAATATTTCAACTTGAATGAGCAAAATTTTCTCAAATTTCACTCGCATACCACCAATACTATCAAATAAACATCATCGCATTCGTGTGTGTGTGTGTGCCAATGGCTTTGCCATAAATACCGCTGCTGGGGTGGGAATTTAGATTTGGGGAAATTGTTGGGGCGTAGGTGAACTATTCGGTCGGTCCATTAAACGCACTGACCAATGCCGGTAATTGTCTAAGTGTGGTAATGGTAATAGGATTGCAGTAATTCTGGTAATATTGCGTATGACCGAATAAACTGTTTCATATACAAACGGCAAGGGTTCTGATTGTTATAACACCGCCCATGGTTTTACTGTAAAATGCCAACTCATGCAATTTGCTTAATTGACTGGGCTGCAGCACCCGTTCGCATGATTATTGTGCAGAAATCGTTGTTAGCAGTGTTTGTGCGTGTGTGTGTGTGTACTGAAAACCCTGTAGTTCGAGCAACTAGTTACGAACTACCATTTAACTAGTTTCATAGAAGCAACTGGTACGCGAGAAGTGTCGATTGTCTGCTCTGCTTAAAGTTTTTACAGTTTGATAGAGTATATGCATGAGAGCACCTTTTGTGAGTAATGATTATTCTTCATTATATTTGTATTTTTTTTTGCATTTTCTTAAAGACCCAATTGTTTACTTTTACCAACGTTTTTATGGCTTCGATATAGTTGCCTTCATACGCGCACCTTTTGTGGGTAATGATTACTTTTAATTACTATTGCAATTTTTGTCTTGGTGCACTTTTGTCATCGTTCAAATATTTACTTTTATCAACATTTCCACAGTTCTGATGAAGTTGGACACATATTTATAAGCGCACGCTTCGTGGATAATGATTACTTTTAAGTAATGATTACTTTTAATTACCATTACATAGTTTTCTCAACGTCCAACTGTTGACTTTTATCAAACATTTTTACAGCTCCAATAGAGCTACAAATTTATGACCACATCTTTCGTGGGTAATGATTACTTTTAAATACTATTGCAATTTTTTGACTTTGTGCACTTTTTCTAACGTCCAAATATTTACTTTTACCAACATTTCCACAGCTTTGGTAAAGTTTAACTCATATTTATAAGCGCACGCTTCATGGATAATGATTACTTTTATGTAATGATTACTTTTAATTACCATTACATTTTTTTCCCAACGTCCAACTGTTGACTTTTATCAATCGTTTTTATAGTTCCAATAGAGCTACATATTTACGACCGAAGTCTTCGTGGGTAATGATTACTTTTAATTACATTATTTTCTTCTATACACTTTACTTTTACCAAATTGTGCTCATTCGACGAAATTGTCCAGTTGTTTGGAATCAGAAATTTTGTGCGCTTACAAACACAAGCACAGTTTGAGAGAAGAACATTTTGTCCTTCAGGAACAGGTTACCATATTTGAGAAATCCCTCTCCTTGGGAGACCGCTTTGTGGTTAAAATAGTTCTGTAATTACTTGCAGTACACACATGCGACCATACACACTGTTACATGCTCGTTCTATGTTCCTTATTATCCGAAATGCTCAACAAATAGCTGAAATAATTTCGAGTATATGCGGCTAACATTTTTGTCTCGTATACTTTTGCTTTTGTTGTTGCTGCTGCTTTCGGCTTTGGATCTCGCATATCACGGCCATTTCTTGCAGCTCGCTCGAGTGTAAGCCGCAAAAAGGTCTTCGTTAAAAGCAAAAATAAGTTTCATCATCGCACAAAAAGGTCTTCGATTCGGGGAAAAACGGATGGCTGCCTTGGGCACAAATCGCCTGCAGTCATTATTACGAAAAGTCATGGCAACAGACATACTTACATATCGAAGCGTAGGAAAAAAGTGGTCAGCAATATAAGCAGCTGAAAATATCATAAATAAATGAGGAGAGGAGGGGTTCGTGCGCACTTGGCAGTTAAGCTGCCCGATAAAGGGCAAGGATTTGTGTAGATCCTATGACTTGAATGTATTTTCTTTTACGATTGCGTCGGTGATTATAATAATTATTAGATAGATATTAAAAATAAAAACTTTTAATATCTGTTTACTATTCAAGCAATGTTTCGACTTCGTTGCTTCTACCACATATGAAAACTGATCTACCTGTTTTACAAGGCTTATAAGCCCATTTTGTAGGCTGTAGTAAAGATTTGTAAAAAGATACGCAAAAATGTATATTTTTAATTTTGTTAGTCCGGTTAAAATTTGATCTGATGACAATGATACAAAATTAGGAACCCTTTCATTTCTTTGCCATGGTTGGTTAACTGAAAAGAGAGACGCGTGAGTTCCACACCGCAAACGGCCGCACTTAGCTCATCAATACTCCCGGGTGATAACCAAATAAAGCATTATTCAGCAATTCAATGGATTTGGTAAAAAAATCCCTGCTGCAAAATTTTTCTATAGTTGAATATTGAGAACCGTGGAACATATTCCGCCTCACCCGTTAA
The DNA here is from genome assembly GCF_023373825.1 of Bactrocera dorsalis. Classification (NCBI taxonomy): domain Eukaryota; kingdom Metazoa; phylum Arthropoda; class Insecta; order Diptera; family Tephritidae; genus Bactrocera; species Bactrocera dorsalis. The sequence goes on along the minus strand of NC_064304.1, from coordinate 94,924,571 downwards.
TATTCCCGGACTTTATCCTCCGCGCGCACTCTTTATTCCATCGAATCCACTTTTCCCATTTTTTGAAAGTGGCATCATAAGGATATGTGCCTTGTAATGACAATGACAATGTTACTAAGTTCCCTTTTGTCTAGAATCGGAAACTTTTTGGTGTGTCCAACATCAACACTACCCCAAAATTACTTTATAGTATGCCGCATGTTGCTAGGGTGCCAAGACCTGAAATGTTCCGCTAGGTTTCATTGCTTCAAACGGTACTTGAAGGAGCTGCATGGTCTAGGGAAGCATTCAGCTGCCTCCGAACGGGCTAACTCGTCTGCTTTTTCATAGCTGAGGTATGTAGTTTTCATTGCACCCGTAAACCCCAGCAAGCAATTCTGCTGCACCTGTCATGTTGCGTTAGTATGAACGGATGACACTTGTGTACAACCAATGTACCATGTAGGTCAGTATCTCTTCTGCAGGAGTTGCGGATTCGAAGAGCTTTAGAAGTACTGGTCTCATTGTATTCCCTCAAGCTTAGTTATGTCTCTAGGACAACTCCGAGATATTTTACAGAGCTCGAAAATACAATAGTTCGGCCCATAAAGAGGCAAGATTGATTTGTGAACTCTTTTCCATTGTCAATAAAAACTGTTCTGGCAAAAGAAAGTTGGAATTACTGCTCGTGGCAACCCTGTTTACCAACATTTTCCTCTATGAGTAATATGCAGCGCACACATACACTAACAAATTCCAATTTTCACCTCGTCAATAGCATTCAGTCTGCACAACAACAATGGTATCGCATAAATTTTAATTAAAAAGTCGCCGGAATCTCGGTCAACAGCTGCACGAGCTAACAAAATGAAGCTGGCAAATATTTAAACGAAAAATATGCAATAGTTGCACAGAAAGCTAAATATAAAAAATTGCATTGTAAGCTTTTAAATAACATAATACATTGCAGTTACCACATAATGTTGCATGCCAGCGAGTAAATACGATACAACTAACTGTAAATAATAAAATAATAAAAATGGAATACCGAATGGATTAACGCACAGTCACTGCAACCAAATGGAATGGAGAGCAATGGCATGGATTAAATCGGAGGCCTGTTGACAGCATCAGCTCAACAACAATGAAAGCAAATTTGCACCAACTACCGTTATTGCATTGGCGAGAATGCGTTTTGTTTTGCTGCAATTTTGCTGAATTTGCAGTTCAACAACTTCTCCATCGGCAAAATAATAAACTAAATGGCAACAATTGTATTGGAACAAATGAATAAAAACCGTGCAAATAACTCTCGCAATGAGAGCGCTCAGAAAACAATTTGAAAATCCGTACCACAACAAAAGCAACAAGAGAAAGCAAGTTGTTTTAAAACTGCTTAAAAAAATAAAGCAAAAGCAAGACGATAAATAAGTGCCAGAATCAGTCACCATTCGACGATGTCAACGAACTCGCAGCAAAAGCTTTGGCGGGCGTATTTGACTTGCGGCTGAGCTGGTAATCGGCCAGACAGGCGGCCGCTCGACCGCTCCCTCGTCTGGTCAAAGTGGAAAACTTTGGGGCAACGAACCGGTAGGAGGTTTAAGCAAATCTGAAAAACAAATTCACAGCCAGCGATTGCGCAAGATCCGTTTTTTCTTATTTTGATGCAAATGTGTGGGAATTTAAACTCAGTGAAATGTCACTCAAACGTCACAACATACTATATTAAATTGACACACATATATAAGGTATATATACATATATACATATATGTAAGCGCACACATAACTGCAGGCAAATATATATTTGTGTCAAATACAAACAGGCATTTTAAGCAGAATTGAGTGGCCAGCAATAAATCAACATGCTATGTGTTTTAACGATAATCCATTGACAATCAAATGTTTTTAGCAAAATTCTGCTCTTTCTTGCAATTGCCAGAGGGACAAAAACAAATATTATTTTATTTTTATTGTTTTTCAAAATATTCTCCATTTAGATCTATACACTTTTGTATGCGTTTGAACCAATTGACGCTGCATTTTGCCACACTGATTGAGGTAACTCCAAAATATATTCTGAACACATCAGTCACCGGTTTAGGTGCTGACCTCTTTGTACTTATTTTTATTTTTCTTCTTTACTGGCGTAAACAACGCGTATGCGGTTATAGCCGAGTTAAAAACAGACGCCAGTCGTTTCTTCTTTTCTCAATTTGGCGCCAATTCGAGATACCAAGTGCAGCCAGATCCTTCTCCACCTGATCTCTTGAACAGTTTGGAGGTTTTCCTCTTCATCTGCTTCCACTGACGGATACTGCACAGAATACTTTCAGAGCTGGAGTGTTTTCATCCATACGGACCACATGACCTAGCCAGCGTAGCCGCTATCTCTTAATTCGCCAAACTATTTTAATGTCGTGGTATAACTCGTACAGCTCATTGTTCCATCGAATGCGATATTCACCATTGTTAATGCGTAAAGGACCATAAGTCTTCCGCAGAACCTTTCTTTTTGAAAATTCGTAACGATGACTCATCAGTTGTTGTTATCGTCCATCCCTGTGCACCATACAACAAGTCCGGAATAATAAGTGACTTATAGAGTTTGGTCTTTGTTCGCCGAGACCGGACTTTACTTCTCAATTGCCTACTCAGTCCAAAGTAGCACGTGTTGGCAAGAGTTATTCTGCGTTGGATTTCGAAGCTGACATTGTTGTTGGTGTTAAAACTGGTTCCAAGATATAGTAGATGAAATTATGTACGACTTCGAAGTTATGACTCTCAACAGTGACGTGAGAGCAAAGTCGCTAGTGCGACGACTTTTTGTTTAATGACAAGAAATATTTCGTTTTGTCCTCGTTCACTGCCAGACCCATTTGCTTCACTTCCTTATCCAATCTGTAGAAAGCGAAACTGACGTCGCGGTTGTTGAGCAGTGGATTAAAAAGGTTTCATGATAGAGAGTCACCTTACCTGAAGCCGCGTTTGGTATCGAACGGCTCGGAGAGGTATTTTTACGTACGCGAATAACTAGTAGTCCTTCGCTGCCAAATCACAACTATACTATATTGTGGATTATTTATCAAATATATGTCTTCAGTGCTCAGAAATGCAGTTATTTCAATCGATATGAGAGTTCGAAAACAATACAAATAGCGCTCGTATGTCAAAACGTACTGAGTATTTCAAAGGTTAGGTTAGGTTAGGCCAGGTTAAATAGGTAGACCAATAAGCGACACATAGACCAGTTTGGTTCTTTGCGATACCAGATAGAGTTCAGTTGCTAAATCCAAAAGGAGTAGTCATCCTTTAGGGTGCATGCGCTTGACCCGAATTTTAACAGACTCTGCCGCTTCACTATCGATACCTCCTCCTGCGTATCATACCGTGGGAACCCCAGATCCTTACAGCGTAGTCTTGTCAATGCGAGATAAGTTCACAAACGAAGCTCCATTGTTTCTCTAGTGCTCCACTTAAGACATTTCCTGGTGTCTTCTTGCTCTGTCAGCTCCATCCTACGGGCGTGTGTCGCCACCAGACAGTGATCAATTAATGTTCTCATCATGTTTCTACAGTTTCTTCTATCGAGTGCCAATAGGGATTTCCGGCCTACCGTTTTGCACATGACGTTTGCAGCTTTTCACCCAGATGGATCGTTCCAACGGGTTTTTTTTCTTCACCATGCTTTTGTCGAGATCGTCGTATAGACAATTAATTAAGTCTTTCAAAATTTTCAAACTGTACGATATAAACACGAATCATAAACGTTTAATATAATAATTATCGGTTCACTGCTAAAGCTTCTAGAACCAGTTCTGTGGATACTAAAAATTCCTTATACCTTATCTCTATGCCGCCATTTTGAATGATTCCGTCAACTTTTTTATTTTACTTAAATTTTGTTCATTCTGATTGTCGCCTGCAATGTGGAAGCACTGAAATTTTGTCCAAATTACGGTCATTACACTTAAGACTTAACGCAGCTGGTCTCTTCTCTTCTAATTACTCAAATCACCAGAGCTCTATTTAATAATCCAACCATCAACGGGAAATAGAGTTTTCCATTTTCTTTCAATGAAATTTTAAGCTAATTTGTACAGACCACAATACGGTAAGCAATTCTTCATTAAGCAACCAAAAAGCGTTAGTCTCCAAACTAAATTAAAGTAAATTACCCAATCCCCCCACCTGCTATAGTATGTACATTGCGCCATAATTAATTGAGCAAATTTTTTAACTGCTTTCATATACATACAAAAAAGCCAACTGCACTTAGTACACCGAAGTGGGCAACCACTCGAAGAGACTTACTCTCCAGAAACGAAAGCACAAACCTGAAATTTAAACTGTTGCTGGCAACATTTTTAAAAGTCATACCGATACACTACAACAACAAAACTAAAAAAATGGCAGAATTTCGGCAAAGTTTCGCAAAGCTCTCCACTTGAGCTAAAAAAAATTGAGCAACATGGAAATAAATCCAGCAGCGGCAGCAGTTTAAGGACAATCCAGCAGACGACAAAGCCAAAACTGAGAAAGTTGAGTGGCACAGTGAAGCTTGGGAATGAAGCGAAAGGCTGGACAAAATGTCTAAGAGCAATGAGTCCAGGCAGCGGTGTAAGCGAACACAATGCCAGCGATAGCAACAGAACCGCAGTTTATCTTAGCCGCCAAACCGCAAAGAGCCAGTTTAAACTTTGTTGCAACGGTGAAGAAAAAAGAACCACGTGAACTGGCTTAAACACCGCTAAGGATGATGGTGCGGCGGTTGTTAGGCAATGGCACGATAGACATTTCCCAACCGTAAACTTTGGAAGCCACAAGACAACTTTTATTTTCGGACTGTCGGCCGCAGTGTGTTTGAAGGCTTGAGAAAAAGTTAGGAACAAAAAAAAACCCAAAAGAAAAAAATTAAAGTTAGTGAGTTTGTGTGGTGGTGGCTGCTACTTCAATCCACATGTGAGCGGCTGCACTTGCTTAGTAGGTGGCGCAAACATTGAAATAAGTTCCACGCACTTACCTTCGAGCGAAGGCGGAGATTGTAGCTAAGATTAATGTGGCTCAATGTGAGTGTCTGGCAGATTGTTGAAGCATACACGGTGTTTGAGTCAGTCTCTTGCACCTGAAATACCATAAAAGAACTCTACTTCCGTTGCAGAGCTACCCGACTTCAAATGAGTTGAGTGCTTTTCCACTTCTGTACTTTGTTTCCAGAACCCACAAAAAATTTAATAAAAAGTAGAATACAGAAGGATGCAAAAATTCAAACGTTTGAATCACTTGGTTAGTATTAAGAAAGATGTGAACGCAATATTTCAACGGGTTTTTGTCAATAAGAGCGCTTCAAACGAGTTTTTAAATAATGCAAACACGGCTTGCCATATCAATGAAGTTCTTTATTCCTGTGAAAGTACATTCGATGCCATCATGTATGGCGTCACGCATGGCTACCACGAGCACGCTTGCAGAAGTCCAGACGCTGAACCCAATTTTCGGGGGTTTTCAAGCATAACTCGGCAGATACTAAGGTAATTTCACGTTCGATACTCGTACGAAGTTCATCAATCGTCGCTGGCTTGTTGGCATAGATCATAGACTTGACGTAGCTCCACAGGTAATAGTCTAACGGCGTCAAATCGCACAACCGAGACGGCCAATTGACTGGACTATTTCGGGAGATAACACATTTACCAAACTTGGTTCTCAGTAAAACGATTGTGATATTCGCTGTGTGACCTGTGGCTCCGTCGTGCTGGAACCACATATTGTCCAAGTCCATATCCTGCAATGTTGGACCAAAATGTTCGGATATCATTGAACGGTTGCGATTTTCATACACGGTGACGTGCCGGTCTTAATCATCACGGAAGAAGTACGGGCCAATGACGCCGCCGGCCCATAAACCGCACCAAACCATAATTCTAACTGGATGCAATGGTGACTTATGGAGTACGTGTGGATTGCTGCCTGACCAATAAATAATATTCTGCTTATTGACGAAGCCATTCAGCCATAAATGAGCCTCATCGGTGAAGGTGATTTTTCGATGAAAATCCAGATCACTTTCAAGTTGTTGCTCAGCCCAATTCACGAACAGACGACGATTCTGGTAATGAAGCGACTTCAGTACTAGCGTCAATTTGATCTTGTAAGGATATAGGCCAAGATGTTTTCGCGAAATTTGCCATAACGACTTACAGAAATACCCAACGCTTGAGAGGGACGTGTGGTGTGATTGATTTGAGTCTTCCTCAATTGATGCGCTAGCGGTATCAGTATTCTCGAGACGACGGGCACTTCTCTGTCTCACTTTCACTGGAACATTTTGTACTATGCCTGTAAATTCAAATTTTTCCACTATGCGCTCAATTGTTGATCTGACAGAACGATTATGACGACCATAAATCTTAAACTTGAGGCCACTGACTCCGAGTTTCGGTAGTAAATTTTAAATACACTCGTTGTTAGATCGTATATCTTTCCATTATGAAGTGGAAAACTTTGCTGAAGATAAATGTCAAAAGAGCGTGGAAAAATATGACTTTTGCTGTTCTTAACGGTCTTCTTTTGTAGCGCTCTGAAAAGGGTTCTGAGATCCGGTGTGAAAATTGGACGATGGGCGTAAAAAATCCATTATATCGTTACAGGAATCGTTTAAATGCAATATTGGGAATTTGAGTAATAATGCTTGGCTACTACATTCCCCATCTGCACAGTGAAGCTTTGTATTACTATTAATTACTATTTTAAGTAAATAAATGTTGAAGCCCAAAATAAACTGAGGGCAACACCGTAAGTACTAATTTAAAGTTCATACCTTACAGTTTCACGTAAAATCAACCGTGTTGTTTACTCTTCTCTTATACCCTCTCTTTATTACACCAAAAGCACACACCCCGCAGTGTGGCCTTGCCAAAGTGTACTGGTTTTCGCATTTAATTTTCTTCACTCTCTGACAACAAGCCGGAGAAAAAGCCGCAGCATTTAATTCACTTTTTTCGGTTGAACTAATTTAAACTGTCACCGCAATGTTTATAAAAGCTTTCTTACTCACAATTTGTGTGTGTGTGTTTGCAGATGTTATTTTTGTTGTGAAGGCAGCTACTGTGCTGTCATTTAGTGTGTGAATGTTGTTGCCTTAAATTTTTGTCATTTTCTGCCTTGCCATTTTTTGTTTGCCTGCCTTGCAACAAAACTGTCAACCGCAATTAAACAAACGGAACTCAGTGGCAACAACTGGCGGAAGCAGCAACTACAACAACAATATAAATAGAAATAATTCACACATATTTACATACATACAGACAGATCTATTTACAACCAAATAAATAAGTAGGCGAACATGCAACGCGACAGGCACACAGACAGTCAGAGAGACATTTAAACAGGCATGCACACAAGCGGCAAGGACGTTGTCGCCGCCACAGTGGCCCAGTGGTGACTCGCATTAGCCGTGTGGCATTGGAAGCTGACTGCTGGTCGCCGCGGCTTGGTGGTGGCGACTGTGGCTCCACCGTGCTGTGGCTGACTGTACTGTCGACATTGTCAACTTGAATGTCAACTTGACAATTGCAGCGGCGCAATGAATGAGCGCATACCAACAGCAATAGCGGGAGCTACAAAAAGTAGTATAGGGGGGAAGTGCTATGTGGAGAAGGCACAGAAATGCATTCGGTCGAAACGTCGGGTGAGAAAATATATGTCAAATAAGTAAAGTGAGGGAAGTGTCCATCGTCAACTCCTCACCCTGTTCGCTGTTACGCATTAGTACTTGCCGAAGAAGCAACGAAGAAAAATTTAATATTTGCATCCAGCTGCGTCGCACCGTTACGAGAGCGGAAAGCGGGAATGAAAATATTTATTTACCGCATATCTTTGTTGAGGCAGTTGGTTGATGAGCAAATATTGTTGACCCAATATTTCGTAAGAAGTGTGCTTGTACGCAGGGAATATAGGGGGAAGGTGAATGAAAAGCCTGCCTGTGAAGTGATATTATGATCATGAAGAGAGTAGAAGGCAGGAAGGTAGCTAAAAAGATGCAGGTAATAAATTACAGTATTTTTAAATAAGCAGAGGAGCGCAGAAATTCCGCTCAAATAACATACCTGTTTTTATTTAAGATGAAAACTTCATTATATTTTCACTTGAGTGCAAGTGGGGAAATGTATATTTTGCACATAGAGCAGAAAATCCGTGAGAGATGATGCAAAACATGAATACCGAGCTTGGCACCGAAAAGAGCGCTTGTGAAGTTGGGTGAACTTTGCTGCAAATAATAATACATTTTTTTCTATAAAAATAAATTTTTCGAAAGTAACTTACGTAAAGCTGTCTACTGCCTCAGATGCGCTAAAAGTTAGGTTAAGTCTGGTAAGCTAATGAGCCCAGTAGAGACCAGTTTTGATTCTTTACGATACCATATAAAGTTCCGTTATGCTCTAGGATGTCGGTTCCCCCTTGTTTACCGGTGCCTTGCTCTTGACATTTTCTGCAATCTTCTCTCTTCTATGCCGCCACCAGATAGTAGATAGATAGCATATTCCAATCATATTCTTACATTCCTTCGAGTTCCAGGAGGAACTTTGTATATTTTCAATTTACCTTTTTACACATTACTTCTAATAGATAGATCGTTCCATCGCTTTTTATTTTCCGTGCCATGCTCTTACCCAGATTGTCGTACAGACAATGTATGAGTTTTCCAATGTTGATTACGTTTTCGGCTGGCAGCCGTACACAACAATCTTGGCAATCTCGTCAACTATAGCATTGTCATCCTTGCCTTTGTGACCTGGCACCCAGTAGAGGTGAAGCTGCTTATTTCTGGCGGCTCAATCCACCGTTGCCGTCTTTACAGGACACTATTGCCCTATACAGGAAACGAGGTTAAAGTCCTGATTGCTGTTTGTTTCCTACCCGAATTGTAAGAAAGCCCTACTGAGCTTTAACCGAGGCTTCTATGTGTAAAGTCTCTTACAGCCAATAGTCGGCCTACCGACTTTTCCGTGCAGCTTTCAGGGAAGTGGTCTTTAGATGACAGGTTCAGCGCTAGTACAAAAGACGTCATTCCTTACATTCTTGTAAGGAAAGTCCTTGAGAGAGAGAGAGAAAAGCCCCAGGTTCATCCCAGCATCTTTCTACAAGCGTTTAAGGCTGGTGGCTTTTCTTCCTCTTTGGTGTCCAAGACTACCCCACGGTATTTTTTGCGGACCGCAAGAGAGAGTTGTGTCCAATAATCCAAGGCAGCCTTTATTGTGTATTTCTTAAAAAGAAAGAAGTTCTGTATTCAGTTCCAGACCCGATTGCAATGCCTAATTGCAAATTATAGTGAGAGTATTGGTCATTATATTGTGAAGTTTGTGTACCCGTTATTAAGATGGTTACGCCGTCTTTATATGTTCCTAGACGGACCCTTATCTAAGTTCCTTAACTAATAACAAATGTCTATTAGAGCGGAGATAGCAATCCACACCGCGGAGTGCCTCTACCGACTTCCTTGGTCATTTTAGCGCCGTTCCATTCTCCTCTTATACCTCTAAAAATCAAAAGGCTTCTGATCGAACATCATGTGGTTGGATTAACTCCTATTGACATTATACTATGCAGAATGGATACCGTAAAATGCTCCAGAGATGTCCTGTTGCACTCCAAGAGCATATGCCTTATGTTCTATAGTCTATTCAATGTTCAATAATAGTGTATGGAGTGCAGTCTCTACCCTCGACCCTGATGTACACATCCAAGTTTTTCTCTAATGCTTTCAGCAGTAAGAAAGCTAAACTTATAGACCTAAGCTCTTCCGCACCGATTGGATTGTTTCTGTTTGCTTTCGGTATAAAAAACTACTTCAGGCTCTCTCCATGTGTGCGTTGCTAAAACATCCTTCGCGTTTCCGAGACGAACCTATTACTTCTCTGCTACCACAAGGGCATATCATAAAAGTCCCGCTGTATAAGCCATAATTTTCCCTACTTGTGGAAAGTCATTAAAATAGAGTAATAGGAACTGTAGAGATTCATGACTTAAAACTCCATTCTTCTGCAAGTAGACACCTTTATAAAAGCTTTTACAAGATTACCTTCATAAATGTTTAACTTTTCCAATCTTTCTTAGACACATTTTCCATTAGCAAACTTTGAAAGCAGTTAAAAATATCCAACGCAATGCTCCAACTGCTGCATAAATAGACTCTTCCGTTTAGTCGCTGAATCCACCCCCCTCAACGATATTCCAGCCACTGTAGCTACCACACACAGAAACCTCGTGAAGAAAAACACGTTCGCGCTCAGCGAAGTGATTAGATAAATGACCTCAAATGTCGAACATTCTTTCCAATTAATAAAAAAGACACCAAAGCATTTTTTTCCTACTTTCACTTAAATAAAGTACGCTTTAGTTTTCCTAGTGCTCTGCGTGAGTCCTTCACACTGTACACTGAATCACTCTTTGCCTAACTTTTTTTTTCGCCACACCACAAATGCAATTATCATTAATTCACTTGTTGGCCGGTGAGTGCACAACGGTCCATCAGTGTGGGCGTAGCGCGGCGACGTCGAGTGTCTTCCTAGGTACTTCACTGGCAAAGTTCATTATGCCTTCACAATGGCAACAACAGCAATTACAGTTATGTAAAATGAGGAATGTGAATTACAACAAAATGAGTGGCTACAACAAGCGGTACTTACAACAGCATTAGCGGTTAAAGATGCAGCTGCAGCTGTAGCGCACTCGACGTGCGGCTCTCACACTCTGTACCGTTCGCCATCGATTTGTACGAATACATATAGCCTCGTGCAATTTTGCTGGTTGCTTCTTGCTTTAGCTTTTGTTGGCCGCTCGATTTTCTGACATATCGTACATTACTGAACTAATTAAATGCAAGGAGTAAGTGGTACTTATGACCCCACACCGCAGAGAACGAATTCTCAGAGGCCCTATTTGAGACAATGGTTTGGAAATGAAGTTAGGTTTGGGTAGGTTAAGTGGCCGCACCAAAAAAGGGGGTATTGGACAGCTTATAACGCTGGTCTGTCATAATACCTTGAATTCTTATAAAAATATATATAAAAAAAAAACATTATAAATCGACCAAACGCTTTGAGCCGGTCATGTCGACTGGTGGGATAACGGACGAAAAAATACATTGGTGTTTCGATCTTACCTTCAAGGAGCTCGTGCGATTATTGCAAGATGAGTTTGCTAAAGGAAGGCAATTCAATAGATATCTTACGTTCTACTCTAGGCTAGAATGACCTAGCTAGTCGTCAATAAACGTTCACTTAACGCGAGCGAGATCAGAAGGCCCTTTGCTAGAGCGCATGACGACATGGGAGATCCGACTCCGATAGAAGTAGGGAACGAATGCTCCGTCTTATTAGCTTATCGACTTTACAGTTTCTAACAATTCCGCTATGACCAGGCACACAAAGAAGTCTGATGAAGAAGTAGCATGATGATATTTGTAGTGAGAACAGAAACTACTTGAATAACTTTGAGCGCACAGTTTGCGAACTCAATACTAATATCACCATTCTGCTGTTCTCCCTGAAAAGATAATCACTCCAGAGCAGTAAATCTACTGTTCTACCTTAATAGCTGCCCCTTCTGCCAGAAAAACACTACAGTAGTCCGGTAGCTCAAAACTAAGCTTAAAGAAGAGCTTTTTGTAAATGACTCCTCCTCCAACTTTCCCCCTAGATTCGACACATCCGCGAAAAAGCTCGCTGCGCTTTTTTGGTGCATGTCTCTTTAGCATCGCTACAGCAGTATAAGACAGCCGATTTTTTTTATTTACTCGAGAGAGTTTTCTATCAAAGATAATTCCGAAGTATTTTATCTTATCTAAAGGTCAAAGCTGCTAACATTGCTTTTACGCCATTACTTTGAATGCCTTGTTTTAGACTTCTGGCCTTCTCAACAATGTCGAATCCCGTGTTGTTGAGATGCACGCTTTGTATCAGCTCCATACCAACCAGATGAAGCCTCAATCGCCTCGACATGGTGTGCTAATAAAGACGTTGCTTACAAAACAAAACAACTCCCAATTTCCCAAAATAAGGGTCATTCTATCCACGGGACATATATTCGCATACCCATGCACCTCACAAATTCGATTTGGGCATTGCCCGCTACAACATGTTCATGTATCACATGCAACACAGCTCAATTAAAAATTCCATTTAAAACATTACCTTCTGAAGTCAATAACCCCTCTCTCATACTGCTCTTACACGTTTCTTTGCAGTGACCACCGTGGAGCCGAATATGTTCACCACATGCATACCCGTCGGTGGCAATTATACACCCGGTGCTGGCGCAGCCACAAGCGGTGCCTTCGCCCCCAACACGCTGGCCAACTCATCGACCGACTCACTGTCTTCTGGATTCGAGGCAGCCGGCTATGCGGCATACTCCACGGCACTTAGCGTCACCATTGCCATCGGTTGCAGTCTGCTCATACTCAACGTGCTCATATTTGCTGGCGTCTACTACCAACGCGACAAAACGCGGCTGGAGGTGAAGACTTTGCAAAAACAATACCAACAACGCAGCATGCACCAGCAAGTGCCCTATCCGCCCGATCCCATCAAGCACGCGCACTACCACATGGGCCATTCGCAGAGCGCAAATGTTATTGTAGATGTGGAAAATCATGGCGGCGACCCGGGCGCTATGCTACTGGCGGCCGCGGCGGCAGCCGCAAATGCAGCGGATGTGAAGCCACCACCATCGCATATTTGCGCCAACACCGGCATGCAGATGGGCGCCTCAGTGCAACAACAACAAGCTGGTGGCAGCAGTATTGACCTCTGTGGCATAGCCTCCTCGGCCGCCAAGCAGCAGCAACAGCAGCAACAGCAACAAGGCGGCTCAATTATGGTCAGCGGGTCGCCAGACATATCCGGCGGACTAATGGGCAGTGGTGGCAGCTGCAACGTGACCTATAGCACGACAACTAAACAGCAGCATCAACAACAACAACAACAACAGCAACAACACATGCAACAACAGCAGCAACACCTTCAACGAGAGCACATGCAAATCAAAGGCATGAATACGCAAACATTCGGACGCATCGCTACAAGCGGTGGTGGCAGCGGTGGAGGTGGCGGCGCAGTCACAATGACCAGCAATATCGCGTACAATGCCGGCATGATGACGCTCCCTAAGGCCAGCGCATTACATCACACCAACTCCGTGAATTACGGACGCAATCCAGGTGTGGGTGGAGGCGGAGGTGGTGGCAACTCTGGCAATAGCAGTGGCACTAACATAACGGCGGCGCTGCTCGACTCCCGCGGCAATTTATTGCTAACTAGTGGCGCAGGTGTCTCCATGGGTGATTGTATGACATTGCCCAGGAATCTCGCTGCCTCTGCAGCACGGCATGGCACCGTGACAGGTAAGTGCTTCCCTGAACATGACACATCTGACACGAAATAGAGCGATAAGAGGAAATGGGCGAAAGAGGGGTGAATCTTCGTGATAGTTTTTATAGCCAATGCTGTGAATTAAATAGTGAAGTTATTCGAGGAACGAACTTATGTTCATGCGTCAGACGCAGGAAGCTGTTCCAAAAACATTGATATTCTTTGAACATTCATTGTAAAGGCAAACTAAAAAATTTGATATACTGCGATGACTTCAATAATGTTCACGGTTCATATTCACCCACCGATAAATAGGTCCAGAAAGCCTCTTTATTAAAATTGGCTGGGTATGAAACTTGTCTTATTCAATCGAAAAAAATATCCAGAGTTCTCGACGATCAAAGACTAGTAGGAATGCCAGTCTCTATCGGAATCACAGATAGCTGTAAAGCTGATGGCTTGATAAGAAAGGGTATCCTAGCCACGTTATTAGTAGAATGAGAACGAGTCGTTGCTCCCCTCTTCTCGTGTTCTCTCCTACTGAATGGCTGTGCTTTGCTGGAACTTGACCTGCGCTAGGTTACCTTCGGTTCATGTGATGTCACAAGACTCATTTGGCCCAAGATCGATTGTAAGAGAAACAGCGAGCTCTTTGCCTTAGTAAGGCTATTCTCTCCATAGTTGTGGGGTCCTTACAAGCCCTTGGCCTATCGGCATCTCTGCTGCGGGAGCTCAATGGGAAAAGACTAGATGAAAAGTTTTGAGCACTTTTTAGGGATCGCTTAGAGTAGTCCAAGTGTCGTCTCTGGATAAGCCAACATTTCATTTCTCTCTTTCCATGTTTTTGAAGAATTCTTCAAATTCTTACTTTGTCAGTAAAAATATCCAATCAATACTTATAATTTATCAATATATGGATCCACATTTTTATTAGAAATTTTATAAAGATGCTTTCTTCACTTCAAGTGTGAGTACCTGACATACTATGTGCATATCGTATATACCAAGCTGACGTTAGCGTTCTCCTCTCTACAAGGTTACCGTAATATTCAATGATTTAGAATAATCAAGTTAATTGGCGGTCTTCAACTTTGTGGTAGAATGTAATAACGCACAACCATGACATAAAAATATTAGTATGTGGCTCTCCGTCATCTATACTATACGCTTCTGTAAGGCACGAACTCACCGCAAGCGATTCGAGCAGTTAATCGTTTGACACGCCGCACTATTTACACTCAATTAATTATCACAAAGAGAATGACCGTTTATTATAGCTTATATTTTGTTGTTGTTATTTTAGAGGAATATATGTATGTATTAAACGTGATATGGTAACTTGGAATCTACCACGAGTTTATATAAAAACAAACTCCATTGACAGACTATCAAGAAGACTTGAGTGTAAGAGTGAAATACGAATATTCGATTCTTCGCACTTGGATATATATGCGTTCTTTGCGTTACACTTAAACTCCGACTTAGCTGATCACGCTGTTCATTATATACATAATCTACAAGATCTCCAACGTTTAATTTGAGTTGTTACACACATCGTATTAAATTTAATAAATTCTGTTGAGGGTATGAAATGAATTAGTGTAAATGAACAGCTACCAAATTTTGGAAATAATGGAGACTTACGAAACACCTTTTCACCTGTAAAGCAGCACAGCTGCTCGCGCCACAAAAGTCACATTTACAGAATACATACAAGTTATAACAATAACTTTCTACAGGCAATCTACACTTAAAAGTAAATTTGAACGTTATTAAGCAAAAATTAATGCGCAACCAATCAGGCATGCACCCACACATAATGACTCATGAAAAAGTCGTAAAAAACGTTAAGTCGTAAAAAGAGAATTTAATGTGCACGCATCAGCAGATTAACTCAGCACCCCACACCAGACTAACAGCAGCTTAAACAGTGTTTAGTGCAACCCAATAGGAAAAGAATGCCTTTAATAATATTATTATACAACCAAATATTTTGCAACCACGCTTACTTGATACAAGTTGATTGGAGACTTACGCCTAACTTATTGTGTACGACGTTCATGAGTTGAGTCGGCTTCGACATGGAGGCTCATCTCATCTCTCCTAACTACTCTGTGAGTAGTGCGCACTCGCTCTACAAATGCGTAATGAATACATTTTGACTGTGGCACGGTCTCTTGCAAACAATTTTATTTATCAATGGCGATAAATCGAAATTGTGTAATAGACAATTTTGTGCAAATTAAGCCAACTTGCTGAACTGCTCTGCAGCTAACTTCGTCAATGTTTCTCATTACAACTGCTAATGGTTGACATATCAATACAGAGCTGCCCATTTCTACTACTTTTGTCATTTTATGTTTCGTGCAACCGTTGTACATAGACAGTTGATTTATTGACTGAACGGTGTTGCAGAGCTACAGCAGATTTCTAACAATTTTCCGCCTCATCATTTGGCATATTTTCGTATAAATCGAAATGATTGCAGGCAAACACAACGAAACCGGCACCGCTGGTGGTGCCCATAGCATGAACACTACAGCCCCCATAAAAATACATTATATTGCAGTAGCGGCTGAAATATGCCGATAAGTCGAAGGTGATAACCGAGGAAACCGATGTAGAAACTTTGAGAAATGAAATGAGTGAAATCAAGTGTGGCGAAATATTTGCAATTGCAGCTGTTGTGCTGGCAGCTAAGCAAGTGGCGGCATGCTGAACATGAAGAAGCATGCTAAACATGAACCAACATTCAGTCCAATAGGGGCGCAAAGTGCCGGTGAAAAGGAAGCAAAATACAACGATTTGTGGAAATCATTATGAGTCGCAGTGGCAGTCAGTTTTCGCTGACGCTACCTAAACTCAAGCTAGCAATATTGCGCGAGCTGAGAAAATCTGCAGCAACGGTTGTCAAGTGGCAGCTGAGTGCAACTGCAGCTAACCTAAAATGAAACACAAGTAAAACACATTTCAAATGCTATACGACCACTTCAAGCACGACTAATGATTCTGCTTAAGCAAGCGCTGTTATGCGGCGCATAGGTAAGCGTAGGCCAGCAGCTCTCTGCATACCTATATATACATACATACTTATACGAGTATACTTACGGTATTTCTATAAATATATATATATATGTATGTATTTAGTTGCTGGAAGACAGAGCAATGCTGCAACATTTGCGTAAGCAGCGGAAAATGTTTCTTTTTCCACTTAAGTGGCACAGCCGTCAGCGAAATCCATAAAACCTAACGGTACATGCAGTTCTGCGCACCGCAATCATAACTTAGAAACTCGGTTATTGGAAAATGTGAATAATCCCGGTTGATTGCACGCTCAACTCAGCTTGTTCAATTGTATCGAAAGTGTTGCTGATTGCGAACTTCTCGCCAAGTAGTACTTTAAATAGTTTGACGAGCAGTGTAGCATCTCTATACCTACAAATCAGTTGCAGCTGCAAATGCGCTTTTAATTTATGGACATAGTTGATGAACATTTCAATACTCTTCAAATAGTTAGTTAGAATTCAGCAACTTGACATTTTTTTATTCGATTGAACTGTCCAAGTCAGCAGAGTTGCTACTTCTTTCGTCCATTCGCTTCATAGATTTAGAAGTTAAACCTTAAGGCACGTGCAGCATCCAACTAGGAACAACAGAGAGCTGCCTTCGGGGTGGAGTGCTTCTGCTGTGGAACCTATTGGTAGCTGAGTTTTTGGGTTACCATATATTGTCATTACAGCAAGAAGAAAGCTCACTTAAGGAAGACTTAACATCTTGTACCAAACTGATGATGTATAAATGTTGAACTTGACCCACGTCTTGTGCAAACGAGGCTTGTAAACCAGGCATACAACGATATCAAATATGCTGTAGCATCTTGGGTGTCAACGATCGGGCTAGAACTGTCGAGTAACAGCTGAAGAAAATGCAGAGGCCATCATATGTATGTGGCATTCTATACAGGTCGCTGCACTACACTGTCGTTTTTGCGACCAAAGGCAGACCCCAGTCTACGTAACCGGAACGGACCCGAATTTGTATCCGGCCAAGGACTGTCAGCTCGGCATTAACAACCGGACATACATATATCCGTTCCCAGGACAGTCGGGTCTACGTAGCCGCAATGGACCCGGACTTTTCTCCGACTAAGGACTGTCAACTCGGCAGATTTCTGTCGCTACAACAACAATAACAACCATTGCATATTCGAAGCTTGCTGTTCACATTTCGGTATTTGACAATCTGGCATCTTACAACTTTATCGTAAAGTTTTGACATACGAGTGCCTTATATGTTGTTTACAGTATTTTAAAACATTCATCTCGGCCGAAAAATGGAATTAAATCGCGAACATTTTCGCACGATAATTTTTTACATTTTTCGACGTGGATTAACTCACCAACAGTGCATCAATAAATTGAATTAAATTATTGGTGAAGATTCCCCAACAAGGACCAGTGTTTATTGATGGTATAGTAAATTCAATCGAGGTCGTAGATCACTCCAAACGAATTTTCTGAAGGTCGTCCAAAATCAGTTGTTGTTCCAAGAATTATGGACGCTGTACGCAAACTGATAAAGATCCTCAAGTAACCTATAGTGAGATTGGGACATAGGCATTATTATTGCATGAACATTTGACTGGCAAATTATTGTTCTGAAACTCTCGTTCCGCTTCTTGGCTAACTTCTAAAATATCTTCGACATACATTCAAGCTAAAAGACTGTAAAACAAGTTAGTTGTTAACGAAGTCTTTCGCTGATTTCTTTCCACTTCCTCTTTTTCATGTACATGTTATTAACCGATTTATTTACGCTGTATTTTAAACTTTTCTGCCGCTTAATTCGAACTTTCTCAACCACTTTTTGGCACGCTGCAAAATGTGTTCATACCACACAAGCATTCGTGCGAAAAAAAGCGACTAAGCAGCGAGCTGAGAGCTGAAATTTAGTAATACAAGTACAAAGTGTTACTTAATGCCACCCTTTTCCATTTAATGGCGCTTTAAATTTATATGCTTACTAAGTATTACTCTGTTTGTAGCGCCATGACCTACCTATTTCGCTTGGCCAGCCACTTCGACCGATAATCCGTTTCTGGCATAATTGTTCATCCCTTTTCACTTTTAATGGCTGCAGAGGACATTTTATTAGCTTGTTAAGTGGCCACTTTCCCTAGTCGGATTTTATCACCTAGTATTGAATGTACCGTTAGGCACTGCACACGACTGTTAAATAATAATGGCGACTTTATGACTTTTAATAAAAATAATTCATGACAAGTAGAAGTGTGGCCGCATACAAACATATGTACGAGTACCGACTTGAGTGTGTGCATATATGTGAGAGTGTCGCATTAGTTAATGTGATTTGCTTTATTATTCAATATTTGTTTTATGATGGAACTCAATTGCCGAAATCACAACTGGAGCACTGAAAGCTTCAGCTTAGAACTGTAAATTGCGCAAATTTTGCAGTCTGCCTGTCTGTGTGTATATTTACGCGAACTAATCGGGTTAAAATATCGATCTGAAATTTTGTACACATCCACATCTAAAAAGCGCCTTGTGGTCAATCAATACTTGCTCAGGCCTTAAATTTCTTTTCCAGGGACGTATTCATTAAGTAAAAGAAATTCTGTGAGTCTGAAAGCAACTTTCGCGATATAGAGCCCATAGGCATTACATGCTATGGTCCTTAGTGCGGAATATACGCTGGTGAGCGCCGCTCTCTGACCGCTGTCAGATCTTTTCTAGGTCCTTTCAACCCACAAAGACCTCTTAGAACATATTGGGCTTGACTGTGGTGCCAGATCAGGCCTATATAGATGGATCAACTTTCCAGCCAAGCTCTCCCAGTTTTTGCCATCAAAGCTGCTGTACAGCAATACAAGACAATCCTTTCTTTCTTTGCTCTCTCCTCGATATTAGGCTTACATGAAAACTTCCTAGGACAAGCCCTAAGAAGTATCATTGCATCTGCAGATCACCTCTGCTGTGATATCCTATCCCTTGACTATAAGTGCTACATCGCCTAGGCAATCACAACCAAAATCCTCAATTTTTGTCAGCAGGTCGTTGGCGATCAAGATCAATACAAGAGATGTAAGAAATTCACCGTTTGAATGCATTTCGTCGAGCTCGAGCGCTGCCCCATTCCATCATGATCACTTTGTCGCACAGAAGACTAAAAGTAAGACGTTTGAGTTTCGATTACCCAAACATCGAGCTTCATTTTGTAGCCAGCCTTTTTAAAATGGTTCAAAACCATTTGATGATGAATGTTAAGCTTCTTAGTGATGTCTTCGATGTTTATGTGACAGTCCTAGTCAATCTTCCCCATAATTTCATCGACTTTTTCAACGATTGGTCGACCAGAGCGGTATGCATATTTCACATCGCGATATGCGTCAGCCTTATTAATAAAACCAAATGAAAACGTCTAAACTTTCCTTCACCTTGTTATATAGTGTGTAAAACTTGTAGCAATATTCATTTTTATGCAAACCCCCGCGCTGGCTGTAGCAAAGCCAATGACACTTGGTCACGTATACGCCACGTGGCACAATCCGCAACAAATCAAATCCGCCAGAATCTAAATGCGCAATACCGCTGAAGCCACAACAGACAAAAAAAACTTGCCTCAAGCTTAATTAATATTTCCCGTGCGCACTACCGTTAATCGAACAAAAACAACAACAGCAACAATACAGCTACTAATTGAAAATGCGAAAATTTCAAAACAATTTAGTACTAATGAGAAGCGATCAACATGACCATTGAATAATTGCAGATTTGCAATGAAAACTGCATAAGCATTTCTCAATTTCGGCTAGAAGAGGGAGTATACGTTGCGATGATGCCAGGTATGTGACCAGATATCGGAATCGCAACATGCAGTCGCTGTAGTTGTGGTCGCGGTCACTTACCACTGCTGTGGCCCACCAAGCTGTTGCAATTTCGATTCATCGCTTATCTATCACTGCAGCTATGCCGTAATATATCCACTTTTGGCAGCATAAATACAAGCGCATACATTCATACGCACAAATGTAAAAATAAGGTACGACTGGATTCATTATGGACAGACGCAAAAGCAATTTCGCCGTGGAAATGTTGCATTTAATTATTGTTGAATGCGAATGCGAAATCACACGCACTATACATATGTGCGCAGCTTACATGCCGGCGGAAGTTGATTAGCGCCGCATTGGCTGACAACCGGAAATGGTAACATAACTCACTACCTGCGCGCCACACCAACAGCATTTCCACCGTGCCACACACTGCTGCCGTATGCAAATTCAATAGCATGCAACATACAAATTAGTGCTCGCTCGGCCCATACCTCCCTCCCCACTTAACGACACCCATCCTATAGCACTATCCAACAACATTCTATAATTCTCATTGTCAGCGCTGCATAAGCGACATGCCGCACCAATTACCTTGCCGCAAATTATACAAAGCTTAACGCAGCAGCTGGCGATGCGTTGGCGCATTTCGGGCAGCAAGAGTTTCGATTTTGATTTTTCATTGTGCCGCCGGTTTGTACCAAACAGTTTAGTGAGGTGGCTTTTTGTAGCAGGTGCGAGCTGTGGAGTTGCATATGTTTGCAGCAGCGTCACAATATCACGAACAATGCAAAAACCACGCCATAATGCAACAACAATTCCATCACCAGAGCAGCTGTATACAATTCGCTAGTACGGGGTGGCTGCAGCCTTTGGTAATATTCAATTGCTTTTCATTTCCCCTCGTCCTTGCACCACACCACACACACACACACACAATGGACAGAATACTCACATGAAATGCAATATTCTGTTTTACAGGAATTAGAGTACAAAGCTGGGCAATTTTCATTTTGATTTATGTGTTGCGCAGGTGGAAGTTTGTGATTGCCGAAAATATCCTGTTGTACAATATGTTCTTTTGCATAGGTTTGTTTGACTAATGGTGTTTGGGAAAGTTTTTTTGATATAAACCACCGTCAAGTCGAATTAAACTTACTTAATGGAGAACAAAAGAGGTCTAACAAAAAATTTTATATCAAAATCGTGGAAATACCTTCAAGCGTTAGCAAAGGGTGAAAAAATAACAATCCTCTTGTAGGACCCAAAAGATGATCTAGTGGCAGATGTCCAAAACATTTATGGAGGGATCACTTCTCCAGCGTGCTGAACAGCAGTGAAAGTGTGATATCAGAAGATGGCGAACCCGATTTCCCAACCGCTGAAAAGATGTTTCATTGCCCGACTATGAAGACATTTGAATAGCAATCACCTGAAGCATCTCCGGATATGGTCGAATGAAAGCAATCTCGACGATTGGAGCCTAAGAGTTCTCTGCCCAATCCACAGCATGATGGACCCCACCGTGACTATGCCAAAAAAAAGGTGACATTTGAATTTAAACTGCGCGCGTCGAAGGATTTGGAGAATTTTTTAGGTTGGTAGTACTGTCAGTCACATTTATATCAAATTTCATGTCAAAATATTCATTAGTGTTTGAGATACGTGTCGTTTTGTAAGCTGCTAAAAGTGAGTTTTTCGTAAGCCACACACCACCTCATTGTCGATTTTAAAGCCACTTTCTTCTTTTCTTCAATTTTAACAAAATAGTCTTGTATGTGAAGACTTTATCATTGTTTTGGAGAATTATCCGTGCGAAATATACAGCTACAGCCGAAGAAAATATTGCAGCCGTAGCTGAGAGTGTACACGAAAGCCGTGGAGAGTCGATTCGGCGCCGTTCGCAACAACTCGGAACAACTCGTCGAGATCTTAAATTGAAAGCGTACAAAATACAGTTTGTGTAGAAACTGAAGCCGCTTGACCTTCCCAAGCTACATCGCTTCACTCTATGGGCTCTTAAAAAGTTGCAAGAAGATCTGACGTTTTCGAGCCAAATTTTGTTCAGCGCTGAGGTCCATTTCTGAAGAGATTCAGGAGCTGCCATTTCATTCAGAAAAAACAACGATTTGGTGTGTTTTGTGGGCAGATGGACAGTGATGGTTCATATTTTTTCAAAACTGATGCCGGTGAGAAAGTAACCGTCAATGTGACCGTTATCGCGCCATGATAACCGACTATTTGATACCTGAAATTGAAGCGCGCGATCTCGACGACATTTGGTTTCAACAAGACGGCGCCACTTCGCACACATCGCATCAATCAATGGATGACAGGTCGATCCGCGCCGATTCAGGCCTTAAAGCAAACCATCATGCATGTTATACCAGTCGAAATGCTCGAACGGGTCGTCGAAAATAGATTTCAATGAACGGACCACCAGCGACGTTGTTGCGTCCAATATTTGAAAGAGATAGCCTTCAAAAAATAAATACGAAGAATGTTCTTTCGAGTCCTAATAAACATTCCCCATTAAATTTGAAGTTTCTGTGTTTTCTTTAAAAGAAGAAGGGAAGCTCGAAATGGATCACCCTTAAAATACACCATATAGGAATCCGTCGTTTCCTTCTAGGTGTTATGAGCTTCCAGACAAACTTAATGTACCCCGTTCTATATGTGGAAATAAGAGTTTCAAGCTGAATATGAAAAAAACCAAAGATACTTGAAGCACCGTCGAGTAAATTTACCGAAAAATAGTTCCAAAAGTACAGAGAAAAAGCTTCCACAGTAAATTGACTACAATTCGGTTGGTGCAAGACTTTCAGAAATTTCGAAATATGTGTTTCAGAGCGTATAACTATACAGAACCAGTTCTTACTTTAAAGCGCCATAAATGGAACTAAAACCAGTCACTTGCCAGCAACAAGCTTCAGCAAATTTGAAGTGGACATAAATCGTTACTTTTCACAAATCGACTTTTCCGATTTGGTACACACGATCCAACGGAAGTCGACAAGACGAAAATAAAATACCAAAAGTGACCTTGGCCAGCATTCTGTCAACATTACAGGCCACTTACACGACGACCAACAATATCTAATATCGTGACACATATTTCTCACTCTCATTTAAAGCTTCGACTCTGGCAATGGTCGCCGGTGATATGGTGAGGTACAGCAATATTTACTATTACTCACTGCGCTCGCAGCCATACGCAGGCGTTGTTCTGCTGCTGATTGACCTGTAATTGCCACTTTGTTTGCGTTAACAATACTGCTGATTTGTAGATTTGTGCAAGCTTTTTGTTGTTGTGGATAAACGCGTATGTGTACGTCAAGGTAAAAGCCATTGATTTCAACTGACGTTTGATTTTTGCTCTTTTTTTGTAAATCCTGCCTTTAAGAACATATATCATATGGCTTCGCCCACCCACGCTGCGCCGTCCTACACTTGTGGCTATTTGCTCCTCTCCGCACCCACGCACACACAAACATGCAGACCCATGCCAACAGCATCGGTGCTTGTCACTCGAGTTGGGCATAGTGTGCACTTTCCACTTTCCGCTCGGCGCACTCGCCTGCAGTTGTCAGCAGCAAATTGCCACACATGTGTTCTCTTGTTTGCTTTATGCCGCGTTGTTGTTTTTGCTCGCTGCATTATGTGTTCGCCGTGTTAGCTGCATTTTACTGCATTTGACAGGCGTGCTCTCTTGCCCTTCCTTCCCGTCTGTTGTGCCGCGTGGTGCTGTACCACCTCTCTTCCTCCTGCACGACTGCACTTTCCGCTGCTCATTCGGCTGTCGCAACATTTCACCATTTTTCTGTTTGTTTGTCTGTCTGCCAGTGTATGTGTGCGTTGGTGCGCTGCCCTTGCCGACGTGTGTTTTTCCGTTTGCGGCTACGTCTAATTTTCCATGTAAATTCGAATTTGATTAGTCGTTGTTGCAGCTGCAGTCGCAGTTGTTGCACGTCGCCTGCTTCATGAACGGGCGAAAGTGCTGTAAATATCTATATGTGTGTGTTCATATGTGCTTATGTGAGCATTTATTCAAATGTGACGTGCTCATTGGTTGGAAACGGTTCCATCTCTATTGATATGCCCACAGTACGGTGCGGTGTACGCCGGCTTACAGCCTTCCGTTGTTCCGCTGCGGCTTTTCTGCATTTCCGTTACATGCTGTTGTTACTTGTACACCAACATTTACATTTTCTCGTAATTTATTGTAATGCTGTTGTTTACATTCGCTTAGTCACGTGACAGTAACCCCGACGATTGAAGCATAAATATTTAATATGTCTAGTAAAGCGCAGTACTCTGTTTCATTCGTGGTTTTGTAGAGATACCGTGCGAGTAATCTTAGATGTAAATTCAGGTGTGTATTCTAGTTGAAGGGGTTTGACAGTGAACTTTGATTGGTTGGTTGAAAAGGGTAGCAACATGAGCTCCAGCCCGCAGCCGACTTCACTTAGGCTATAATTATTCGAATTGTGCTCCCGGTGGTTAACCAGATTAAGCCCTGTCCAGCAACTCAGTAGAATTTTTAAAAAACCTAATTTGAAAAACCAAGTCATCCGACGGAAGGCTGCGCATTTCCAAAGATAATGCGATTCATTCCGCCGAATCCACTTTTCCCATTTTCTGAAAGTGAATGTACCTGCAATGACCCCTAAAATATTACTAAGTTCCGTTTTACGTAAAAGTTGGAACTTTTTGGTCTACCACAAAGTAATCTTTTAGTAAACCTTGTGTTGTTTGTAATCCAAGACTTATTGTGTTCCCGTAGGTTACATTGCTTTAAACAACCCTTGAAAGAACTGATTGGTCTGAGGCAGCTTAGGGTAATAGTGTTTTCAGGTGCTGCCTTCTTATTTCCTTCCATATCTATATGGCCGGATACTCAGGCGCTGTTCCTGCATAACCTAAAGCAATAAGACTTATTATTGCCACTACGAATAGCCTTAATTGCCTCTTGGCTATCCACTATAATGTTTATAAACTTGCTGACTACAGCAGAAAACCACCTGGCACCTTCCGTTATGACCACAATTTCGATCTGAAAAACTGATTTCTAATTATTTAGTTAAAAGGTATTTTTTGCGTATGTATTACTACAGAAGCAGCCTGCTCATGTTACTCCTTCAGCGATTCGTTCAGAAATATGTAGACTCCGCCATTGGTACTATCGATTTCTTCTCAACTGGGGAATTAATACGATGTGTTTCATTAATCGTGAGTCTCCTTTTCTCGGTCGCATTGCCGACTTGGTCCGAGCTCATTAAGAAAGTCGAATACGAGGTATGACAATTAAGTAATGTAGCAGAGTACTGCGGTGTGGCACGGCGCGTTGTCGTGATGATGGATCCAGTTACGAGCGATGTCTGTGCGCACCCTGTTGACTCGTTTTCGCATTCTTTCGAGTACTTGGCAATAGTAGACTTGATTCACAGTTTTCCCCGGTGTAACGAATTCTTTGTGAAACGATTCTACGGCTATCAATAAAAGCAATAATCATCGTTGTCACCTTCAACTTGCTCATGCGAGCTTTTTTCGGGCGGGGCGCGCGCGGAGACAAGCATTGTGAGCTTTAGCGTTTGGTTTTCCGGGTCTAAGAGCGCTATCACCATACACTCTTATAATTTTAGCGTACGTTTTTCCGAAGCTGTTTCGCCCAATCTGGCGCAAAATTTTATCGCGACGCGTTGCTCTTGATTTCGTTTTCCCATTTTCGTGACGAGCGCGACAAGCACACGTCTACTCAACTTAACGCATCAGGCGAACTAAACAAGCTAGAGCGATGGTACATATATCAATGGAGAGGGGGAGGGATGCCACAAAAAGGTTACAGGTTTACCACAAGCGCGGCAAAAAAAATCAGTCTCATTACTTAATTGTCAAACCTCGTATGATACCATGCCCTAAACTTATGCGCCGGCTGGCCGTAATCATTGCGACGTACATCACTTGTATGTGTATTGGTCGAATGTCGAGGATAACCTACAAAGTCTTGGTTGATATAGTTTTCATGGCCTCCGTAATCCTTTGTAGAGCTCATAGACCTTGTGGGATCGTCAATTCCACTTTTTGAACATTGGTTCTTCTGCCAGAGTTCCAGATTTGAAGAGCCCTGCTTTTATCTTAGATAACTCCGAGATATTTGACAGAACTCGAGAGTATAATAGTTCGACCCATTAAGGAGTGCAGATTCAATTACAAGGTTATTGTCATTCTTGTGAAAAGATAGATTTCAGTTTTCTTCTGATTAACAGTTAGGTCGGGACTCGCCGACCAGTTGGTGGAGATTCTCAAGGGCTCTTTCTTGAGGAGAAATAGGTGATTAAGAATCATCACTGAACAAATACCACGAGGATTTCTGCTTCCAGAGTACATAAGTGACCTGGTGAGCGACTTTAATATCTTTTCATCGTATATGACTTGCTTATTACTTAGCATATGACTTAACCAAACCAGCTGGTTCTGCTTAATGGCAAAAGCAGCGATAGCTATAAAACAATAACTATAACTATAGAACAAGTTACACGCGGTCGGCGACACAACACAACTGATGGAGCTGAGCATCTAAAATTTTGATATTTTATTTTTGAGGATATTTGAAATATTGATATATGTAAGAAAGGAATCGATTTTTATAAAATTTCATACCGAAATCGCTAGTTAAAACCTTTATGGCTCATCCGCAAAACACCTCAAAAGTAATTTTTATGGCGAATTTAAAGGCTAAATTTATATTAGTCGGCTTATTACCACTCATTGATACAAATATTAACACCATGAATGGGGCTTACGCCTGAAATTATATTGGTGTTGTTTTTGCTGATTTAGAGCAGAATAAACTGCCATCGATACAGCAAAATTCATTAGCTTCATTTAAATAAGCTATAAACTAAAGTTGGAAATTCACACGTTTCGAGCCCAAAATGCCATCGTCATAAACATACGTTGAGCAATGTAAATGCTGTTAATTACGAGCACTATAAGCACACCGAGCACCCACACACACAAGTACGAATATGTTATCGTCGTGAGCTTAATGGGCGCAATGCTTTGAATATGTATTGGCGGCAAGCAAAGCAGACATTTGATACTCTGAGCGGCTACTTTACAAGTTAAAAACTATTTATGATAAGCGGATAATAAGCTCAACGGGTATATATGATATATACAAGTAATATATACGCCTTTGTCGCTGTATACAGTTAATATGCTGTTCAGAGCTTCGCTAAGGGATATGATATACGCTCATATATTTAGAGATACAGGGTCCATCACTCGTAACCAACTTCACACTGTTCACGCAGCTATCGCACTGGAATTAGCTGTTTAAAAATCTGCTGAATGACAGTTCGTAGTATTGTTCACAAGTGTACAAAAGCGTTTTGCCAAAAGTGAATGCCAAAAAAAGTGATCAGCGATGGAATTCAAACGTAAAAGTGTGATTGCTTTATATTTAGCTGGAAAGTCACAGCCAGCAATTGTTCGTGACCTCAAACACCTTAATGTGAATAAAGTTTTTGTTTATCGCACCATCACTCGTTACAATGATACTGGTAGCATCGCAAAACGCCATGCAGGTGGTCATCAAAAGACTGCAACTACACGTGAGATGATTCGGAAAAAGCGACTTTAGCGAAATCCACGACGAAGTGCCAATCAAATGGCTAAAGAACTGAAAATATCTGACTGCAGCATCTAACGCATATTGAACAAGTAAGGAAGGGCTAAGTTCGGGTGTCACCGAACATTTTATACTCTCGCATGATAAAGTGATAATCGAGATTTCATTATCCGTCATTTACATATTTTTCTATTTTGGTTCCTAATGTATATATTGTACTATACAGAAAAGGCATCAGATAGAATTCAAAATAGCGTTATATTGAAAGAAGGCGTGTTTGTGAACCGATTTCCTCCATATTTCGTACATGTCATCAGGGTGTTAAAAAGTATTATATACCGAATTTCATTGAATTCGGTCCAGTAGTTCCTGAGATACGGTTTTTGGTCTATAAGTGGGCGACGCCACGCCCATTTTCAATTTTTAAAAGAAGCCTGAGTGCAGCTTCCTTTTGCCATTTCTTCGGTAAAATTTAGTGTTTCTAAGGTTTTTCGTTAGTCGGTTAACGCACTTTTAGTGACTTTCAACATAACATTTGTATGGGAGGTGGGTGTGGTTATTATCTGACTTCTTCCATTTTTGAACTGTATATGGAAATGCCTGAAAAAAACAACCCTATAGAGTTTGGTTGACATAGCTATAGCAGTTTCCGAGATATGTACAAAAAACTTAGTGGGGGGCGGGGCCACGCCCACTTTCCAAAAAATTACGTCCAAATATGCCCCTCCCTAATGAGATCCTTTGTGCCAAATTTCACTTTAATATCTTCATTTATGGCTTAGTTATGACACTTTATAGGTTTTCGGTTCCGCCATTTTGTGGGCGTGGCAGTGGGCCGATTTTGCCCATCTTCGAACTCAACCTTCCTAAGTGTACCAAGTTTCATCACGATATCTCAAGTTACAGCTTGCACGGACGGACGGACAGGCAGACATCCGGATTTCAACTCTACTCGTCACCCTGATCACTTTGGTATATATAACCCTATATCTGACTCTTTTAGTTTTAGGACTTACAAACAACCGTTATGT
Organism: Bactrocera dorsalis; assembly: GCF_023373825.1. Taxonomy (NCBI): domain Eukaryota; kingdom Metazoa; phylum Arthropoda; class Insecta; order Diptera; family Tephritidae; genus Bactrocera; species Bactrocera dorsalis. Next base: position 94,895,703 of record NC_064304.1, on the reverse strand, counting down.
GAACAAAACTATAATACACTCTTTAGCAAATTTGTTGCGAGAGTATAAAAATGAGCTCATGATCTCACACCGAAGCAGCAACAGTAACTTGAGAGAGCGAAGCAGTTGCTTCGCTTGGCCGGAAGCGGTCAAATTCCGAACATTGTGTTTTCTCACGAAACAATTTTTCCAATTGAGCAATTCGTAAATTCTTAAAACAATGGGGTTTATTTGACCGACCGTTCATACGGGAATCTAAGTCATCGGTTGGCCACCAGGAGGCAGCACCCGCCGCAAATAATGGTTTGGGCCGCTGTGACCACAGATGGGCGCTCCGCAATTGTTTTCATCGAGCCTGGCGTCAAAGTAAATGCGACATATTATCGGGAAAGTGTTCTGGAGGCTGCTTTGAAGCCGTGGGCAAACAAATATTTCGGTCGCAAACCATGGATGTTTCAACAAGACTCAGCATCCTCTCACAAAGCGCGAGTAAACCAAGAATGGCTGAAAAACCACGTTCCGAACTTCATTACGATCACACAATGGCTCTCGAATTCACCAGATGCGAATCCAATGGATTATTCTCTCTGGGCCATTTTGGAGAGCAAGATCCGAAATAAAAAATACACCAGTCTCGAGATGCTGAAGAAAGCCATTGTCCGTAGGTGGGCCAAAATACCGGCAAGTCACATTCGGGCAGCTTGTGATTCGTTTTTTTACCGTCTCAAGGCCATAGTTAAGGCAAAAGGTGGTCATATCGAGCAAAAGTGAATTTGTCCTGAAATTTTGATTATTTTCACACATTTTAATGATGAAGGAAACATTACTCAATGAAGATTATTGCCAAAAACAATAAGAGATCACAGATTCTTTAGAGATCACTCATGCAGTCATCTTAAAACATTTAAAAGCCACCGGATGCGTTAAAAAAAGGAAATCGAGTGCCATATGAGCTGTAGAGAAGAGACGTTGAAAGGCCATTTTGCATGCTAGAAACGCTGTTTGAACGCTACAAAAAGAATCGCCTTTGCAGCGGATTGTGAGTAGTAATAAAAAGGGGATCCAATACAAACAAGCGGCGCAGCAGAAGCACTTAAAAAGCTCATGGAGGTGTCCTTTCTCTGCTCTTATGCGTGATGGCGCTGAATGAAATATTATTTCAACTCAAAGAGCTTTGCGAAGGTTACACCTATCGACAAGAAACAACAGACTAGTTGTTAACCCTATTAAAATGGACTCGCCACCTTGAACCAATTAAACTCAAACAAGTCAGACCATATCCAAGACTAGATTTCTGAAGCCACTACCGGTTGAGGATACCCTTTAGATGTGAATGGAGATTCCAATTATGTCGAAATCACTCTCCCTATCTGTCTACCAAAATCAGCCAGCATCTTTAAAGTGCATGTATTAGGCTTATATAGGGCCTGTGGAGTTCTACAGAACAACTTTGGGAGAATACAGAAAACAAGCATTTATTTGGACTATCAGGCAGCAACATTGCAGGAATTGCCGATTTATCGACCGCTAAAAAAAAAACGCCCTGAATTTGGGACTAGACACGGCGTAGTAATCTTCCATCATAACAGCGCACGTCTTTATGTTGCAAGAGCGTATAGAAACTATTTTGAAAACAGCGAATGGAAAGTTTTGACCTAAGCGCCGCATAGTGCAGACCTTGCCTCTTCTGACTGAATCAGAAGAGAGTATTAAAAATTGGTTTGATTCGTTCAACGCCGCCCAGCCGGCATGGTTTTTAGGGGTGTGAGTTAGTTAGGGTGTGAGTCCACAAATTGCCACAATAATGGGGAAATTTTATATAAAGCTATTAGGACTGTTTATAAATAATTTTGAAAACAAAAATATGATTTTTTAAAAACTTAAAACAAGTAAGAATCTTTGATAAACAAGATTTGAACCGAATGCGTACATTTTCGAGCTCAGCAACTAAAAGGAATGCATATGTTGTTTCATACATTATTGTTATTAATTTGTATTTAATTCAAAAATTTTCGCTTCGCTGTTTTATTATTATCCCTTATCTCCTCCAACATTCCATCATAAATAAAAGTAAGTTTTTATTAAACTGCTTTCAACGTACATATGTTGCGACTGTACATATGTATATACAGTTATATGCATGCTTTATTCCCGATTTCCTGTGTGAACATATGCCAACAAAGGAGCTGGGAAGTGGATGCGTTTGCTATAACACGCTTCAACGGTTTTTCACATGCCAATGCCACCCACACACACACATTCGAGCGTTTATATGTGCAGCTGTGTATGTACACTCCCCCTAAATTCCGTGCACTCGCTCCATTTCCGTCCCTCACAATTTCCATAATAATAATGGCAAAGAGGAGCTTATGTAATAAAATAGAAATTAAGTTACTCATACCACACGGTGGCCCAGCGTATGCACTCATATGCCAACTGTGTGTGTGTTTATGTGTGTTTGTGCAGTTACCTCCATGTCGAATAATGGAAATTGCATTTGCACAGCGTTTTTGATTTGATTCATTCGACGCGTGTGCGGAGCCGAGCTGAGTGGCTCGTTCGTCGTTCCTTTCACATATTTTGTTATTGTTATTGTCAAACGTTCGCCGTTGGATTGTCGAAGCAGGCGTTTGATGTGCCATGTGACAGATGTATTATCGATAGTTGAGGGCGTCACTGCGTGCATGTCTGCGTGTATGTCCTTTGAGGCAAAGATTCAATTTCCATTCATGCGCGAATAATGCAGAATACAATACATAATAAATGTGTTGCTGCTATGGGGACTGGGTGTATGTGGTGCACGCACACGTACACCGGAAGTAGCTCATTGTGCGTACGAAAATAGCTGAAATTTTACTTTGAAAGCAGCTTATTTTCATCTCATTCTCACGTAGTTGCGTGCTGAGTACATATATACACATATGTAGGTGTGTTTGTATGTGCTCTGAAATTTCGCACACGCCATTTTCTCACCAAGAAGTCGCTTATTTGTCACAACCACCGAACGAACGTATTCAAATGCTTCTAGGGAAGACTTGGAGGATATTTGTTTTGACCGCCTTGTTGGTCTTGCTGGGTCTCGACTTACAGCTGTTGTATATTTCTTTGAATACCAGTCTTTGTCCGTAACTATGCCTATGGTCGCCTGGGTGCAGTTATACGCAGACATGGAAACTGCAAACTTGTCAGAACACTGCATTCCGTACCACGAGCGGCGGTGAGACCTGTATGCTCCCAATTAAGGAGTATACTCCTCTCTCACAGTTCCTGCTGGTGTGCTGTTGGATTTCGGGGCAGACATTGTTGTAATTGTTAATACTGGTTCCAAGATAGACAAAGTTATACTGTCAACAGTAACGTGGGAGCCAAGTCGCGAGTGCGACGACGCTTTATTTGATGATAGGCTATATTTCGTCTTGCCCTCGTTCACTACCATACCCATATGCTTCACTTTCTTATCCACTCTGGAGCAAGCAGAACTAGCGGCGCGACTGTTGAGGTCAATGATATCAATACCATCGAGGTACGCCAGCAGCTGTGCACTCTTAGAAATGATTGTGCCTTCTCGATTCAGCTCTGCAGCTCGAAATATTTGCTTCAGGAGTAGTTTAGAGATGTCGCACGATAGGGAGTCGCCTTGTCCGAAACCTCGTTTAGTAACGAACGGCACGGAGAGGTTCTTTCCGAGCCTGACGGAGCTTTCTGAATTCCTCAACATCAGTTTACACAGCCGTGTTAGTTTTGCGGGGCTACCAAATTCAGACAAAGCGCCATGAAGGCAGTTGCTTTTCGAGCTGACAAAATTAGCTTTGAAAACGACAAAGGTGGTGTGTGTCGAACCTCTTTTCACGGATCTTTTCCAAAATTTGGCGCATGGTGAATATCTAGTCAGTTGTTGATTTTTCACTGAAAAGGTCCAATCAGTATTTTGACGGTAGGCTTTAATCTTTCACACAATACGCTCGATAGAACCTTATAGGTTTATCCCACGGTAGGTGGGGTCCATATTCTACAAAGAAGCTGCTTTGGCCGGCCATTCATCACCCTCCGTTGTTCTTCAGACGGGGGGCTTCAATAGAGGGCTACAATCTTTAAAAAAATCATTCAGATCGGACCTTTATATCATATAGCAAATTGACCGACCAAAATGAAGTATTTTTCTGGGCATTGAATTTAATAACGGTCCAAACTAAATGGCTACTCGCACACTGTGGACCAAAAAAAAAACTAATCGGTCCACATAGACACAATTCTGTGGCAGTTACAATGCTGATTGCACCAAATCAAACACTATGTATTTTCCGAATTGCAATGCAATGCTGCGTAAAAAACCGTTACGCCAGCACAACGACTGCGCACACTTTTTTGTTAGACACAAAATGCGGCTATTAACTCACGAATCTCTGATTGCAACATTTGCCCGTTACCAACGCAATAACGGTGCATCAAGGCGACCATATTTTGCCGTTAGCCTACGTATGTCCGCGGTTTTTGTTGCATAAATTCCGCAGTTGCGTTGTGGCAGATTGTCCTATGTGCTGATGGGGAAGCCGCAGATAAGCAATTTGCATGCCAATAAGTGTGCAACAACAAAAACAATGCTTGTGCGAATACATAGTTGGCGCAATCACAATCAAATATGCGGCGTGTCGACTAGCTGACCATGCTCACATGTCAGTGGCGTGTGCGTGAGTATGGCATGTGTTCACAGGCTTGGTGGCTGGCACACGGTCATAAATACCTGCAAGTGCTAGATTGCTTGCGTTGCTGAGGACAATTTATGTCGCTATCTACGGTATTCATTAACCTTACGCTCTCTGATCACTTTTGTATTTCTTGCGCCTCTCCTTGCAGACACTCAACAGCAGCAACAACAGTATCAACAACAGCAACAAGTCGGCGGTAAGCATCAACCAAATGGCAGCGTCATGACTGGTGTGAGTGCGCAGCAGCAACATATACGTGCGCCACGCCCACCAATACGTACAGCCTCCTCTGCGCCTACCAGTGGCAGTGGCAGCGGCAGCGGAGGGGGCGTCAATAGCAGCGGCGGCGTAGTAGTTAGCGGCAACGCGGCCATTTTGAACAATCTCATCGATCAGACGCCATCAAACGGTAGCAGTAGTAGCGGCGTCAGCAGCGCGCCCTCCAGCAAAGGTCACTCACACCATCACCTACATGCGCATGCGCATGCGAACGCTATGGCCGACAGCATCGGTCTGACGACCACAACGTCAAGCGGTGGCGGTGGCGCTGGCGGCGGCGGCAGCAGCAGCATACATGCGCAACAACAAGTGCCACAGGCGGCGATCGATGAGATGCGTGTCTGATAGGTGTCGGTGTTCGAGCTGGAATTATAGTCTTCTTGGTGAGTGCAATTTAAATACATATAAACTCATTATTTTCTTAAATATGGTGATTAAGTGAAGCTGCTCCGAATTACAACTAGACTTACTTATTCAACTGCTTGAAGTTAGGGGACTCTTGTGCTAAACGGCACACAGTTGCCATAGGAGCACTAAGCGTCGTTTTAATCTCCAAATAGAAGCTTCCAAAGTTATCATTCAGTGAGTCGAACAGCTTTGCCAGTAAATGTCAGTTATGCCGCTCTGCTGCTCCCTGAATATGAAAAAATGGCCGAGCGACTAAGCGTTAGCGATGGCAAAGCAAAGGTGACGAAGTCAAAACAATAACGTAGAATTTTGTGAAACTCTTTCTTCTTACTTCACTTCTACAGCATGCGTGTAGGCGTCACAATTTCTGAGCACTTTATATTTTTTCCTTAACGGTTTTGTTTATCTTCCCTTTTGTATTGGCGCGCAACGCCTTTCCTTGGAACATAGATGTATTTGCAGCATACGAGCGCCTTCTATCGTCCGCATGAATTGTACACTCCTATTGTTCCCTGCTCCGCCATTGACGCTACAAGCAATTGCGCGCCGGCACGCATTGACGCGCGCATCTAGCTTGGCTAACACTTAAGCAGCCGCGCCGCTCTCATAGAGCGGGGTAGCTTCGCTATTCCAAACAAGGAAGCGCGAAGCTCACTTGGCTGGCGAGCACCCGCCTATTGTTGGTCTGACTTTGTGCGCGCGCCTGGCTGCTAGGTGGCTACCACTTAGCGAGCTTGGGCTGCTTGTGTGCACTTGCAACGCCTAAATTTATGCAATGCATCTCACTTGAATGGCAATTGCAATGGAAATTTGCATTATGTGACGAAGTGCACTCAGGAAGCGTGTGGCAGGTATGCATCACAGCACTGCACTGCGAAGGCGCTTAGCAAATAACAACACACACATACGCGCGCTTGCATTTGTGTGAGAGCAACGAAGTGTGCTTGTTGTCAGAGATTTGCATATTTACGTGTGTATGTGTGCCAAAATGGTTACATATTGTCACGCTTTCGAGCGCTCTTGCAACACATTTGCTCATTTTGCTAGCCAACGGGTTGCCGCCCGCCCTTCTGCCCTCGCTTGCACGCACACAATGTCACCATGACTAAATACATTTTCACACATTTTCGCATTTAGCTATGTTTAAGGGACGCCTGCTGCTGTGTCTGTCTGAAATTTGATCATTTCGCTTGGTTGCCTATCATCTTCTCAAGCGCCACTCAGTTCGCCGCCACTTCGCTTTTCCTCTTTATGCATACATAGACATTGCATAGCCTGGCGCCCTTCTTCTTCGGTTTTCCTTAACTCTAACTTTTTATCTCTAACCATGCGCTGCTGCAGCTCGTTGACTCGCTAAACAAAGTAGCAAAGCAAAAAGCCACGGGAAATGACAAAATTATGAGCTTCTTGGCGCTTCCTTTGCCGCTTTGGCATAGCGTTGTCGCCCACTTGCTGACAAAGTTGCATAATATGAATTTATATTTTCTTCAACCAGACTTTTTTTTCGTTCAACGTTACTGCGTTGCACGCTTGATTTGCTGCTCTTCGGCTGTCAGTCAACTGTGAGCGCGTAAATTTAAAATTCATTACCCAAGATGGATGTGGCGAAGATGCACAAATGTGGCGACAGGTGATGGCAGCAAGTCATTTGCACGTCTTCTGCAGTGTTTTACCTGTAAAATTTCCACCGAGCAGCGAAATTGTGGTTATGTGTACGATTATGTAATCCGCATTATATTCTGTCTTGAACCAGACTAGGTCTGCATGTCTTTTTATAGCTTAAAGAACCCATACTGAAGCTTTCCTCAAGCCCTCACATGGCTTATGGACCGACTACCATAAATTGTGCTTTGAATTAAAAGCATAGCTTTCAATTTGGACTCGCTTTGTTATTTACCAAGTCCGACTAACCGTACCGTTATACCAAATAATTGCGCTCCAAAGGCACATTTAGCTCCAATAACCAGCTACATACCTACTTCAAAAATTTAAACTAAAAAATTCGAAAATTTCCGGCAATTAAATATAAAACTGCAAATAGTAATAAGAAATAAATTTTAAATGGATTTTCCCTGATTTTATTAACGAAAAGCTTTGCAATTTTTGCGCTGCATTTAGAGTATGAATACACACTTTCTATGTTATAAATTAATATCGTCAAATATCAAATGACAAAGAAACGATTTTCCAGGAATCTTGTGTGCTTCATCATGCGAATAATTCATTTATTATTACTTTTTTTATCAATGCTTGAGAGCAATACTTTGCTTTTAGTATATAAATGTTGCCAAGAGGAGAAAATAATACCTTTTACACGTAACGGTATTTTTCCTAATAAACAAAACTGACTATTAAGCAAAAACTATGTTTGTATGAGGTTGATTAAAACAACCGCAACTTATACTTCATTCATTCATCCCTTTTAAATTTAATTAAATGCAGCAACAGCGAAGCTTTATGCGATTTTCTAATATCTGATCTGAACAGTACAAGTATATTAGTTTTTACAACATTATTTAAAAGTTAGGTGAAAGTATAAAATGTGTGATCATATCAGGTTTTGAAGTAAAGCGTTTATGAACCTATCTACCAACAAATCACTCAAATCTTTCCTCTTTATAATATTGGTACTTTTCGTTGAAAAAATTTACTCAAATCGGACCACTGACAGGCGCCACCAAAAACCACGACGATGCCTCATGTAACACTAACTCTTAAAACCACTAACCGAACACTAACTCTCTGATGATTCTACATTTTTATAAACTCAGAGATAAGAGGCAGTTGCTAGCTGCAGAAACAGGTTTTAGTAGAGACTTCAAAGAGGACTCAAAACGGTTTCCATGGAGCGGTCGTTTGAGTTGAGTTTGAAATGGTTTTCACTGATATTCCTACGTTGCCAGTAAGATCTTGTTAATCGCAGATTCTCAAGCACCAATTCATGACAACTCTAGTATTGTAAAGAAAATATAACCCAGCATTACATATATGTTCGTACTAAGTGTTATAATTGCATTGCTTTCAAAAATTTGCTACCAATTTGTACCTACTGTACTTCCAAATAAATCACTCCAGTTCAGCGTTCGACTTAATTTACTCTTTCTTTAGTTTCACTTTGCCATTGGCTTGCCACATATGGTAACAATAACTGTTAAGCCGAGCAATAATCGTAAATTTGATATTAACTATTACTTGAATGAAGTTGTTGTTACGCCGCTTTTTATGGTCGTCTATGGAAGTGTGCTCGGTCGTTAAAGATGTGAGATGCGCAGCAAAGGTAAGCGCTGTTCAGCGTTGATGGCCAACAGTTAACAGAACATTTGAAATATAACTGTGCATTCAGCGGAATTGCAATGGGATTTGATAATTAACAGCTGTGTGTCAGCATCAACTGATGGCATAACTTGGCCGGGTCGTAAATGTGGCAACCTCCTAGCTTAATATAATTGAAATCGCGCTGCTTGATATTAGCTCAGTGATGGCACGTAAATGTTCAGGACAGCGGTTGGGTAATGCATATAAGTGGCGAATACATACATACTATATATAGCAACAAAAAGCTTAAATAACATTAAATAACTGAAGAAAACTTTCTGAAAACAACCAACAATACTTATTTGTTTCACTTAAAATATAACCACAAATCACAAAAAAAAGAAGTTGCAGGCAAGTTCACGTGACTTTAATGAATATTCAAGTCATCAGTGAGTTTTTGTTGGCTTTTAGTTCTCGCACTTAACTTGAACTTTTGTGCGCGCCCACCCAACAGCGCAGACCTTGCAACAGCCTCCAAGCCCAGCTCATTGCTTTGCACTTGTGCGCGGGCGGCACAAGCAAATCGCTCTTGAACCAACTCGATTCCATTTCACTTAACTTTTATCTTGAACGTCACTCGACTTTCGCCTTGATTCCTACTTATTCGCTCGTTGTTGCTGCTGCTGCTGCTGCTGCTGCATTGCAATTGCACTTGTGTTTAGTTGTTTGGCATTCACTGAGTCGTCGCAAACTTCTCTCGACTGATTTCTTTATCAACTTGACTTTACGCGCTTCACTTGCTCGCTATTTCAATTCGCGTTGCACCAACGCTGAAGGCGAAGCCGACGCCAACGACAACATCAACCCTTCACTGTGCTGTGCTTTTGTTTTATCGAGGTTGCTTAGCGACGCCGCGATTAATGCCGCGCTCATTTTTGCGCCTTCTAACTTTCAGTGAAGGGCGAAGTACATACTCGTGCATTCAAATGGATTATATATGGACGCATTTGTTCGCTGAACAGATCAGCTCACTCACAGACAATTGAATTTATTCAAGGATAAGGTGTTCTAGTCTAGTGGGTGAACTAAAGTTTGCGCGAATTCCATCAAGAATTGCAACATTTGCATTGTTACTAAGTTTCTCCTTTATTCGAAGTGCTTTATTGAAGTTATTTTCTAAAGGTGCTTAAAAAGGTTTTAAATTTTATTTCCCTCACGGTATGTAAAAATACGCAGTCCTTCTGAGGTTGCACATAGTCAGAGACGATAACCTCAAAACGCGATATATTGGAATTAAAATATCTATTCCAGCCAATTCATCAAGATCGTAAAAAATAAGGCAACCGAGATGCTACAACTTTAGTCTACCGAAAGCTGAGCAATAGAGAAGAAAGTGTGTAGTTATTGGCTCTGCCAAAGCTCTCCTTAGCAACTCTGGAGGTAGTTCCCCCTCGGCGTCGTGAGGCATGTAGGCCGATATCAACTAGAGTTCTCCGGCGCCATCCTCTAGACTAGATGTGGTACTGACGACGTCCACGTAGCTAAAATATGTTAGATAATAGACAAGATTTAGTTTAATCCGTGTATTTGATCGCCAGCAGCTTATGAACCTTTGTCTGTAACTCAGAGACGCCATCGCTACTCAACCACAACTCTTTAATAAATATAGAGTCGTCTTTGTCTCTTCCAAAGACGAAGCGAGAGATTCGCAGAAGTCGCCCTTGCCTCCATCCTCCAAAGTCTTCTCCAGAAATCGGAGTTCGGCACCACTATAATGCCTTCACCATCTTCTTCAAGCAGCTGCTCTATACAAACGGATACGTCAGTCGACGTTCTGACTTCAGAACTTACTTCGTCCAAAGGAATGTGGTCCATTTTCACCTCAGCTACACAGATATGACTCTTGATTAAAAATGAAGCTAGAGATTCGCGAAAGTCGCCCTTGCATAATGGAGTCTTATCTGTAGAACCTTCATCCTTCAGAGTCTTCTACAAAACACGAGTTCTGCATCACTATCAATAACTTCACCATCCTCTTCGAGCAGCAGCTCTACACTGAAAACGGATCCGTCGGTCGACGTTCTGCCTTCAGCAATTACCACGTCCGAAGGAATGTGGTCGATTTTCATCTCCGCTTGGACATGGCATCCCTTCTCTACCGTCATTTTTGGAGCCTTTAGGTCATCCACTCTGGCGTCTTTTAGAAGCATCCGCAAAATTGCTCTCTCGAAACCACACCGTATGGCCCCTTTAGTGTCACTAAAAATACTGATATATTCTTATTCGGAAGAATCAGCGCTTGCCGTTATGGTGTCTCAGTCCTCTTCTGCCTGATCGCCCTCAAACCGTGAAAATTACAGCTCCTAGAATTGAGGAAAGCCCAGCTAAATGAAGTGAGAATAATAAATCGACGGCTGCTCATCTGTTATTGTCCATGGAGGAGCATCTGGTGGTCTAGCTATTTTCTCACTTCATTTAGCTGGAATTTCTTCAATTTTAGAGCTAAAATCAAGTTAACAATCTTTGAAATTTTACTATCAAATCCAACTTCTCTTACAGTATCGCAACATCTCCTTAATTTCTTCAGCGGTGGAGGGAGCAGCTGAGAGCCAGACACGAGCGCGAGGGCGCAGTGGTAGATCCACTTTAGCCACCGCCTCTACTCTAACTCCCTTACAAATTTCCCACATTCTTGAGTAGTAGTAGTTTTATAAAATTTTAACTACTTATATTATTTCTTAAATTTAAAACATAAAAGTAATAAATTTTCTTTAAATTTCACGCTAAGTGCGCCTCTTAATTTTAATAGCAAAATCAGTTCAGTTTTCATAAAACCTACTTTAGTTCGCTTTTCTGTCTTCTACAATTTCCTTTTAATTATTATTTGCAAATTAAGAGCAATTGTTTTAGCACAAATAATGCCTGCGATTTCTTTCTGCTTGTCGCTTCTTCATTCTGCGTCTACTCTTTGTCGCGCTCGTCCGCTATACACGGCATTACGACACTTCAGAACTCGTTCTTCGTATACGAAAAATGTTAATGCGCTTACAAAAAAAAATCGAAAACACGAAAAGCGCACAACAGAAAGAGGCTAATTTAGTCGGTTACTGGGCAAAAGGAAACGAGAATAATAATAAATATTTATGAAGCACAGCATGGAGGAGTACTTATATATATGTAGGCGAAATGTAAATTTAATTGTGCTTGAGCAAAAGTAATGAGCGCTTAGATGCTCTAGAGATAAAAGAAAGCACAACGAGCGTAACGCATTAACCCTTGGTTGAATGGCTGAGTTAAATATTGTAGTGTACGACTGCATTACCTATCTGCTCGAGCATGGGGAAGCTAAATATTTTTAATAAGTTATTCTATTTTTTATGTCGCCAGAACAGTGTATATTGAAAAAGGTATATTAAGATTGCCAAGAAGTTTGTAACACCCACAAGGAAACGTTGGAGGCAACATAAAAAATAGTAAGACTTTGTCCATAATATTAAATTTTGTAATTAAATCTTCAAAATCTGTGACGTCTCCTTCATAGTGGGATTTCAATGGGGATTGGACTTGTGCCAACGTTTTCTCCAATCATCGAAACAGTTTTTGAAAGTCAATTTTCGGTATAGCCTCCAACGCGCCTAGCGATTCACGTTTAATCTCTTAAATTCACTCGAAACGGTTTTCCCGGAGAAATCGTTTGGGTGTGCTCAATAGCCAGAAGTCTCACGGAGTTAAAACAGGCGAATACGGAGGTTGCGGCACGATTTTGGTTGAGAATTTGGCGAAAAAATCACAAAGAATCAATGCCGAATGCGACGGTGTATTATTGTGGTAGAAAAACCAAGAGCCCATAATTCTGGCTTCTTTTTACGAATAGCTTCGCCCAAACGACGCATAACACTCAAATAGTATACCTTTTTAACAGTTTGTCCGGTCAGGAGGAATTCGGAGTGCACCACATCTCAATAAACGAGAAAAAGAGAAACCTTGATTTTTGACCTGCTTTGACGTGTTTTTTCCGGCGTCGGCTTTTCCACGACATTAGGTCGATTTATCGTCTGTTTCTGGACCGTAAGCATAACTCCAAGATTCATCGCCAGTAATAACATGTCTTATGACATCTGGGAAGGCATTGTTTCACAGACGTTAACACGACGCTGTTTTTCGAAAATGTTTAGTGATTTTGGAACCAATCGTGCTTTCACTTTTCTTATACTCAAATGATCTTTCAAAATGGCTTTCACTGATACTTTCGATATTCTAACGATGACAGCAAGATCTCTGACTGTTAGTGATCGATTCTCAAGCACCAGTTCGTTTATTTTATTGACGTGTTGATAATCAGGTGCTGTTGATGGCCGTCCTGTACGTGATTCGTCGTCAATGCGTTCTCGACCCTCTTTGAATAATTTGTACCAACCAGAAACACTTGCTCGCGTCTAACAATTTTCGCCGATGGCATTTTCCAACATTCTAACACAAAATTTAATGGAACTACTTTCTTGAATAATTTCATTCATCGTAAAAATCACCGAAAGCACTTTATGTGCTTCAGAAAGACAAGCATATAAAAAACACTAATGATAATTTTGATGTGACATTTCGCACAGATGTCACTGAAAGTCATACAAACTTAGAAAAAAAAATATTTCGACAGATGTATGTACTTAATTTAAATTAAAAAGTCTTACTATTTTTTGCCCACTGTAAATGATCAGCATCAGCATCACAATCTGAGTCGAGTCCTTATATAGGAAACCTTTATATTGGAAAAGATATCTTCATGAAATTTTGCATAACTTATTATCCAAAATATTTCTGTTGTCTTCAAACATATTTTTCAGATTGTATTTACTATAGCATATAGCTGCCATATAAACTGAACGATCAAAATCAAGTTCTTGTATGGAAAACTTTTTTGTTTGACAAGATATCTTCACGAAATTTTGCAAGTTTTATTGTCAAAGACGGCGTTACAATCTCAGAAGTAATTTTTCAGATCGGTTCATTATTGCATATAGCTGCCATGCAAACTAATCATTTCATTGCGTTAGAGCGCAATGACACAATGGACTAAAATACAATAATTCATTCCTTCATTCATAATTATTTAATGATTCCTTCCGCTTTTTTCCAAAATTTAGCACACTTGCATGCAGATGTTTATTATGCAATTTCTATATTTTAGCAAATGTGTGTTTTTAAACCACTTTTGTGGTCACAACAATGCTTTTCACCATTATGTATTATACTGTACACAATATGTAAATGCTAATTTAGCTGCGAATGTTGGATTCCAATTGCAGCAGGATAAGCGAGCGCGCGGTTGGGGTCATGAACCGCTAAAGCCCACATATGATAAACACTGCCAGAAAGTTTTCAACATGCGCGTGGTAGCCGAATAACACATGCTAATGATGAAAAATTTAATTCGGTCACACACACATGCACGTATGTACATGGCCAGCGCCTTTCATATCCGGTTGTTTGCCGATTTGCCGACGCTATAACCTAATTAAAAGAGCCTCATTGCTAATTATTTGGCAAAATGCTGGTTTATATAGACACGCATACATATTTACATGCATAGCAAAGCGCATACATATATATATACACACAAAAGCGCATACATATGCACACATATAAGCGGAAAGCAATCTCATCCAGTCGGCCAACTAAATAACCGTGCAGCATTTCAGGCGTTCTAAGTAATACACACACACCGAAAACACCCACAAACAGGACTAAACGCCGCCATGAAATCACATATAACTTCACTTAAACTGAGCGCTGCTCTCACAACTGCGGGCGCCTATGTACATGGCTGTGTGCAAGTGTGAGTGCGTGAAGAGTTTATTTGTTTAATGTAGATGTTGGCGCCAAAAAGTATGCAATTAAAACTGTGCTACATAGCGCAGAAGCAATCAAAACACTCGTTGAACAAACCAACACACACACACACCCACGCGCATAGCAACCAATGCAAAACATTGAAGGCTGCTGCGCAAAAAATAAAAAAAATATTACGCGACGCGACGCGAGCAGCATGACGCGCGCGCATGAATGTCCTTGCCTGACGTAATGGTAATGAATGTGCGCGCAAATGAATGGGCGAATGAATAAATTTATTTGAAAGGAATTTTAAAGGCAGCGCGCCTCTGCTCCTCCAGCACGGCAGGTGCGCGCCTTATTTACACGCTTGATGTCAATAATTTGCGTGCTTTCATCGTTGGCGTTTCACAGATGTTTTTGCTTTGCGTTTTCATTTATTTGCGGCGTTTTGTGCAAATACGCTGTCTGCTTTCGAGCGCGCGTTTAATTACCGTTGAATAAGTATTTAGCGCGCGCACACACACACCTGTGCGCATATTTTAATTGCAAAGTTCTGTTGTTGCGCGCCACTTGCAGCTAGCTCCTTTCACCGATACACACACCCACCCGTTGCTGTTTCTTCGCACGCCTTCTTCATTTTTCTTTTTACCCTGTTAACGTGCGCCTAGCGTGGCGCAAGCTGCTCATTGCACATTTTTCCATGTCAAAATCATCGAAATCACAAATCAAGTCGCATCTTAACACACAAATACAACTAAAGAGCGCACAAATTACAACACAGCCGAATGAAGGGCATATGAGCAGCTTGCGTCCATGAGTCGTACGGGTGTAGGCTCTGTGTCAGACTGGCTGCCGCCGTCTGGCAATTGAAGCGTGTGAGCGACTGGCAGCCTCGTAATTTGTATTCACTTTGTTAGCAAATTTTAAATTTTCCTCTCTATTGTGCTAATTTATTGCTTGTATTTTTATCAGATTTTTTTTTGTTTTTATTTCATCGTCGTATTTTTTGCGCTTTCAATCTTTCCACATTACCCTCTTCCACTTTTCTACTTCACTGCAACCACACACACATTCAATCTAAACACAAATGTTTGCCGAGTATAATACTCGTATTTCTGTGGAAAAAATGTGACTTTACAGCAATCGAAAAATATGTCGCAAATAAAAATCCACTCAGCGCGAGCAGCGCATAAATGTTTTTCGCCACTTGTCGCGCGTACAATTGAAGTTTTTACAGTTGCGCCGGCAAAGGTGAGTGCATTCGCAGTGCGAAAAATCATTGTGTGCTTGCTTTAGCTTGCTTTACAAGCAATTCGGTTTTTTGTTGCTTTTACGGTTATTCGTGCACTTCAAGTTTATGTAAAGCCATAACAAGCGGCGCTGTGTATACGTTGTTGTAGCAGATGCCAGCTCACAATGGCAATTCTGAAAATTGTAAAATGCGTATGTGAGGTTCCTTCGCATTTCCCACGGTTTCATATTGGATTACCGAAAAAACTGGAATTGTAAATGTACAGAAAAATAGCAAAATAACTTTGATTTGAAATAAATATTTTTTGAACTTCGAAAATAAAAAAATAAAAAATTAAAAATTATAATTAAAGCTAAAATGCTATATGAGCTCGGAAAGAAAAATATCAATCCGTTGAAAACAGAAATCTGTCTTTACAGACGAAGGACAAAAATTGCATAATTAAACCTCTGCAAGAATAAGGATGATTTATAGTAGAGGGAAGCATAAAAAGCTGGAGCATGGGACTTTAATCCGCTAAACCTAACCTACCCTCAACTCAAGACTCTCCCTCGGAACCACCAGATTTGCTTCCACTTCGTGGTGTGTGACAAGACATTTTACGTCTGCTCTATAGCACGGATGGACTGACGCCTGACTTAATTTGTTACTCTTACTGCCGTGAGTTTATGCACCGCACTTATTGGTCTGGCATACGCTTTTATATCCAGTGCCTGTATTCATACTGGAGCCACATACAGTACAACCGATCTCGTTAAATTTACGCGTAAAAATCACCGGCTGGAACGCACACAACCTCTATTTGCCATAATTTTTGATAAGACTATGTAAATCTTATTTGCTTTATTTTATGTGTATCCAAAGTGCTCCTTGAATTTCAGTTTGAAGTTCAATAATACCTCTAAATACTTCATCTGTGGCTGTGAAGTAATCGCAGACTCTCCTATAGTGGATAACTAAGCGGCAATTGAGACTCTTCATTGCGCCTATTCTAAGTCTTATGTCAGCAGTATAGAGTTTTCCAAAAAGAGTGATATGATATTTTTACAAAACAGAACAACTTATTTGTTAAGAAAGTTCAAATTGTATTTCGTTTGAAGTACAATCGATGCTATTAAGTTCTAAATACAACATCATTACAATGACATCCGCGACTTCAAAAACCACACAACTTGTCAATTTAGGAAAAAATGCTTTTAAAAAGGTACTATAAATATCAACACTTCTCAATTTGCTTAAATCATTAAAATGAAATTTATTATAGTACTAAAGGACCCGCCCAAGTTTTCCTGTGGCTGTTACACAGGTAGTACTACTAATACCATCTATATGATTTCTATTATTTAGATTATAAATATTATTTAAGGAATAATCGCATTTTTGGTGAAGCAACTTTTTATCAACACTTTAGTTATGCCACTTTTTAGGCCAGAGCTTTTGCAATTGTAAATTGTCTGTCAAGATACCCCCTCCAATAGTTAGCAGGTATAAAAATGTTATAGCTATCCATAGATGTATTGAATGACCCAATTTATTATTTAAGAACGAACAACTCTGTCCACAATATGAAAACTTGATCTACAGATGTCGCCTTTTACTTTGGCCTTTACGCCAATTTAAGGTTTGAATATTGGATACTGCGATGGTAGCGCCATCCATGGGTCAAACATTCCAAAATTAGCAATTAATTACAAATGAAAAATTAATTTTTCCAGTGAACCAAATTGTAAATCTGAACCATTCTCGAATTTCCTTGAACATACACACAAAATTTCATCAAAATCGGTCCATCCGTTTAGGAGCAGTTCAAATACAAACACACGGTCAGAAGATTTATATATATAAAGATTTACTCGTTTCAATCAATATATGTCCTTATTTTCGAGGCCAATAATTTGAGTAATAAATATATAGAAAGTAGACATTACAAGATGCTTTCTCCAATCCAATATCGAAATCTTTTATGTATATCGTCAGCTAAAATGCAAAACAACGCATCATCAAAAAAATCGAAATTGAATTTTTATTGCTTACGATTCACTACATTATATTACATATACGTAGCACAAAATTTTCGGCTGCCGTTGTTAGATATAACCAGTATATAACCATTTTATAACCAATAAATAACCATTTTATAACCAAAACTCAAATTTAGTTTCAATATGAGTGGTTTCTATTATATCGTTTTTCCTTCGCCTGTGAACTTATGAAAAGTGAAGTTACGTTATTTGGCATTTTAGGTGACGATATGCTCTGATTCATGCTGATTATTTTTGAAGCATCAGTTTCCTGAATTTAAGTTATATAATTTTTCCAACTTTGCTCCGACGCTTAGGCTTCATACCTATATTGAATGCAACAAATTTTTATTGGCGCGAATTTATTGAAAACTCATAACACCTAACGAAATATGAGAAAGCCATTTATATATACATACATACATACATGTGTGAACTATGCATTTTTGCAAATATTTTTGCGCTCACACCAATTGCAATGTCAACTCACGCGCTCGCCGCTAACTGTCAGTTAACAGCTGTCACCAGCAAATATGAAATTTTCAAGCAATGCGCACCAATTTATAAAAAATTATTTTTTATCTATTTTTTTTTTATTTCTGCATATCTACATGTATATACATGAAAATGTATGTATATACGTACATATGTGCAAAAAATTTGCATTTCGTCGCTCACAATCGCCATTTTTTCACGCACTTCTAACTGTCATATTTGCGCCGATGAAATTTGAAAAACTAAAAATGCCACGCGCTGATGGAATAACGCAAAATCGTCACGCAAAATTGAGAATTTCAAAATGTTATTTTTTTTCCTTTCTTTTTTTGGTGTACGGAGTTATTTGGCGAATACAATTTGCTCGCCATAACTATGCAAAATCGTTGGTAGCCAACCATTACCATAAAATATTGCGACCACATTTAGCCAGTTTGAGCTTTTTTCAGCCACTGAATTTCGATATGCGATGTTCCACCGTCTAAGGCATGAACGCAGTGCATTCAAAAAGGAAATTAGAAAACGTGACATTTTTCAATGTTCGAAGTTAACTGAATTTACCTACCTTTCCTGATTTTTTTTTAACAATTAAAAATAAATTTTTCAACTAAAACGGCGCTCGTTGCATAGACTGAAGTGAAACGCATAGATTCCCGAACGAAATTTTAGCCTGATTGAAGAAGTGAAGTTAGTCAGAGATTCTTCTTATCCTTTTTTGGCGTAGGTACCGCTTAGAGGGTTATAGTCGAGTTTATAAGCACGCCAGTCGTTCTCCTTCCCCTGTTTGGCGCCATTTGGAGATTCCAAGTGTAGTAGAGGTCTTCCTCTGCCTCCCCCGGCGGGTACTGCGTCGAATACTTTCAGAGCTGGAGCGTTTGCATCCTTCCGAACGACATGATGTGTCTCTTAATACGCTGAACTATATCAATGTCGTCGCATATCTTTTACAGCTCATCGCTCCATCGCCTACGGTAGTCGCCGTGGCCTATTTGAAAAATACCATAAATCTTCCACAGAACCTTTCTCTTGAAAACTCGTAACGACGACTCTTCAGATGTTGTCATCGTCCATGACTCTGCATTATATAGCAGGACGGGAATAATGAGTGACTTATAGAGTTTAGTCTTTGCTTGTCAAAAGAGGACTTATATATTTCGCCTTGCCCTCGGTCACTACCAGACCCATTTGCTTCGCTTCTTTATCCATTCTGGAAAAAGCAGAACTAACGCAGCGGTTGTTGAGGCCAATGATATCAATATCATCGTCTTACGCCAGCAGCTGGACACACTTATAGAATATGGTACCTTCTCTGTTTAGATCCGCAGCTCGAATTAATTTCTCCAGCACTAGTTTGAAAAAGTCGTATGATATGGAGTCGCCTTTACGGAAACCTCCTTTGGTATCGAACGGCTCGGAGAGGTTTTTCTCGATCCTCACGAAGCTTCTGGTAGGCTCAACGTCAATAACGCCTGGAGAAGAGGCGCAGTAAACATTCTAACTCATTGATCGAAGCTTTAGTTCAAGTTTTGAGAAAGAGTCTTCTGTCGGGAGCTCCCAATCAACTCTTTTCTATGAAGTCCTGTTTCTTTTAGGAACACATGCATCTGGAACATAGAAGGTCCATGGAACTACTAACTCTAAACAAGGTGCATATGGTCGCAATGATAGATGTTCTAACTGAACAGTATTCCATTGACTCTCACGGGGTGAGGCTAAAAATTTTGATTTACACAACTTATGAAAGTTGCAGGGAAGAAGACAGACTAAGGTTGAAATATCTTGGTTGTCATACTTTCTACGAACTAGGTGAGTTGGATTGGAAAGACATTAGCAGGCTCAAAAAATATGTGGCTAGCTATAAGACGGTCTTTTTTATGCATACCTAGGAGTCCTGGAAATCACAACTGACAGCCGTCTCTAGCTGTCCACGTGGAAATATTTTGTTACCTAACCTAACCGAACCTATCCATCACTTACACACCGCATTCAAAACTGAATCCTTGCAAATATTCAGCGCCTGTGTGTATACAATCTTAATTTGTTTTCGCTGCTTTGACATTTTAAAATTACTAACTTACAGTTTGGTCACAAGTTCTGCGTAATATCGCTTTGGCGCTGCAAACAAAAACATCACACAAACTACCATTTTGGATTTAACACTTCAAAAACGTTACAAAAACAACGTGTTGAAAAAGTTTTCCACTGCAACTGTCAGTGTCACTCAAAATACGCAAGAGTAGAATGAAGGCGCTCACTCTCTCGCTAACTTTCCATCCCGCGCTGCTGCATTACATACGCGCTGCAATCCTGACGCTCACCCCAGGCGGCGTCATTGCCAGCCTGCCTGGCGACCCTGTGTCTTCATTCGAAACCAAAATTATCTGTCGTGGCTCTACAAACATAGTAGTTGAATGTTCCTTTTACTCTTTTTTGTTTCTCCACTTTTCTACCGGCTTTCTGTCGCCATTATTGTGCACTCGGTTTTTTAACAAAGTTTTAAATGGATTTTAACTTGTGTTGGAACAATTTTAATTGGATGCGCATTTCGAGTGAAAATTAGTCGCACTTCAACGGCAAAGTAGACGCTGCAGAAAAAACTAAGTCGCTCACTTTACGCCCACACCACTTCGGTTAACTGTATTTTTCGCCGCTCGGTATACTTGTATATGTGTTCTCTATAGATGTGTGTATGTATCTTACTGTACGCACCAGTGATGCTGACACTTGGCTGCAATTGGAGTACAAATAGAAAATGTGGACAGCGAAAAGGATATGCCCATATATATATATGTATATATGTAAATATATATATATATACATATATATATATCTCGTGAGAGAGTGGGAATTTTTGTAGCAGTGCAATGCCACTGAAAGATAATGCAATGAAGAATATACATATATACTATATATATATATATATATATTCAATCTTTATATATATATATATATAGTATATATGTATATTCTTCATTGCATTATCTTTCAGTGGCATTGCACTGCTACAAAAATTCCCACTCTCTCACGAGTTAGTTTAATCAACAGCAGCAACAACAACAACAACAGTAACCACAACACTTCATTTCAATAAGTCTCGCCTTGCTTATCTGACACTTGACACACTTTCTTGTTGACTGCGTTTTTCGCCGCTCATCTTTCTGCGAAACTTTGTGCGCAGCAAAAAACAACAAAGCGCGCGAGAGTGATTCTCACTTTTAGCCGCACTTACCAAATGCATTAAATATTTTATTTGCGTACTTGAATGGCAGCATCATCGGCCCTTTTGAGACGAAATTCGTTAATGCAAAGCTTTTAAGCTGAGCAGATAGTTGTTTATGCCGTTAAGTGAAAACTTTACAACAACAACAAAAATACCACTTAATGATTCAATAGAAGCAACTTAAATAATTATGAACTTAATGCAACAATCCGATTGTCCCATCAAGTAGGTCAAACATACGTGCAAATTAAATTTCAAAACATTTTCAGAAAAGTTGTTATTCAAATACAAAATTTGGTCGGTTAAATTGCTGACTTGTTTTCCTGGTAGCAGTAAGGGCACTTGTCAGCTTCCTTCCACTACTAAGTGTTATGCGATTTTA
The DNA here is from genome assembly GCF_023373825.1 of Bactrocera dorsalis. Classification (NCBI taxonomy): domain Eukaryota; kingdom Metazoa; phylum Arthropoda; class Insecta; order Diptera; family Tephritidae; genus Bactrocera; species Bactrocera dorsalis. Next base: position 94,873,877 of record NC_064304.1, on the reverse strand, counting down.
GTTCTTCACAGAGGTGTCTGGTCGTTAATAATGCCCACACGGCTCGCATGTGATGCCAGTAAGGTGTAACTAAGCCAAGAACGGTCATTCAATCTTTTCGAGCCCATGAGAGTAGAAAGCTTGCATGTTTTCCTTCCGCTCCCTGGCACATCATCTTGGCGATCCTGCATGCCCCTGAGGCATTCCATCTCACTCTTAAGGCAATCCATCTCACCTTGATCCGTCTGTCAGCTCTGTTCGAATGTATTTCCTGAACTGATTTAGTAGTCAAACGAAAAGCGCTTTTGTCAATCTTATCAGTTATTTCGTTTCCCGGAGCGCCCTTGTGACCTGGAACCCAGTATGGATGCTGCCGCTTTCCGACTGGAGATTCATCTACTGCTTTTCTGTTTCTAAGCACATTCTCTGACGGAATGCCATGAGAGCTAATTACTTTGATATTCTTTATGTCGTTTTCTGCGTTTTTAGCTATCTCCGCAGCTTTGTTGACAGAAAACACTTTTGCATGGAATTAACTGCGGTATTGTTTGAAGGGTCGCCTAAGATCCAGCTCTACGCATTAGATACCGGCGCTTACTTCATCAACCATTTGTTCACTATGGATCATCCTTGCTCTATCCTCCTTCTCTCAGGATGATTTGAAACCTTCTCTCTCAGTTAAAGCGTATGCGTATGTGGTCTATTTTGTCAATCGGCCGCTTGCCTATCGAGCTATGTTTGAAGATTCATTTGGAAAATTTACCCAAAGCCGCCAATCTTACAGCTTATCTCGGTACCGAGCGCAAAGTTGAGACTCATTGCATATCAAGAACGAAGTTGCGCAGGAGTCACTCTAGATTCACGCGGCAACTCGAGCTCCTACTCTTTTCTCCTTCTCCTCTACAAAGGTTGGTGATTTGACTCAAACTAGGTCATTCACTGAAAGAGACTGGTTATTTTTGTAGCGGCAGAAAATTTTCCTGAAGTAACTTCAAGGAATGGTGCCAAGTTGATAGTCGTTGGACGGCTTAAAACCCGTGCAGGTTAATTGAGCCCGACTGTCGTGGGAACGAGAAATTATCGTGAAGTAAATTCGAGGAATGGTGACAAGTTGACAGTCACCGGTCAGATAAAAATTCTGGTTCGTGCCGGCTAATTGGGCCCGACTGCCGTGGAAACGACAGTAAATATCATTCAGTGCAGGTCTGAACTCAGTTGCACCCGTAGTGTGCTCTGTAAAGTGTGCAATGTCCTCAACGTTATCAAGTAATGAGCTTTTAATGCTCTTAGAACCGCTTCAAACAGGTGACTGCAAGGTTTCTACGAAAGCATCCTAGGAGAAACTATTTGGAGATGTGGATTTCTTTACTGAAAGCGTACAGATCTCACACTCCAGCGCTGTAAATATTTTTCCAAAGCGTTATTATTGAGCAGTAGAACAGAGAAGATCCTTAAGCACAAAGTGGGAGAGTGGGACTTTCTTTTGGTTTTTATTTTGTAAGCTTGTGGAGCCACTTGACCTCCCTGCGATCTCAGCCGAAACCTCTGAGAAGCTTATAGATTCAACCAGCTAGAATGAGAATTTCTGATTGCAATTTGTCAAGCAAAATATTCCCAGAAGAAAGAGAAAATCACCATCTGAGTCGGTTCTCACCTTAGCATCTCTAGATCAAGGTTTCAAACTACTATAAAAGCGTATAACTACTGACAAACCAGCGGCGACAACTTATCAGATCGAATTTCATGAAAGTCAGCCCATCAAAAAAGGGGAGAAGGAAATCCAAATAACAAGGAAAATATAAATTGAAATATTGGTTAAAATTGTGTATGAAATTTATCTTCCATTATTGTCTTATCTTCCGCAATCACGTCTGCAATTTTAAACTTACGCATAAAATTCGTAAATTTATTTGGCGCTCATCCAGTGTACGCTTTATCAATTAGTGCGCTCCGAAAGAACCAATCAAAGACACAAAGTTGTCAGCCTGCAGGCAAAATTAACAAACTCTTTGTGGCGGCGACAGTGATTGGGTAACTGTATGCAAGCACGTTGCGTGCAACATTGCCGGCATTCCCTTCGCCTGACGCTCAGCAGCCGGCCAGAGAAATTAAGACGCAGAGGAGCAATTATGATAAAATGCGCATTGCAGGAAATTTGTTGAGTAGCAAACAGAATAAATAAGTTTTCTGACTTTTATTTTTATGCTTGAAAATTTGTTGAATTGCGGCAAGGGAAAAAGTAAATAAGAAAGTAAGACATTTACCGCTGCTTAAGCATGATAATCAATTTCAGGTGCTTTGGAAATCTGTTTCCTTTGGAAGTTTGCTTATTCGTCTTGTTTTTATGTGGCAGAACTATGGCGTACTTTAAGAATTTTATACTCATGCTAATTGTGCACAAACAATAAGATTATTGTGTAGGTTTTCACAATTTTTGCTCCATAGTACCACTAAGTTAACCAGAAGTTTGCCAATCCTAGATGATAAGAAATATAAAATTATGCACACTGTGGGAGTATAAGAAACGGCCGGTAAAGCTCATTATTGCAACTCATCAACTCAACCGTTTCAGTCGAAAAATATTATTGGTAGACCACGTCAGCCACTCTTAACCACTCGGTATCAACGCAGCTTCAATTTATTGTATTTTCATATTCATTATTGTTATTGCACAGTATATGTCTTTTTTGCGACTAATTGCCTTAAATATTGACAGCAACTTCAAGGGGTAGAAATGACAAGGACCGTGAACATACGAAAATTTTACCATCACCATATTGGCTATAATGGAAATACGTTCACATTTCTGTAGTGATTGTTATTTCTCTGTATTTTTATGTATTATACAAACATATATAAATATGTACATAGACAACATGATATGTACGCTTTCGTTTTCCTTTACGCAGACCTTGCCAGCTGTGTCTGCTTGCCGTGAGGCAATCATAATTCGCGACTGCCACTGCAGCAGCTTAATTTGACACACCTCGCATGCCAATCGCCTGCATCAGCTGTCGTTAAATATCTTATCCGTACATTGTCATTCCGTTATGTTCGCTGAAAACAGTGCACGCAAACTGTAAACACTGTAAGAAAATATCTGGCATGCTTCGATTACATTTAGTAGCACTTGGAAATGCGTTGGAAATGATAATTTTTTGGTACTGGGACTGCGACTTTAATGCTTTAAAACCGGAGCAATAGCATTAGGAACCGATATTTTAAAATCTTAAAACGTAGTCGGTAAATCTTCCTCAAATTGTATTCGTCATCATTCATAAAGCGGCAGAGAATTTAAAACCAGTTTGAGAAACGAACGAAATGCGTATAATTTCTCTGTAAATATGCTCATCATCAGTTTAGCAGCAACGTGACATACATATACTATATATCTTTGTATGTCTGCGCGAATGTTAATTGTGCACCGTTATACTTGCCTTGCTGTTTTCTTTACACTGCGTACTTTAACTCGTATTCTCATTATTTCATTAATTTTTTCATTCGTTTCTTTTGCATGCCGCATTGATGAGCATGCGACAGCCATAACAGCGAGTGTATAGCCATAAATATTTACCTGTATGCCTGCTTCACGATACCAGCTTACCTGAAAGAATATGTTTGCCCAAGGAAACTCAGCCAATACTTACAGTACAGTACGAGTATTACATTGTAGGGACTGGTAAACAAAAATGATATTTAATATACACAATGCTATGCATTGGGTTCTCATTAAATATTTTTACTCCGAGCAAGGTATATTAAGTTTGCCAGGAAGTTTGTAGCACCCAACAGGGTAACGTGGGAGACTCTATAAAAAATATATACTCGTATAAATGGTCAGCATGATCATCATGGTTGGCAGCGAAGCTGAGTCGATTTAGCTATATTCCTCGATCGGGTTTTCCGTTAATATGAATATATATACCCGAACAAATTTCTCAGTTTTAAAGATATCCCTCTGAAATTTTGCACAAGTTATTTTTCTCAAATAATTTGATGGGCGGGGGCGGGGTGCTTTTATTTACTAGAAGGTATAAGAACCCAAACGTTCCTCTTTCGGAGGCTGAGTATATGAAGACGTTCGAACAAGGATGGGTCAAAATTCTCTCTGCCTTCAACCTGAAAGATTGGACCATTGCGTGGTCTCTGCTCACATACCGACAAGGAATATGTGCATTGGGAGAAGTCGCTGGAAAAATGGCGGATTAGCCGAAGCTAGGAGGAAAGGTTGGAGAGGGAGTAATCTGAAAAGACTTCTACCTTAATATTTAATATTAGGCTGCCGGATCACCATCAAGATGGCGGCGCGTGTGCTTACCAAGCTCTGGCCGACTGCGAGTTCGAAATCCTTTTACACTTTATCCTCCACTGTCAAGACTTTACAATATTAAAGCTGAAACACCTCCGTAGTTTTATTATCGACGAATCAGAAGACTTAGCCAAAACGGATATTAACCGTCTGAACAAATTTTGTTTGGCCTCAAAGCTTTTTGTCGATTTGTAAGGGTCTTATATAGAATTTTATATGGCATTTTTAAGCAACAGCAACCGGCGCTATCCAAGTGAGATCCCTATTAAGATCGACCTCTTAATCTAACCTTACTTTGTAACAGGTTCTATACAGATTTAGAGCTTTGCTATTGCCATATATTTAGTCTTTATATTGAATAATTTTGAACTTCCGAAGCTATCTTCTGATTTTATGTAGAGCAAGTCGGCTTTTAACTTCATGACTGGCTTACAGGACTCAATGCAACTAAAATCAGCAACGCTTTGTTATATCTTCACCGAATCAAGGAGAAAAGATCCCTTTCTTCCTTGAGCAAAAGTTAAATAGTTTTTTATTTAAGGGAATCTCTTTCATAAGAGAGTGCTCTTACGATTGTCCTCTTTTCATAGCGTAGATGCACAAAAAAAACGAAAATTTTGAAAATCAGTAGTAACTTCTGGAGCTACTTGTAAACTGCAATTAAAAGAAGAGATTCTTAACTAAGAACCTTATATTATATATATCAAATTGCACCAAATCTTCTTCTCACTCTGCTAATATAGAAATGCATCTCATACTGATTTATTTTCTCTTTCATTACTACAGCTCAAGTGATAAGCTGAATACGGACATGCTCGAAGAGGATTTCACCGCAAAAAAACAGGCGGAAAATGAGGAAGAGGTAGGCATATACGGGCAAGCACAACCATTCTGCCAGCAATCGATGGCACTGCAACGCCTGCAATTCGCGCATTCGGCATCGATGGCGTCGGTAGCATCAATGTCACCGGCCACAACACCACCGCTTCCAACGATGTCCCCAACTCAAGCCGCCGCCACATCAGCAAAAGTATTGAAAAAGCAACAGAAACAGCAGCAACAACAACAGCATCACCAGTCACCAATAAAAAGCACAAGCACGACGACAGGCCAACCAACAATTTCAGAGCACGCAGGAGCGGCTTACCAGCAACAACAACAAGTACCACCAGCACACAGGCAGCATGCACTCCGAAACGCACAACAGCAACGGCAACAACAACAACAACAATCGCAAGCTGAGCAAATGATTTCCGCAGCCGGTGTCAGCGCCTCAGTGGCCGCAGCTTATAAGCGGCAACAACAAAAACTGCGAAAACTACACGAACTGCACTCGCTCGCCTTGGAGGGTGGCGACACGGCGCGCGGTTATTGCTCCTGCGACGAGCAATGGACCTCATCATCGCCGACCACTTCCGGCTCGCCAACACTCTCGTGCACCGAAGGACACGAAAAGACATCCGACGGAAGTGAAGGCAACGAAACAGCAACAGTAGCAGCCGTAAAGCGCGAACGGGTGACAGGAAACGCGTACAAACAAATGAACGTGACAACTGGGCATGGCCGGTTGGCAGTCGGCGGTAATGACGCTGGTCACAGCCGGACATGGCAACCACCAAATCGCACCAACAACACCGCTAAGAACAACAGCAACGATGGCGGTGGCAACATTTGGTCGGGCACGCGAGCAAATGAGGTCGCCAAGGCAGCGGCGGCCGTGGTGGCGGCAAAGGCAGCTGCTTCAGCTTCAACAACGTCGACGACGACGACGACAACTTCCATGTCGGCTGGTGCATTACGCCCTGTACCGGCAATACGCCTCAAGCAACAGCACCATGTGCGCTTCTCGGACGAAAAGAATTTTTCCGATTAGTTTGGCACAGCGTCGAAGAAAGAGGACACAAGTGGAAAGTAAAATACAAAATTGAGGGCAAATCTGATGAAGACAAATAAAAATGACTGAGCGTACTAATTGGCGTAGAAGGGCGAATGGCGGCATTGACTCGGTTTCATTAAAAAAGACGAAGCAAATTCTTTGTGCCGCAGGGACCTCAAAAATTATTTGCTTTTTAAAGGCAGTAATGTTTCATTTTAGATTTACGTTAAAAACTAGCGCCAACTTTTTATTTTTAAATGCGCTTCACGCCGTTGCAGTATGTATACAGCCCACTTGGATCTAAGAATAGGCAGATTATATATTATATTGCCTTTCAAGTATCCAATCCATACACCTGAGTAAAGGCCAAAGAGTAATTTCAACGTTTAGATAGGAGCGACGAGAAAACACCCCAAAGCAAGATTAAAAAATACATTCTAATCATTAAACTCATAAAATAAGGCCATTCAAAACTGGTAGAATATATTTTTGTTTTAAGAGAGTGATGTGAGGTCTCCAGTCGAAAAATTTGTTTTAAAGTTGAGCAAGAACATTATTTTAACGGATTAACGAAATTCATCTCTCTTACAGATGTTTGACTATAAAGTAACAAACAAAACAGTTATTTTTGGGATCTAAAACTAGTACATCAACCCAGCTGTCACAGTGAGAATGAAGTAAGGTTATTGAACCCGAATAAGTTGGAGTTTATGACTTCGATTCGAGCGGGTATCTAGTTTCCGTTAGGATGGTAAGGATTAGCTAAGTTGTCGTCGACTTCATCCAACGGAAGGCTCAAGAAACGTGCAGTTACGACTGGGTCGGACCAAAAGTAGAGGGGTGTCAGACGAGTAGTGTTGGTAGCCGGTGTCATGTGGAGACTCATTGTACGCGGGACATAATGTATGTTAGATATTCTGGATAAGTAGGGTTTTAACCTATTACGGTATCCAGAACGAAGCTGAGCTGCGCAAAGATCACTCTCATTTCTCGCAGCAACCCGAGCTCTTCGTCTTCAATGTGTGGTGGTCTGATCAAAGTACGCCATTCCCTAGAAGGGAGTCGGTGAAGGTGTTGAAGACTCCACTGTGAATGATGGTCAGTTTTTGTCAAAAGTTTGTTGCGTCCGAAGTTTTGTCGGCGCATCGTCTGATGTCGTCGACGTAGTTGAGGAATTACCTATTGATGGGAGGAGGTTCCGCCAAGCAGGTGACTTCAAGGCTGATTCCTGTGAAAGCATCCCAGCAGGCACTGCCTGAAGAGGAGTTCATTATGCTTCTTAACTGGGAGCACACGGGCCTCACTATGCAGGTGTTCGGTAGGAGACATCAAAATGCATCCCGTCGTAGCCCGGAGTGCAGTATTCTGACATGTCTGAAGCTTCCTCGTCTGCGTTTCTCTGCATGCAGGCGACTATATTGGTGCGGCGTAGTTAAGTACCGACCGGCTGATTGCCTTATAAGTTACCAACAACGTTTATTTGTTCTTTCTCCATGTGTCGTATGAAGAGTGAAGGAGCACAGACTGTCAAAAGTCACACCTAAAATTCTAGTATTATTGACAGCCGGAATCTTGACGCCATCGACTGCAATATTAAGGTCAAGTCTGTACTTCGTCTAGTTTTGTAAATATGGTCGCGACGGATTTAGTGGGGAAAGTGTTAGGTTCCGTACAGAGAGGAAACGAGAATGGTCGGAGAGATAGCCGTTTACATTTTGAACACATGCCACCGATTCCATTGAGCGACGTCAATATGGTGCCATCATCAGCGTACAAGGTTACAGATACTGCTTCTGTTGGCTGTGGGAGTTTCGAGATATTGAAGTTAAACAAAAACGGGGAATGGACACCCACCCAGCGGAATCCCTTGTTTAATTCTTGTTAGTTTAGAGTTTTTTCCTCGAAGTAGTGCGGATGACTGACGATCGCTCAGGCAGTTCATAGTCCACCTCTTCAGTTCTGCAGGTAACGTAGTTTTTTCGATGTCCTTCAGTAGCGTTATGTGTCTGACTGTGTCCAAGGCTTTTGACAAGTCCAAGGCTACGAGTATCGTTCTCTCACAGGGTGATTTTTGGTTAAAGTCACGAACTATCTGGACGTTTATGACGCTAAAATTCCTAGCCAGTTCTACGCACCTAAATTGACCCGGATTTTAGCCGGCCAAAGACTGTTATTTCGGAGATCTAACCTGGTTTAGATCGGTATGTCCTAGTTTAAATGATTTTCTTAGTTTTTTCTAGTCTCGTCGTTTGATATAAACAACTTCCACGCTGAATTAAGGTCATCAGGAAAATACATTATATATATTATGGAGATCTTCAACTCAATTTTTTACGCAGTGTGTTGGCAACTTTTTGCTATAATGGTCCGTTCTGAAGACTACTTATATTCGGACATTGAAGCGTTGCTTCGACAATAATCCATACCGAATTTCATGAAGGGAGCTTGTCAAATAAAAAGGTACTTTATACAAGCGCTTGATTTTGTCTCAGGCAGTTTGTATGACAGCTCTATGCCATAATGTTCCGATATCGGCGTTTACGCCAAATGAGAAACTTCTTAAAGAGAAAAGGAACAGGTGCAAAGTTTTAGATAGATATCTAAAAAAAGAGCGACACTAGTTGGCGTGTATACGGACAAGCAGATTAGGTATCCATCTAAATGGACTGGTGCTGATCATTTACACATGTACTTTATTGGGCAGCCATGCAGAATATAAATATTAACTAACGGCATGGCTATGTGAGCTTAGCTTAAATATGCCCCGCAACGCACAAACAGACTTTCAAACTGAAATTAAAAGCATTTGCCGCTGGCAACAAACAACAACAAGTATACAATTAGGCCATTTATGAATATTTTTCATATTTAACACACACGAAACAAAAAAAAAACAACAACAAAACGCCTACAAAGAATTGCAAACTCAAGCTGTGAAAACAAACGCTAATTTTTCTATTTTGTTTTTGTTGAGCATTTTTATTTCTGTACTAAATACAAACTAACAATAACTACAAGATACATTTTTTTTCGCAAACGCACCGAAAATGTAACCAAAACAATGGCAATACTACCTACCAATAAGAGCAAACTAGAAATGAAAGAATGGCAAGGACACACGTTATTTCCAATTAAAGTTATTCGGCAAATATATAAATGGAAAAAACCAAAACAAAGCACGAAAGTGAAAGCGTAAAAAATATGGAAATAAGAAATGTTAACAACACTAAAAATACAAAACTTATGCTCAAACAACAACAATAAATGTGTTTGTGTTGCCAAACTAAAAACAAAGCAGCTGCGAATAATAATCAACGGCAGGTGAACGCAAAAAATGCGCATAACTGTAAAAACTCGCTGGCGTGAAAAAACTAAACCAGAAATTTTCAAGTATTCACGGGCAAATTTTTGGTATATATGTACACACCCATGTTTACAATAGTTTTCTTGCACGCGTGTGTTGTTGCTCTCTGCTTAATCGGTGCAATAACTTGTTGTTGGTACATATTGATCCCCCTGTTCATTTGCAATGCAGCCGCTTTATTGCCAAAAACTATTTCACTTCAAACTATTTCACTCACCCGCATTTACACACGTTTCGGGCAAAAGTTTTGCTTCCGCTCTATTTTGTTTAATTCCGCTTTCATTTCGTTCACAATTTGCTGCCTCACCTCGCTGCACTTCGGGTTTATGCACCTGCAAGAGCAAAGAGTAAATATTTTAAGCATGGATTATATACTACAGGTTTCCTTCGAATCTAAAATAATGTGGAAAAAAAATTTGCTTTCAGGCACCAACATTTTAAAAAGCCGCTTCCCCGGCTTGGGTATTTTGCCCACACACCAGTGGCTCTTAAACTGTCCAACGCATGAGGGCAGCTGCGTTGGTTATTATTGTTGTTGCTAATGCAAAAGTTACTAACGTATTTTGTTGGTGGTGCGCACGGATTTCGAAAAGCTTAATGAAAACAAAGGAAACACGCAATTTTGGGGTTTCAACGTACGAGCGCATCGACCACTCATTTCTCTCATCAGGCTTTCAAACTTTCGCGCTAACAATTTAAAACAGCAATGTACTCAATTAGCAAACTATTTGGCGCAATTGTGAAGTATTTCCTAAATTTTGATTCATTCGGTACGCGGTTTACCGCTGGATTGACCTGTCGGAGCAGAGTATTTGAATTAAATGTGAAAACTCAGTTGTCAATTTTCCCTTCTAACCTTTTCGCAAAGCAGTTAGTTGATCACTTAACTGGCTTTTGCTCGATTAAAGCGCTCATTTAGATCAATTTACCACACAAAGTGCAAACCGAGTTTTAGTCAATTCAAATCGATTTGAAATTGGCATGCAGTTCGGCGGGTTGCTGTCCAGTCTATAGTAAATTTGACACCGGCAGTTGTTGTCCAGGCTAATAATTTGGTTTTGTACATTGCTAAATTAGCAATCGGCTAATGAATTTTAATCATTAGAAATTATATAAAATGAAGAGTATAACAGCTGATGGTTAATTGAGGAAATATTCACCAAAAAACTCTCTTGCCATCTCTCTAATACCTGCCCGACTGTTTTCAAGCGCCATATCCATGATTTTTTTATTACTTTCATTAGTTGAAGAAGTCGTTTTCAACGATCTTTCGACAGTATTTGAAGGCTTTGTAACACTCGTAGGTGTATGTTTTTGATAAAATTGAATCGCTGATAGCATTTTCCAACATGCGTCGCGATTCTGCACACGAAATTTGTTTTTAAATACAGGGTTTGAGAAAAATTCTTTGTTCGTTCATTGAAAAACTCGCAACGCACTATTGAGATGCACCGACTTAAGCAGCTGCCGTAAGCAAACCGATTGAAAGACCGTGCTCATATTTGGCAGAGTAATTAAAGACAGTTCTGTCAATTTACCAAAATTCTTTTGTTTTTTTTTTTTTTAATATCATTTACCCGAGAAATCTAATTATTATTTGCTTTTTTGTCCCAATGTATGTTTTGAAGCGTAAAGTTAATTGGAAATCAGCGCGAATTGATGCAGTGTTTCTTGCCGAATTTAAGTGAAAGGTATCGCTCTTAAAGCTTTATTTTCAGCAACTACTTAGTCCTCCCCTTGATGTCTGAACGGCTCTTAGATATTTTTATGACAATTTGTGCTACTTGAAACATGCTTCTCTGCCAATACAGCGCTCCGCAGTCACCATCCACTCAGCTCTGCCAGCGTCTTCTTTAGATTTATACATTTAAATTGAATGCTCGTGGTGTGTAACTAAAACCGAGCTCATATGGGTCAAATAAAATAAAACAGTGAAAGATTCCAGAGCCCATTTCTCGAGCGCTACAAAACAATTTGCTCAAAATACAAACATGACACAAAGTTTGTAGTAAAATTAAGGAAAAAAAATACACATTAGAAAAATAATAATAATTGTAGGTGAATGAAGATATATGAAAACCAAATTAAGTTTAAGTACAACTCCTAGACTGCACCAAAAACATAACTGAACTAAAAATTTATTAAAATACTACTTAAAGTGTAACAACAAAAACAAAAAACAAGCCTAGTTCGTAACAACTTTTAATTGTAGCAGAAACGAAGATAGGGTTGCCATTTAAGTAATTTGTAAAATTAATGTAAATATTTAAAAAAAAATAGAATTAGATCAAATTGAACATCAAGCAAAATCTAATACATATATATGTAACTGTAATGTGAGTGGCAGTTTAAATCGAACATATAGGTATGTGCATGTCTGTGTTTACTATAACGGTATTCCATGTCAAAACACAATAAATGAAGTGTACCATTAATAGAAGATAACAGTTTAACTCATTAAGTGTATAAGTGTAACGACTTAAGTGTAGTTCAATTTAATAAGATAGGCTAAAAAATAAAATAAGTGAAATTTGATCGGAAAAAATGTAATAATAAAAGAAAGCGCTTAGGAGAATTAAGCAAATATTTCTGAGTGAGAAATTAAACTGACTTGTTACCGTTGCACACCAGATTTTTTAAATTATTTTTATACATAGGGTTGTGGTTATTTTCTAGTTGTTATTTTTTATTATTTTTTGTTTTCATTTTTTAATTTATTTTTTTTTTTTGGAAATGCCCCCTGAAGTTTCAGTTTTGCCATAAAAAGGCTATATAAATAAAAAAGTTTTCATTTTCAGCTTAAAGCGTGCTTAAATCGTTTCACTTTCATTACATGCGATTTTTTATATTTTTCATAAAGCTGACAAACCTGCAACTTTGAGAATAACATATTATAATACAAAAATTTGCGCTTTACATGAAAAACAGCTATACGCAGTTAAAGTTTTGTATCAATTGTGTTTCTACTGTATGCCCACAGTACACCATATCGTATGAGCAACTCATACTTATGCATCATATGTACGGACTTGCTACAGTACACCATGGCGTATGAGTAATAAGCATAGCCATGTAATGCCTTTTTGTACTGTGTTTCTAGAGTACACCATGGCGTATGAGGAACACTTGCTTGTGCTTTATATTATATGTACGATATTCCTACAGTACACCACGTCGTATGAGCAATACATAGTTAAGCATTTTTGTACAGTATTTTTAGTGTACACCATGGCGTATGAGCAACACAGAATATATTGTATGAGGTGTTTGATGCATAATTTTTACGGCATATAACTTGTAAGGCAATGCTTTTATGAAACAAATATAAGACCTTTTTTGTGAAGCGAGAATTTTTTTACTAAAATAACAGTTTTTCGGATTTCAGAGCATTTGTAGACTTGTTTGCTTTATGCGAAAAACCAAAAAAATCTCATTAAACATAAATTGAAAGTAAAGCGCATGTTTCTGTTGAAATAGGTATTTTAAAGCGAAAGCTGAAGCTTCACGGAGCGTCTGCAAAAACAAAATTTTAAGGCAAAAACTGAAGCTTGTGCAAAAAAACAAAAACTGAACTTCCCAAATATGTACATACATATGTTTACCGCTGTTGACAACTAATTAGAAACTTTTTTGTAAGTCTCTCTTTTTGTAAGTTCTCGTTCAGCATAATCATAAAATTAGCAAATTTTCCTTTATATTTTCCTTACAAAACACTTGCACTGCTCTATGTACTACTCAATATGTCATATTATTTCATATAATCATTCAGTTCAATAATTTTTAATAAACGACTTTATCTTTTTTGCATATAATTTGAGCGCAAAACAAATAAAACTTATAAGAATACATACATGCAAAGAAAAAATGCGTTAAAACTTTCTGAAAGTATCTACTTATGTATATTTATAAAAAAATATTAAAAAAAAACTAAATGTACATATTTAAAAACAGCATACAATTATACTAAAAAAACACTGTGAATCTGAAATGTGAAACTAATTAAATATATCAACGGCAAAACTGTATAATCTAATTGTATATAATTTGTTTAGTCATAAAATGAACAAAGTGCGTAAACCAAACTCACAAACAAATGTATGTATGTATGTAGTTAAATATTTAAATGAAACAAAGCGCATAAATTATGAGAAGGTAGTTGAAAAAGCAAAAAATTAATTTAAAAAATACTTCTATATATAAACTTTCATAAAATGTATAACGGAAAAGTTACAAATATACCCTACACATACACAAAAAAATAAATTGAATACCATACCAAAAAAATAACTACTTTTAAGCAGTGAAACTTAGCTGACTATAAAATATAAACATTAAAACTTAGCAAATACGTTAGCTAATTATTGTTATAATTAAAATTAATTAAAAAAAATAGTTGTAAGTTTTTAAACATATGTTTTTAATAAAGCAAAATGGAGGTAAATTCAGCTTAATTTCGACTTGCGCAAAGCAACTACCGTTTGTAAAATTTCCTATCAAAGACTGCGGCATTTTTAAACAAATTTACTTAAGCTCTTGTTTTGTTTACTTTAGACGAAATTTTAAATTTAAAAAAGAAAACGAAAATTTAAATTTAATAAAGTTTTTGCCGCAAAATAAACGGATACACACGACAGCATTTACACATTTTATACGCTAAATATTTACTTTTCTTTGTGGACAAAATCTTTTTATGCGAAACTGCGATAAAAATTTATTAATTTTTTATTTTTTGGACTATAATTGTGTTGTACTTGTTTTTATCATTTACTGACTTTTTTCCATTCAGGCATTGCCACAAAAGTTCATAAAAAATATTGGGAAAAATACATAAATGAGCATAATAATTCAGTATAATCGCATAAGTGAATAGCAGTGAGAGAAATATTATGAAAAATACTATAAAAATGAAATGAAAAATAAACGAGAATTCAACAAGCGAAAGATCAGCGAATTAACACGTGGCATAAATGCAAAATAAACGGAACTTGAATTATCAAAAAATAAATGTGTGCATGTTGTTTTTATTACTTTTCAAGGGGGGCCATACAGTTATAGCGGACCATTGTAGGTTATGGGGCACTGACGCATGGCGCTCTTGAGGTAAATCTCATCTTTGTGTAGTCAAGATGTGAGGCCAAGTCTACAAATTTTGTTCAATGAACTTCATTTTGTGTTTGACAATAAGTTCAGTCACTTTTATGCTGGAATGTGTGGTATGCTGGCGAAATGCTTGAAGTAAATATGTGCGTATGTCAACCAAGAATTGCTGTGTCTTTCATAAAAACACAATTCAACCAATCAATCAATCTCAGGGCGTTAGACGGCACGCAAAACCCGCAATATCTATAAGAAATGCTCAAGGAACACACGCTAAAACAAAACTTCATCTTTTTATATGTTGATCAGGACAGGAATCGTCGATTGGCAGCAAACTGCTACGTGCGCCTGAACCAAAATTTCTGGCAGATATTTCCTTTAACCGGTTTTGCGTTGAAATATTGGTCGACGATTTCTGATGGCGTTCAAGACGATGCCACTTATTACACAAGAAGGTGTGAGGCAACATTTTACCCAAAAGAAAATGTCGGAGATCCTATAAAATTCAGTGACATTCCTCGTAACCGGGCACCCACCGTGTAGTAAATGTGGCCCAATGTCAGACAGGAGTGAATGAGTGACAACTGGCACATTAGTTTCCGTTGAGCCACCTTTAGACGGCACCAGCGCAAGACAATTTGTTTTGCTTTTGTATGTTTATGAAATTTGTCCAGTTATGGAAGATAGTCCGGCTATGAGAACTGTCCGTAATTTCAATTAAGTTTCAAGGTTTATATTGCGTAGATGAAAAAGTCGTTTCGTATTTTGTCAATAGATGTCGTTGCAGTGGCATATCTCCAGTACTACCAATCGCATTGTGTCTTGCCAAACGTAGGATGCTTATATATTTCTGGACTAGGCAACACTAAGTGTTGTCAGGTGCAATCTGACATTTCCATTGGAAAGTTTGACATTTTTTAGCATAACATCACTCAGAACGTGTTTTGTCATTTAATCGTAAATTATTTAATTTACAGTGAATTAAAAAATTCATCTCGGCCCAAAAATGAATTAACTCGTGCACATTTTCGTGCGATCATTTTTTCACAACTTTCGATGTGGATTATCACGACAAGGAGGGTCTCGATGAACTAAAATCTTCTTGGCTATGAAGCACCATCCTATAGCACTGTGAAAAACTGATACAACGAATTCAATCGTGGCCGACGCTCGCTCAAAGACGAATTGATATGCAAGACCGTCGAGTACATACCTTCAGATAGAGGCATGCCTATGCATTTCTTCCACCAGCATACATTTGATATTACATGAAACCTGGCCGTAAAAAAGGTTTGTTCTCGTTTGGATCCCCACAATTTAACAATCGCTCAAAAAAAAAGGCTCGTGTGGTTTTGGTGTAAAGAAAATGCTGAAAAAATACGATCGCGGTGCTTCAAAGACGTTATAGGATCGTCACAGGTGACGAATCATGGATCTATACGTATGAGCCCGAAAAAAAACTGCAATCGACCGTGTGGGTCTTCCAAGACGAGCCAAATCAACGAAAAAAAAAAACAATTTCGTTGATAAATATGCCTATTTTCTTTATTAGCCAGAAGTATATATAGCAGCCCACGTATAATGTGGAAGGTGAGCTTCATTTAACAAAAAAAAAATTAAATTCGAGGAAGTTGAAAAAAGTTACACCTATCCAAAAAATGACTGAAAATAATGAAGAAATTCGCTATATTTTGAAATTTTTGTATAAAAATCTTCCCTTTTTTGCCACGCAAGCCACCAATGAAATTTGTGAAGTTTACAAGTTTACGGAAACGTTCCGTATCAGTTCGTATAGCACAGCAATGGTTCGCTCGGTCTTCCATGGTCTTCAAAGGACAACTCTAGACCACACACATCTTTGATGACTCGACCAAAACTGGGAGAGCTTGACTAGGAATAAAGTCTCTGACGTAAAAATGATAACAAATGATACATATTTTGTTTATTCAAGTACATTATACCTGTAAATAAAAAAAAATAAATTGAGGTTTGATAAGAAATACGAAAAGACTTTTTCGACTACCCCATACATTAATGATCAGTATGCCAAGCTGAGTCGGTTTAGCCATGTCCTTCTGTCTATCTATCTGTCTGTCTGTATATACGCAAACTAGTACCTTATTTTTGGCTATCGATCTATAATTTTCCACACGTTCTTTTCTCCCCAAAAAGCTGCTCATTTGCCGAAACCGCCATTTCTGGACTATAGTGGTCTATAGCATATAGCAGCCATACAAACTGAACGATCGAAATCAAGCGATTGTATCAAAAACTTTTTCATTTGACGAAGTTAAAGTGTTTTCTTCTTATTAATTTCGTTTCAATAAAATCACGTAAGGTCATCAGTTCAATCACTAACGCATTTAATGGAAGCACGTTTGCAAAAAACGATGTCGAAATTTGCGCAGCCATAAATTATTATTGATGTAAATGTGGATTTCAATTAACGTAAAAAAGCTATCATGCACATAAAATCCGTTAGCCAACGATAAAAAGTACATAGCAAAAACTTTTTGTATAGATTAGCTATTTTTTCTAATTTCCATACCATAAACTCCAACTGACTTTTGTTGCAATAAAAAATATGTAATTTGCATGCATTGGCAAAAACATTTCTGAAACAAATTGGACACCAAAATTTTGTGAAAATTTAAGCTAAAAATTAAATTAAAACAAACTAAAATAACAGTTAGCATAGCCGTTTAACGCAATAGTTGAAACATTAGATAAGGTGAATGACGAAACTCAGTGTTGAAGCTATGAAACCTACGAATCCAAAAGCCTGCAAATTTCGGACAAGCAGAAGTATTTAAACAGACATCGCCTGCAGCGGTAGCAAACAGCTATATAACAGCACAAGCAACAGCACTAGCAACAAGAATCGTTAAATGCAAGCAGGTGGTTGGCTGGAGTGGTCGACCGCACACGTTCTGCGGTGTCGCGCCTTTATGCCCCCGCAACGTTGGCCGCAAGCTGACGTGAGACCACAAGCAGCGATTGACGCAGCCTTCGCTGTCGCCAGTCAGCATTGCTGCAGTGCAATCACCAAACACCCATTCATTGGCATCACTGCCATTAAAAACGATTTAAAAACCGCGTACAACAACAAGAATGACAACATTTTGCAGCAAAACATTATATTTGCCATTGTTTATGGAGTAAAGTTAAGTGAAGAGAAGTCGTGTGTTCAAGCGCGCGCAGTAAGCGCCGTTGAAGTGCATAGACGTACGCCTGGGCGTATACGCAACGCCACAGAATTCATGGTAAGTCGCAAACACGTAAACCGCATTAAAAGTCAGCCGAACTCAGTGGAAATTAAAATTCTATGCCACTTATATTTAGCTAAAAAACACACACATACACACACGAGCAGTGAACAGTGAGTGCAGGCTTTATTGCTCAATTATACAAAACAACAAACAACTCACAAAAGTTAGGCGAGTTACATACCACTTATATGCGATTGAACTCCCCAGTAGGAAAACAACAGACAACCGTTAGAGCTCATGAAAATCTAAGTCTTTGACATATATTACTATCTAACATTAACATAACATAGCTTCTTTTGTTTTCTACGCTCATAAACAATGAGCAAATGGCGTTCCAAATCAGCTAGTGGCAGTCCATTGGATTTTCCTTCCTAAACGTCTATTGTTAAATGAATGAAAAAGGCATTAACGCGAGCTAATAAGCTTTCGCACGCAAATGGAATAACACCGCGACCGTTGTTGCAGTTTCAAGAACTATTTTTGAAAGTTTTCATACGCAGACGAGATTGAATTAAGTTTGACACGTTAAAGTAGTATAAAAATTACCAGTATGTGTCCATTTAACTATGTCCGTCTGCTTGTACGTCTATATACGCGAATAAGTCCCTCAGTTGTTACAGTTGTGCGACTGATATTTCGCACAGACCTCTTTTTCAAAAAGCTCATGCTCATACGTCGGAACCGTCGATATCAGAAACTATAACATGTAGCAGATACCAAAATCGCTTTCCGTCTACCAGAACACTGTAGTGTCTTCCAAGCGGAAATCACAGCAATTAAAGAAAGCCTTCATCTTCTGGCAAGGAATGTGCTCACAACAAGAAATATATTATATGTACAGATAACCAACCAGCTTTGAGCTCACTAAAGTCGCTTAGGCTTTGTTCAAGTTGCTAAACGAATATCCTCACCTCCTAGTGGATTCATATATTATTTTATTGGAAGCAGGCTTTTCCAGAACTTAGTAATATCCCAGGGAACTGTGGAGCAGCTTAACTGGCCAGAATAGGCTCCGAATAAGAAAAAAAGTATAAAAAATAGTATAAAAAAGTTATTTTGATCGGGGGCTTTGTATGGCAGCTATGTACTATAGTGGTTCAATCTGAATAATACAAGTATGTTCGAAGATTATACAATACTTTATGCCGAATTTCATAAGGATACCTTATTAAATAAAAAATTTTTCCTGATAGGGACCTTATTCTGATCAAACTATTCAGGTGGTAGGTGGAGTAGTGTCCCGCAACTGTTTATGCCTCCCGTGCTTCTGTTGAAGTTCTTAGGAACAAATAGTTGCAATTTTCGAGACGTTATCAAAAAAACTATAAGCCGATAGTTACGATTTATTTTCTCTATAAAGCTTTATAATCACATAGAAGATATTTGAACGTCTCCTCTTTTTCCATATCCTGATAGCTTCAACAGTTTGATAACTGTCCATTAGACAGTGATCTGTTACTACTCCTACCAGAATGCTTATGTGATTACTTTTAAAGTTTAATAGTCGACATAAGCGGCCAATATACCATTCATGCTACACTTGCCTGCTTGGAGTAAGCCATTGGTTGATTCACTCCACCAAGACTCAGCTAAGTTTATAATATATGTGGTATAAGCAAGTAGCCTGAGGCATTTTTAATTAACACTATGGCAATAGGTCAAGTATTAGTTTGGATGATATGGGAAGTTAAGCAAAAAAAAAATATCCTGCAAAACTCTCCTAAACTCGGACAATATTATCAACGCTTATAATGGCCAAAGTTCCGCCAAATACATTAAAAAAGACATATGAATGGAAACACACCAAATCTACACGCTTATGACGGCTGTGAAAACTGGAACATAAATCTGTGGTGAAACAATAAAAAAAAGATTGTTCGAGAGAAATGAGAAAATATATATAAAAAGCGGATACTTTAGTTGTTAAGTTGGAATAAGTTTTTCCTGCCAGCAAAGCTTTTGAAATAACAAAACACTCTAAAATATCCAACACACCTCATCCAGTTGGTATTTGACATATATGTACATTGTGACAAAAAAGTATCCAGAAATTGTAAATAAAACGCGAAATATTTAAATATTCATCAATATTTATTTCGTCGCCTTCAAAGCAATTCCCACCAGATGTAATATACATTTATGCCAACAATTTTTGGAGTCCTCAAAACACTTTTTATAAGCAATTTTTGGTAAGGCCTTCAGCTCTTCTGCAAAATTTCTTTTGTCTCTTCGATCGACTGGAAATGGGTTCCACAGAGCGAAATTTCAGTTTGGGGTACAAGAAAAAATCACAGGGATCTACAACTGGTGAATACGGTACTTAATCGATTGTATTCATTGCATTTTTGGCTCTAAATTCGGTCACAATCGTGACTGATGTGATGGTTCATTATCATCGTGCAAAATCCATGAATTGTTCCTCACGCAAACGCTTCAATAGAGCCAAATAGAACTCCTTATTGATCGTCTGTCTCTGCGGAACAAATTATTGATGCACCAAACCACGAATATCGAAAAAATAATGAGCATCACCTTGGTTTTATGCAGCTTTGGCATAGTTTTCTTGATTTCGACTCATTTCTTTCTCTCCATTCTGATGATTGTTGACTTGTTTGTTCGCGCGACCAAGCATGTCCAAAGAGATCTGTTTACGGTACTTTTTTTAAAAAAAAAATAAACTTTATCAGGATGAATCGAGCAAGAAAGCATTGCATACTTAAAATATCCACCAAAATCATTCGAAAGAACTAGCGAGAAATGTCGTGCTCTCTTGCCATCTCTTTAACATTTGCCTGACGATTTTCCTTCAGTTTTTTAATAGTTTCATCAGTTGAAGAGGTCGAAGGTCGTCCAGAACGAGGCATGTTTTCAACGATCTCTCGACCGTCTGTGAAGGTTTTGTATCACTCGTAGGCTTGTGTTTTTAATAAAATTGAAACACGGTAAGCATTTTCCAATATTCGCAACGATTCCGTATACGAAATTTGTTTAGACATACAAAATTTTAGACAAATTCTTTGTTCGATTTATTTATTCATTGTAAAAATCGCACTGTGGTGCACCGACTTAAGCGACTTAAGCTGCTGAAAACACACTGGTTAACGGATCACGTTCATATTTGGCGTAGCAATTAAAGACAGTCCTACCAACTTAGCAAAATACTTCTTCTTCTTCGTCTTTAATGGCAAAATACACTTTTGTGTAATATCAAAAAATAATTTCCGGGTGCTTTTTTATCAGAATATACATATAATATGTAGCAAGGGCATGAGTGTGTATGTTTGTATGTTTAAGTGAGGTAGTTATGTGGTTGAAATAGTTTTTACAGTTACTTTGCCCATGCAACATTTCGCTAATGGTAAGCAATAATTAATGATGCAAAACGAAGCAGAAAAAGAGAATAGAGACAAGCAACAAAACGGTAGGAATACAAAACAGAAGCAATAAAACAAAAACAACTGCAGCTGCAGCAAAACTAGTAATGAATACCGAAATGAAACAGTTACGCACGTAACGGTAATAATAGTGCTGCAACAACAACAACAACAACACCAAGAGGTAATGACAAACGAAGCCAATGGAATGGCGCGCACACAAGCGCAAGCAAAACACGACTAAGCGTTGGCGAGCTGATTCTTCGTGTTGCGGGCGATTCTACGTGTGGGGGGGTGGGGCGTTTGCAATTATAACAGTATGTGGCTTTGTGCTACTCCTATAGTTGGTGATAGTGCTTATTAACATTACATTTATTGGTGTTGTTGCACACACACATCTACATATATACAGCTAACTACTTACAAGTAAGTCGTCTGACATTTTTGTTCGAGTTAAGTAGTTGTTATTGCTCATATTTAGTTGCGTTGTAAATTGCTGCCAACATGCGCTGAGATTTATTTGCATGTATATGTATATATATGTGTGTGTGTGTGTGTCTGTGCAGCTGAGCATGTCTGCTGAAGTAGTCAAAGTTACCGTTACAGGTGCGGCTGATGGTCCGCTCGTTGAAGTGTCGTCAGGCCGCCCCTGGCCTCCGATGTTATTGTGTGCGTATGAATAGTTTTAAAGTGAGCAGAACCGGGAAAGGACGGACATTTTAATTGCTAGCACAGCCTGGAACAAATGGGCGTAACGCCAACAAGCATGCTTACGTATGCGATTAGCAAAAACGACAAGAACAACAGTAATAGCATCTCATCAAAAACAAAAACAATGCAACTAAAGGCAAAAGCTGCCACACCCAAACCAACGCAAAGCTTTCGCAAGCAAGCGCCAACAACAATAAAGATTAGTTAACAGTTCAAATGGGGCGCAGGAGAGGACGTGCGTTGATGATTAAGCTATGCTTACACTGAGTACAAAGGTAGTTGGTTAGTTGCGTGGTGGTGCTGACAATACTGGCGTGGCTAAGGTGTATTTAATAAAAATTAACTCGTTTGGATAGTGTTGAATACAACTCGCGCGTTTACAGCTGATGACTATATACAAAATGGCGACAGCAACAACTACAACAAATATAACGATTAAATTCATTTAGACCATTTGATAACACAAACAGCATAATTGGAAAATTAAGAGCAACAATAAATACAAACATACTTATTCACCTATGTACTTGAAACATACGAAATACATACATATGTATATAGCTTTAAACTATAAATATATTCGTGTGGTTTTCATGATGTTACTGCAAAGTATAATCGTTTTGTTCACCTAACGGTTGTATTTATATATTACCTAAAGCAAAGTGAGATAGATATAGGGTTATATGTATATGAAAATGATCAGGATGAAGAGACGAGTAGAAATCCGAGTGACTGTCTTTTTGTCCGTCCGTCCATTCGTCTGTGTAAGCGATAACTTAAAATATCTTGATAGACTTGGTACACATGTTTCTTGGCAAAAAAAGTGAGGACAAATTCTGAGATGGGCGTAATCGTGCCACTGCCACGCCCACAAAGCACCATAAAACGAAACCCTATAACTAAGATCCATAATAAGATAAAAGACTGTTAGCAAGCAGCAACTATGTTTGAAAAAATTGTTTAAAAGTGGGCGTGGACCGATCCTCTAATAAGTTTAATAACCATATCGGAGTAAGTCTTTACCTCTCTAGCTAATAAATTATAACCTGTCCACTCCGCATATTCTTCTTCTTCTCTATTGGCGTAAACACCGCTTATACGGTTACAGCCGAGTTTACAATAGCGCGCTAGTCGTTTTTCCATCCCACTGTTTGGCGCCAATTGGAGATTCCAAGTGAAGTCATGTACTATTCAACCTAGTATTTCGCATGGAGTGAAGGTCTTGCTCTTCCTCTGATTTCTTCGGCGGGTACTGCATCGAATACTTTCAGAGATGTAGTGTTTTCATCCATACGGACGACATGACCTTTACAGCGTAGTCGCTGTCTCTTAATTCGCTGAATTATGTCAATGTCGTTGTATATCTCGTACAGCTCATCCTTCCATCGATTGCGGTAGTCGCAGTGACCAATGCGCAAAGGACCATACATCTACCGCATCTACTCTTTCTCTCGAAAACTCCATGTCTCTGCACCATATAGCAGGACGGGAATGATGAGTGACTTGTTTGCAAACTTGTTACCAAAAATATCCATTAACCTTTCAGATTTATTATTAAAATCTGAAGAGAATTTTCTCCGTCTTTGATCTTTGCAAGTTGCGAGGGTAAAAGTTCGGTTACCCGCGAGTTTAGGCCGTTCTTATTTGTTTCGAAATATTTTTTAAGCTTGTACAATAGTATTCAAAGTATTGCTTAACTATAACATTTTTCCATCTTTGGGGCAATTTGTGAATTCCGTCCCAAAAGAACTGCGCCGACTTAGTGGCCACGAATGCATCAAGCCTGTGCTAATATGATCCGTATACCAATGAGGACGTTCTGCATCGACCGGAACAAATACCTGCAGGCATTGTAATCTACACAAGTGTAAAGTACCATACAAAATGCATACAAGCCGCTTTGGTATACTTTGTGCGGGTGTCTAAATGCGAGTTTTGAATAGACCAGAACACACCCTGTAGAAAAAAACTTTATTTGAGATCTATTAGAGCTTACGGGTTGAATATTTTGGTTAAACATTTTTCTATTTTATTATACTACAAGTCGACTTACATGAAGCTGGGCTGACAAACTATTTTCGTTATAAACAGGCGGAAAGCTCTCAAAAAGCAGTCTACTGATTTTTTATAAGGCATCCCTAGTGTGACTTTAGCAACTTTCAATTTTTCAATTTGTATTCGCAAAAAAGTCAAGTAAGTTTTCCTGACAGAAAGCTGATATAAGCAACGCATGTCTGCAATGCGGTCAGTAAAAACCAATTTGCAACACATAACACGCAGTGCCTATAAGTGCCTGAATGAACGCCTGCTGCCGTGCTACATATGTGCCTTCACTTTCTGACTCACGCTACGGCAAGAAGTATTAGGAAAATTTTTCGAAGCCTTGATATTATGAAGTTGTGCCGAAGAGCGGCTTAACATAGTAATTAAACATGAAAAATACTGTGTCTAAATATGTGTGTTTCGAAATATGTATGCATATTTTTAGGCGATAAAACACTACATCTATGAAAGTAGAGTTCGAAACTTTATGTTAAGCCTCTTTCCGAAATATTTCCAAAAAGATCTGTGCACTTTAGATGCGTTTAAACCAATTGTCAAAGCACTTTTGCCACTCTGATTGAGGTATCTCCAGAGCATGGGTTCTGAACGCGTCAATCACCTTTTCAGGTGTCGAAAAACGTTGACCTCTCAGTTTATTTTTCACGTACGAGAAAATCTTCGCATATTAATACCATTTTTTTTTGACAAGATGAACATTTCAAGTTACTGTAAAAAGCGCTCGTGTGTCAAAACGTACTGAGTATGTTTGTATAACAACAAAAATGTCAAACTTTACAATAAATTTGCGAGTGGCCAGATTGTCACAATAGTGTTGTAAACTCTCGAAATATGAAAGGGAACCTACGTATTATAATGAAGTGCTTTAATCAAGTATAGCACAGATTGTCAATGAAAGTATTTATAAAGGATGATGCATTTGGAGGAATAAATCCATTGATTGATGCGATGAGTGGGAAGTGGCTCCGTCTTGTTGAAATCAAATGTGGCCGAGATCACGAGCATCGATTTCAGGCAACAAATAGTCGGTTTCATGGCACGATAACAGTCACCATTGGCGGTTACAACGTTCCAAACGACTTAATTTTTGAAGAAATTCGGAGCGATGATTTCACGGGCGCACAAAACATACCAAATCGTTCTTTTTTCTGGATGAAATGGCAACTCCTGAATCTCTTCAGATTGTTCTTCGTCCTAAATGCAGCACTTTTACTTGTTTACATACCCATAGAGCTTGAAATGGCCTCATCGCTGAATAAAACTTGGCTCGAAAACGTCGGATCTTCTTGGAGCTTTTCAAAAGGCCATTGAGCGAAGCAATGTCGCTTGGGAAGGTCGAGCAGCGTCTGTTCGTACACAAGTTGTATTTTGTAGGCTTTTGATTTAAGATTTCCACGTAAAATGCGTCGTTCCATACGTCAGTCCGAGTTCCTGCGAACGGCGCCGAATCGACTTTTTGAAGAAAGTACCTCTACTTGCATCACCCGTTAGAAGTGAAAAGAGACTTAGCAACTCTCTTGATAAGCTACGAATTCCTACAAGCAAGCACTACTTGGACGAACATTATTTACGTCATTATAAATTTCAAATTTTCCAGATAATTTAAAATTATACGAGTATAAGATAAAATGCCAGCTAAAAAGACAGATGGCCTTTATACGCTTATATGTATGTGTCAGACAAAATAGAATAATTTTCACGAAAATATACTAAAGCTAAATAGCGGTATTTAACAGAAACTCTTACTCTGCAATTATATAAAATGGGCTAAGGTATTGTTACATGGAAACAGACGGCAACAACTCCTTCCCGACTTGAACAACTGTCGACGCCCTGAAGCTCACATTTACGCGCTCATAAACTTTGCTCAAGGCCGCCGGCTGCCGGCTGCTGGGAATTTACGATCAAAAAAGGGTTAACTCAACTTCGTACTAAATATTTATTAACGAGTAAAGGCTCTGCCATTCGAATTTGGCACGAGTTGGGCTCGCTGGCCAGCGGCTATTGACATAAAACACTTCTCTTCATTTGCTCAAATGGCGTAGGAGTAGAAAAATGTAATGGAAACTGCTTGCAAAGTCAAAATTAACCTAAACTCCAAATAATAAGCGGTAGCGCCTTCATCATTCCTTTGCTTGTAGAGCATTTGAGGAAATGGGTTCGCAACCTACTGTCATGGCAAGGACGACTGTTTAGCTACAAAACTTCTGTCGAAAATCATAAATTTCAGTCGAATTTGGGGAGCAAATGGTCAGCGGGTGAACTTAGGACTCACATGAAATGTCACTTAAGCGACAAATGAAGGGCATTCAAAGTGAAAGTAATAGAAACCTTAAGGTTTGTCGTGGACGCCGAATTTACTTATTATTTAACCCAAAATAAAGGTTGTTAAGATTCATTTCAGGCATATAGTGTTGGTTCTGGCGTTCCTAATGACTATTTATTATTTGACAACTTCCATTGGGGGCATGATAGGGCGGTCCTTTATTGCACGAAAACAAATTGATTTTTTGGTAAAGATGCTTTGTACGAGAAAGTGGTAACCCACCATGTAGACAACAGTTAAAGTTGAAGATAATCAAGGTTGTTAAATTGCTGCACTACAGGGTTTGACCGGAAAGTAATAAGATTGAGTCGATTTAAAAAAAATTTATTGAACCAATTTATTGCTACAATTCTTAAAAAACTTTCAATATAAGCTCCTCTGTGTCGATGCAGCGCTGCCAGCGTGATTTCCATGCATTGAAGATGTCACGGAAGGCATTCTCCGGAGTAGCCTTGAGAACCGAGATGCACTGCTGCTAGATCTCATCTGTCGTCCCAAATTCCTTGCCTTTCATCGACCTTTTGAGGCAAGGAAACAAAAAAAGTTCGGGAGGCCACTTCTGGACCGTAGGGCGGCTGCGGAAGCATTGGGATGCCGGCCTTGGTTAGGTAGCTGTTCACAAGAAAGGCGGTGTGAGCCGGAGCGTTGTCATGGAGCAACCTCCAACCGGCTGCGATGTCTTGTCGGACCCAATTGACTCTTTGTTTGAGTCTCTTGAGAACTTCCACGTAAAAGTTGGCGTTGACGGTTTGTCCAGGAGGAAATTCATGTTGGACGATGCCTTTGATGTCAGAAAAGACAATGAGCATCGTTTTCACTTTGGATTTGCTCTGTATATATCAAAATACAGGGGCCTTCAGACAAGACCATTCTAGAGACTATTTTAGGCTTTTAAACACAAAACATTTAAAATTCTTGTGCGGCCTGCTGTGAAGCTTCCTGGAGTTGTGGATTATATCTGCATACGTCACATTAGGAAACAGTCCCAAAATTGGTCTGAAGAATACACAACGCATCTTGTTATGAAAATCATTCGGATCTGAATCGAAAAGAACACACTTTTATTTTCAAAGGGCTGTGAAATTTTGACCTAGTCTATAAATCATCACATTCACGATGTGTTCTACTTCTTCTCTTACCACATACCGTTAGAAATCGGGCTTTACGGCGAGCATATGTGTCATTGTTAACCAAACCAGTGTCGAAGTTTAGCATCAACAGCTTTCTCGGGCAAATTCTTTAACAAAATATTAGGACAATAGCTGACACAACACGAACAACAAACGCTACAAGCGAAATACCGTTATAGCGGGTTATATGAATAGCGGCACATTTTTATAACTTCCGGTTGGGCACAAAAGCTTTGCCCTGCCGCCACAAAGCATCAAATGATGCATAAACTCGCATGAAAAGCAATGAAAAAAAAAATCATAAATAAAAAAAAGAAACTAAGCAAACCATAGGCCGTGGACTGCGGGGATGGTTTGTGATAAAAGTTTGCTGCTCGTACGCAAATAACATTTTCCCAGGGAAATAGTGCCATTAGCCAGAATGAATGACCTGACCGAAGGCATGAAAGCATAACAGACAGGTGAAAGGTATGAGCACAAACTTTACGCGCTAGCCGGAGAGAAGATATAGGAGCAACAACACAACAACTTATTTCTATAAACATATAAATTGTCAGTATTGTGTTGGCGTTGATAGTAAACTGAACGAATTTCCCAACTCTCATAAGAGCTGTCAATTGAAAAGGGTGAAAGCTGCAACCGTCCACTGGCCTATAACATATGTACTCCATTTATATATGTATGACCATATATATATACGTAATACATATGTATGTATATATAAACGGATGCATATCTACTATCTCCTGCTAGCTGTCAACAGCGCTGCTAGTAGATATTGCCGCAAGCTTTTTTTGTTTTTGCTTTTTATACTGTTTCCAGCTTTTATTGTTACTGTTGCTGTTGTGGCTTAGATTTATGACCAGAAAACTTTGCGCTTTCATTAAAGTTTGTGGCACGAATGGCCATTCGGCAATCTGCGACAGGTGGGATATGCTCATTGTATTGCTATTGTAGTTGTTGCTGCAGCTATTGCTAATGCTTAGCATTTCATAAGTTTTACTTCAAGTTTCCGCAACCAATTTCAGTCTTCTTGTAAGGAAGCAAGAGGCATAACCCTCCCATTCCATTGTACCTCGTTTATATACAATTAGAGTTTGACGTATGTCTAACTCGATATTCTTCTTGCTAGAAAGTGTTCACTGCACAAATACATAGACACATATTTATGTATCTAATGGACGCTTACATATGTGATAGAAGGACAGAGCAGGAATCCGCAAAAAGGTTTGGCACTGTGTACTGAGAGAGTATAGAAAGTGTGCTCCGAAGTTCACAACAGCCTGAAAGCAAAGTCGGGGACCTTATAAAATATATATAGTATAAATGATCAGCATGAGCCGATTTGATTTAACCATTACCGTCTATCTACATATATTTAGCGAACTAGTCACCTAGTTTTTGAGATATTGACCTAAGATTTTGCGCACGATCTCCCCATTAGCTGAAGATTATAGCTGACATACAAGCTGATCGATCAAAATACATTCCTTCAAAGGAAAACTTTTTTATTTGAAGAGATAACTCCACGACATTTGGCATAGATTATCATCCTGGGCAACAGTACGAAGAAAACGTTCAGACGAAACACCCTGCAATCGCTATTTTCAGAGAATTATTTTTGCGCGCCATCTGCCGGCGGTTAGCAAAGGCATAGCTTTCAATTCAAACTTCGTACTCGTTTCAGTTCTGACATGTCATATATAGCTTATTCACTCGCACATTTCTTGCCGAGTTGCATTAAGTAAAAATTATTTTAAAATTGCAATGTCGTGAATTTGTAAATTTTTGAGCAAACTGCGATGTCAAGGCAATGAAATATAAACGAGTTAGTCATTACGTATTAGCTAAAACTGAATTGACATCGCAGGCCTCAACAAACACGCCAGAATTTATTAAAAAATATAGTACTCTTTTACGCCGTACTATGCACATTAAATACAACCCTAAGGGCCTAAACTGTGGACTGCTTTTATTTCGCTTTGAGCTCGATTAAAAGACGGACGGGAGTTTTCTGATTGTCGCGTTCATCGACATTTTCTGAAAGGAAAATTGAAGGATAGATTCTTTTTTCCTTCCTTTTCTTATAATTTCATATTTGCAAAGCAAATGATGGTTTTCTGAATTCAAGTGCGTGAAATGCGAAATTACTGCTAAATAGTGTTGAATTGTGAAAAAAAAACAAATCTTGAAATCAAAAAAATGTAATGAAAAATCTGGTTGAAGTTTTTTTCTGATATCACAGAAAGAGTGAAAAGAAGAGGAGACGAAAGCAAATAGGTAGAAATGACGGTTTCAATGAGTGAGTGAACAAAAGAGAGCGTGAATATGTGAACGTAAATAAGAAGCTGAGAAAAAATCGAATTCCATTGTAGGTGTGTATTTTTTGACATGGAAGGAAGACAAAAGTGGTAAAAAGAAAAACAACTGAATGGCAAAAGTTCTAAAGTTTGTGGCAGTGCAAGAAACTTAAACGTGTACAGATAGAACGAGCCAAAATTGTATTGATTAGGAGGGATCCATTCCTTTTTTGCAAACGTAAATGAATATTATGAAAATATTTTGGATAAATAAGGTAGTGTTTAGGGTGGCTGTAATCTGTGCGTTGACACATGTGACCGCACAGAGAAATTGCTGAGGGCGGCGTTGGCGTTCGTTTACGCACATTCTGGATAATTGTAAATAGATACATGTATGTATAACGCTTAATGCGAGAAAAATGAGTACGGTCAGGAATTATAATTATTTGAAAATCATCTAGTACAAAAAAATATATATATACATATATAACTAAGCAAAGCACCCATTTCTTTTCAATTAAAGAACCAGGGTCGTCATAGGCGCCCGCAGATTGAGAAAAATAAAGATTAGACGATTTTCTGCTGCTACTATTTTTAAGTGCTTTTGACAGAAAATACAATAGTTCATGTGAACGGAAGAAGACGTTATGTTTACAAATACTTCAAAATTTTGACAGTTCATTTCGTTTATTACGTAGCGTTTCGCAAAATGTTTTATCATATAGTAATAGTATATTAACATGTAAAGCGCATTTAGATATGTACACGAATATGTACAGAGGTATATTTGTACCTGGTTTTTGCAAACCCTATTCCACTATGTATAATATCAAATTTTTTCTTTAAACCAGGCGAGCAAATACTCCACCCCCTCCGCACCTATTTAACAAGTTTTAGCAGAGAGATCGCCGTCAACTTCGTTTGTTCGGTCTCTCTTTCGCTCACATATGTAGATTTTAATGTCACAACCGCTGCTGACGTGCTCGCAACGACGTGTATATAGTTTATATTTTCTTCAATGAATGAAACGTTTTTCACAACAAAAAGCGGCATGGTCCAACTGCCGATACTGTAGTAGCTTCGTGTAGGTGGTAAAATTAAGTGTGAAGTGTTAGAGGGGTGATATTGTTATGTATTCATCGCTTCGAGTGCCTCTCTTAGTCGTCTTACCCGGACGAATAGTTGGTTTCTTAAAATGATAGGCAATCAAACTCGTGTGCTTATACAAATACAGACTATTGGTGGTAGTGTGCAATTTTTCACAGTTATAATGACAAAATTTTTTTAGAAAAGCGGTTAAAAAATTTAATAAAATTTGTGCATTTCTTTTTCTAGTTTCAACAAATTATAATTCGAATTAGAAAAGTGGATTGTAATGTTATATTCCACAAAAGCTGATTGGAAAAGAATAACCGCAAATTAAAAAAGAACAGAATTAAATAGAAAAAGTGTTGATTTGAATAACATAGAACTGTGAATTGTGAATCTTATGATGTCTTGCACAGCACATAATGTTAGCGAAAACTAATTCTGCAATATAATCGTGCTTTATATTATTAATAACTATATAACAAGAAATTAATAAAAGATATTAGTGAAATAAGATTGTTGAACTGTGAATAAAAAAGCGGGTTTTTATAATATAATGACTATGTTTGATAAAACTACGGAACCTGCCAATAAATACAAATTGGAATATGCAACCATGAAGGACAAATTCTTCGGACTAGTTAAGGTAGGCTGCGCCAATAATATTTTGAACTTGTATTAGAGATATATTATTATTGATCCGTATATTCAAATCAAAAAACAAAAAAAAAATTGAAACACCGCAAATATGTATACATGTATAGTTTCAGTTGCTCAAAATAAATTCCTTCACATAAAATTTTCCAAACAAAATGCTAGCATTCGTTCATGGCTCGCATATTCGTTTTCACTCTACGTCAATGGCCATCCATCAGATTACAGCAACAATTCATCCAATTCTATATTCGCTGTTTTGTTGTTGTGTTCGTTGGTTCGTTTGCTCGCTCGTTTTATTCATTCATTTGAATGCTCCAATCGGATTTTACTTTAACGCGTTTTAGCACTAGCGATTCCCTGGTTAGCAGTCGACAGGCAACTATGTACATATTTATATGCATATATACAATGCTGTGAAAAACATTAGTCACAATGAAAATATTACATGTTATAAGTGTGGCATATAATAAAATAATGTTTAACGCTGCCAAAATTTTGCATTTCAACATATGCTTGAATTTAAATCCTTTGTATACAGTTTGATTATATTACAAAATAGATATATGTATATTTAAATTTATATAAAATAAACTTATGTATGAAAACCACTACTTGCACAACACTGTATCGCATAAGTATAGTGTGGGCTCTCTTCCCATTTTCTTTCATTTCTTCATTCTTTGCAAACATGCGCCCCAACGAAGTAATGAAACTCACATACAAACAGACGAAAGTCACACTCGCCCATTTGCCTAATCGGCTTCGTATTCATACAAATGTGTATTGTGTTTATGGCTGTTCTTCTTGTTCCACTACTTCTTGTTAGCGCTGTTCAATTATATCTACATGCCTATGTACGTCGATATATAAATGTATACAGAGAATTTATATAAATAAGGTACATAAGTATGCACATATGTATGTATTATAAGCAGATATTTACAACGCACTCATTTTGATTGATTTTGTGTATATGTATGTATGCATTTATGTACATACAAAAATATATAAATATGCATATTGGTATGTAAGCTTTGTTTACTTCATTCTTTGTACCCTTTCGTCCCCATATTTCCACTTCAGCGCCACTCGTCTTGAATTCTGTGCCCTCAACCACGCCATCATCATCATCGCTACCGATACGGGGAAGTCAAGCAAAGAGTACTTGGGCACTCGAATCATAGGAGTTGCCGGCGCGAATTTTCATACTCTCGCAACAAAGTTGCTAAGGATAGTATTATAGTTTTGTTCACATAACGGTTGTTTGTAAGTCCTAAATCAAAAAGAGTCAGATATAGAGTTATATGCACCAAAGTGGTCAGGGTGACGAGTAGAGTTGAAATCTGGATGTCTGTCTGTCCGTCCGTCAGTCTGTCCGTCCGTGCAAGCTGTAACTTGAGTAAAAATTGAGATATCATGATGAAACTTGGTACACGTATTTCTTGGCTCCATAAGAAGGTTAAGTTCGAAGATGGGCAAAATCGGCCTACTGCTAGTTTATATATTTATAAATAATAGCATTCGACTCTGATTTTAAATTATTTTAAGAAAATTTCAACATATTGAAACGTATTGAATTATAAAAGATATTGATAACCCTGCGTTGTGAGAGAACAATCAGCTGACACGTTTCTGCGGCAAAAACCCAAATGCCGTAAATTCTCACGGCATCCTACGCCAAAGAGAGAAGGGAGTAGCGTTTTTCACTGTCCACTTACATTGCGCACCCATAAGATAGGTCGTAGCAGCTGACACGGGCCACGATTCTACGTTCCCCACTGTTTCTGCTATTGTCGAGTAAAGTTTTTGATTCCTCATGCCACTTGTATGTTTTTTGTTTTTATGTGACTATTCATTCTGCTCATTTCTTTTATGTAATTTTCTTTTTGATGTTTGATCATTGCTGACTGACAGAATTGTCTGTTCAGACTTGAACTGTTTTTGCTGATGTTTTGTTATTTGGCGTTCAGACCGGCACTCTTATTCCGCTCATTATCGGTAAATTCTCTTTTGATAACACTCATTACGTATACACGTTTAAATATTTTTCAAAATAAGAAGGTTTGCCGAATTGCATGACAGTGAACTGTTAGAATTAGAATTATTAATTGAGATAATACACCGCGACCTAGGGTCTATTGTGCCCTCTCCTATATCACATGACCTCACAGAGCCCCAGCAGCCTGAACAGTTCCAGCAGTTTGCCGGGCTCAAGCGAGGTTATGTGATCCCTGCTGATATACACTGAATCCAGGGCCTTAAGCCTTTTCCCACAGATTGCTGTGCAATCCTGGATAAGCTGTGCTGGTGTCTCCTGTTCCAGGTCGCAGAACCGGCAGTTGGCACAGGAGACCATGCCCATGTTGGACAGGTGCTTCCTAAGCTTACAGTGGCCGGTGTATATTGCGACGAGGAGACGGAACTTCTCACGAGGTAGGTTAATTAATTCTTTAAACCTGGAGAGATTATACCCTCCCAGGAGCAGCTTAGCGTGGCGCATACCTGCTTACTGCCGCCAGTGCCGCTCTCTATCCTCTCTTTCCTCCGTGCGGAGCAGCTCTTTAAGAGTGTGGGGTCCTACCGCTATATATGGCTCTGGTCCCAACATCTTGGATGCTGCTGCCGTGCGGGCCAGCTCGTCGGCCTTCTCATTACCTTCTACTCCCTTGTGACCTGGTACCCAGATTAGATGTACCCGATTGCACAGGGACAGGCGGTTTAGCCTTTCTATACATTCTTCGACTAAAAGCAATTTGGTGGAAGATACTTGGGAAGCTGCCCATAGGTATGGACCCGCAATACCTGCCCCAATACCTTCCGGTGTTTTTGAGCAATCAGTGTACCACTGAATGGTACTGTCTTCCAGCAGCTTTTCCAGAGTGGAATCATTCCACTCCATCTTGCTGCCTAGAGTTACTGTGAAATTCTTTTTGAGATTTATTTTCTTAGTTGTACCATCTCGCGGGAGGAGGGCTAGCGGTGTGCTCTCCGCTAGGGCGTCCATCTGTTTAGAGGACATGATCTTCCCTCTTCCACAGCCTTCTGCTGACATTAGCAGCATAGTGTGCTTTGCTGCTATCTTGATCACCTGATGAAGCGGTGTTAGCTCTAGCAAGACTTCCAGTGCCACGGTGGGACATGTGCGCATTGCCCCCGAAGCACAGACACATGCAAGTCTTTGCAGCTTTGACAGTCTTCCTATCACCGAAGACTGCGCAGCTTTGGTGGCCCAGGCAACCGCTCCATAGGTGACGATAGGCCTTACTATCATGGTATACAGCCATCTGATGATGCTTGGCTTGCATCCCATGATCTGCCGGCCAGGCGTCTACAAATCATAAGCGCTCTAGTTGCCTTGGATAAAGTTAAGTCCAATTGCCTATTCCATTTTAACTGTGAGTCTAAGGTGAGGCCAAGAAATTTGACCTCCTTAGACATTTCCACCTCTGTGCCTCCGATTGTAAGGGATCTCAGGCCCGGAAGAGATCTCCGCTTAGTGAATGGGATCACGGTGGCAGTGAACTGTTACAAATGAGAACACAAAGCGTGCTACCCGTTGCTAGATTAAATGTGAATAATTCTCTTCATTGAAGCTGGTCAAATCATTCTAGGTACGAGTCCACTTGACAACAAATTAATTTTCTGGTAGCATAAATAGTTATTAGAACAGCCGGTATCTACTAAAATTTTTATTATGTACATTTGTGGGGGATAGACCCAAGTCTATCTATTGTGTCATGCTTGCGACTCACACGACTCGTTCAACATAATTTTGGTAATAACTTTTGTTAATACTGTGCAGTACAGGTCAAGCAATTTTTCGACATAGGAGCGCTTTAAGTGCGTAACTATTATTCTGTAGGTTATTAACCACAGGGGAGATGATTTAAAACTCGTTGTATAATAACGAGTGGTGAGAGAGTGCTAAAGCCGACAGAATATCAATAAATATTTGAATAGTCAAAACGGTTGATAGAACAGAAACCAACACTAAATCACAAATTTGTGTATTGTGGAGCAAAGCATTTTTAACGGAAACTTACATTTTTAAAACGAAAAAAAACAAGAACAATTAGTGAACACAATATGAGAAAAAAATTAATAAAATTCATAATAGTAATTTATAAAATAGTGAACTATATCTATCTTACTGATTGTGGACATGGCCATTAATCTAAGTCAATTGAAGTCAATATTAGTGCGGCGTTGTCGCTGTTGTTGTTGCTGCTATGGCTCTTGCCATTGTAGCTTTTGCATGCTTTTATGCACACTAATAACGGCCGTGCGAGTTAGCGACACAACGTCCAACTTTGGAGAGAAATTAATTAAATACACTTCATACAACGAGCGATCCCAGCCAACCACGGCTACCCGCTTGTGACAAATATTTCAATACAACTACACATTTTTTCTCTATGCACTAACACCAACGCACATTTTTGGGTTATTTTTTGTTGTATGATCACATGTATACGTACGTGAGTGGGTTAAATATTCGCTCGACCTAAGACATACTCTATATGTTTATCCCCACGTTTACCACCATGTTACCCACTGATTATCTGGTTTTTTACCCGCTGATGGTTTGCAGGGATCATATTTACATACATATGAATGATGTATAATGATGTAGCTCTTGTGTGTATATACATACATATGTACATATGTATGTATGGATAGATAACTATGTTTGTATATGCCAATGCAGAAATATGAATTTATATGCATCTCATGATTGCAGGTCTGCCCACATTTTCATATTAACTCACATAAACATCCATATGTATATTATTGCTATACCTCTTTCTTAACCAATGGCTTTATATGTAAGCATGTGCATACATACATATATACATATGGGTAAATTATTCATTTGAACAAAGAAATCCGTTGCGTCGACGACGTAGTAATTTAATTTTTACTCACATCTAATTTTTTATTAAGTATAAGCTAGCTAAACTATATAAACACACGCTCGCACACACCAATTTACTACAAAAGCTGTCGCCACTGTAGTAGTCGGCAATAACAATAAAAGCAAAAGCAGTCAAACAATACTTATACAAGGTGAATACGTACATACATAGGTGCGTAGGAGTCAAAGAAGTAAGGCCAATCAAAGCGAGAGAATCATTCTCTATTTAGCCATGCGAGCAAAAAGCGTGCGCGGTGCGGTGCGCAAAGTAATAAAATGGTGATATTTATGAAGCGCAGTGCTGACTGCTTGCACCGCAACATTTAGCAGTAGCTGGCAGTGAATGACACCGTTCTCCACTTGAGACAGAGGATGGTGGGGAAGGCAGTACGCAGTCGTTGCTCCATTTACTGTTAAAGCAGAGCCTCTGAGCAGAGATCAATAGATGTTCAACTCATCTCTCATTGGAAGTGAGAGAGCAATTGTTAAACGTCATAACTTCGGGAACTATTTCAACTGTCAAGTTCGCAAAACTAGGAACTGGTAGTAATCACTTGTTGCTAGGTGCAAACAATATATAAGAACATGCCAATCAAAATGCCGGAGCTTTTGACAAGTCATAGTCGTCGTGTGTAGTTTGCCATTGTCCTCAAGGAACGCAATTCCTCTCCCATTGGTGTATGCCAGCCACTTCTGGGCGATTGCTTTCTTCAGGCGGTTCAATTATTGAGAGCATGGATCGAAATTTAGGGCTTGGTCGCACAGAATCAGCTCGTAGTAGATGATTCCTTGCCAATCCCACCAAACATATGGAAAAAAACAGCCAGTGTCAACCACGTTGCGATTTGCAGATGGAAATTCGGTTTATGAAACCTTTTTTGTGTTAATTCGTAAAGCACCCATGCCTCGAACTTCTTTTTGTATCCAGCCTTATATAGTATTTATGGCTCAAAAGAATTTTGTCCAATGTTTAACTCCTGGTCGATATTTTCTACAATTGGTCTTCCATACTTTTGGGCATCTTTAAAGACCTGTATAAAATTTCATTTAGACTGATTGAGTCGTTCGCGAGAGGTCCGACTTTGGAAACAATTCCGAGAAAAACGCGTTTTAAATTTGAAATGATTTTATACCTGAACTCGAGCGCGCAACTTCTCGAGTCTGTATCTGCAAAACTACTACTCGGAACAAAGTGAGCATTTAGGACAATATTCTGGAGATGTTGTGGATTTAAATGAAACACAAAAAAGATCTATTTTGTCAAGCCATAAAGCGCAAGCATGTAACCCCTTAAAAAGGTTGTAATCAATGGTTTCCGTGGTATTGTGCTATAACAGGGAATTTTCGGCACAAACAAGTACATATTTACTTTTAATAGGGAATTTAATTTTATGTTGCATTGTGTAGCAAATTTATAAAAGTATTTAGTCCATAAGTGCAAATATATTTGTAAACAACACGAATCGACGATAAATATATGAGCAGAATAATAATAAATAATGATGTTGTATGAATAATGATAATAAATTAACAACAAAAAAGTGCTAACACTGTGGACAAAACAACAAGAGCAACAAAAATGTCACATATAATAAGTAAAAATTAAAATTGAACAGTAGCAACAACAATAATTATAATTAAGGAGAACAAGGTGGCCATTTACTCCCAGCTAACAATAAGCGTAGCAAACTAAAAAAGGAAATGCAATAAATTAGCATGCAAAGACGGCATAGTGTAAGTAGTAGCGGGAACAGCAGCAAAAAAAGCACATGGCGTCAGGCATATTAAGTACAATGCGAATAAAATGATATAAAAAGCAAAATTAATCGTAACAACAATAGCAACAAATATAACCGTGGTGCGCTAAGCTACGAAATGAGTCGTAAACGCCATGCTTTGCGATTGTTTGCATGTTAATTTTCACAACAAATAAAACAAACGAGTAATAACTACATACATACATACATATGTATGTAAGATACTTTATAATAAATACATAAATCGTTGATTAACAACGGCGTTCTATGTACTGTTACAAGTAAGGCACGACAAAGTTCGGTTCCACATTATATACATAATCTTGTAATAATCGAAGATGTGAAATTATTTCCAATTGAGAGCGAAACATTTTTTAAAACAAATAACGTAGGACTAAGTTCGGGAGGATTGAGTCCAGTCTGTTTAAAAATGAGCTAAAATGAGAAGGCAAACAATCCTTTCCAGGGTTGTGCGTT
This sequence comes from Bactrocera dorsalis, assembly GCF_023373825.1. NCBI lineage: Eukaryota > Metazoa > Arthropoda > Insecta > Diptera > Tephritidae > Bactrocera > Bactrocera dorsalis. The sequence goes on along the minus strand of NC_064304.1, from coordinate 94,835,186 downwards.
GGGTTTGAGGGGTTTTTCGTTGTCGGAGAGAATACCGAATTTATTTGTACTGAATTTGGTCTATTTAACTCTAACGGTTTGGGAGATAAAACCTATTAAAGGCGGACCACACATGCCCCTACCTATGTAATACTATTCGTCAGTTATGCCACTTTTTTGTTCTCGTTTACTGGCGTTTTGTGGGAGTGGCAGCGGTCCGATTACGCCCATCAACAATACGGTCCTCCCTTTGGTGCCAAGGAGTATGTGTAGCAAGTTTCATCAAAATAACGGACGAACAGACTGTCATTTGGAATTCAACTATTTTCGTCATCCTGATCAAGTAGATACATACATACACAACTGCATATCTATCTCAATTAGTTGTAGGCGGTAAAAACAACTGTTATGTGAATAAAACTATAATACTCTTTGTTCCAATATATTGCGAGAGTATAATTGTGTTCACATAGTATATATTTACATATGTACATACATATGTAAATGCAAAACAGCAAAAAAACCTCTAATAACAAAGACCGCTAACTTATTTCACCGCTGGCATTCATTGCGTGGGGGAGCAACTCAGCGATACAATAGGCGCTCTGATGGAAACATGAAATGCATTTTATATAAAATAAGAAAACGTGTTAACTGCGACTGCCGCGAAGGTATAATACCCTTCAGGAATTCAATGTATCTACGTATGTAAAATTTCAAATTGATATTTCTAGTTAGGATATATACAAGGTGCGGTCAAAAGTAAACAGAACCCTGGTGGCGCCATCTATATGGCGACTGGTGCGTTAGAATCTGCTATCTTTATCGATTGTCCAGTGATGACATTTGGAAGTGAAGTTATTGCGTTTTAAGTGTCAGTATTTTTGTGTTATCGGTGCGAAAATGACTTCGAACAAAGAGCCAACATTAAATTTTGTTTTATATTGGTAAAACTTTTACCGAACCGTTTCAATTGATGAAACAACTTTATGGCGATGATTGCCTATCTCGTAGCAGAGTGCACGAGTGGTTTCAACGTTTTTAAAGAGGTCGTGAGGACATAAATGACGATCACATGTGGGTCAATCAAAATCCGTGATCACCGGGAATTCCATCGAAGCTGTGCGTGAATTCTTCAAAAATCATTGAAATTCATGGAAATGGAAGTGAACACCTCCAAAACATGGAATTATCGTATTCTGACCGAACATATGGGCTTACGAAAGGTCTGTGCACGGTTTGTTCCGCACAAATTGACTGACGATCAAAAATTGCTCAGAATTCAACATTCGAAGGACGATTATTTGACCAAAAATCACATTTTTACCATTAACCACTCCCGCATTCACCTGATATGGCACCGTGTGATTTTTTTTGCGGAAAGATGCATTTGCCCATGAAAGGAAAACGTTATGCAGACGTAAAGGACATTCAAAAGGCTTGCACCGGCATGCTGCCGGCCATACCGGCCAACGAGCTAAAACACTCGTTCGACATGCTTTTGGACCGTGCAATAAGCTGTATTGAAACAGAAGGAGACTATTTTGAATAAAATAAATTGATTTTGCCGAAAGAACCATTTGTTCTGTTTTTTTAAGTACTGTTTCCCTGTTCAGGGTATAAAAATGCATATGTGTGAGGATAAATGTAAGCTGGCAGTGTCACCGCACTGGTGTTGTGTAATGTGATGCGAACCAAATGCAATGGGAAATTAAATGCATGCTAAATGCACAGAGCTGCTGTTGTAATACTCTAAGCAATTCCTGATTGCTGCCGTTGGGTCGTTATTGCAATCCGCGGCCGCGTGGGCGCAGCAACAAGCGCCACCAATCAAAGCAAGCGGCTGACTTCGACAAATAGTGAACCGATAGACGCCGAGAGGTAGGTAGTTTCTTAAAGGGCCTAATCTTCAAAATAGTTTTTTCATAGACTTTCAAAACGCCGAAACTAACCTTCAAAAATGCGCTATTATGATCTATAGGGTGATCCATATCGAGGTTACCTACTTTTTTAAAGAAAAAACACAGAAACTTCAAATTTTATGGGAAATGTTTATTATCATTCGAAAGAAAATTCTTTGGCATTTATTTTTTGAAGATTATCTCTTTCGCGGATAAGTCTCAAAACCGGTCTATCCGTTGAGTTCAATTTTCGAGCACTCGTTGGAGCATTTCGCCTGGCGAATGACACACGTGATGTTTTACTCCAAGTCCTATATTGAAGCGGAGTTTTCCGCATAGACTTAGAACTTTACATAACCCTACAGGAAAAAGTCTAACGGTGTGATATCACATGATCTTGGTGGCCAATCGACCGGCCCAATGTTCTCTCAATAAATTCACTGATTGATACGATGTGTGGGAAGCGGCACCGTCTTGTTGAACTAAAAGTCGTCGAAATCACGAGCTTCAATTCCAGGCATAAAAAGTCGGTTTTCATGGCGCATATTGATAGTTACGTTCTCACCGTCATCATTTTTGAAGAAATATGAATCGATGATTAACCGGCCCACAAATCACAGCAAACCGTTATTTTTTCTGGATAAAATGGAATCGCTTCAGGTTGCTTTTCGTCCAAATGCGGCAATTTTGGTTATTTACAGACCCATTGAGCCAGAAATGATCCTCATCGCTGAATAAATTTTGACTCGAAAACGTCGGATCTTCTTGGAGGGTTTCAGGAGACCCTAGATCGAAGCCTTATCGATTAGCTAGGGCGTGAGGCTTCAGTTCTTGCACAAGCTGCTCTACTACCCTATAGTATATAACTTTCTAATGATACAAAAGCGCCTCGAGACTGCAAATGCCATAAAAACCTCTGACCGCATAGACACGTATTTGAAGTGTGAGATTGGTTGATAGAAAAGAGCTTGCCGTCGACGATTGAGTGTAGCCATATCAGTCTTTTCGGTATGAAGTGATGTGACACATACTTGTTCTACATATGTATGTAAATATGAATGTATATATTTAGAGCGCTAAAATTTTTAATCTGACTGAAAATCGCATTTTGAAGAATAAAACTGAAGGTACTTCTGCACATAGTATACCAAATAAAAAAATATATGTACTTACATATATAAAAAAAAGTAAACGAAGAAAGAGCTTATCAAACCAGAGTCACATCTGTCTCAACAACATGATGCGATAAGCAAAGAATACGCTTACGAGTATAATGAATATAAGTATGTAGTAACAGCAAAGCAAAATACAAATCGCGTAAGAAAACCGGTTCACGGCAAACACGACGCGACAGTAAGAAAAAATAATAATCAGTGAGCCTGTTTCCGAGTACGACTGTTCTTATTGTTGTTTTCTTATTCTAACACCAATTGCCTGTTCTTCTACTATACATTAACACATACTATGTATTTTTTTCTCTGCCTCGCTCGTTTTGTGAGATTGTTGTCTTCAGATCCGTCTTACCGTACACAACAGCAGTACAAGCAGTCAAAATGCAGACGTGGAAATACAGAGTAACAGCAGTACAGTTCATATAAGAACACACAACCTAACGAGCAAGCCAATAAACAAAGTCAACAGAACTACCGTCGATCATTGTAAAGAGGCAGAGACTGTTTTAAGAATACAGAAAGAAAATAAAGAAATGCTTTAAAACTCGTTATGACGCAGCTAACACCGGCCCACTTGCTCGTTACACGAACGTCTTCGGCAATGATAAAAACGAAAAGGTCATATGCGTTAGACGTCATTTATTATTATATTTATCGAATCGGGACACACAAGTTGATCCTGCAGTTGCCACTTGTACTAAGGCACCAATTCTTTCGTACATTTCAAAACCATGTGTCGTATTGCCAACACGACGTCATAAACATATAAAAACAAACGTTTTGACAGGCCACATCTTCACATAATGAAAGTAATACCTATGAGCTCGGCAGTCGTGATGTACTTTTGATAGTAACTGGTTACTGTGGTTGTTGTAGCGCTGATCTAGATGTAGGTGGTCTTATCTGCATGTCTTTCTTGCTAGTTTGAGCTGCTACAATGTCCAGAACGAAGAGACACTGTAGATTCGCGAATCTACATTCATTCATTCCATTCACTGGATGTGAGTCAGTGTGTTAATAGCTTCTACATCCGTAGTCCAGTCGGTAAGTTCTGCTATGTCGGAAAGGCAAGAAGCTTGTAATGGACACACAACTTATGTAAGGTCCTTAATATTAGAAGGAACCGCGCTAAAACCTCGATTATCAATACCATAAGCTTAAAGTGAAAGTTTCCATAATACAGAACATAAGTATGTATGTATACACAAGCGAGATTTTATAACTGACATTTCATACCTTGAGGCCATAACTTCCCATTTCGTACGCTTTATGTATAATTTCGTATACTAATGACCGGAATATATGGGTACAACAGGATTGGCATCGCAGCACTAGACTGTGTTTTTGATCACAGCTGCGCGTAACCATGCACACACGCTAGCTCGCCCTCCACCCTCGATAGTCCACTCACTAGCGTGAATTGGAACGCTATCATCTCTGGAGCCAGTTGAATTTCCTCACTTGAACTTCATATTAAAAGCAACATAACGTAATCGTATAAATGTATACAAACAAAAAGCTTAAAGTAAACACGAAAACAAACGTTCAGCGTAAAACGGCTACTGGTGTTGAGCGTAGTAAAAATTGTTGCTCTGCCGGTTTTTATTGTTGTTTGCATTGTGATTATGCGAGTGTGTGCCATTTCATTGTTGCTTTTTTTTTGTCTAGTTTGCTTCAACATTTCGGTTAGTCATTCTGTTTGAATGCTACGAGTATTCGCCTTGGTTGTTATTGATTGTCTGAGCTGACTCCGGTCGCTTAACAACAAGCTTTGAAGACTTCTCTTTATGTTTTTGCTTTTAATGGCTTGAGTTGGAGTAGTAGATTGTTGGAGTTGAAGCTGGCTGCTTTTGTTACCATGGAGGCGGCTGGGTGCGAAAGAGTGTGAAAGATAAAATAAGTTAATGTTGCCAAGGCGTACGTTATTGATCGTGCTGCTTGCTGCTTGCTGCTACCAGTCAATTGCAATGAATGGCCGCCGTTCGTGTGTCGGGGATTATGAGTTTCTAGCACTGTGATATTACAAAAGTATAACCAAAGAGTTCATAGCATATACATATACATATGTACGCATAAGTAAGTACATATGAACAATCTTTTCTCATAGTGGTAGTTAAATATATACTATGTACATACATACATACATGCGATCGACAGCACCATGACAAGTCTGTCAAGTCGGGGTCATGAGATGATCGCGCTATCGACCATACAACGCTATTGACGTACGTTGCTCGTATTGTGTAATGCCTATACTGGAGTATAGACAAATAATGGTTATCTTTTCTGTACAAAATTGTATCACAATTCCATTTTACCTCATTCTTAATTCAGTCTTTTTCTGTTGAAGAATTTATTCCTTTCTTAATTTTTATACTCTCGCAACAAAGTTGCTAAAGAGAGTATTATAGTTTTGTTCACATAACGGTTGTTTGTAAGTCCTAAAACTAAAAGAGTCAGATATAGGGTTATATACCAAAGTGATCAGGGTGACGAGCAGAGTTGAAATCCGGATGTCTGTCTGTCCGTCCGTCCGTCCGTCCGTCCGTCTGTCCGTCCGTCCGTGCAAGCTGTAACTTGAGTAAAAATTGAGATATCATAATGAAACTTGGTACACATATTTCTTGGCTCCATAAGAAGGTTAAGTTCGAAGATGGGCAAAATCGGTCCACTGCCACGCCCACAAAATGGCGGAAACCGAAAACCTATAAAGTGTCATAACTAAGCCATAAATAAAGATATTAAAGTGAAATTTGGCACAAAGGATCACATTAAGGAGGAGCATATTTGGAAGTAATTTTTTTGGAAAAGTGGGCGTGGCCCCGCCCCCTATTAAGTTTTTTGTACATATCTCGGAAACTACTATAGCTTTGTGAACCAAACACTATAGAGAAGTTTCCTTCAGGCATTTCCATATACAGTTCAAAAATGGAGGAAATCGGATAATAACCACGCCCACCTCCCATACAAAGGTTATGTTGAAAATCACTAAAAGTGCGTTAACCGACTAACAAAAAACGTCAGAAACACTAAATTTTACGGAAGGAATGGCAGAAGGAAGCTGTACCCAGGCTTTTTTTTTAAATTGAAAATGGGCGTGGCGTCGCCCACTTATGGACCAAAAACCATATCTCAGGAACTACTCGACCGATTTCAGTGAAATTCGGTTTGTAATATTTTTTTAACACTTTGATGACACGTACGAAATATGGGCGAAATCGGTTCACAACCACGCCTTCTTCCAATATAACGCTATTTTGAAATCCATCTGATGCCTTCTCTGTATAATACGAGTATGTATATACATTAGGAACCAAAATAAAAAAAATATGTAAATGACGGATAATGAAATCTCGATTATCACCTTATCATGCGAGAGTATAAAATGTTCGGTGACACCCGAACTTAGCCCTTCCTTACTTGTTATTTACACCTTTACTCCGCTTAAGTTCTTCCACATCGTTTGCTAAGTTGTTTGGCAGGTTATTTGCTTCAGCTCATGGCAACAATAAGGTACAATTCAATGATTGAAAACAACGTATCCATATACAATATGTACGTAGCTTTATATGCCTTAAAAGCTTCATTTAGCCGCATTTGGGACTAAGTTAGAGAGTGTTTCAGGACCATTCTTGATTTGAATACTTATTTTAAAGGGAAGAGAATCAAGCAAACTTTATACAAGTATTAGGTCTACAACTTTGCTTCCGCCGTTTTCCAATGGATGTCTCTAGGGTCAAGCACTGGTCGATTAAATCCTTTTATGTATATCGATCTTGGACATTTGTGTCAACATTAACCCAACAAAATATTTGTAGAGATCTGTTTGCATCCCAAACTTATTCTCAACTGAAAATGTCACTTTTTGAGCCGAATTCTAGACATTTGCGGGAAATTTTGCTTTTCTTTTTTAATTCCGAGAAAAGTGCGGCTGAGGACCCGTTCACGCTTTACTGAGGCTGACACATACATAGATAATACTATTACTATACTACTACCGTCTATATGATTTCTATTAGGTATAAAAAAATAATAGAATTTTTGTAAAGCAACTTGTGTTAGTTTACAAAAAAATGGATCATAAAGCATTTCGTGTATTAATTAAGCATTGCTTTTTGAGGGAATAAGGGAAAACACTTTTGGACCGTTTTTATACAATAAAGCCTTAAATTTACAAAAAAAAAACGGCGGAAGCAAAGTTGTAGACCTAAACATTAAAAAAAAACAACTTTAGTTACATATATGTACACAGAACAAATGTTTTTTTCGGCAAAATCAATTTATTTTATTCAAAATAGTCTCAATCTGCTTCAATACCGCTTTTTGCACGGTCCAAAAGCTTGTCGAATGAGTGTTTTAGCTCGTTGGGCCACCAGTATGCCGGTGCAAGCCTTTTGAATAGCCTCTACGTCTGCATAACGTTTTCCTTTCATGGGCATATACATTTTTCCGAAAAGGAAGAAGTCGCACGGTGCCATATCAGGTGAATACGGGAGTGGTTAATGGTAAAAATGTGATTTTTGGTCAAATAATCGTCCTTCGAATGTTGAATTCTGAGCAATTTTTGGTCGTCAGTCAATTTGTGCGGAACAAACCGTGCACAGACCTTTCGTAAGCCCATATGTTCGGTCAAAATACGATAAATCCATGTTTCAATTCCATTTCCGTGAATTTCAATGATATTTGAAGAATTCACGCACAGTTTCGATGGAATTTCCGGTGATCACGGATTTTGATTGGCCCACATGTTGATCGTCATTTATGTCCTCACGACCTCTTTAAAAACCTTGAAACCACTCGTGCACTCTGCTACGAGATAGGCAATCATCGCCATAAACTTGTTTCATCAATTGAAACGTTTCGGTAAAAGTTTTACCAATTTTAAAACAAAATTTAATGTTGGCTCTTTGTTCGAAGCTCATTTTCGCACCGATAACACAAACATACTGACACTTAAAACGCAATAACTTCACTTTCAATCGATGAAATGTTATGAAATTCTCACTGGACGATCGACAAAGATAGCAGATTCTAGCGCACCAATCAACATATATGTATGTAGATGGCGCCACCAGGGGTCGCTAGATTCAAAACGTCCTATTTACTTTGGAACTCACCTTGTAAAAGGTGAAAAGGTTATCTCCGCGCAAGCGACGAATCACCTTCACCTACCTGTATTTTACATAACGACATACGATTGACATCGAACATCGCGGCTTATCTCATTCAATTACTACTAGAATGCTTTCTAAGAAAAGATTACTTCACTTCGAAATCGAATGTTGAAACCGCTATAAAATATCTTCTTCATACTCCATATAGGTGGACTAGGTCTAGGCTCTACAAATAAATATAGTAAGTGCTTATTTTAGGACGGGTAAGAAACGAATATTATATACACTTGTAAGAAAGGCGCTCCAAGTATGAGCTCTTAATTGTAACGGGAGGGTCGTCCGCCTAAAGGTTTTCTATTTTTTATTGTTATCGGACAGAAAAATGTATAGCTTGCTTCCAACTACTTAAAAACTCGCTAATCAAGGGACTTTAGATATATTTCAAAATTAGCAAAATTTAAGTGGGCGTGGTTATAGCGCCACTTCCCACATGACGCAATCTTTAATTCCATTAGATTCCCTTAACTCAAGCAACTCTTTTTTGTTAGGTACAAATTTATGCATACAGGTCCCTATGTGTATAAAAGAAAGCTTTATTATCACAAAATGCTCGAAAAGCAAGCAAGTTAATCAACAGCAAAATCAGAATCAGAGAACCAGGCCGAAAAAAAAAATTAAAAGTGAAAATAAATAAATAAAATTCTAACGAGGTGAGGCAGTTGCTTATCAGTTGAAACTGGCGTGGGCAATCGAATAAGAGAGTTTTATTTATTATTTATTCAAGTAGTCAGGAACAGCAGACCCACCATGAAATAAATATTGACGCGATATCAACAAAAACTTATATTCTATACAGAAAATTACCCACTAATAAATGCTATTTTTTAATCTGACTCGGTGACTGGTAGCGTGATGTGATCGGTATATCGAGGGAGGATATGTTGGTGGCGGTGAATACATACATACATATGTATATGATATACTCTCATGAATAAATGATGACCTTGACGAGCTTAGTCGATTTAGTCATGTCAAGACCTACCGATCTAAACGACGTTAGGTCTCCGAAATAACAGCTCTGGCCCGATAAAATCCAGGTCAATTCTGGGTGTGGGAATTCCCGCACCAATATGGCCGCCTGGATACGGTGAAACACAGACGAGGAATCTGCAAACTTGTCAAAATACTGCACCCGGACTACGACAGGATGTCTCTTAACCCATTTTCGGCCGCACCTAGATCCACCGCATTGATTTCATTTCAACTTTTTATTTTGATTATAATAAAAAACACTCGATGCTTAACATTTTTTGAGATTGTTACATTGAGCCGTTTAGCCACGGATTCAGAAAGTTGCAAAATCGCATAAAATTATTGATTTCACGCAGATCTCGTTCATTTTCGACTTGGTGATTTTTCAAATTTGCTGGTCGATAAATCGACCAATGGCTGTAAATGGGTTAATGTCTCCCATCGAACACAGGCATAGTGCAGCTCCCAGTTAAGGAGCATAACCAACTCTTTTCCAAGCAGTTCCCGCAAAAATCATCCCTGCAGTCACCTGCTTGACGCGGAACCGCCTCCTAGGAGCATGAAAAGGTCATTCCTCGACTACGTCGACGACATCAAACAATGCGTCGGTCATACTTCGGACGCAACTAACTTCCGACAAGCATTTACCGTCATTCACAGTGGAGCCATTAACGCCATCACCGACTACGTCTCAGTAAATGGTGTACTTGGAGTCAAAGCACCACCAATTACAGACAAAGAGCTCGAGTAGCCACGAGAAATGAGAGTGACCCTTACTGAAGCTGAGTAGCAAGTTAATCTCCTACTTATCCGGGATAGACCCTGACATATCGAATATAAGTCAACGTGCAATGAGTCTTCGCATGACACTAACCACCTTTTTGCATGCTCTAAGCACCGCTACTCCCCTTGGTCCAACCCCGTCGAAACAGCAAGTTTCCTGAGCCTACCGTTGGATGATGTCGACAACAACTTATCTAATCCTTACTATCCTAACGGGAATTATGTACCCGTTCCTACAACAACAACAACAACATTTAGCCGTGCCTGTCTGTCTGTCTGCATATAGGCGATCTTCAGTTTTTGAGATATCGATCTGAAATTTTGCACATGCCTTTTTCCCACAAAGAAGATGCTCATTTGTCGAAATCGCCAATATTGGACCACTCTAGCATATAGCTGTTATACAAACTAACCGATCAAAATGAAGCTCCTGTATGGAAAACTGTTTTATTTGACAAGCCATCTGCTCTAAATTATTATTTGTCCATAGCAACGCTATAATCTTCGGACAGATATTGCGATCGGACCACTATAGTATATATTGTAGGGAAAACTTCATTTAACAAATTATATTTACAAAATAATCCAAGCCCCCGCTTGCAGTTGCCGCTTCCTAAAACACTCACTAACTCCGGTCCAAGAACGCCATAATTAAATTTAGATTAAAAAAAATCACTTTTTCCCCATTATTTTGTCCACAACTGTTTCTAAGTAATACTTGCTTTATTGTCCCTCACAATCCCATACGGTTTGCAGAAATTCTCACTGGTGCGAGCTGCTGAAATAATAAAATTGATAAATCATAGTAATGAGTATGACTTTTCGTGTGAATCTATAACAATTGGACTTTCCTTCACTGATAAGTACGTAGGTACATGCATATGTATGTATGTACTATAAACTATATTTACGTTTAATCGATGGTACATACTTATATTGCACAAGTAATTAGTATTTCTCACAGACAACAGCAAAACCTACACACCGCTCGCAAATATTTGTATTATTTTCTCGGAAAACGTACCCTTACATAGTATGTATTCATGAAATCGTGCTGTATTGCTAATACAACTAACTGTTCATTAAAAGTTCCAGTTTAAGAGCATGCTCTAAATGTTCTTAAAGGCTAAAAGGATATGGTTAATGCTTTCTTCATTTAATATTAGCTATTCTTTAGATTTGTATGGGTGTCAAAACGTTTTAGGCAGCTTAAATTAAGCTAACTAAAACTTAATAACCACTTAAGAGATTATATCCAGTTGCAAGTTAGAAGACAACTCGTAAAATGCGGTTTACGGTTATAAAATTTACAGTTCAGGCATTAAAAATCGACTTTGTTGTATTAGATTGAAATTCACCATTACTTCAAATCTATTCCTTACAACTTAGACCACTGCGTTGCTGAACATTCACCCACCGCTTCCTTCTTTACTCACACACCCTCGAAGCCGAGCCGAGCAGAAGTGCAGGGAGCTTATTCACGGATGAATCGAAGTTAAGAAGTAGAGTAGCAGGTGGAGTCCACAGTCTCTCTGCATCAACTGTAGTTTTAGATTACCTGACCACTGTAACATCTTTCAAGCGGAGGTTTCTGCTATCAAGGCATTACTCCGAAGTGCACTCTCCTTCAGAGAGGTATGCATTCACTCTGATAGACGAGCAGCTATACCTGCTTTAAGATTGGTGACTGTGCGCACAAAACGTATTGAGGAGTTTATGGTTCAATGGCAACAGCTTCATGTTTTTTCTATATTAAACTTGTATGGGTCCGCGGTCACAGCGGAATCGCCGAAAACTGTAAAACAGATGAGCTTGCTAGGCACCCTGACTCCGACTGGAAGCGGGTTGGTTGTTCATAGGTCCAGCGCTAGAGCGCAAGAGGACATCGGCAGGTATTGATCAGCTACCAGAACTGGATTCTTCTTGCCTAAAGTAAACAGTAAGAGGTCCTCTGATCTACTTACACTTAGCAAAGTGAAGAACTCAGCTATTGTAGGGGCTCTGACTAAACACTGTCCAATAAATACACACGTGGTACGACTAAATATTTTGTCGGAAGCAAAGTTGTATGGAGTCGTATTGTCATTTTCTATTTTATTCGCCGGCCTTTGCTAAACGGAGATTAAAATATTGCGTTTGACACACCTTTGGGGAACTTGGTGTAGTGACTGGGACTTAATAAATTTGTGGTAAGCTTAAAACGCTGCGTCGATCTATAAGGTTATGCACTTTAAGAAGTTTTTGGGCAACACATAGGACAAATGCCTGTGAAGTGACATCCATCTATTTTGGATTAACCCTACGACCTAACCTCTTAAGCTAGTCGATATTAAATTGTTTTTCTATTTAAGCCATTAACACTCATATATAGAGACTTATTTCTAAAAATTTCCGCTGGATTTTGGCCATCTTTTTCAAATGGAGGCGAGTTAACTTTGTACAAACATGAAAATGTACATAAGTATGTGCTATTAATTTTCCCCACACGACTACACACATAATACTCTCTACCTTTCGCATTCGATTTGTCGGCAGGACCATACTTTATAAGGCGACAATTGAAGAAAAAAAAACACATTTTTAACGCAAATTTAAATGCAAATTAGAACTCTTTATGGTAAGCAGTCATATCATAATTTTGCTGCCAACAAACTCATTGGAATTACTATACATATCTGTTGTTATTTATGTATGTTACTTTTGTAAGAACTGGCTAACACTGGTAAGGAATACCTACACCCCCACACCCCAGTCTAGTCTGCTGCAGTTTTATTCTACTAACACACACACTCAAACGCTTAGATCTGAGTAATTCTTTATGATTTGTTTATTTTGTTTTTAACGCACGCGCATAGCATCGCAAATGGCCAATAAACACAATTGTGTGACCACTTATGCATGTATGCGTGTAGCAAGGTGGAGTTGATCAAAAAGAATTACTATGCGAGTCTCTATTCATGCTTTGTTGTGATAGAAACCAGAAAGGCGGCGATGTCCATACTTGTGCTACTGCTACACCAAAAGAGGGGGCCGAAGAGGAGCAACACACGATCCATTAAATAGATATGCTTATATGTATGTATGTATGCGCGAATGTGCGTGTGTCTGTTCGATTCTCTTTTATGGGTCTGCTAAGCAGCTTAATCGGCGCACCATTTTCCTATTACTATATATGATTTTATGGCTTTTATTGCTTATTTTACACATTACTTTTCCTCTACTTCTATTCTGCAGAGTAACTTCGAATGCTTCTTCATAGTTGCTGCTTTTTTTTTGTTGTTTTATACCTATTTTTTGTTTTTGCTTACTTTGTCAATTATTGGCGAAGAAACGATGTGAGATTAATGCTGACGAAACGTCACAACAAGACGATAAGCGAATCGGTTAATATACTTGTGTACATACTCGTATATTATTTGTTGAATGCGCAGAACTAGATTTAGTTAGACGTAAAAGGGTATCAATAAAATACGTTATCTCTTTAACTGCCTAAGAGCGTCGATGATAATGAGTGACCATGTACATACATTAGAGCCGGCCGATTTATAGAGAAACAAAAAAGGGAAATGTTATACAAATCATTAAGAATAAATGCGTCTAAAAAACTATGGATCTAAGACCGCTTTCGCGCCAGCGATTTTTAAGGCGAAATCTTTTAGGGATTATAAAAATTTGATCGTCAGTTTTTAAGATATCCGAATGAAATTTAATACGTAGTTGCATTTAGATATTCTACAGGATTTGTCCGGAAAGTAATAGGACTGAGGCGATTTAAAAAAATTTATTTAACCAATCGTTACAATTCTTCAAAAACTTTCAAAATAGGCTCCTTCTGAATCGATGCAGCGCTGCCAGCGCGATTTCGTAGCATTGAAGGCGTACATTTTTCGGAATAGCCTTGAGAGCCAAGGTGCATGCTGTTTGGATCCCCTCTGTCGTATCAAAATGCTTGCCTTTCATCAGCCAAACAAAAAATCTGTGGGGGCCACATCTGGGCTGTAGGGCGGCTGCGGAAGCATTGGGATGTCGGCCTTGGTTAGGTACATAGCTGTTCACAAGAAAGGCGGTGTGAGCCGAGGTGTTGTCGTGGTGCAACTTCCAATCAGCTGCGATGTCTTGGCGGGCCCGATTGACCCTTCGTTCGAGTCTCTTGAGGACTTCCACGTAAAACTTGACGTTGACGATTTGTCTAGGAGGAACAAATTCATAGTGGACGATGCCTTTAATGCCAAAAAAGACAATGAGCATCGTTTTCACTTTAGATTTGCTCATTAAGCAGCGACCTCTTCCCGGCCCTCTAAAAAGGCCACCGGAATACAGCCTGCCTGATCATATCAAACGTCTCTGTAGCAGATTTACCGAGTTTCACACAGAATTCAATTGCATACCTCTGCTCTAACGAACGCTGCGTTTTCGGCTTGCACCATTCACAGAAACTCGTCGCGCGAAAATGTTTGCTCTGACTCTCCAGGTGCTCGGAGACAACTGACCAGTCGCTCGTTCCTTAGCTGGGAACGCTCACTACCGAATCTAGTCGATGCGCGCACGCTCCGAAGTACAGTCGCGGCGGAAGAAAATCAGTTCTATTACTTTCTGGACAAAACCTGTATTGATCATTTGTCGGAATCGCCCAGAACGAACAACTATATCACATAGCTTCCCTTACTCAGAATCAACAATTCGATCTTAAAACTGGAAATTAATAACTTCAGTATGAAGACTTACCAAAAGAAATTTAAAGTGTTAAAGTAAACCATAAGGATAAAATACTTAAACACTTTGATCTGATTAATCGTAACATACTCTTGACTTCACCAAACGAATTGCGATTTTAAAAATATTGTAGATAATTCCATAAAATTGCTTTGTCGTCGTCATACAAGCTGTGGCTAAATTACAATTATTAAAGTATTCGTCGCAGTCTATGAAATTAAGTACAGATACGAGTTATTTAAACGCTCAAACCACCAGCGGCAACAGGACAGCATTTGCGATATACATATGTATGTACATATGTATGTAATGATATAGCATTACTTACAATTAGCTATATTACAAATGTATCTGAAATCAGTGAACGAATGAATTCTGGTTTAATTTAATTTTGTAAAAAGAAGGAACGAATCGCACAGTACATTTCACCTTGAACGCACATTTATAATGCAGAGCAAGCGTTTATAATTTTCAGTGCGTCCGCTAAAGCGCTCGCCATAAGATCTTGATTCAACGGGTATTAAGAAAACTCTACCATAGTGAGAATGAGGAACTTCGGCAATGCCACAGCGCTTCTAAATTTAATTGGACTGTCATTATTTAGGGAAGAGTACTTACAAACACTAACCGATCTTGTGATCTCTACAACTCAAGAACAACCAGCGGACACTATACTCTATACCAGCTGTGAGTCTGCATTTGCACTACGCACACTTGCCAATGGACTTGCTCTGCCGATAATATATTTTGACACCTCGCCACCTATTGAGAAGTATGTGGAAAATTTCAATGCCGAGTTGCTGAGTATTGTTCAACTAAGCCAAGAAGTTCCGAAAGACAAAAAACTATTGACAACGCTGTGGCAACGTCTGCATTACAATATACAAAGTCGACTCATTTTACTACTCGACGACAACGCCAGTGCTGAATATGTGGCGGAAATTTTAAGAATATGTGCAGAATACAAAGCCGTGAATGTGATTGCTTTGCAACCCCAGATGACAGTCGTGCCACGCACCTACTGGACCCTGCGCATATTCCCACAACTGGAAATCGTTAAACGCCCACTACCACTCCTTGGCCATGGTGCAGTGTTTCCCCAACATCTGGCGAATATGTATGGTCATCCGTTGCGTGTGCTGGCTAAAGCCTGGTATCCTCAACTATACACATACACTCCATCGAATGGGAACGTAACATCCGGTGGCTTCTGGGGTAGAACGGTAATGGAGTACGCTCATCGATATAATGCCACCCTTGAATATCCCTACTCTATGAATCACCAGACTTTGTCGCGTCCTGACCATATCAGTTCTTTGGAGAATGAAACAATCGACATGGGTGCACTATTGATAATGGCAAAGAACGATGGTAATATTAGTTTTTCGGTGATTTTTCACCTCAGCAGTTGGTGTGTGATGGTGCCAATGGAAAAGCCTTTGCCGAGATTGACATTTTACTACAAAATTGTGCACAAATCGGCATTCGTCTTATTTATCCTCAGTTTAGTAGTGTTATTCATTTATTGGGCGCTAATACAATGGTGCCGCGTACAGCCGGAACTCTCCGTAATGAAACATTATGTTAACGTGTCCCTGTTAACAGGTCTACTTGGCATGCCTTTTTGGACCGGGCAGCGTATTTCTTCTATTCAAAATTTCATACAAATTATTATCTCTGTGGCGGGTATTATTTTTGGTACCTCTTATGTCGCCTACCTGCAGAGTTTCATCGTGGATGCACCAATTGCCACTACACTCGAGACCGTAGAGGATTTGTTAAATAACGGCATCAGAGTCGCATTAAAGAATGATGAATTGACCTGGATACGCCAAAATTCGGATTTGTGCAGATACATTGACAACTTCACCATATTTACCAACCACACTAAGTACTATAGGTTGCGCGATGCCCTGGACACCCGCTATGCGTTTTCGGTTGGCGAAGCATGGAATGTCTACGAAGAGCAACAAAAGTATTTCTCACGTCCGCTCTTTCGTTTTTCAGACATTTGTTTTAACAAAGACTATCCAATGGCTTTGCCACTGTTGCACAATTCGATTTATCGCCACCACCTATACGCCTTTATATTGCGGCTAGTTCAGTCGGGTTTAACTGGTTTCTGGCGCCGAAATTGCTTTTGGGAATATTTGGATATGGACTGGATTATGTTAGAAGATCGTAATAAGCAGCCCGGAGCTACGCCTTTAAAACTAGCGGACTTACACTACATACTCTTAGCGATGAGTTCATTTCTAATTTTAAGCATTATCTGTTTTGGAATTGAAAGAAGCTATCAATCAAGGAAATAATTCATATTTAACTTTTTTGAAAACAATGTTAAGAATAATGATATATACATATTAAACAGATGAAATCGGATTTATTGCTGTTGTAAAACAAAACCTCGAAAATGGCTAAAGTGTAAAGATCGATATCTACTTTGAATTTGAAATAAAGTTTCACTCAAAAAATTCTGTCCTGTTTCAGAAGTTTCTTGTCTGCTTTCTTTACATAAGATAAATGTGGAAACATTCCTGCTGCGAAAGACCTCCTTGCTTCTGAATGATTGAACCACCGGTTGAGACTACACGCGCGCGCCTGTGTTTGACAGTAAATTCAATATACACAATTTCGACTTTGTTTATTTTAATTTTTTTCTTCGATTTTTCTTAGAGCATCTATTTACCTTTGTATACTACTACGGTAAGAGTATGTTCACACAAGACTATTTTTGTCGACCAAACAAACCGTTTTATGTTGGCGAGGCGACGACGAGGAGAGACGAAGCGCCCATGGTGCTCGCGCTCTAGTGATACGCTTCGTGTTCTAGTGGCATAATATAATAAAGATGTTTTAAAAAAGGGTGATTAAGGCTAAAAATAAGTTAATCAAAAATATATTTTTAAATCGTGTAGGTGAAATGTAAAGAAATTGAGACTGTGATATGAAAAAAATGCAGAAAATTGTACGACTCAAGTTGTCGCACCAGTATCGCTCTTGTGAACGTAATGAGCGACATCAAAACGACAACGAGCGACAAAAAGGGTCCTCTTCTGTGCGCAGTCTAATATATACACGTAATCGTGACTAGGCAAATTCCATCTGCACGTTTTGTTTACTACCATGTATTCGTATAAATCTTTTTTATACCCCCCTCGCGCTGCTAATTCTTCACCACGTAAGTTTAGATTTACGTATTTCTATTTGGTTAGATTTTAGTCTTCACAGAGTCATTCATGCAAGGAGAAGCGTGTAGCAAGACAATTATCGAGAATACACATACTTATGTACTTACATAAGCACATACTCATAATAGCCCGAAGAAAATGCACAAACAAATTCCTTCGCATGTACGTGAAGCAACTTCGGAGGCAGGTAAAGGCTGCAATATGAGAATGAAACGCTTGTTAGCAAAGAAGTAGATAAACTTGATATACATACATATGTATTTAAGATACAGGGTTTGTCCAGAAAGTAATAGGACTGAGTCGATTAAAAATATTCTCCGGAATAGTCTTGAGAGCCGAGGTTCATGCTGCTTAGATCCCCACTGTCGTCTCAAAATGTGACCTTTCATCGGCCTTTTCAGGTAAGGAAACAAAAAAGTGCTGGGGGCCACATCTGAGCTATAAGGCGGCTGCGGAAGGGTTGGAATGCCGGGCTTGGTTAGGTAGCTGTTCACAAGAAAGGCGGTGTAAGCCGGAACGTTGTCGTGGTGCAACTTTCAATCAGCTGCGATGTCTTGTCGGACCCATTTGAGTCTCTTGAGGACTTGGCGTTGACGGTTTGTCGAGGAGGAACAAATTCAAGGTGGACAATGCCTTTTATGTCAAAAAAAGACAATGAGCATCGTGTTAACTGTGGATTTGCTCATTCTCATTCTTCCCTTTTTTGGACGAGGAGACGCCGACGTGTACCACTCGGAGGATTGCCTCTTTGGTACGAGTCTAGCATTAACAGGCTTCATAGCCAAAATATTAATGTATGTGTTGAGTCGATCTATAAGAGATAGATGTTGATCACTTTTGTTAACTTTCTGGTGATTTTCAAGGACTGTTTCCTGAAATTTTCCCATGCTATCGCGATGATCCGCATCACGTGGATGGGCGACTCACATGTAGCATGTTTTCAATGACTTCACGACCACCGAAGGAACTGCACCATTCAAATACAGGTGATAGAAGCACAAAATTTCCAGCAAACTGAACAAACTTCACACCAATATAACAGAGTTTGTTGAATAAATTTGGAAAAACTTGTGTATGCATTTATTTTGAGCGCGCGGTTTATATCGGACAGCACGTCCTTTGTATGTATTATAATTTTTCATATACAGGCGGCGAAATGGGGGGACGAAATCGGATGAAATGTGTACATATTCATTTGTACGTAAATATGAGTGGAATCGACGATCAACATAGTTTACTTGTCCTTTTTTTCACACCATCCAGCGAGCGATAGCCGTCAACAAATAAATGGTTATAAACATATGGGCCTGTTCAAATTCGTATTCCTTGTTGCATTTCATTGAATTCACTGCTATTGAACTGCAGTGCCAAATATTTTACTGTTCATCGTTTGCGATTTTCTCACAAGCGCACTTCTCGGCCGTACAAAACAGTAATTCGCGTATTTTCGCTACTTCTCACTCTCGCCTTTAGTGTCTGTGTTCACTACCTTCATATTCACCATATCTTATTTTGTTTTGCTCATGCTTTTAGTTGTGCGCATAATTTATCGTTTAATTTGTTTTTGTGCAATTTAATTTTAGCAAAAATCAAATTGATTTTAAAAATAACAAAATCATTAGAGGCAACCGCCGACTTGCGAACACCCGGTAGCCAAGCAGCAGCCAACATTGCGGCCACCGTTAAGTTTACGTCATCTGAAATGTAAGAAATATGCCGTATTTATGTATATACGTACATAAATATGTATATTTTTGTTTGTGTGAATTTGTCGAACGAAAGGAGAATTCTGTTACCGTTCTTCAGTCAGTTTTTTTATACCCTGAACAGAGTATATTAAGTTTGTCACGAAGTTTGTAACACCCAGAAGGAAGCGTCGGAGACCCTAAACAGTATATATATAAATGCTTAGTATGTTGAGCTGCGTCGATTTAGCCATGTCCGTCTGTCTGTCTGTCCGTCCGTCTGTCTGTCTGTATACGAACTAGTCCTTCAGTTTTTAAGATATCGGAATCAAGTTCTTAAAATGGAAAACTTTCACATTTGACATTGTATTTTCACAAAAGTTGGCACAGGTTATTTTCTAAGGCAAAAATGTAATATCGAAAGAAATTGTTCAGATCGGCTCACTATAGCATATAGCTGCCATACAAACCGAACGATCGGCATCAAGGGAAACTTTCGCATTTGATGTGGTGTCTTCACAAAATTTGACATGGATTACTGCTTAAGGTAATAATATAATCTCCGAAAAAATTGTTCAGATCGTCTCACTATAGCATATAGCTGCCATACAAACTGAACACATAGTTACTAAAAGAAATGTACCTGTGAAGGGTATATTAGCTTCGGTGCAGCCAAAGTTAACATTTCTTCTTGTTTTACTTTCCTGACGTCTAGCCATTTTATGAGCCAGATTAGGCAGTAAATATTATTTTCAATAAAATACGATGAATCAGTAAAGTTTGCATACACCTGGTTCTATTAATCTACGACACGTTTATTTGTTATACATACTTATATTGAATATATTTTGCGTTTTTTTAGCTATTTCGAAAGGTGTATATTTAGCATCTGGTCTTCCTTTTGTGCCAAGACGTCGATGCATGCTCCCCACTCAATTTCTAGTATCATTTCCGAATATGTTGACCCACTCAGTCGATAAAGCAGGTTTTAAGGATTCTTTTGTTGAAATTCGATGTTTTCGAATACGGTTTTCCAATAAATCCCAGATGTGTTCAATAGGATTAATATCTGGTGGTTGCGGTAGCGTATGGCGTATGTTTGCAATTGTAACACGTTTTTAAATAAGAGGGCTACTGCTGCAATTTCACTTTCGATATTCATACGAAGTTCATCAAACGTCGCTGGCTTGTTGGCATAGATCATAGACTTGACGTACATATATTTTCCCGTAGTTCCTAGGTGGAACATAGGGCCTCATTCGGTTTCGGTAATCAGAGGTTTAAGATAAGTAGGTGATTAGCCTTCTGCATCCGAGCCTAGTTCCGGGGCTGCCGGTTTCGCCTCTAGGCAGGCAATGGCGTAGGAATTTCCTCCTCGCAGGTGCTAAGGTTATACCGCCGCCCCACATTGAATAGTCTAACGGCGTCAATTCGTGCGACCAAGGCGGCTAATTGACTGGGCCATTTCTTGAGATAACACGTTCACCAAACTTAGTTTCCAATAAATCGATTGTGATATTTACTGAGTGGTTTGTGGCGCCGTGCTGTTAGAACCACATATTGTCCAAATCCATATTATCCCATTCGGGTCAAAAAATATTCGGTTAATATTGAGCGGTAGCGACTCACATTAAGAGTAACGTGCCAGCCTTAAATGTCATGGAAGAAGTGCGGCAAAATGACGCAGCCGTCCCATAAACCGCACACAACCGCATTTTTTTCGGGATACAATTGAAAATATGGAGTACGTGTGGATTGCTTCCTAACCAATGACGTATATTTTGCTTATTGACGAAGCCATTTAGCCAGAAATGAACCTCATCGCTGAAGATGATTTTTCGATGAAACTCTGGCTCCCTTTCAAGTTCTTGCTCAGCCCAATTCACGAACATACAACCACTCTGGTGATCAGGCGGCTTCAGTTCTTGCGTCAATTTGATCTTGTAAGGATGTAGACCAAGATATTTTCGTGAAAATCGCCACAACGACTTCACAGAGATGCCCAACGCTTGAGAACAACGTGTGAGAGATTTATTTGGGTCTTCCTCAAGTGATGCGCTAGCCGCAGCGGCCCCTATGAGAACTACTTTGTTTCACTGGCAAGAGAAATATTTGTACTGTGCCTTTTTTTCACTAGATACTCAATTGTTGATCTGACAGAAAGAGTATGACGACCATAAATTGGACGAAGCGTTCTTAAAGTTGAGGCCACTGACTCCGAATTTCAATATTAAATTTTAATAATTTCGACTCTTTGTTGGATCGTATATCTTCCTATAATGACAAACCTTACTGAAGAGTAATGTCAAAAGACCCCCAAACCATAACATTACCCCCACCATCCTTTGTATGTTTGATGCCATGGGTAATTACTATATTATTGTATGCAAACACATCCCTCCACCATCTGCTCTCCGCCATTAATCTCTACCTACGTATTGTCAACACATGCATATACATATACCACTTTGCGGCTGCTTATTCAAAACATGTACAAACAGTTGTTATAAACAACAACAACGGCAGTAATACAAAATTAACCAAAATCCGAACAATAGCTTAGTTAACCAACAGCGGTTTCTTCAGCATCATTTAGCCCAGAGCTATTAATTGGTACATAATGCTGGCGCCAACCACATCAATCAGACAGCCATCATTTACAAAGCGAGTATCACATTCGCTTGAAATGTGTTAATCATAAATTAAACATATTAATTATTGAATAAATCGCTCTTCGAAGTCTGCTGCGTTGGACACTCCGGTGCTTCTGCAGTTGGTAGATAGATCTATCTACATCTGCGCCAACTATAACTACAAGCAGAACTTGTGTTCATATGTTTGTTAGCTGTTTGGATCGTCATATCTTGGGTATCAAGAAAATGTTCAAATACTTCTGTTTTAACATACGTAAAATATACATTTGGCCTTACCATATTTTTTTACGACTTTGAAGCTTTGGGAAAGACCTTTGGTGATAAATTTTTGTCGCGTGCAAGTGTTTTCGATTGGTACAAATTATTCGAAGAGGGTCGAGAACACGTTGACAAGGAACCGCGTCCAAGACTATCGTTGGATATTCGGAAAGATGAGTGAAATTTTTTTTGAAGGATCATTTGGGCCTAAGAAAAGTAATAGCACGATGGGTCCAAAATCACTCAATTATTTTTTGGAGAACAGCGTCGAGTTAACGTCTGGGAAACAATGCTTTCCTAGTCCTACGATGTCATGAAACGTATTATTACTGGTGATGAGTCTTGGCTCTATGCTAACGACCCGGAAACAGATGATGAATCGGCCGTATATCGTGATAAAGGTTAGCCAAAGCCGTAAAAACCTCGCCAAAGCAGGTCAAAAATCAAGGTTAAGTCGACAGTTTTTTCGATTATCGAGGTGTGGTGCACTCCGAGAGAGTTATGCGTCGTTTGCCGAAGCTGTCATAAAAAGAGACCGGAGTTATGGGCACCATATATGGTTTTCGCACCACGATAATGCACCGTCGCATACTGCATTGATTCTTCGTAAGTTTTTCGCCAAATATTCCACCAATATCGTGCATCCAACCACCACATTCGGTTGATTTAGCACCGTGTATCTGCTGGCTATTCAGCAAACTCAAATGACCCCTCCGAGGAAACTGTTTTGAGACAATTGAAGACTTGAAACATGAATCGTTAAGCGTATTGAAAGCTATTACGAACTGCTTCGAGGATGACAGATATTTTGAACAATAAATTAAAAATTTTAAAATTTTGAACAAAATCTTACTGTTTTAAATAAGCATGCTTTGTGGGTATATACTATATCAATGTTCGAGAGAAAAATGCGGCTGAACCATTTTGATTTATATTAAATATAGTAAATGTGTAATAAAACAACTTGTGTGACTAAAAATAATACGTATACTTAATTGCGCTAATCATTTGTTTCATTCACGTTATTCGTTTTTCGCTTTTCTCCCTTTGTATTTACTATTCGTTGAATGCTGTTCGAATTATTTGCAAACACTCGTAAATATATTCATATGTATGTATGTATGTATGTATGCATATACTGCACTCAACACTTGATTGTGCTATAATTATATATATATTTTTTGTATTCTTTTACATTTTACAGTTAAAGCATTGAATAAATATAATCGCAATTTTTAATATGAATGCATTAGAATAATTTATAGATTATTATACTTTTGCAACATGTTGCTACAAATTAACGGTTGTTTTTATCACCTAAAAAGAATCGATTTAAATAAATGATCATGATGATGATACGAGTCGAAATGCGAGTGACTTTCTGTCCTTGCAGGCTGTAACTTCAGTAAAATATATGACGATGTCTTGGTGAAGCTTGGTATGCTTGTTGGGCTCGATGAGCTTAATCGGACCATATGCATATACACAGCTGCACATTTCCGCATATTCCTCGGTAGTCCCAGACTGTGACGGCACTTATCTTTACCCTAACTGATACATATGTAATACGTTAGCTAGCTTCCTTTGTGCGTTATCCCCTAGCTTGACGCTTTCTTCTTTAACAAAAAAGTTGTTCTCCCCCCGACGACTTGCATTTTTCACCATCACCCGCCATTTAATGGATCTTTTGTTTGGTATCTTCAAAGCATTAAAAATACAATTTAATGTATATGTTTGAGGTGACTGAGAGACTAGTAAGTTGATGTTGAATCAAACGGTGACTTCAGTAGAGAACGCCAACTGAATAATGCAGTGCAATGGTTGGAATATTGTCAGCAATGATATGAAGTCCTTCTGGTTTATATGAATGTTTATGGCTGAAGTAAAAATTGAAATTTTAGCTCCTTCTTAAAAGAATACTATCTCTTATTATACCCAGTTCTACCAATTTGTTAAGGTTGTAACTTCATGTGTCTAATATTTGTTTATTTTTAACTTTGACCGTCCTCTTTTATTGTGTAGCCCGTTGAGGCCCGCCATTTTCACTTTTCAAATTGTCTATCTTAAACAGAGTATACACATCAAGTTTGCCACGAAGTTTGAAACTCCACGAAAGGGGAACCATAAAGTATGTCAGCGATTTATCCACGTGCGTCTGTCTGTCTGTATATACGTGAATACTAGTCCCTGATTTTTTTTTTTTATTTTTTGAAAAATCAATCTCAAAATTTTTACACGTAATTCTCTTCCCAAGAAATTGCTCATTTGTCGAAACAGCCGACATCGCAACACTATAGCATACAGCTGCACAACAAAGCGACCGATCGAAATTAAGTCCTTGTATTTCAAAGTTTTTATTTGACAGAATTTTTACCCAAGCCAAAGCTACAATCCACGACAATATTTAAAGAGCCCATGAGTTCCATGAGTTGTGAGAATTATAGTTGATATTGGCAACAAAGTTGGGTTATGTACAGTTAAATAGAATATGGACAAACACGGACAAATCTTCAAGTATTATAAAAAAAATATACATTTCGACAGCGTTTTCTCTAATCATAAAGTTTCTCCTTATAATATTTATGGTTATCCGTTAATAACTTTTATTAACTCTTTTACTGAATGCGTCACCCTTTGACAGCGTGAGACGCCAACACCGATACCATTATCATCACTATAAACTGAATGCATCCCTTGTCCTGGAAGAAAAAACGCAATGCCGGCAAGAAGAGACAAAAGAAAGAAATAATGGAAGTGGAAGTACAAAATGAAAATGAGGAGAAGTTCCGCTGCTTGGCAATTGTTTACAGTAACTCGTCGTAAACCGACGATTATGACGAGAACGTGGACATACCAGACCAACGCGTGGTTTGTTTGACTTTACTGAGTGGGGTTATGTTAGAAAACGCCAGAAGGCACCACCTCCCCCGCCATGCAAGTGCACTTTGCTGGTGCTGCACGTTTTCTAGATTTGTTGTTGCTATGCGAGAACCTTTGCAAAGTATTTTCTTCAGCTCTGCTTTGGAAGCTGCAATTTTTACCTCTTGTTTTAAATATAAAAAATTTCAAAGCAAAAAAAAAGGTGAAAAAAATAAAAGAGAGTGGAAAAGCTCGCAGAACTGAAGAGAAAAAGTGAAGTGGTCGTAGACGGAAGTTGTGGTTGGGTCGTTGATTGTGAAACTCGGCGTGTGCAGATTAAGCTGCTATGCGTTCACCTAGCCCCGCCTGATTTCCCTCGATGCCATGAGTTGGTGTTTGAGGGTGTGTTCCTCTTGCTGCAGAAAGAATGCTGTCAACACGTTATATATATAACAGCATAGCGGATGCACTTGGCAGGTATTTGGCCGCGATTCCCAGCCGATTTTTGCTCTTCACCAAGGATAGATACATATATCAGGGTTAGGTTTGGTATAGTATTGCGACGAGGGACGATCGCAGGTAAAATGAAACTCTAGCCGTGTGTTTAGCTCTCGTTTTCTGGCACCCTCGTATACAAGTCATACACTCAATCACCTGTCTGCGGCGGTCAATAGCATACATTTAACTCGTTTCAAAATAGGTGCGAATGATATATCCTGCAAACCAGGCAGGTGGACGCCCAGTTCCACTGTCCATTCCTTTCGCGTCAGCGCGTCGGTGACAGATTGCAATTCGCAACACTTAATACACATCGTTAGAGCGCATATATATGTACATGAACCTATACACATGCGCTCGTCGGTTGTTGGCTTTGTAGAATGATACAGATTTTATGCACATTACAATTTATGTGAAATTTTTTGTCCGTGTATTTGCGTGTTTGTGTTGGTATTTTTCCGATGTTGTGGCAAAAACGCAAATTGCCATTGCTACCAGCATCTTCTAACCCCATCGACAGTCGCTGCAAAAAAATTGTGTATGTACACTGCCACTCTTAGTTAATGTTGCCAACCTTTGCGTAATATTGATTGACAACTGGCCAAGAGTTTTTTAGTTGCCATGCAACGTTACAAACTTGCAACTCGTTCGACTCTCTTTTTACTCGTCACTGATAGGCCTCCATGGCTCTTCTTGCTCCACCGCGTATAGGGTAATAGGTAGTCATTTAATCTTTACTTTTTATATGCATTCGTTGCAATTAGAACTTTCATTCCGGCTTCGCCTTAGTTTATTGAAATACGTACGAGATTTGACTTGCATAAATGAGGCTGATTAGTTTTGGGTATATAATTAACGAAGGCAAATGAGATATATGGGATTTCGCCTCACTTTTTGGCCATCTAACCGTTGTTTGTAAAACCTGAAACTAAACTTGAAATGATTACGATCCACCTATCTCTCTCAAGCTATAATTAAAAAAAAAGATCCTGAGGTCCTTTAAAATATATGATCAGCATGTCGAACGGAGTCTATTTAGCCAGGTCCGTCAGTCTGTCCTTTTGCCTGTACATACGTGAACCTAGTCGCTCATTTATTGAGTTATCGATCTGAAATATTGTCCATGTTCTTCTCTCTTTTGTCGGAACCGCCGATATCGGACAACTATAGCAAACAAACTATACATTTGGAATCAAGTCCTTGTGTGGAAAACTTTTTGATTTAAAGAGATAGTTAATATGAACCGATTTAAGTTAATATGCATAAGTTCATAACTTCTTTCCACATTGAAATTAGTTCCATAATAGCACTCTATAGAAACTCTTGTTTCTATTGGCGAAACACTGGGACAGGCGAATGTATCACCTGCAAAAACGTTCACCGTAGACAGGAACATATTAGTCATTTAATGCCAAGTCCGGACAATAAAGTGGATCCATAAGA
This sequence comes from Bactrocera dorsalis, assembly GCF_023373825.1. Lineage (NCBI taxonomy): Eukaryota > Metazoa > Arthropoda > Insecta > Diptera > Tephritidae > Bactrocera > Bactrocera dorsalis. The sequence continues at coordinate 94,807,904 of NC_064304.1, read as the reverse complement.
ACCTCCCAACCAAACTTCTGGAGCTTCTGGCAAGTCATGTGCTTTGGCGTTATTCTAATAAAAGACGATTCCTCTCCTATTTGGCAAAGACGGTGGAATAATTGATAGTATAGATTTTTCTGACCTTTAATCCTGGCTTGGCTATCCTTGCGCCGGCTAATCGTGACTCGATTAAGTCTGTTTTCTTTTCACGTTGTCGTAAGTTGCCAGTTACGAAGTGAGTTTTATGACTGTCAAACTCGACTATTTCCACGGTGCAGTGGGTTTTGCACCATAATTTTTCTTCCTCTTTTTTATTGACGTGGACTCCGTTTACGCGGTTATAGCCGAGTTTATGAGTTGACGCCAATATGATATTCCAAGTGTAGCTAGGTTCTTCTCCACCTGGTCTTTCCAACGGAATGGAGGTCTTCTTCTTCTGCGTCAAATACTCTAAGGTCTTTGAGTGTTTTCATCCTTTTGGACGATATGACCTATCCAGCACAGCCGCTATCTCTTAATTCGCTGAACTATGTCAATGTCGTCGTATATTTCCGAACTGGTCATTGTTCCATCGACTGCAGTTTTCGCCGTTGCTAATGCAGATGTTGTCATCGTCCATGCATCTGCACCATATAGTAGGGCAGGGATGATGAGGGACTTATAGAATTTGTTCTTTCCTCGTCGAGATAGGACTTTACTTCTCAATTGCTAATCTGTGCGAAGAATAGTTATTCTGCGTTGGCTTTCGAGCCTGATTTTATTGTTAGTATTACGATTTCGAATTTATGACTGTCAACGGTGACGTGGGAGCCAAGTCTCAAGTGGGACGACTGTTTGTTTGATGATGGGAGATATTTCGTCTTGCTCTCGTTCACTGCCAAACCCATTTGCTTCGCTTTTTTGTCCAACCTGGAGATTCATTAGAAATTTATCGCACTATACTCGATCATACATATGTGGGTATACCTACACCAATATTCTGAAACTAAAGATCATCCAAATAAGAATTCACCATAACTCTGTAGTGCTGAAATGTTTTATAATACCAATACACATTAGATTATTATATTCATCAACTTTGCCTACATTTTTAACCTATTTTCTTTATATCTTTCTCCTTCCAGCAATAATGCGTTGTCGTCCTTTAAAAAGTATAAAGTTCAATAAAAATAAACCAGTCATTAACAACATCATCATTACCAATACCAAAAGCAACAGCAACTACTCTCCCGGAAGTATTGTGATTTGCAGAAAACGATTTCAAAGACCAACTGCGTTCTTAGTACCGAGTAGCCGAGAAGCTTTTATTTATCTGCATATGGTCTAATGGCTGCGAGGGCTGGCAGGCGTTTATTATAATGATTGCTTCCGTTTTTTTCATAATTGAATTTGTGAATTATTGATTTTCAGCCTCGAAAGCTGGAGAGATGGAAATTAAAAAGAAAAACTTTCAACACGAAATACTCGCCATCACTGCAAAGTATTTTTTCAACCCACCCACCTTATGGATCTCGAGCAAATAGTAATATGCTCACATTTGTACATACATATATATAGATGAGAACTCTCACAATTTTTGGACACTTACCTAGTAAATAACTGTGTTCCGACTGCAGCGAAAACGCATTAATTAGAGCATTTAAGGTAAGTTAAATATATAGTACATACCAGTGGGTATACATCTGTCGCATAGTATTATCGATGTTCAACTCTTTGGAATCCACTCCACTATATGATTAGCTTTATTTCATGTCAATTCTTTTGTTGACACAAAAGAACGTTTACATAAGAGCACATTAGTATGCAAATATTTATTGTTACAAATTCCTGGAATTACATGCGGATTACTCGCGCAAGTGACAACTGCCTAACTAATGATATAGATAATAGTTGTTGGACAACGCAGGTTCAATATACTCGTACTTTCAGAAACAACAATTTATATTGCAAGCGAAAAGTAAAATAAAATAATTATACTCACATTAGCACTCACTTGTACTCATACATTTGTATCTAACGGATATAATAAATTTTAGTGTAGACTTATATGAATATACATATGTACATGTGTATGTACTTGCTCGTACCTATCGCACTATAGGAATTTTATCTGCTAAAGCTCATGATACCCCGCAGTGAATTCAACTTGTTAAAATGTAACTTAGAACTAGTATAAGCCAGAAGCCCAACTAGTCCATCAATTCATTCAAAAATCCTCAAATAAGTAAAATTGCCAACATTATTAACGCGGCTTTTCATCTTAAATACGTGCCAACTTACTGGAAAATTGCTGAAATTATCATGACTCCAAAGCCAGGAAAACCAGGATATTATATATATTCTTAGAGGCCCATATCACTTCTACCGATAATATCGAAGCTTTTTAAGAAAATTCTCATAAAACGTAGCAATAAAATCATTGAACGAAAAACCGGAATTCGAGCGCATCAGTTTGGGTTTCGAGCCAACCATTCTACGATTTATCAAATCCACAGGGTTACACACATTATCGAAAAAGCCTTTGAGGAAAAAAAATTCTGATCTGTCGTGTTTTTGGATGTTGCAAAAGCGTTCGATAAAGTTTGTCACAAAGGACTGCTTTCGAAACTGAAACTGATTTTACCGAAACAGCATTATGACATCATAAAATCGTATTTATCAGATCTCATTCTTAGGGAAATAAAAGCAGGAGTTCCACAAGGTAGTGTGTTGGGACCTTTACTTTATATTCCATTCACGCACGACCTGCCAGTAGACTGCAATTGTACAACAGCCACATTTGCAGATGATACCGCGTTGCTTCCTGTTGGCAGTAGTGAACACGAGTCCACTACTAATCTCCAAAAAGCTGTAAATAAAGAAAAAAAATTCGTTACACACACACATGCTTTTTTTCTCCCTGACAAGTATAAGCAGCTTTAGGAGTTAATAGCCTGCGCCGTATAGCGATAACTTTGCAATTTTTTGCTGTTCATCAGACCAGAGTTTCATATTTTTGAACATTGATTCTTATGTAAAATTGAACGAGAAATCGAATGGAAAAGTCAATTTTGAAAAAAAGTTGGTGGAAAAGCACAAAAAACTGTTTTTTGGAAAAAAATGTTTTTTTTTTTTTGAATTTTGAAAATATTTTGATCAGAAAGCTGAGTCTTTGATGAAACTTCATCGCCAATTAAATTCATCGATGCAATGTTGCTGAGTTAATCCATGGCGAAATTTGTAAAACATAATCGCGCGAAAATGTTTGCGATTTAATACCATTTTTTGGCTGAAATGAATATTTTAAGTTACTGTAAACAACACAAAAAGTTCTCCAGTGTCAAAACGTTCTGAATATTTATAACATAAAAAATTTCAAACTTAACAATAAAGTTGTCAGTTACCAGATTGCAACACTAGGGTCGTCAAATCACGAAATATAAAAGACATCCTACGTATCTTCCGAGAATTTGGCTTAGATTACGGTCAAAAAAAGACAACTGTCTTCAAACAAATTGTAGGGATTACTATAGGTTTAGCTGCCACACAAACTTTCAATCAATATATTTTATACCTCATTAAAGTGATTTACTTAGAAAATTCACTAACTTGATAAAACTCCAAAACTATACATACATATTTTCAGCACATAAGCCGCTTTTGCTAAATGTTCACTTCACATCTATGTACAAACATACATACAAGTTTCAGTTAATAAAGTAAACATTGCACTCACAATTACCAATGCCATTTGCTTAGTTCTTCTATGAATGCATGATGTGCTTCATCCCAGTCTCAATATTTCTATTGCCGGTGTGAGTATTGGCTATTGCTAAATTAGAGTTGCATATTTATATTGTATTCTATTTTCCGTTCGCAATTCATTCTTTCTTTGAACTATTCTATATTTATCACACAGGCTTCAACGTTTCATGAGCGTTTTCAATGTTTATTGCTTTATTACATACAATGTTTTTACAATATTTATTTGCAATTAGTAGCATTATCCGGCACTTCAATGCAAAAATACTCTACACCTAGTATTAAGTGCCAAATGATTGTTGTTTTGTTTTTGTTTTTCAAAATTTATATAAAAACTTGTTTATGTATTTCGGAATGCATCAACGCGTTGCTTTAGTTCAGTTTGTATTTCTGCGCTGCATTATAAGCATATTCAATTAATGCAATATTTTCTATTGTCCAATTGTATTTTATTTGCATTTACATACATATATTCATTGTAATTAAATCACATCCCGCCTGTCGCACTTTTGTCGGGTAATTCGTTGCTCATTGTATGCGAAAAGTAAGCATTTTAATTTTTTTTTTTAATTTGTGGCATTCGTTGTGACGATAAGCAATATTTCAAATTTTATTGCATTATTTGAATATTCGTACATACATATGTACATATGTTTATTAAATACGATTTCAAATTATTCGTAAAAATAGTAAACGCGTACAACTGTAATAGAACTCCGTGCGTTTGGGTAAACGGAATCTCTTGTTAATATGTAAGTATATTAAATTTACATATGATACCTATATGCATATAGGTTTGCTGCTTACAACAACAGCAATGCAAGCTCAAAAATAATTATCTCAAATTATCATATTTCGCCTTTGATTTTTTACCTGCTGCTTTATTTTCATTATTAACTTTGATTCCATTTGTTTACATACCATATATGGCGGTATGTATGTGTGCGAGTTTTTGTGTGAAAATTACAAAGAATTAATTTATCCTATGAATTTATGCAATATTATATTGCAGCTACGATTCTTACTCTTTATTGTTGTTTTCAATGGAATTATTTACAAAACGAAACAAAACAAAACAAAAAACAGTAGCCAAATTGAGAGAATATTCGCTTTTAGAAGAAATAAAAAGGTGAAACAATCAAATACATCGCGTAAAATTCCAAATTATTTTTTCTTCAAACAGCATTTTTTAAATCGAGTTTGTAAGGGAAACTTTTTTATTTGAAGAGATATGAAGGTAATTTCATAATAGCAGTCTCTAGAAGCGCTTGTCCCTATCGGCAAAATGCTGTTTTTGCTAAAATTTAAGATTTTATGATTCGACTTCGATCGTGGTAGGTTAGGTTAGGTTAGAGGATCAGCCCTCATAGAGTGCTATATATAGTCCTTTGTGAAGCCATAGAAAAGAAGAACTCCTGTGTTCGAACTTATGAAGTAGCAAAAGCCCTAGTAACCAAAACAAATTTGCATAGGCGCTTAATTTCCACTACCGCCAGTTCAATGTGCTGTTTGAAAGCATGCCTTCCCAAGTGTCTAAGTCTTGACCTCCCAAACGCGGGACAATCAAGAAGGAAGTGTTGAGTTGTTTCCAACTCATCTTCTTCCATACAGCTTCTGCAAATGGCGTCTGGTAAGATTCCTTTACAGGACCATGGACGCTAATTGGGCAATAGCCTGCGAAAAGCCCTACAACAAGGGAAAAGCTAGACTCACTGAAGGCAAAAAGACTTGACTAGATATCTTGCGATCGATTTTGGTTTAAAAGGCTTTTACGACAGCGCATGTACCGATGGTGGCCCAGCGCAGGCCAATTTTCCGCGAAGCCCAGCTGTCTGGTAGTAGAACACAAGAGGATACACTCCCTTTCTACCGATAGTGGTTCTAGAGTACCTTTTCTTGCTAGCTCATCAGCTTTGCAATTTCCTGCGATTCCGCTATGGCCTGGCACTAGTCTTATCACTAAATACAAAATAGGACCTGTGTGTCTATGGGTGGCAGCTTTTCAAGGCTGTGAACTAATTTAACTCTTAAGCAGTAAGTCTATCACGGAGAAAGTAAGAACGAATTCTCTTAATTATAAAAAAATTCATAAAAAATATTCATAAAAAAAATTACAAAATATCAATTACATGCTGTCGCATGGTGGATATATTTCGCATTTATTGACGACATTTCAATTAGCACTTCGTTAAGACCTCCATAAATAACACTCTGCTCTACTTCAGAGTATGCTCATCATTAGCTGTGTGTTGAGGAGGGAGATTAGAATAACACTCCTGGTACTAGTATTATTTCACATGATATACATATTTACATTGTATATATTTATAAGTATATGCATTTACGTTTTTTGTTATCAACACTAAAAATCTACATATGTAAAATTAGAATTTGTACCAAAGAAAAACACAAATCACAATCATGGTTGTGCCGAGCTCCAACTGCTGTGGTCGGTTCCCACCAAAGTAATATACTAAAAAGAGCGCAGATTTCTTATTCATCCAAATTCGTATCAATTTGAAGGCTCGTTGCTAGCCCACTGCATGCCTTCCATGCACCCACCTCTTGCCGGTAATCCGACATTATGAGTGGTGAAAAGCGCTCATCAACAATAAATATTTTTACGACATGCGATGGTATACGATGATATGCCTATATCTGTAAGTTTTACATTTATATATTGTACATACTTATGTAAGTATGTAAATATTTTTTCGCTTTATAAATTTACAGATTTCAATCTGCTTTTTGCTTTATGTTCACTGTTTTTTTTTTTGACATCCTTTACTCGCACTTCACACTTATGCGGAATACACTCAAATAAAAGTCTTGAATAAATTTTACTGAATTAAAGAGAGGAGGAGGGATGGAGGTAGTGTGAGTTGTCTTGCAAAAAAATTGCGAGACACCACTGCAGTCTCTGAGCATTTCCTCTCAGTTAGGGAGGTACACTCATCGTACTGATTTACATTGGGAAATGCTCTCTAAGATTTCGCGCAAAGAAAAAGAAAGATAAAACAAAAAATGTCCACCAACCCCACAGTTTTAACCTTCTCACTTCGAAAGTTTCCGTAGCATAATGCATTTGACGAATAAGTACATGACCATATACATACATACGTACATACAATATTTATTAGTGCAGATTGCAGCCGATATTGTCGCAATTGCAATCCTCTGTAATGCCGTGATTTTTATATTGCGAATGTCGATTATTAAAACTAAATTAGTATGCTAAGTTTATGCACTGCAACGCATGAAAGTCAACTTCCTCGTATTCGTAGCGAAGTTTGAAATCCTGAGCTTTGCTTGCTTAAACTTCATAAGTACTTATTCCGAGTCCTTCCGACGGAGCATAAAATGATCAATAGGACACACTTCGATTTATGTACTTTTGCTTAATTACGAACACCGGCTATGTCCAGTTAACGCCAAACAAAGAAAATTTCCCTTTTTTGCCTTTTCGGTCTGCTGGCACCGCGCTCTCGCACTTTTTCTCAAGCAGATCAAAAACTGCTTAGTTCCATCGTTCGTACCTATCAGCAGAATCTTGTTATTCTTATACCTGCGTTATTACACTCTCTCCGCACCGACCATTACCAATGTACATTGCACGTCAATGCATCACTGACGTTGCACGTAATCAGTTCATAGGCAGACGCATTTCTGGTCCTCAAGTACGCACAAGACCGAAAATTAAAAAAAGAAGAAAAACTCATACAATAATACTTTCATCAAAAAAATGCAACACTGTGTGTTGCTGTGTTCTTCTTTTCATGCTTCCACTCTGCATAGACCGCAGGTTCGAGGTATCTCCCTTTTCTGTTTCCACGTTCACAATGCATTTGTCGAGTGGGGTTACTGACATTCACTCGGTATGTCTCGTCATCGTGCATTTACACGAATAGCCGTCTAGGCGTCTGCATTGCAATTGCTCATATTCCACACCTCGTTCTGGCATTTCGTTGATAAATCGTTCTCGCATTCGTAGTTCATACGTTCGTTGTTTGGTCTCGTTGAGCAGCAGAAATTCATTCGTCAATTCGTTGCTAGTGTATGATGTAGTTTTATACATAAATGTATGTAAAACGTTTTTGTCGTTTTATTAAACCCTCGATTTTTTTTCATTGCTATACGTACATGTACATATGTATTATAGTGTTTGGCCAATAAATTATTGGTTTTCTTCAACACAAATAATTCGTATTCTGCTTGGAATATACTTATGTACATACATATTTATGTATTACAATCTCGTAATTTAATTATATTATATTTTTTGATAACGGCAAGTTTCAGCAACTGTTTTCGCTTCCACTTATTCTTTATGATTTCCTTATTTTATAATGTTTGCTCATTGTGCCTTTTTGATTCTTTGACAATTCTCTACACGAAATGTTGGTGTATGAAAATGAAAATTTGATAAGCTTCCGTTACAACCCGTTACATAAGAACATTGAACTTGTTGCGTAAAGCACAATATTTATACATAATGAATTTATTATTTTATTACCTACCTACTTATGTTACTTTTGTTATTATTATTTGCTCTTGCAGAACATGAATTTATACAAATTTAAACTGTCAATTATATATTTATTTACAGTTACATATGTTTTTAAATTAATATTAATATGGAACAAAATCGATTTAATTTGTCTCGATATTATGTTGACCAGGGTAGATATTTTTTTTTAAAGCAAAACAATTCGTATCAGTATGAAACCAATGGGAAACCAAAGATAAAATATCAGAAAATAAAGGAATTAGAATTTTTAAGAGTCAAAACGGTTTCCGACAAAACTGCGAGTGCTATGTATGTACGTAAAGAACTTTGAGATAAAGTTGTAGGAAATAAATATATCTACAACTTTTGTATGAACACATTATTCACATAACCTCAAAATTTAGGTGGAAAATAGAAATAGTCAAGTTTTTTTTTATTATTATATCGCACTTAATTGCAGTTGTTTGAGTTTGCCGAATAACCGGAAGTCACACGGAGTTAAATCAGGCAAATATGGTTATTGCGATACGATATTGGTTGAAAATTCGACAAAAAAACTCACGAAGAATCAACTCAGTGTGCGACGGTGAATTATCGTGGGGCAAATACCAATAATTGTCAGCCCATAGTTCCGTCCTTTTTTTTACGAATAACTTCGCGCCAACGACGCATTGCACTCAAATACTATTCTTTGTTGAGCGTTTGGCCAATCGGAAGGAATTCGGAGTACACCACACCTTGATAATCGAAGAAAAATACATAACCTCGATTTTTACCTGCTTTGAAGTAATTTTTTCGGCTTCGGTTGACCTTTGCTACTATGTTCGGCCGATCGATCGCCTGTTTCCCGTCCGTAAGCGTAGATCCAAAGCTCGTGGCTAATAATAATACGTACCATGACATTCGGGTAGTCGGAAAGCATTGTTTCATGGACGTTATCGTGACGCTGTTTTACAAAAAAAATTGTGACTTTGGAACCAATCGTGCTTTCACTTTTCTTAGGCCCAAATGATCTTTCAAAATGGTTTTTACTGATCCTTCCGATATTCCAACGATGTCAGTACGATCTCTGACCGTTAATCGTCGATTCACAAGCAGCAATTCCTTTATTTTATTGACGTGTGGCGATCGTCAGTCGATGTTAATGGCCGTCCTGGATGTGGTTCGTCGTCAGCGCGTTCTCGACCTTCTTTGAATAATTTGTAACAATCAAAAATACTTGCTCGCGACAAACAATTAACACCGAAGACCTTTTCCAACATTCTGAACATTTCGGCGCCAGAAATGTGATACAAAATTTAATGGAACTTCTTTATTGTATAAATTTACTCACTGTAAAAACCGCCGAATGCCCGAAGGCACTTTATATACTATTTCAGAAATACAGGCGTAAGTCAGTATACTAAAAGCTAATGTATATGATTATTTTGATGTGACATTTGGTACAGATGTCACTGACAGTCATACCAACCTAGAGAAAATATACATATGGTATATCGGCGAATGCTTTTTCGCGCGAAATTAAAATTAAAAAGTGTTACTATTTTTTGCCCACAGAACTATTCCAGCTACGGAGCAACCAAAGCTAACGTTTTTTATTGTTTTGCTTATTTTCGTCTCAACCTATCACACTACGAATGTCTCAGTTGAGTTTCATTTTACTTTTCACGAAAAGTTATTCAAATCATAATTACCATATTAATGATTGCAAATGTATTTTTCGCTGAAATTAGGTATTTATTTGCTTGAGACACTCAAATTTCGATTACAAATTTTGTAATTGGGCTATAGTCGTGTATGTATGTAGATACACGTCGGTTTATATACATACTTACATATGTAAGTATTTGAACAAGACAACATGCATTGCAATTAAATCGGATGCAAGACTGCCCCATATCAATCTAAGTAGGCAAATTATTTCTGTACAGAGGTTTGCTTGTGTGTATTTTGACAGCAGGGCAAATCAACTAGAATAAACTGCAAAACCAACTAATTAGCCATTCTTCTATCTTTGCATTGACTCGTGATGTGTTGATGGCAATTTTCAAAAATCAATCAAAAATTCTAGTTTCATACAGATACATGTGTATATAAGTAACTGCTTAGCTCAATTTATTTCCTCAAAAATATTAATTCACCGGCATAACTATGCTCTCTTCCTCTCTCTGAACCAATTTACGAAAAATAGTGGTTCTATGATCAATATTCGAAGGAACAATATAGCATACCAAAATTTGTGAAGATATCTGAGCAATACGATCAATGATTCTTGTGCTGTGAGTAATAATCTTTGTCAAATTTTGTAAAGATAACTTGGTAAATATAAAAGTTGTCTACGCAAGGGCTTGAGCTTGGTGGATCAGTTTGTATGGCATGCGTTATAGTGGTCCGATATCGACGACTCAGACAAATGCATAGTGTGAAAAATTAAGATGGACAAATTCGCTTATATTCGATCAGATGAACAAAGCTAATACCATGTTCAGACAAAAAATTTAAAGGGATTAGATTACATTTAATTACATTCACTAATCAGCCCGTTCTCACTGCCGTTAGAAAGATCAAAAAACAGCTGTTATTGTCATTCAAGAATTCACATCGCTTAATATTTTGAAATAAAAGCCGTCTTTTTTTTAATATTTTCCATATAATTGAAATAATGGATGTTTCTTTTTCATTTGTTATGTCGATTTTCAAGTGAAATTAGATTCATTGGTTAAAAAAAAATTTGTTTGTTTACATTTTTTTCCTTTGTAGTATCTAAATCAGCTGTAATAATGTAACAGATTTCCAATGCTGACAAGTAGATGGCGCAAAATCAGAGTCGCATCAGTTTCAAATCATTTCAATGAAGTGATTTGGAACTATCATTTTTGTATGGCGAAATCTTGATAAATTTATAAGATTAGTGGGATAAACCACTCAACAGCCGAAATCGTGTGATTAAGTGTCGGTCTGAACATGGTATAAATCCACACAGCTTGTCATGATTATCAACAGTACTGAATCGTAAATTTCGCAATGCTTGTCAACAGACCAGCTGCATACCGCAAATTGACATACATATATACTTACAGGTATATGTATGTACATACATACATATGTAAGCACGCTTTTATCTACTTATGGAAATATACATGTGTCAATTACATATAGTGTTAGTCGCGCGCTTTTAGTTCAGTTAGATGAGTCAGCGGCCGGTTGTGGTTTTTTAATCATCAAATGCGCGAATCTCTCCGACTTCCTTCCATGCACATAAACCCCCCATACATATAAGTATGTACATTAGAACGGGTCGATTTTTTTTCTGTAAAATCGCGTATGCCGGAAATGTTCTATGGTTCATTATGAAAAAATTTGCTTAAGAGACTATGGTTCTAAAATCGGTCTCGAACCAGCGATTTTTAAGGCGAAGTTTTTTAGCGATTATAAAAGTTTGTTCGTCAGTTTTTGAGATATCCGAATGAAATTTAATACGTAAGTGAATTTTGATGTTCTATTGATTATTTGTCGGATTCAGTCAGATCGGATAACTATGTAATCACATGTATGTACAAACGATTTTTTAGATTTTTTAAACTTCATCTTAAAAATAGCTGGCTCGACTCCTATTTTAGACCCACAGTCTCTCAAACAAAGTTCTTCACAATAATCCATAAACCATTTCCCAGCTATCAATTTTATAGAAAAAGAAGTCGGTTGCTCTAATGTACATACTATACATGTAGACGCATACAATTATACAAATGAATTGGCTTCACTAAGAAAACGCCAAACAAATAAAGTCTAAGTGAGTAGAAAATACTTAGACCTACACTGCGTACTAGAAATGGCCACTTAGTGAAGTCGCAAGCCCTGCAAGAATTAGCCTGCACGAAATATGTGCTATTAATTTCAATGAAATTGTTTAGTACACAAATAATAAAAGCATTAATGTAAGAGTAGATGCAGAGTTTATAAAAAATAAATATCAGGGTACATAGTATGAGCATTTTTATTGGCATTATCGGTTGTTCAATAAATCTGAAGTGACACTCATAAAATATAACATAAGTATAAAATAAAAATAAATTCAGAATGAGAACGAGTTTTAGTTGTGATGAGAGTAACCTTTGGACAAGGTGGCATTTGCCAGATGTTAGAATAAGTAAAGAAGACACTTCACCTAAAAAATAACGATTTAGGTAATCAAATTTAAATCGCTTGTAATCGCGAACATCACTTATTTAATGTTTAGTATAATTTTATGTCCTACAGGGTTCTCTGCATGAATGCATGCATAGCATACTATCGTGGTTCACTCTCGTTGTTGATGTGCACAAATAGAAGAACTCAGTAAGCTTTTCTTCCCAGCTGCTCTTTCGCTTTTAGTTAATCATTTATATATACATACATATGTATGTGCATACATTTGTACATATGTAGGTATGCATAGTACTTTATAAAGCATACAAATAAAATTGCAGCAGTTTTCATCGATCAGCGAGAAATCTAACAGTCCTCCTCCAACACTTCTTAAGTTATGTCGCAGATGTCGACAGTTTTAAGTAAACGAAGATACGATAAACTATTCGTATAGCGTGCAGTTATATTTCTGTGTATTTTATTTATTTGCATATAATTCAAAATTGCACCCGAAAACACTACAAACGCGCATATTTTGTGCACAATTACACACCTAAAACGTGTCACGATTACGATTGCCAATTGAATGTCAATGCATGTAAAACTTCCGAAATCCGAAGTCCGATTCCGAGATCGTTTGCAGCAGTGATTTCCCAACGTTGGGTGTAAGTTAAGAATGTGCGTTAATTAAAAGCAAATTTAATCTTTTAGTGAGTCGCGCGTTGCATCTACTAGGGTTAACACACAGTGGTTACGAACCAAAGCGGAACTTGTAACTGCCGGTCGGCCGCAATTGTCCGATAAAATACTCTGCTTCTGTCATGCTTTTTGTTTAATTAAACTGCAAGATTCGGCCTAATTGAATTGCCTCAAATTGGGTACTCGTATAAAGTCTGCAAAATATTAATTTGGTGTAGTGCAAAAATTATGTATATACATATGTATGTATATACAGAAGTCACAAAAGTATTCGGAAAATTAATGTGAAGAAAGGAATTGCCTACAATTCTTGCAAATGTGTTATTATTATTAAAATATCTTGTTTCATTGCTGGGATGTAGTTTAAATTTTAAGTAAACTCAAAAATTAAGTTTTGATTTTAAAGGAACATTGGTAAAAACACTTAAACTGAAATATTCGGTGAATTCATATCACCAAAGTATTCGTAAAACAATTGTATATATTATATAAACAAAAATTAATTTTACTTTAATTAATATTATGTAACGTATCCATTCATCTTCAAAACATCTTTTAAACTGTTTGACACATAATAGTAATTAATGCCCAGACATTGGGTAGTCGAAAAAGTCATTTCGTATTTCTAATCAAATTTTAGCTTATTTTTTTATATGTATTTATAATAAATAAGTAACCATTATGATCGACCACTTATCGCCATTTTTCCGCTAGAGACATTATGCCATCAGTGTAAATCAAAATTTCCAGAACGGAAGCGAGCTATCCACAAATTTCATTGGAAGCTTGCATGGCATTCTTCCCCTTTTTATACAAAAATTTCAAAAAGGGGGGAATTTCTTGATTATTTTCACTCTTTTTTTTCAACATACCGAATTTAATTTTTTTTGTTGAATGAAGCGAAAATACGAAAAGACTTTTTCGACTACCCAATATTTCTCCCCATTCATTTAGAATTACTTCTTGGAGGCCAGTTGTGTATGTTATGTTGTGTTTGCGAATAGCAGACAAGGGCTCAATCGGATTAAGATCAGTGGACTGAAGCGAACGTTCCTAAAACTTTAGGGTGCTGTACAATATCCACAGTTTTGTGTTTTGATCTGTATGTTTCGGGTCGTTGTCTTTGTTGTCCATTTTATCAGTGATGAACTGCATGTTTCCGACACCGTTTGCAAACATACAGCCCCACAGTAGTACATTTTCACCCCGTGCTTCTTAAACTAGCCGAACTTTCTTGCCACAATCAGGTACAAGTATGTTAAACTTCGTTTTGTCACTAAAAATTAATTTTGGCCAAAACTCGATAGCATGGTTTACGACGTTTTATCGAACGCCAAACGCTTATCTCTATTTTTATACTTATACGCGAATTTATTCGTAGAGTTCGCCCGTTATAGCCAGCAGCTTTAAGTATCTAGCATACAGTTCCATCGCTGACATATTGGGTCTTCTTCTTTCCGTTTTTATACAAAAATTTCAAAATACAGTATACTCTCGAAAAGTAAATTCTCAGAAAGTAAATAATCGCGGAAAAGTAAATCACCTTTAAGATTACACATGCACCTCGAAAAAGTAAATTTTTTAATTTACTTTTCAGAGAGTGTGATAAAAAATTCGAAACGAAGCAAGCAGCGTTTTTTACGATGTTGCAAAAACACTTACTCTCTTGTTTATCGTGTCTGTTTAGTAAATAAACTTTGAGATATGTACATATGTAAATGGTCAGAAAATATATTGCAAAGAAAAAAACAGAAGAATATTCAAAATTTTTTCTCTTCATAATAAATACATATGTTTTTCATGTAAATCCATATGTTTTATTGAAGCAAATAAATGAATGAATTTTTAAGGTTTAAAAATGCATTTAATATTATAAAAACAGATAATTTATGTATATATTTGGAAAAGTAAATTTTTCGAAAAAGTAAATTACTCAAAATACCAATCGATTTACTTTTCGAGAGTATACTGTATAGTGAATTCCTTCATTACTTTCACTAATTTTTAAACAGTTGTAATTTTTTTTCAACTTTTCTGAATTTAATTTTTTTTGGTTAAATGAAGCTTAAATTCTCACCTTTCCAACACTATATGGTATGACACAATGCACTGGAGATATATGACTGCAATATCTATTGACAAAATACGAAAAGACTTTTTCGACTCCCCAATATATGTTTACTTTTACCACACCGAAGACAGAATGCTTACGGTTTCGGATTAAATAATTGTGGAATTCATATGATCAAAAACCAGAAAAAAATCGGGTGGGGCTGTGCCGGGGTACACGGCCGTTTTAACGTGAAACGTCTATATTGCTAATCGCTTTTAAAGTAAAAGATTGAAATGAAAACAAGATTGACGCCGGTACATAATAGAGACATATATTACTTATTATTACGATTAATATTCGACAACAATTTTATTTAACATAGGTCTGTGATATGTGAAATAAGCAACATACGGCATAATGTCAACATTATTATTTCTGGTGAATGTACAGTCTATAGTGGTATTGCCTAATGTTGTCGGTAATGTTTGTACGTATTTGAGGCCGAATTCATTCCTCATGAACTCAACGAGATAGCTGTTCTGTTGTGGTTCGCAATTGACATCGCCGCATAGCACGAAGTCTCTTTCGAGCCAAAGTCGATCACAAACTCTGCAGGATAAACCAAACGGATTGGCTTCAAATACCGTTTCGAAGCGTTTGTCCGCTGAACGCCAATGATTTTGCATTGCTTCACTTCTACTAATATTGACATCTCTGTGTTCCGTGGCCGATCCAATAGATATATCGATCGTCTGTTCATTCGTTACGTCCATAAGTATAGGTATTACAGTGGTAGAGGTACTCGCGAGTCGGCGGTAGCAGTTTTACGACTTACCCGAAACCGTCTCGCTCGCTCGGCGCCGAACATTGTGGTACCTATGCGTGGCCCAAAGCCCCCTCTTTGTAACGATAGCCGTAATTTATATTTCTGGCTAACTCTTGCACGAGCTGAAGCCGACATAGCAAAAGTTTATATATTTATTATCACTTTCTGGTTATTTTAAATATAAATACTGTCCAAATTACACTTATTTTTGTATAAATCAATCGGTTTAAATAAACTTGACAAACACACGAAAGAATCACCGCGCTATAAAGTCGGAGTCACGAGTTACACTGAATAGAAACAAGCGAGAGCGCCGGTTTCGCACAGTTAACGCAGTATGCCTCCCCCGCCGCCCCGCTCGACCCCGACACGAACTCAATGTCATAACAGCGAGCTGACTATATAAGCGAAATATTCACACCACATTTTTGTTTCTAAGAGTAATAGTTTTTTAATTATTAAGGTATGATGATATAGACCTTTTCGTTACGGTCCACTTTTTAAACCTGGTACCCGTATGTTTCGGCGTGATTTTAAAGACGTTTCACATCAAAATTGATATGGCATGCTAATCAATTATATATGTATGTATATACTTTAACCCCCTGCGTCGTTTCCTTGGGTGTTAAAAACTTCGTTGGGAACTTAATATGCCCTGTTGAGGGTATACCGACGGTTAAAACTGTTAAGTGATAGGCATTTGAGAGTAGAGTTTTCAACGATATTTGACAAACGGACTCATTCACCAAAATTGAAAGTACTAAAAATTAATGCCATTTAAAGTATAGCCAGATATTTTATACAACTATTTCGCCTTGTTAAGTCAACCCTCTTTACTCACGTGCGAATCGCACATACACATTTTTTGTTTGTTTAAAATAGACTCACTGCACCGCTATTAAACAGCAGATTTCATAGGGCGGTGATATTCAAGCAGCCTACTTGTAATCAACACAAAATCCTAGATGAACACGAACCAGCCCATGAAAGGCACTTGAAATTCGTTTCTACTACAACAGCCCCATTTTTCATATTTCAGTCTCTCTACTCTCTTGTTATATGCTTGCAATTCTCTTTGGCGCTCAACTTATTCAGTTTTTTGAACTCCATCACAACCGCCCAGTTACCTTGGCTGATATTTGTGCATTTCCACTCGCCAACTCTGGAGGAATTCATACTAACACCAACCACTCGCAATCATCATCAGCGCCGCAGTTATTTCCTTCTCTTCTATGTACTACACATGCTGCATATTAGTTCAGTCTGCTTGGCGCGTTGGTGGTTTTGCAACGAGAACTTGATATTATAGTGACGCAATTGAGCACCAACAAGTTGCGTTGGGCAGTATGCATTTGTTGGTGAACGAGCATAGAATGTGCAGGAGAAGAGAAGCAAACATAGCACGTAGTTCGCTGGTAGTTTTTGTGTATCGACCGCTTCGCGACTCCCCACTTCCCAGCTGCAGACACACTCCTGTTTTATCCTCACGAACGTCCATTCAGCAAACATACCCGCCTGATTGAGCGGCACCTATAGTAGTTAGCTAGTTGCCAAACATACACTGTTACATCTAGCGTCTGCTTTTGCTCCGCTCCTGTCGCGTCCTTTTATTCTGAGTGAATGGTATGTGTAGCAGTTGCCATAGTTCTATTTATGCTCAAATTGGCTTATACTTCGCCCAATACCATGTGTTAGTTGGTTATATGTTGACGTAGGTTAAGGTAGGCTATTTCTACATATTTAGTGTGTTGTGGGTTAGTGCAAATGTCAACGTTGTGATCGTTTTGCTTTTACATATTGAAGGCCGAAGTTACGGAAATTATACATGTTAAGCGAGTTAGGCCTTGCGGATGACGAATGAAATTACTACTATACTGCCACGCCCACCTAGAGATTTAATGTGGTGGCAGGGCATGGCATGGAAAGTCAGCAATGATGTTATAACAAATTGCACGCAAATGCATACTGACGAGCCAGACAAGTGGGAGTATTGATCCATTTCTGGTGGTGGTCTGCCACAAGGTGGTTGACTGGCAACAGCACAGACGATGATGGCATTTAGTTGTTGACGTGACGTATTTGATTTTTCAAGAGATAGATTTGTAGCGCTTGCTCGTTATAACCTACAATTGACTCTTACATACATAGTATAACTAATATTTTATAATTTATATTTGTATGTATGTGTTTGTATACTTGTAAGTAAAAAATTTTTATAATTTTTTTGCAGATGCCATTTTTGAATATTTCATAAGACTTCATCCCTATACAAATTACATTACGTGTGGACCATTGTCGCTCTTGTCAGCGCAGACTTTGCAGTGAAGTCTGCCAATGCTTACTTCGATGTTTCGTGCAACATCTGAAAAATGGTCAAAGCGGTTTCAGCTCGAGCAACAGCAAGCACGGCCGCTTTGTACGTAGCAAAACAGCAATTGCAATTACAACAAGAACAGCCGAACAGCAAAAAATCTACGCAAAATCATCAAAAAGAACAGAAGACTTTTTTCCGCGCTGAACCCGAACAAGTTTTAAAACAACGTGGACAGCAGTTTACTCTTGACGCTGAGGAGGTGGAAGAGGAGGAGGAGGAGCCGTGTGCAAAACGTATTGCTGTTGCATCGCTCAGCAAAATGGTAATACCATCCTTGGCGGCAACAGCAACCACCAGCACATCATCAGCGTCCGTATCCTCTTCTGTCGCATCAGCAACAACGACGAACCATGTTAATACGTATGCTGCTGATCAGCAACAAATACAACAACAAAGGCAACAACAAAATGCTCTCTATCAACAACAAAACCCGCCCGCTAGCCTCAATAGCCAACAGTCGGCGCCGCGGCAGCATCCGAAGAAGCGGAAATTCGATCCAGCCGAGCTGGACCGGCAACAGCAAACCTCACCACAACCACAGCACCACAGCAATAGCGCAGCAGCAACGTCGTCGATCTCCACATCAACCACATTATGGCATGATAGCAAGCCAATTTCGACGAATAAAAACGTTAATGTAAATACCGAGAACAGTAACGGTATCTTAACTTCGGCGAGCTTGAAGAACGGCAACGGGGCAGCCACAACAAGTGCAATATCATCAGCAGCAACAGCAAATATTGTTGTTACAAGCTGCAATAGCAACCTTTCGTGGTCCGCCACAACAACAAGTGGTGCAAATGAAGACGCGACATCGACGGATATGCTCCATACAGCGATACGTTCGACTGTTCAACAACAACAACAGCAGCACTCACCAGCGACATCAATGATTGTGAGTCCGGTGGCAACGGCGGCACATTCCAACATAACATTGCCGGCGGGAGTTGTAGTTGGCGCTGGCGCCAACGGAAACAGTGGAACCACAGTTGTAACGGCGGTTGGACGAGGCGCCACCTCCCTAGAAAGCCCCGAGAAACGCATCATCATAACAAGGTAAGGCAATAACTGTTTGTTATAATTATATATAGTATATTTGGTTTCATTTTAAAATTTGTCTCCAGCACACAGCCTTCAAGTAATTATAAGCTGCAAAATGTGTTGAGTGTGACTCACAGCACTGGCGGTAATCGCACTCTGACTTCTACAAGCAATACTGCGTTGCAACAACAACAACGCCACACCTATCAGCAGCATTTGCAACAACCACAGCCTGTGGTTACCATGCAGCAACAGCAACAGCAGCAGCCGCCGCTAGTTGCTAATTTGGATCTCAGCGAATGGTCAAATACGCGCGTATTGGCCAAATTAAATAATTTCTATGCATCGGGTATTATACGACACACGACATCGTACAACGGTAGCTGTAGTGGCGCAGATGCCAATGGCAGACCACTTTCAGCTGCTACACCGAATTCAATTACAGTCGAATTCGATCCGCCGGAAAATTGCACACAACCCTATACGGACGTTTTGGGCAATGGGCGTTTCAATGTGATATTGGACGCTAGTCCACCATTAGCTGATGTAAGTCGAAGCACACAAGCAAGTTATTGTAGCAATGAATTAGACCTACTTTGAATGACAAGCCAAATCAGTGGTGTAATTAAAACACTCTTTGTTCTTCTCATTTCGTTAGATTAATGTGGACACTCGAGTTTGTGTGCGCAGTCAGATAGAAGGTCGTTCCGGTTACGTTTTTGTGGAGGGCACTGTTACGGCCATCAATCCAAACACAAAACAATTTACCGTTCAAATTCTCACGGATTCGACACCAATAGTAAGTTATGCAATTTATATTATCTACAAAAAAGCATATACATACATAAGAAATGTAAAAGTAAAACAAGTTAAGTAAATAAATGTACTAACATACGCTACAATTACAGTTCAAAACGGTTAAACGGGCCGATTTGCGTCTGCTGCTACCGCCATGGTGGGACGAATTGCGTGAGCTTTCACCTTTTCCACAGCAACACCACGCACATGTTTTTGGCGCTCATAAGGCAGGCGGTGCACACTCCGCGCTGCTCACTTCTCCACATCAACAACGCACTGCCGGTGGCAGCGGTACTTCAGGGTCAGCGACACACAAAACCAGTGCTGGTCACCATCATCCACAATTGAGTTATGTGGGTACACGTTATGACAGCAAAGTTCCGACACACCTTACGGTAGCGGGCTCACAACAGCTGCCTGCACACATGACGTCATATAGTGCCGCACAGCAGCATCTGCAAAAGCAAGAAGAGTATTATAGGACGACTGCCACCTCACCCTTCCAAAATGTAGGTGGCAGTGGGCAGTCATTGCTTGTGAACGCCCACAATGCGGGAGCGATTGGCAAGATAAACGGCAACGGCAACATTGCCACGGCGTCGCTACCAGAAATTGTTGTTTCTCAGCAGCAAATGGGCGGCAGCAGCAGCAGCCATCAGCTCTCACAGTCGCCATCAGATGATCTACAGCGGCGTCAGTCACGGCAATACGATGAATTCGAGTCGGATGATGAATTAAAGGGTGTGCAAATAGATGGTTACACGCTTGGCGATGGCGACCCCGAGAAGCTGTCGGCGGGCAGCAAGCGTAGCAGTGTACAGAGCCGCGGCAGCACATCAAGCACCCCAAGGTAACGTCGCAAATAGTGTCAATTATAAAATTTTAATATTTTAGTCATTATACTTATACGATTGCAGATCTCAGGGAACTACACCGCATCGCTTCAATAAGGGTGATATTGTTCAGTCGGAATCCGGAGTGCGCAAAAAATACAATGGCAAACAATGGCGTCGCCTATGCGGTATGTGCTCCAAGGAATCTCAGCGTCGTGGTTTGTGCTCGCGCCATCTTAATCAGAAAGGCAATGCTTTTCGGCCTAATGGTGCTAATCGATTTCCTCGGTATGTCATATCAATTGCAGTTTTCAATTATATTAATAATATACTGACACTTTCTCATAATAACAGTGATATGAATAGCCGTTCAAGCAGTAAAACACAAGTGGATGAAGACACTTCGCGTGACTCAGAAACGTCACCCAACTACCGTGCGGCAGGCCGCTCTGACCAGGAGGAAACTGATGTGGCTAATATTTTAGGTAATATAAGCAAAAAGCGGGAAAAAATCAACTGCAATATCAAATAATTGTATTAGCTTAGTTAGACTGTGTTCACACAAGGACTGTTTCTGTCGTCCAAACGGTTTTTTTTTTTGTAGGCAACTGAACGACGGGGAAAGACGAAAGTAAAATGGTAGGCTTTGTGTTCTTGTTCGTAACAGTTCATGGTAAAATAAAATTTAGCTAATCGAAAATATTTTTGTGTACCCGATTACATGACGTGTGAGATATGAAAGAAAATACAGAAAATTGTCGCACTTGTGTGAACGCAATAAGGAACGCTAAAAGAGAACATGTCAATAACGATGTACTAAAGAGTCCTCGTGTGAACATGGTATTATGTGATTAATTTTACCATTACAAAAACTTTGAAGTAAAATATTTAAAGAATGAGAGAATTTTTCCGGTACACTGACCTTATGCCTCGCTTCAAGCAAACAAAAAAGTCACTTCACACATGCAAGCAGTTGTGCATCATAATTTCAGTACCATATCAGTTTTGGAAACTAATCCACAGTGAAGAATAATGAGCATGCGCTGTGTATACTGTGAAAACCATTCTGCCTATAAACGGTGATTTTAAGTGTTGAGCACTTGAAAACTCACTTTTCTTAACCATCAATTTACACCTACAAAAACAAACTCTCCACTCTCCTCCATTCCATACCTTTTCCAACAACTAAAACAATACTTGAAATTGACCAGAGAAAAAAAGGCGCAACCACATTTTCAAGTACCTGGAGATGAGCATTGATCATATGTAATACATTGTTGATATTATGGCCTTGAGACCTGCCTTTCATGTCAGCAGGTAAATTGCAAATGTGCGAAAGAACAAAACCACTAAATAAGAAAAGTGTGAAGTGCAGATTTTCAAGAGGATGCTATAGCGCTCAAATGTGTAGAAAAATATACAAAATAGGAGAGATTAGTGTTCAAATGACGTTTGAGGAAACGAAACTAGTAAACTAGCAAGTAAAAATTACTGCCGGAGCCCGAAAACTGCAACTTATTCTTTGTGCAAATTTGCATAAAAATGCATAAAAATAATAATTTTTTATACAATACATAGTGAAATAATATATTTTGAAAAATCATTTACTTACCCGTGTTCATTAACTGTATGCGCGAAAATGAATTTAAATATTTTTTTGCCCAGAGATGACGTCGCTGGAAATTTATATCTTCAATGCTTAAGTAATATTTTAAATTTGTGCAGTGTTTTTTATTTATTATTATTCTGTATTTTAATTCTAACTTTAAACATGCATTGCTCGTATTCTCCACAGTGTCACTGAGCAGTTCACGCTCGGCAACGCCAAGCTATTCTTCGCCTGTCAACCACGGTACCTCGCCGATGAATGTTACCAACTCGCCCGTGCCAGTCGTCACAAATCGCCAAAATTTTTTCACGCCAATAGGCGGTGGCCCCGTTGTGACAGCGGATGCGCAAACAACTAAGTGGAAGCCCGCAGCTAGCCCCATACAGTATGGTACAGTGGGCTATTCACAAGTTATACGCCCGGAAACGGTGCGTGCGCAAGGCAACGCTACCGCACCACCGCCACAACAGTCGCCCGTCTCTATGGTGATACACAATCAGAACAGTGTTAATGTAGCTGCTGCACAGTTGCCTGGAACCGCTGGCAATATACATCATTCCTCTCTGCACTCGGCGCATCACCAGGTACCGCCACCACTATCTCCAGCACAATCTGTTGTCATGCAGCAGCAGCATCATCTGCAGCAACCGCCACTCGCGCATAGCCATATATCCCTGTCGCCAGGCGGGCCACCTCCACCGCAACCGATCGTTAGCAGCGCTGTGATTGCACCACCTCGGCCACCTGCTTCTGTGGTTACAAGCGTTGGTCACGCCACCACCAGCGTTATACGGATCTCACCTGCTGCCGCCGCCGCTGCCGCAAATAATGGTTCCACACATGGCAGCACAGTAGCACCGTCATTGTCGCAATCCTTTCATCCTGTCATAGTCGATCCAACGCAGCTGGTGCCTTTGCTCTCGCCGGCGAGTGGCAATTCATCGTTGCAGACAGGACAGCCCACATTGGTTTCGATCAGTAGCGGTTTGGGTGTGGGTGGCAGCAATAGTTCGCTCTTAGCCGCCGCTCATCAGCATAATTTGCAACAACAGACGGCAGCGCCAGTGATTTCAAATGAAAAGACGATTCCAAAAAACGGTATGTGACACTAACAATCCTCATTTTGCATTATTTAATATTAATCGCGCCTTTTTATATTATTTATATATATAGGATTTCCGCCGGGGTCGATATATCAATGGCAAACGCTGTTGCCCACCATCAGTCAGTCCCCCGTTAAACCGACCAATTTTACAATAGCCGGCATCATACCGCCAACGGCGGAAACACCACCTCCACAACAACAACAGCAGCAACAGCAAACAACACAAGGAATTAATTTGATAAATCACCATGGCGCCCACAACAATCTCAGCAATCATAGTTTGAGCGTCGGTCATAAAATCAGCGCCGACTTAGACTCACCCGAAAAACCGCTGAATTTCTCAACAAGTGATGCGGCGGCCGCCAAGAATAATACTTTTAATAAAAATAATGGAGCAGGCAGTAGTAGCGGGGGCAACAGCAGCGTACCACAAGAAGATAACGACGATCAATTAGACGATGATGTATTCGAACCAATGGCACCAGCGCATCCCAAGCCGAAGCACGCACGATTCGCCATCAACAGCAGCAGTGATAGCTATAGATATGGCACTTCGTCAAAGAATAAATATGGCAATGAGGGTGTGGGAGAAACGAAGACGTCAACAGCATCGGGTAATAGCGGTTCGGCGGCCAAGCGGCGTTCACAATCGCTCAGCGCATTACAACAACAACAGCAGCAGGCAAAATCAACTGCCGGAGGAGGAAATTGTGCCATTGATAAGGAACCCTCCAGTCCAGAACCGGACAAAATTCGTCGTCCTATGAACGCTTTTATGATTTTCTCTAAAAAACATCGTAAACTAGTTCACAAAAAGCATCCGAACCAAGACAATCGCACTGTTAGCAAAATTCTAGGTGAATGGTGGTACGCTTTGAAACCGGAGCAGAAAGCTAAATATCATGAATTGGCCAGTTCGGTGAAGGACGCCCATTTCAAGATGCATCCACATTGGAAATGGTGTTCGAAAGACCGTCGTAAGTCCTCTAGTTCAGGCAAGGGGGAAACATGTGGGGGGCCTTTGGACATTAGTGACGGCATCGACTTGCCAATACATAGTCCCGGTTCAGCGAGTGCTTCAAGCAACACCGCCATCGATTCTCAAAGCGATATCATACCACTTACAATTGAGGAAACTCTGGGGCAAGTGAAAGAAGAAAAGACAAGTATTAAAGCAGAGTTGGTGCAGCCGAACGAAACGCAACAGTCCGATGATGAGCACGTAAGTTACATGAATTACTAAAACATTTATAGGTTTTACTTCATTAATTATTAAATCAAAATTATTTTAAATATACGTTTCGCTGTAGATGCTGGTGGTAGATGAAGCTACAAACAGTAAGCAGAGCAGCAATAGCTGCAATTTAGGATCTCAACAGCAGGAGTCTACATTGAAGCAAATAGATTTAAAATGCCGTGAACGCGTTACCGATTCCGATGTTGAGGATGCTGCCTATGATTATAGAAAAACCGCAACTAATGCAGCAAAGAGTGTGCAAAGTGAAAATTCAGCTGAAAACGAAAAGGTTAATAATGACCTTCCAAATTTAATATTGGTATTGTATTTTTAATTATTTTTAATTTATTAATATAATTAAAAATTAAGCAATAATTGTTAATATATAACTTTTTTTCTTTATTTATAAACAACCTCTCTTGGACATTTAAATAATAATCTCTTCTCAATTCAAAGCTCTCAATGTCGAAGGAAGCAAGTATAAAAAATGAGAGTCAAAGTAAATCGGACGAAATGTTGGCGCTCAGCACTTCTAGCAACAACGCGCTTAACGTGAACACTGAACGAGATATTACACTGAAACCGAAACCCATCAAGCCATATGCTTCCAGCATTGAAAGTAGCATTCTTAGTCCACAGCAGCTGCCGAAGTACTCATACAACAGTCCGAAGAACCCAATCGGTGTAACACCATTCCAACCAACAGGCGAGCGCAATAAATTATAAACGAAATACAATTTTGAAAAGCGTTTGCATAGTTTTTTAAAGCGTTTTTAATGAAACGCATTTGATTTCGTTGTGCATAATATTTGAGCGCACTGTTAACAGTAGCGACATGGCATAATGCTTTTCTATTGTATTTTCATAATATGCAACTTTCTCTCATATTTAAATGTGTTAATTTATAACGATATTCGCATTTGTTCTCATGTAGGCGGTGCGTTCAAAACCATGCCCATAAGCCCGAAAAGCACAAAGCTAGACGAACAACAGATGCAGCCACTGCATATAAAGCAGGAGGATATCAAGCAAGAGTTGTCTTCGCCATACAAAATGAATGGCGGCGGTGCAAATGTAAATAGCGTATTCACTTTCAATGTACCAATGGGCGCGGCAGCGAGTCTGAATCAAAAGACACAACAGACAACAGGACATCCATTACGCAGTCCCAATACCATGGAGGGTAGTAAAGGTATACACGAACTCTATATACGTATTAACAGTTCTTATAATTTATATATTATAAAATAATAAGTTGTTATGATTTATCATAATTCTTTTTCAGTTGTTGCTATTGTGTTGTATTTTCGGTTTATATGTACTGCTGTAATTTGATTTTTATTTCGCTTTTAGCTACTTCGTTGATTTTTAAATCCTTATCAATCAGCTGTTTGAAAAAATTTTATAAGTTTCTTAAATCAATATGCCACCACCCATCATTTTGATCATCGTCACAAGCATCCTTAGTATTTCATTAATTGTTACTTATTTTTCAACCAGTTATTAGGTCATGTTTTAAAAGAATCCATCTTCATTTTTTATTTTATTTTTTTATTTTCCATATGCAATAGCATTCTCACGTGTTCTCTAGCATATCAAAAGTTGCTGTCTCTCTCTATTTCTTTCTCTCTCTTCATCATTCTTCACAATTAACCATTGACCATGCCACGCCTACATGTGCATTAATTGTTTACAAAATCATCATCAACACATACGTATATATTTGCATTTCGCGAAAATTAAAACTCGGTAATATATGAATGCAGCAAGTCAGTTGTTGGTCGCAAAAGCCACAGAGCGCCGCAAAGATACTCGTTCCCAGACACTTTCTCACGTCGCCGATGATGACGACTACGATGCTTACGAGACCGAAACAGATTTTGATGATATAGAATTCTATACAATACCAAAATTACGTTTAACCAGCACACCCACTACGCCCAGCTGCAGCAGAACACCAACAACGAAAACGTTTTCATCAATTTTGGCTGTGAGCACGGTTGAGCCAGGGGCTGACCGGCCGCCACCATTGAAACGAAGACAATTCACTATCGTGCGTTCATTGACACCACAACAACAGCACAACTCACCACATCGTCAGTTGAAATATTTACATCAGCGGCGGGTGGAGACACCGCCTACAGTAATTACACGCGTACCTACACCATTTGGTATTAATGAGCCGCAATCGCCGAAACTCAGACGACAATCGTTGAATGCCTCACCAGCATTACAACAGCTCGTGCCAGCTGTGCCCAGTACTGCTCAGTTCGCAATTATTCGTACACACCACCATCACCATCATCATCATCCACATTCCAATCCACACCCGAATTCACATTCATTAAGCTCTACACCGCCACCTTTGTTCTTCAACAAAGCATCTAGGAGCGCAACCATGATATCACCGCTCACTCTGCCTGCGTCTACCACAATATCAAACACCACCACCTCATCCCTTATATCCTCATCATCAACTCTTACATCCACATCCACCTCAACAACAGTCTCATCCTCTTCGCAAACTGACAAAACTAATGTTTTCCCCTCTCATTGCTCCTCGTATAATGCTAACAACAACAATAACAATGACACTTCAATTTTGTCATCTATAACAAAACCTTCGACTCCAACGACAACAACAACGATTGCAAAAAAACTGTTTACAATTAAAAACGGCTGTTTTAATAACAATTCAAATCTCATCACAAATGGTAAAGATGTGTTTAATAAAAACCCAACAGCTACCCGCTCCACCATTCTTTGCGACCCGATGGTAATGGAGGCGATGAAAGACGTGCAGCTTAACGAGACCGACACGGAAACATCAGCTGTTGATGCAACTTCCAACATTAAAACACCAGCGATCACAATTCAACAACCACCGACGATGTTGGTGATAACCGATGGACAGCGTTATGCCAGCAGTTCCACTGCTCAGTTATTGCCGCATAAATTGAAGAAGTTGTCAGACGCTGGCAATGTGCCAGCTACATACACTTACGTATTGGCCACCAATAGCAACGCTGGCCCCAACAAAGCCAGTGGAACTGCCAATCCAAACGCATTAAACATTAATTCAACTCCCTCCACACCCATCACAGTCAAACATTCGAATAATGTTGCGACCACCTTGCGTCCATTGTCGCTGATCAGCGTGAATTCTTGCAACAAGATTACACTTCCGGCGAACGCACGCATACTCGCCGCGACCTCATGCTCTTCCAATAGCAACCATAGCGGCAATATTGTTGCCATGGGCAATGGCAACGTAGGAATTGGTGGTGGTGGCAATGCACCGCCAATTGGTAGCACGCTAACGCTATTGAGTACGGCACCATCGCTCACGGCAACCGCTACACGTTTGGGCTGTGGCAGCGGTAGTGGCAGCAATATCAAGAACAATAATAACAGTATCATTACAATTACTAATGCTACTAACAGCAGCAGCAGCAGCAGCAATAACAACAACAACCTCAATAACATATTCACTTTCAGCAGCAACGACACAATAGCAACAACTAGCGGGACCGCCGCCTTCAATGCTGACGTCAAAAGTGGCAGTGGCAGCATCGAAGGCAATGGCGGTGGTAGCACTTCGATTTTAATGTTCAACTCAAATATTGCAACTGTTGTTAATTCCACAGCCAGCGCAGCGGCATCATCGGTGCCTTCGTCACCTGCATCGGCTAGCGTAGCCAACAGCTCGAACGCGGCCTCCTGTTTTACCAGCACTCCAGTCATGACGCCAACACAAATACTTGCAACGACGACTGGTGGTAATGGCGGAATCGCAAGCGGCCAGAAGCAGATACTTTTCACAGTTAACAATATGTTAAATCAGGTGAGTTCACAAATATAATCAAGTAAAAATAAAAATAATAAAAGTATAATATTCTTCCAGGTCGCTCTTCTACCAATGCCACAACTAACAGAAACTGCAGGCAGTATCGCCGGCGCCGGCAATGTTTCTTGTGGGCCAATTAAACCAACTCCCATCTCTTATCCCAATTACAAGAAGAACAATGGTCAAACGACTTACGGAGTGAATACAAATATAAGTGGCGGCAGTGCTATATCAAATAGCAACAACAACAACGCTATTTTACTGCACAATTATACTGGTTTGTGCGCATTTTTTCGTATTTAAATATGCACATTTTATACTTAATTTTACCGCTTGACAGAGTCTACACCAAAATCGCCGTCTTGCAAATCATTACCTACCACTCCGAAATCGGCGTGCTTGTCTTCAACTTTCGCAATGAATCCACCGGACTCGGCTGGTAAACGCAGCACAGATAGCAGTTCAACCTCAGCTGTGGACGCCGAGGATGAGCAGAATGACATTGGTGGCAGACAGCAATTCATTTTAGCACCAACGCCTGCGCAACTGGGACGTGCGAAATTTCCGCGACGAAAAAATTTCGGTATGTACTAACCAGTACTTAGGTTATATGTATGTCTATATTATTTCCTATTCTAAAACAATTACAGCTTCAAACAACGCAGGTGGCGAAAATAGCAATAACAACACATTTGCTACTACTGTTCTGATGGGGTGCAACTCTATGAAGAATTTGAATTCGCCTATTATGGTGGACTCATCATCGCCGATTATTGGTAATGTGAACACGGCGGTCAGTTCGATGACATCAGCGCTGCCCACACCCACTTCGTCAACGAACACGCCCAACAGCGATGAACAAATGCCAACTACACCATCGGCAGTTAATAGCAATAGCAGTGCCGGTAGCGTAAGTGATTTAAGCGGTATGTTGAACCCCAAGTCGCCGTTAAAATCAGCATCTGCGACCAAAAAGAAAAACGATGACATGGATAAGTAAGTACCGTTCCATGGAAAATCAACATTTAATAAATACTTAAATTTCTTATATAAATATATATATTTTGTTCTACTTAAGTAGCGTCCTAAAACAAGTTGACTTCGAGAAGAAATATCAGGCATTGCCACAGTTCAAACCCGAGGATTGCCTATCTCCCAGCGCAATCGCAGTGCCATCATCGCCACGCGTTTACGGCACTAATTATCGAAAGAAGAATCCACCACAGCCAATTGTGCCCCCAAAAAAGCGTAAGTAACAATTTGATATAAACGTATACTGATTAAAAGCATTGAACAATTTTTATTTACAGTCGTGTGCGAGGATGAATCAGCCATTGAGACAGCATCCTTGCCATCAACGCCGTCACAGCGTTTCTTCGGGCCCGATTTCAACATTGAACAGCTAAGTAAGTACTAATTCAATTACAGGCGCTGGATTATTAAGTGTATACGAATTGTTCATGTTGACCTTGATTTAATTATAGATTTGGAGAACTCCGATGAGACAGACCGTTCGCCACGCACTCCACAAACCCCTTTACAAAGTGCACGATCCGATGCGAGCGAGAAGGGTCATCGTAAAGTATTAGAAATACGTCGCAAATTTGTTTATCAACTTTTTAACGAACATGGCATGTTTCCATCAACCCAAGCTACAATGGCTTTTCAGGTATGCAACATGAAAACATATTCATTTATTGCATTTAAAATCAATTTTTTATTTCTCGGCGCCTTAATCGTTGAAAAGATTGCGTTGAATAATTAGTTGTTAGGCAGTTAGACGCAAGAAAACTACGAGAAACTTAATATACCTTAGTCAGGGGATATCATATATATGCATCTCTAGCTATGTTTTTTATACTCCCAACGGGGTATATTAAACTAGCCATGAAATTTGTAATATCCAGAAGAACGCGCCGGAGATCCTATAAAATATATACATAAATGATCGAACTGAGTCGATTTAGCCATGTCTGTCCTTCTGTTTGTATATACGCGAACTAGTCACTCCGATTTTGAGATATTGATTTTATATTTTGCACACATTCTTTTCTCCCAAGCAGCTGCTAATTTGTCGGAAGAACCGATATCGGACCACAATACCATTTAGTTGTCATACAAACTGAACATATTTGTATAGAAAGCTTTTTCATTTGACGAGATATTTTCACCAAATTTGGGTAAAATCTCGAAAAATTATCAAATCACGTTCTTGTAGTGCATCTTTTGTATTTGGGAAGGGTATTAAGCTTCAGTACAACCGAAGATAAAGTTTTCTCTTGTTTCTATTTTTGTTCACCTGCTTTCTTTCTTTCTAGAAAAAGCACATCGATGTATTTCCGCGAAAGCAAGATCTCCAATTGAAAATACGCGAAGTGCGTCAAAAATGCATGAGTCAGGCTGGATTCACACCACACTCGGCCGGTCCTATGACGCCATCCGCTGAAACTAGCCTGTCCACAACTTCGGCAACAATAACAACAAACACAACTATAGCAACAACAGCGCTAAACCAGAACTATGGGAGCGGAGAAAATTGTAATGCAGACAAATTTTAAATCCATGTCCACAATATTTGACCGAACATCTCCTATTGTTTTTTCTCCTTAGATGCGCAAACACAATCAAATGACGAATAATTAAGTGAAGCTTCCCTGAATACGTAGCTCGTGTAAAGAGCTAATAGTATTAAAAACACGATAGCAACTATTGTTCATATTTCTTAGAGAGAGAGAGAGAGAATTAAGGGGAGAGTTCAGTACAATCAAATTCAAATTCAGTGTGCCATGGCATAATATAATTATGCAATTTATGCATATAACCATATAATGCCATCAAGAGCTGTAAGTAAATAACATTTGCAACCGCAGAGAGGGGAAGTTTTTAATGCCAACCTAAGAAATATTTAAACATATACATGCCCATACAAAGGAAAGTAATTGCCTTTGATATACCAGATGAACTGCGTCAACAGTGTAAAAGTTCTATGACAATGATAGTGTATTATTGTTCGAAAACGATTTGTTTACCTCTTTTCGAAAGTTTAT
Organism: Bactrocera dorsalis; assembly: GCF_023373825.1. Taxonomy (NCBI): domain Eukaryota; kingdom Metazoa; phylum Arthropoda; class Insecta; order Diptera; family Tephritidae; genus Bactrocera; species Bactrocera dorsalis. The sequence goes on along the minus strand of NC_064304.1, from coordinate 94,776,077 downwards.
ATATTTATGTTATAGTTGGAGAATTCATAGAAGACATAATCAATTGATAAATGATAGCAAACCGTTTATTATAAGCAATAAGCTACTGCAATATGACACGCGACCTGGCAACAACAACATACAACACGATTGCGGTTTGTTGCAACGATACACCAACAACGCCAGTAAAAAATTACCAGCATTAATTGATAAGCGCATACGCCAAGCCTAGAAAACTGAAATGAAATGGATTCGAAAAGCGATTGTATTAAGAGAATCACAAATATAGACACAAAGTGAACAGCACAGTAAAGAAACACACAGCAAATTGATTTAGCACACATATAATGCAAACACTTTAAAACATATATAAATAATCCCGATTAATTAAAGCTTAAATAGTTTTTAATTTTAAAACGCATCAATAAACAATATTGCAAAGCATACAGGATAGAAATAAACCTTTATTCAAGCATATAATCAATGTAATGAATTCAAATAAGTAAATAATGAATTAACCGATTGTATTATTAGTACACTCAAACAAAGAAAAACGAAAGAAAACAAAAAAAAATAACAAAAATAAAGAAGTACAGAAAATAAATAATTAATTATTAACTAAGTAGCCTTTGCAGGTTAGTGGGTGAAGTGAACTCAAAGTTTAAATTAAATTAAATTAATTATAGAAGAAGCTTAAAGATGTCTTAAACATAATGTTAACACATTTAACAAATTGCTACAAACGGCACACGGTGAAAATTATATAAACTTGGCAAACATGCATACACGCAGAGATAAATAACGAAGTAGCCCATTCAAGACACAAACATTATTATTTTGTTCAACATTTTAAAACAGCACATAAGCAAACAAGTAAGTGCATGCAAATATTTTATTAAACACAAACACTTACACACACAGAGATAAAAGCATTGGTAATTGAGCGAACATAACCTATAATACTTTTATGCCTCCTGCACCCTCTCGGCGTTCGTCTTACGACTATGCAGTTTATTTTACATAATGAAAAAGAATCGCCTTATAAATTCATTATCTTAGTTGCAAAAACATTGAAACAAATTGAAGTAAAATTTCATGTAAATTAAACAAACATTTATTTATTTCTTTGTATAAATAAGCCGCCAGCACAAAGCATATTTTTTTATTATTTTCAACACTTGTAATTTGTTTCAAAATCCCGCTACTTCCCGCTCCACAATCCACAAAATTATTTCCACCTGCCTATGTCTTCTTTACCCAACCAGCTCCCCTGCTTTTAAAGCGCCGTTTTATATACACTTTGTATTTTAACTGAAATTTTATTTAAACAAAAAAATTATTGAATTTTAATTTATGATTTTAACATTTATTTTAACTACACAATCTGAAAACAATACAACATTATATTTTCCTGGCATACTGTAACTCGAGAAAATAATTGTTAATTAATGAATTTGTGCGCAATTAGAGCTTACGCTATAGTTTTAATACAAATTTATATCTATTAGGTTATTTCGATATCGTTGGCGGCCTTATGGTTATGAAGTACGTAATATATCTAGCCCTCAGCCACATCGAGGCAAAAGTTTTTCTTTATTATTTTAAGCAGTTATTATGCGGCTTTCTTGAATTACTAAAAATCGTGCAGAAAAATTACAAATTTGCTTATAACTTAGTTGAGCCCAGCTGTTCTCATTAAAAATTGTACAAATTAATTTCAATGATTTTTTAATATTTGCTTTAATGCGCCCATTCGCTTACAGCACTGAAATGAAATATGTGAAGCAAACACGCATACGTACATACATACATATGCTTGTAAACACAAATGTGAGCGACTGTCGTCTTCCACTTAGAATACTGCAATATTATAAATATTGTTTTTCTTTTTTTATTTTAAACATATGTGCATTAATATTTTATACTTAAATACATAAAAAACAATTACTTTTTGTGCTTTAGTAATTTCTACTAAAAAACTATTCGAGCGAATGTTTTCAACCAGTTTTTAGTAATATTTAAACTTAACTCGTTTAAAATTACTTTTTGCGGCAACAATTCAAAAGAAGATTTTTCAAGTTTTCAAATATGTTTATTTTCACATTTTATTAGAAACTTCTGGTAATTATATATACATATTTCCTTGCATGCATTTAAGACTGTATGACAAATATTTTTTTATTGATTATGCATTGTAGTAAATATTATTATTTATGAAACACTTACACATATGCATGCACACTCGTATTTGAATATGCATACCGTGTACGGATTTCATTCGAAATTTTATCTTGTAGTTAAGTTAATATTTTAGTTATCTTACTTTTTCAATAGTTTCTTCTTAATAAGTTAATAATTTGCAAAATATACTAAAGTCTCAAATACTAATGCCAACAAACATATTGTTAATTATTATATACATATAAAACAATCGCTATGTAGTAATTTTTTTTTTATTATTTCTAAGAAAGAAGAAAAAATGTATTATCTTAAAATGTTTATATATCGAAACACAAGTGCATTTGCTTTAGTATCGTAAATTACAAAGCAAAGCTGTATGTTTAATCTTTTCTATACCCCATCATAAATACATATATATATATAAAGAAAATGAAACAAGTAGTGCATATACAAATTATAAATGTGTTTTTAGAATGTTAAATAAATTTTGATTTTATGCAGAAAATAATTTCTTATGTTATTGTTTTATTTAAGCCGTTTGTTTGCTTATTCGAACCTTAGCAATACACCCGGAGACAAATTAGCGCATTTCAATTATATATTTTTATATTTCCTTAATTGTAAAGTTTTAAGCTTCTCCAGTGCATTTTGATTACTTTAATTAAATTTTAAATCATTTTAATTAATTAATAATTAATTTGATTTTATTGTGCTCAGCCATTGCATAATATAATATGCACATTAAAAAATATTTATTTGCTATAATAATCAAAGACACATGGAAAACTCTCAAAGCGTGAAGACATCCCAAGGTTTCAATTCATTATAGGAATTTGAAATTCATTCTTAATTTTTTTTTAAGCTTGATGTTTGCAATAACACCATTTTACAAACTGTTATTTTTGTTATAAACTCTACGTTATATAGTATACATATGCGCAACATATAATAAACTCAAGAAAATGTGCCAAGCGGAGAAATACAAATACAAGTACGATGTAATAATGAAGAATTTTCTAAATAATAATAAAGAAATAAAATTTAAGAGAACTTGTAGATGAAATATGAAAAACACACTCAAATATAACGCGGCTGCATTAGCAATACTAAAAATCATTTTAGAAACGATTAAGCCACTAAATAACTTACATAATTTGTAAATAAACACTTGGATTATCAGCAAAAAAAGGCAGATGTCAATTTGTGGTTGGTATAAGATGTATAAATTTTCAAACTGTTTAGCTTTCAGTGTTGATTTAAGGGGAGAGAAGACCACTTTTACTTTTTGATATTTTTTAATGAAACGTTTAAATCTAAAATTAATCTAAACCAATGCTACATTATAGTATAGTTGACTTTCAAGAATATTTAGTTAAATTTTTATGGAGAAACTTTCAAAAATACCGCAATGGCAGGTATTACTCAGGAGTATATCGAAAAAAGTTGGACTGCGGTGTCGCTTATAACATACATATGTATGTACTTCACACGTGGTGTTACATCATACGAAATCAAAATATCAAATTCGTTCATTCGCTAATAGTTTGTCCCGGGTAACACCGAGTGGGTTTTTTAACATTTTCTAAAGCATCAGAAATATTAAAGAAAACGCAATTTTGTGTGAAATCCCCAGCTAATTTGATATAATTTCATATTGTACAAGAATGTTATTAACAAATTCAAAAGGAATTTTCCGACGTTACCTCGTCTATGTGCAGATATATAGTATACCAAATCAATGCAGTGATTTTGAAATTATGTAGAGCGAAGTACTCTTAACTTGGTTAATTTTGCTATAACCGACCTATAAAAATTCTGCTACGCTCCTATTCTTCTTTTTACCGAACCTAGATTGGCCGTAAATTATTTTTCTTTTAATGTTTTTAATTTTATACTTCGTTTTTAATGGATTTCAACTATGAATTTATTTTTTTTTATCATTTTAAAAATCTGTTCTAGTCCATATGCGTTCATTTAGACAAAATAAAAATACAAAAAAAAAATTAAAGACCGTACTACACTTTGTACATACATATGTATGTGTATTTAAAAAAAAAAAAACATATTACTTCTATGAACTTCTGATCTGCAGCCTAACATTTCCATATGTTAGATATGTTAGTATATATGTATGAATATACATTTAATTGATGAGAAAACGGAATAGTTTAATAAAATTTACGATCACCATAACCTATATAATATTGTAAAAGCTTTTGCGGTTTTCTGATTTGATTGCAAATTTCCTAAAGCTATCTTTTCAACTCATTGAGTCTTTAAGTAAAAATGTTTGCGAATTTTTCTCCCCCGAACAGCTTTAAAACTACTTGTATAAATGAAAATGTTTTCATAACGTGTCGCTGTCTTTATGTTTGTTGATTAAACAGGACAAAAATAACACAAATTCAGTGATTAGAAGCAAACAACAACATAAATTATACAAAAACATACAAACTTTCTGAAACCAACTCATACTGAAAAAAAACGAATAAATCATAATGACATACATATGCACATATCTGTATGTATAATTATATAAATATCATTTAAATATAATTGATTATAAATAATGCAAATGCGCTGTACAAGAAAACCAAACCAAAGCAAATTACAAAACTTTTGGCAACAACCCTTTTGGATATGACGAAAAACAAAAACGACATACATGACTGCAGACACACACATATACAGTATATAAGTAAATGTTACAAAATTCCAATGAAAACTGCAACTATTTAGCAAGACAAAAGCAAGAAGAGTGAAAAAACACAAAACAAAACCGCGTTTCGGACTCAAAATTCTAAAATTCAGGTATTACGAAAATAGTCTTGAACTGTAAATCAAGGAAACATAATTATGTAATTTAAATGTAAGTGAAAGTGAATAAATTAATTAAAACTAGAACAAGAATTAAGCAAATATTTAGATACATCGTTTTACAAAAACCAAATATGTATTTTAACAAAATGTTTCCATGAAATAAAAACGATTAATATTAAGAATGAATTAATTACCAGCAAATTTTTGTGACAAAATAAAAATTATTGAAAAAATATAAATAAATAAATATAGTTTGTTGAGTTCATAGGATTTGAAGAAAGTAATAAAATACGTATACTTTCCTTGAGCTTTATTAATAACGACACTAAAGTCGGTTTAAAGGTTTAGGCGCAGCGCTTTGGTTCTTAAAGCGTACACCCACACATACACTTAACCTACTCAATAACTTTATGTTTGGAAACATCAAGTGTTATACCACTTATGTATACTTATTTTAAAATCCTCTGTACAAAGCTGAGCTGAAAAATCGTCGGCTTATTGCAGACATCGCCACTTACCTGATAATCCTATCCTTGTTATTAAATTGTCTTAGAATACTAGACTTTTCCAGTTATTGGTCTCAAAGTGGCGGCCTGGTTTTTGGGATTAAGAAGTTATTTTTAATTGTTCAATTCATTTATCGTTCATTCTTGTAAGTTTTTTTGTAGGTCAACCCAAAAACAACAGACGCGATGTTTACAATGTTCGTTTCGACGAACTGCTTTGTTGAAAACTCGATCTTTGCAGAGTTGAACTGGGAAACTAAAGAGCACTGATAACTGGGACAATGCCAGCAAGTTTCAATGTGGACAGTTTTCAAAGTTGGCGTTCACTAATGTTATTGAGACAATGTCTTTTCTGCCTTAATTTTTTTTATTTATTACAAAAGTTATTTTCTAAAACGAAAAAGAAAAATATCTATGAGCGCCTTCACTTGTCCCTATTCGCAATTGTAATGTTCTTTATTTTCACTCGACTGAGTTGCGAATATTTTCAAATATAGTTAAATCTATTTTAGCTTTAATCAAATCCAGTTTAGTTGATTATTACTTATACATACATATATGTATGTAAACACTCATACAAATGTACATATACTTTTAAAATATTGCACAAACGAAACTTAACAAATATACGTACATGAAATTAAAATAGTTGCATAAATAATTGAAGAGCGACGTAATGATGTGCATTTTTAAAATGAAAGCAGTGAGTGTTAGGAAGTGCATAACCTCACTTAAATTTATAAATGCATAAAAGAAAAGAAAAAACAAACAAAAAAGTAAATAAATAAAATAATATGTATGTGAAAGTAGTGAAAATATATATTATCTTCAATTGAACTTTAAATGAACACATAAACAAGAAGACAGACAAAAGAAAAATTTATTGATTTAGAGTCAAGGTCATGTACATTTTTTAAATTTGTGATGTTTTGGCAAAAACGCTATTATTTCTAAAAGAAATTAAAGAAACCAATTACTGAGCATATTACGTTAATAAACAAAACGAAAAATTACCGAATGTGTTTGTTCCCAATTGCACCGAAATGTGTCTAAATTTGCAAGCATCTTTCTTTAGATCTACAAGAACATTGATACATACAAATATAGTATTTCCAAATTCAATATGTGTAAGACTACTGTCAAAGCATAATTATTGCCATGAGTGTAAATTGTGAAAAAATCAACAACAGTTATACATAATTACAAATATTGCATAGCATTATACATACATACATATATATGAAATAACTAATAAAAAAGAATGAAAGTAACGAAGAAAAATAATAATGAAAAAGTTTATATATATTATTACAAATACGAGATACTTAAATATAAAATTTATTCTAAAAAAAAACAACGACTTTCAATTGCTTATTATTTAATCTTCTTCTTTACTGGCGTAGACACCGCTTACGCGATTATAGCCGAGTTAACAATACCGCGTCAGTCGTTTCTTCTTTTCGCAAGGTGGCGCCGATTGGCGATTCCAAGCGGAAGATGGAGTCATGTGTAGAAGTTCACGCAAGTGAGGAAAGTTTTCCATTCACTTGAGAGTGGCCAGAAAGGAATATTTTACTTATGACCCAGGCAGCTTACGACTACCGGTCTTAGACCAAGTATCCTCTGGGTAGCCAAACAACATCCGTTTGAAGGTGAGCTAAATTGAGAAGGCGAAACATTCCCTATACAGAGTTGTGCGCTGGGTTTGGCACCCGCCACGTAAAAAACACTACAAATGAAAAGTATTATTTAATCACTTCTGCAAACAAAACTCGCGCACCGTATAGACCTCAAAAATTCCCCTGTGTTTAACGGAGTGTTTTGAAAAAATAATGAAGCTATTGCCCGTCTTTCTTTAGCGGGGAATAACCCCTTCAGTTCTGCTTATAGTAAAAGAGTTCCATAAAGCATTATGAGCTCAGATATTTAAAAATAGATAACTCAACATACATAGGTATCACATGCAAAACTATTAACAATAATAAAATAATTAGTATTGCCATAAATTCTGTTGCAAAGGTTTACAATGCGAGGACAATGGTACGTAGAAAAAAGTATCGTTAGTTTTTATTATACAATGTGTGTTCCAAAGTAAACAGGACTTTTTGAATCTAGCGCCCCCTGATGGCGCCATCTATATGGCGACTGGTGCGTTAGAATCTGCTATATCTTTCGATTGTCCAGTGAGAATTTCATGAGATTTCATTGATTGGAAGTGAAGTTGTTGCGTTTTAAGTGTCAGTATGTTTGTGTTATCGGTGCGAAAATGAGCTTCGAACAAAGAGCCAACATAAATTTTTTTTTTAAAATTGGTAAATCTTTTACCGAAACGTTTCAATTGATAAAGCAAGTTTATGGCGATGATTGCCTATCCCATAGCAGAGTGCACGAGTGGTTTCAATGTTTTCAAAGTGGTCATGAGGACATAAATGACGTTCAACATGTGGGCCAATCAAAATCCGTGATCACCCGAAATTCCATCGAAACTGTGCGCGAATTCATCAAAAATCAGCCTAAAGGATCATTGAAATTCATGGAAATGAAATCTCCAAAACATCAATTTATCCCATTTTGACCGAACATTTGGGCTTACGAAAAGTGTATGCACGGTTTGTTCCGCACAAATTGACTGACGATCAAAAATTGCTCAGATTCCAACATTCGGTTCAACGCTTGTGACCGATTACTTGATCAAAAATCACATTTTAACCTTTAACCACTCCAGGTATTCACCTCATATTGCACCGTGCGATTCTTCCTTTTCAGAAAAATGTATTTGCCCATGAAAGGAAAGCGTTATGCAGACGTAGAGGCCATTCAAAGTGCTTGCACTGGCATACTAGCGGCCATACCGCCCAACGAGCTAAAACACTCATTCGACATGCTTTTGAACCGTGCAAAAAGCTGTATTGAAGCAGAAGAAGCCTATTTTGAATAAAATAAATTGATTTTGGCGAAAAACCATTTGTTCTGTTTTTTTTTAAATCCTGTTTACTTTGGAACACACCTTGTATTTAATTTTTATGCAGTTTAATAGCAAAACGAAAAAATCTACGCAGAAACTTTCATAAAGTAAACAATTGTTTTCCATGAGTTTGACGTGGTCACCATCGTTCTGCTGTAATGGTTTCCTGCAAAGGTCTAAGGGTTCTCACTTCTGCAAAACAGGGGCTTAAACTGGGCCAAAGTTTACATGGAAAATGTTTAAGTGTGTATTATTTTCGATTGGATTTTCCAGCAAGATTTTGTGGCAGCACACAAGGCAAAGTTTAAAATTAATATTTCTGGTTTCATAACCGCGGACGATTAGTCGTCGAGAAGTCCAGATTTGAATCCATTAGAGTACAAATTATGGGCAAAGTTGGAGAACATGACCTGCCGAATATCCAACAGAAATATAGAGAGACTCAAAAAATATTTGATTCGAATAGCGTCGTCAATACCTATAGTTGATGCTACTGCTCAAAAGCCGAATCGTTTAAGGACCTGTGTTAAAGCAAAAGGGACCATTTCGAATAAAATTTAGTACATCGCTCATTTAATATATTATATTAAATAAAATTAACTTTATTAAAAAATATGTTATAGTTTTTTTTTTGTAACGATCTGAATTTGTAACAGAACTGTTGGCAGGACATACTTAGTCCTGAATTTCATTTATATAGCCATAATCTGGTACCTCATCGTTGACATTGCCCTCCACCGAATGCACATCCGTACGGTAGACATTTGGAGAGTCAGTAGTTGGGAAAGCAATACTGATATCAGCGCAATTAACGAAGGTTTCCTGCGGTCCACAACCCATAGCGTCTGTACCATTTCCACAAGGACCCCAGTTATTGCCTGAAATGGTGATATTCAATTAGGTCTTGCGACCTCATGCTCACTTTTTAGCTTACCTCCGGTATAAGTCCAACGCAGCACACAATGCTCGCAATTCAATTGTTCGGGCCAGACAAGGTCTGCAACAATCAAACCTCCTGTGCTACCAATATATAGGCGATCAGATCCATCTACAAAACGTAGTGAATACTTTGCGAAACAGTTTTCGGACTCGTCGCCGAATTCACTCAGATTACAAAGATCAAAATGGAAGTAGCCCAAGTGATTGCTGGTGATGCGTACACCTACACTAGCTGTGTAAGAGTCACGAAATTCTTTTGTTATCACACCCGTACCACCATAATAACCGCCGATTTCGTTTGCTCGCGGTATGGGCGTTGCATAATTATCACCGCAAAGTCCACATTTACCATTGTTTTGTTCCCATTGAACCTAGAAAGATCGATCCGAGTAGAAGTATGAAATTTCCCGACTAAGATCAGAATTCAATGCAACTTATGTATATTCTGCTCGTTATTCATGAAAATATGGAACAGTAGTGCTCAAAACTTTAGTGTAACGGTTTTTATACTTCGATTTTGGATAACTATTGCTCCACTTCTTTAACATTCTACTGTTTACTCACTAGGGCGTAGTGTTACCCGTTTTTGGTGTAGCGGCAGAAAACATGTCCGAAGTAATTAGTAGGGATGCTGCCGAGTTGACAAGGTTCGTTCGTTCGGGTTCGTTCAAGTTATGTATACCCGATTGTTACCTGTCGTGATCTCTGATCGCAACTATGCGACAGGTCTTTCTCAAAATAGTTTTTTGTCCATGCTGAATATTTATTTGTGATAGTCGAATTGGAATTATTCGACAAATGAAGGGTATTCAAAAGTCTTCTGTATCTATCTTTTAATTTTCTCTTAAATAAATTATGTCTGTCGGAAATACACAGATGTCTTACCAACGCTTGCCAAGGTCACCGCTGTTAACATAAAGTGTTTATGTAAATTTTCAAAAACAACCATAAAACACTTGTGCGACAGGTCTTTCTCAAATACGGAAAAAGTAATGTTATTCAAAATATCGGCAACTAGTAGACGAAGTAAAAATTACACTTAACCACACCTCAACTTACTTGATTTCTTTCTTATAAGCGCCTTAGCTTGGAATAAACAATTTTCCTTACCCACATACCACCGCAATTCAATCCATTATCATCATAGTTTGTGGGCGCTGTAGAATTGTAGCGCCAGCGAGAAGAACGACCCGGCGGATCCAGCAACATGCCATGTCCAGACACCAAACCGTTATAAATACATGCAAAGCTAACAAGCGCGAAGCTAAAGAGAAACCTCTGTTTGTAGAAAGACATTAGCGTCAAGTTCACACAACCTATTGAAGAAACAAACAGAACAATCCGCGAACTGAATGTTTACGCTTGGGAGAATTAAGACAATAGTTGTGGAAGAGTATTTCTGAGACATATTTATAGATGACAATAATTTTTATGAGGCCAATCACATTATCAGCGGCCCTTTGACTGTTAATGCTGATAAAAAGCAAACAGTCGCTTATCAAAGGCATTGTGCTGCAATCCACGCTCTAGCTGGCAAGCATTGTGATGACATACATATATGTATGTATGAAGATTGGTATATTAGCGCTTGCAGACAACATATACTGCATGTTTTGTTACACGTTCGCCAGGTTTGATGCGTCCTACGAAGACACGATTTACGCAATTATTGCCTGCTTCATTGGAAATACCAAGTTAATTTATCAAGTTTCAAATTCCCCGAAACCTTATTTCATAGCTTTGATACCGCAAAAGAAAGTACGGTGGTAAGGGCGACCCTTTGTGCTTTTCACATTAATTTTTATACCCTGAACAGATTGTAACACCCAGAAGGAACATCAGAGAACCTATGAAGTATATAGTATAAATAATCAGCGATTTAGCCATGCTCGAATGTACGTCAACTTGTTCTCCAGTTTTTGAGATAACGGTCTGAAATGTATCTCTATGTAATTTGGCATAGATTATTGTCCATGAATGTCTCCGATTGTTCAAACCGGCGTATACATAGCACCAATTAAACAGATCGATCAAAATCGATGTTTTTATCAACTTTTAACTTATTAAAATGTAGCACTGTGAAGGGTATTAAAGTTGCGGTGCAATCGAAATCAACCTTTTACTTGTTTTCCAATTAATTTTATAACGCTATTTTTTTTTTATTGTAATTTATTTTTTAATCCGCTTTTGCCACTCCAAAGTACAATCGAACCTTGCACTTTTTGAAGAGATTATAAAAAAGAAGAGCAGCAAAAATTTTTTATGGAATATAATTAACAAAAAAACAAACATTAAGAATTAAAAAAAGACAAATTTCTCATAACTTTTTAGATAAATAAAAAGGAGCACATTACAAGATTATTTTAGATTAGATATAGAAAAGAGAAGCAGCGAAAATTTCTTAAATATATAACAAAAAACAATAAAAATTAAAAAATACGAATTTCTCATAATTTTTTCAAATAAGTAAAAAGGAGCACATTAAAGGATTATATTGGACACTTAACTAGATTCTTCGAAATATTAGATTGATAATAGTAAAAAAGCGGAAGAAATCTTAAAAACTAAACTATGTTCAAAATTCAGTGATTTCTATAAAAGTTGCTGCTGCTTTACGTCAATGTCTATCTGAAAGCATTAACTTTGGAATCAATGCATGTCGTATTTTATCATTTTTTAAATATATCTATTTCTTTTGTCAAAGTTTACTTTTTCTGACACGAGCTCATTTTTTCAAACCCTGCACGAAATTAGACACATCGTACTCTTCATCATACTGCTGTTCTGACCATAGCTCTGGCAGAGATTCAATGATAGCATTCATAGACATTTGACCACCAGCGCTCGTATTCGACATTGGCGCACCACTTGATCCAGTTTTATCATTCACATTTGCGTTGAACAAGTCAAATAACTGGCCCGTGCCCATCGTCTCCAACGACGCATTCTCCGAACTAACCACAGTATTCGCGGTGAGTATTTTGAACTTCTGCAGACCCATTATTTTTTCTTCGAGCGTTTTTTCAGTTATCAAACGATACACATTCACTACCTTTTTCTGGCCAATGCGATGAGCACGGTCCATGGCTTGTAGATCTTTCATTGGATTCCAATCGTGCTCAACAAATATTACTGTGTCTGCTCCAGTCAAATTTAAGCCGAGGCCACCAACCTTGTGTTAAAACAACATATGAATATGTTTAGAGGAAAGTGTGATTGATTTCTTGCTTACCTGTGTGGTTAGTAGTAGCACATCGATACTCGGATCGGTGTTGAAGTTATTTACAATTTGTTGTCTTAAGGATGCTGGCACGCTGCCATCCAGGCGCAAGTACGTAACGGACGGCAAGTGTTTGCGCAGCAAGTCATTCTCGACAATATTTAACATAGCTTTCAATTGACAGAAAATTAGCGCGCGATGCTGACTGACCGATTCCGTCTGAACACCAATGCCGCAATCGAGCAATAGTTGTCTAAACCGCATGAGAAATGGATAATTTTTTATTACATAAATAACAACAATTAATAAATATTAAATACTCACTTCAGTGCCGGTAATTTCGCCGAATGTTCGATGTCATCCAGTGAGCTTTGCTGTTTCTGCAACTCCAACGTTATCTTCCCGTACTCCGAATGCTTTGGCGTCAACACCAGTTTCGGATGATTGCATACGTTCTGTAGATAACGCAAATCATGGAAAATGTGCGCTTTTTTGCTAATGCTGTCACTATCGCCCAAACTCTGCAGGCAGTCCTTCCAATGAGAATTTAAATGTGTACGACTGAAGTCCTCATACAAACGTTCTTGCAATGGACTCAATTCGCACAATAAGTCTTGGGTTATTTTCGGTGGTAAATCAGTCAATACATCCTCCTTTACGCGTCTCAACAGGAATGGCAACACCTGCCTATGTAATGCCTCCATTGCAAGAACGCCGGCTTCCTGCTCTTTTGAGGAGCTCTTGGAATCGCGAGAAGCAAGTATTGGTCGGCTGTAGCGTGCAATAAACTGCTTCTCAGTGCCAAGAAAACCGGGCATGAGAAAGTCAAAGAGTGACCACAGCTCCAGTACGTTGTTTTGTATGGGAGTACCCGAAAGTATCAAACGATGCTTAGCTTTGAGCGTCTTAATAGCCTTCGAACTTTTGGTTTTGCCATTCTTTATGATGTGTCCTTCATCCAGTACACAATAGTTCCAGTGTATGGTGCTGAAAAAATCTATATCTTTGCGTACTGTATCATATGATGCCACAACCAAGTTGCATGCACCAATTTGGCAACGCAGTTTTTCACGCCCAATGGGCAATCCCACGTAATGTAGTGGCCTCAAAATGTTCGACTTTTGTATAAATTTTTCGATTTCGTATACCCAATGGCCAGTAAGAGTGGGTGGACAAATCACCAAACTTGGCAGTGATGTGGCTTTGTCTACTTGACGTTGATAGTGATCGCCGGCGAGTATGCAAATCGTTTGCAATGTCTTTCCGAGGCCCATGTCATCGCAGAGTATTCCATGCAAATTGTATTTGTTAAGGAACCATAACCAATTCACGCCCGCCTGTTGGTATGAACGAAGCTCCACGGAAATTGTTACCGGTACTTTGTAGTCGGGTATACTTTTTGGCGTGAAAAGATAATCGAGAAATTCGCGATCGCGTATCTTACGCTGTTGCAATTCTGCAGAAGGAATCTCGTTTTTGATGCATTTGCTGCGCGAATCTAATGGCATCAGCTGAATGAGTGTAGCGAAACAATGGGTGGAAAGCAGGCGCACAGATTCATCTGGGTCACTCATGCAACCTGATAAACAAAACACATTATAACAGAAAAGTTAAAAAAGAGTCAAAAAAAAGGGGGGCGCTTACCCAACAATGGGACGACTAGAAGCACGGTATAAGGCACAATACACAGCTGCAGCTTGTCTACCACACGTTCAATTGCTTCAATCGCACCCTGGCGCTGGATTACATTCTCAATGTTAACCAGCATACCAAGTAGTACATCCAGCACAAAGTGCATGGTGCGCACCAAATCAGCTGCTGCGAGGGCTGCAATACAACGTGCGACCATGTGGCGTACCTAATTCCCAATTAATAGAAGTCAATAAATTGAGTAAAGTAAATTTCTATAAACACAACTTACCGCCTTCAAGGGATGCGTGATGAGCACACTGAAGTGTGGCAGCAACGCGAAAAGCCGCTTGAGCACTTCGTCTTTTGCTGAAGCATCGCTCGCAAAGTGCAAAAAGTGTGGCGCTACAATTTCAATCAACTGCAGTGATGTGATTATATCATTTGTTTGGGCTAAATCTAAGGGTACATTCGATAAAAGTTCCATATTTGGATAATTGTTTATGAATTGTTCAATTTTAGTAAATAGAATATGTTGGAAAACTGGTATCTTTGAGAAAATATCCATCTTAAAGCCTAGGCAAATCTTCGATATGGCACATGAGGCACCCATGCGCTGAATACGGTTCTGCTTCGCTTCCTGGAAGAATTATAATTGGATAAAATACAAGTCAAACCAAAAATTTAGTTTAAAAGCTACTTACCAGCGCATTTACGGCATTGGTGCCATTTTCTGCTGCGGCAAGCGTTTCATTTAGTGGCGGCCTGCCAGGTCCACGAGGAGCACTCGCAGCAACGCCACGGTTACCAGTAGTACCACCAATTTGTATATTATTTTGTTGTAGACTTAAAGTTAAAATGCCATAATATACACAATTGTTTGTGACTGCTGCCGACTCAGGCAAGGGAGTCTGTTTCAATGTCAATGGGCTTAAAATCTAAAAATCATACGAAATTTGTAAATGTGTATTTTATATATATTTCCAATTTTCACAATCCGTTGGCGTTACTCACAATTTTCGGTGTAAACTGAGGATCGCTCCTCAGTAGCGTACATAAGTTAGTAAATATTTTACTATTGGGACTAGGATTTCTATCACACACTTGATGCATTAGCTGTACTAGGAACTCCGCCGAAAGATTTTGCAACAATTCGCACTCTTCCCGTTTTATTGATTCCATGAGGGGTTTAACTATCGGATTAAGTTTCTCTGGCAGACATTGCATACCTACAATGGCAGCAGCTAATGCCGCTTGTGCGCTTATGTTGTACGCGCACTGCTCCGCTGTAGTCTGCGCAAAAGAGTTTTGTAAACCGCGCCTACGCTCTTCGAGTGTTTCCAACAATTTCGGCTTTAGCGCATACTGATTCAAACCCTCTGTGAGAGTGGTGGCAATGGCTTCAATTTGATCCAATGTGAGGACGCGCGCATTGTTGAAATCGTTTATGACAATTTTATATTGTTTTAGTGTGGCAATGAGATCATGAGCCTCTTGATGAAGTCTAAGTGAAAGAATGTTTTTGTTACCATACATAAACACTTCGTTTTACTATTTGCATCGATTAAAATACCTCGTAAATGAAATGGCTACTTCGTCATAATATACATACTCCATGACACATGTGAGGAGTTTTTCAGCCAGTTTGGGTGCAGCCATGTGCATTGATGGGTCCAGTTGCGCCCAGAAAGCAATGATTAGACCTATAACAAAGTGTTTGTAGGAAATTTAAATAAAATAACAAAAAACATTAACTTCGGCTTTACTCGAAGCTATAATAGCCTTCACAAGTACATTTCGTATAGCAAAAAAGGATATAAACCGATCTTTATATCGATTTTGATTGGTCAGTTTCTACAATAGCTATGTATATGCTGAACAATTACTTCGGTTATTACTGTTGCATCGTCTAATAAAAAAGTTTTTTTTTACTAAATCGATTCAGCGCGTCAGTTGTATACAAACATTTCTTTTATAAGTTCTCCGACATTTCCTTCTGAGTGTTACAAACTTCGTGGTAAACTTAATATACAAGGGTATAAATATTATTGAATCACCAATAAAGCTTACCACACA
Source organism: Bactrocera dorsalis (assembly GCF_023373825.1). Taxonomy (NCBI): domain Eukaryota; kingdom Metazoa; phylum Arthropoda; class Insecta; order Diptera; family Tephritidae; genus Bactrocera; species Bactrocera dorsalis. The sequence continues at coordinate 94,759,762 of NC_064304.1, read as the reverse complement.
CAATGCGCTGCACCGCTGACCGTGAATTTAAATGACCTAACAGCACTTTGGTATAACAGTCCATCGGTGATTCCATATTAGGTGTATACGCCACACCGGGAGCAGGTTGCACTAGATATTTGGAAAGTGCGCCCAGTACTCGAGCTGCTAGTACACGAGCTCGGATCACATTCCGTTCACGCACTTCCAGAGGTGTCCCTTCACTGCCACCAAGAAAATACCTTTGCGTTGCCGGTGTGGAGTCAGCACCTAAGTCGTCCGTTACGCGTTGTGTACGTCGACGGGGTGTTCCAGGCGAGTTTCCGTCAGCTGACATAGCCGGAAGACTTTGTGGCGCTGCTGTGGTATGTATTAGTATGGAGGAATCGAAGGCTAATCGCGCTGGCTGCATGGCTAAGCAAATCCACGACGACACGATAGGGCAGGCCGCATGCAGCAGTGCTCCCAAATCAGCGTTAAACAAGAGATTGTTCCATACTTTGCACGACATCTCTTGTATATCGGGCTGATGTTCGACTAGAATACGTTCATAGATGAAACGTAGGGCATCCTGCAAAAGCTTCCACTGCCAATCGATAACACCCAAATTTAAATTCAATTTTTTCGAGTCGAAATTAATGGCAATTGTAGTGGTTTCAGCACTTGAAGATCCCTTATTCGACATAATTACACCATTGCCATTATTAATGGAAGCTGAGCTTGTGGTGGGCACAACGATGGTCGTAGCTTCAAGCTTCTCTTTACTTAGATTGCTGGCAGTGAGTGTTTGAAGCGTAAGCAAAGTAGACTTGCGCACCGAACTGGTACTATGCGAAAGGAAGGGCCACAGTCGTGGTATCAAAGTAGACATTGGTTCCATTCTTTTGAAAATAAAGAGAAATATAAAGCATATGATGAAATAATAAATTAACACCTTGAAAAGCACTCACTGAATCCAAGAGCCGGCATTTGGCAAGCACAAAATCGCAGCTAGCAACCCCATGAAGCTGTTGCACGCACTTGTCAACTCATCCTGATCTAACAGCAGATCCCACAGCATCTTCACAATCGACGACACCTGCACAGGATTCAGCAATTTCGGTAGCCACGTGGCGATCGGTATCAAAGTCGATGCAGCAACAGCGCCCACATCGTCGACTACATCGAACAGCGCCAGCAATATATTACTTATGGTTTGCGGCACATAAATCGGCAATAGATCTTCACGTACTACAAAAACATATTTCAAGCCTAATAGGCCACCGTGACGCACCTCCCATTCCTTTTGTTTTAGCAATTTCATCAATAGTTGCACGATTTGATGCACTTGCTCGGCATGCATGTCTTTGACGATGGTACCCAAAACTTGTGCACATGTTTCACGTACTGGGGCCACCACTTGGTCGGATACAAAATCGCCGAAGCGATCTAAACAAAGTACGCAGAGCAAACGCAAGGCTGCATCCTCCATCCAGAGATTATGATGCTGCTGGATTTCCTCGCGTGACATACCGATTGCCTTACCAGCACCGTTGCAATGATTGTTAATTAGTTCACGCAACGCAGTCGCAGCGCCGTGACGTACCTCCCAACGTGGATTGAAGAGATCAACGTATAGGCGTGCACAAAAATTTTCCAAGGGCCAACTGACGGCATCCACCCACATGCCAGTCGCATCCGGAACGGGATCTAATAATGTATATAAAAAAATCATTATGTATCACAACAATATTTGCTCTATTTTGCTTAGCAACACCAACCATTCAACGTGTAGAAAACCTCCTGACGTTGCAGCGAATCTGCTTTCATTTTCTTGTGCTCCGGTTCATCACTCACACTGGAACTATTCTTGCAGGTGCCCAAACCGCTACTTGTACTGCTATTGCTGCGGCTAAGACTATTAACGGATGCGCCAGAACAACCGCCACTGGTTGTGATATTAATATTTTGTCGCGCTTTTCGTTTAGCTCGATTCATTTCTCGACAACTCAATTGTTGCCCATTGGAAGGAATTAAATGTGAATTGGGCTTTATGTTCAGTATATCTTCAACGGGGACCTACCGAAAACAAGAAAAAATAATGAGTTGACAGTGGATTTTTAAAAAAGCTTAAAATTTTATATATTTGCTTTTAAAAATCAACCAAAACAAAAAAAAACCAAAAAAATCATTAACTTCGGTTGTAGCGAAGCTGGAATACCCTTTAGAAATAAAAAAAAAATCCTATTACCGATCTAAACAGGAGGAGTGGCTTTTGACAATTTTTGAGGGTAAAAAATATGTCCTGCGTGTATGTTTATAAAATTGTACTTCTCATACCATACATACCTTCTCTTCATTGGCATTGTATGAGCTGCCATTATTAGAAGGCATGACATCCTCATCGGTAATCATGTCCATTAAATTAACGCCCAATTTAGACGCCTGTGTCAGACCTAGTTTCTCATTCAGCAGTGCACGTTGACGACTCAATCTCTCTGAAGCTGTGGCATTAGCATTTGCCGCACCTTCATTTGTCGACTTCGTCACATCACTTTCATTCAAATCGAATTCAATGCCCTCGGAGCCGATAAGACGTGCGCCTTTATGTAATATTTGCTCCAAATCAAATTCCGCAAACGATAACAGGCGTTCACGCTGCTGCGCATCACGACTGCTGCTTTGTTCACTGGATGTTGTGGCGGTCGTGGCTACTGACTGGCAGCTGTCATCCTCACCACCGCCAGTGGTGGAGCCTATAGCTGACTCATCGTCAATATCCTTCTCTTTCTTAATGACCTCACGCTTTATGGTTGCATATAACTCCGGCTTCCAAGCGGGCACATTTTGCAAAATCGCTTCGACAGCTTGTGAGGCAGCTATACGCGTATCCCACGAAGTGCTGTGTAAATAGCCAATTAGACGGTTCAGCAACGCATGCAGCTCGTGTGGGTATAACTTCTGCACTTCTCCAATTTGTTTCGCTGCAGCACGACGCGTTACCGCCGATGACCCAGACTCCAACAATATAAAAAGGCGATCCAGCCTGCATTTGGTTATGAAAGAAATAGATGTAAAGTACAAGTCAAGATTTCAATATAAAAGCCAAGGAATTATAAAGTAGTGAAAACATACAGTACAGCAAAATATGATTAAGTAAGGGTTATTTTAGGTTAGTTCCATTTTCGTACTTTATGTAATGTGAATACATAATTTCATATGTACATATGTAACACTTGTATAAAGTACATACTGCTCTGAGCATGGTGTTACACGTCAGAAATATTCATATTTAAGTTTGCACAGTTGCTGGCTTTGTACGAATTTCTATTTTTGTATACAGTATATTTTAAAAGTTGTTACTAAGAAGTACTTACCGAGATGTCATTGTTCCCTCTTTTTTTGCTTTTTGTGAGGATATCAGAACAAAATGTACTCGATTTTATCGGTCTATACTTCGGGCAAATAGCTTGTGTTGTTTCGTTATAGCGATAATTTCAAATTCCCCTAAGACGTTCTTTGGTTTTTGGCCAGCCTTTACTTTATTTATTTCGTATTTATTTATGTGCATGTGCATATGTTTGTATATGTCGGCAGGGCAAAGTAAATATTTATGTTTATACAGCTGCAGGAAAATTTATGTCCATACAATTGGTATATGCCAATTCGATTCGGCGGCGTTGATGGCAGATGACTTATTTTCTTATCCTCGTTCTTGTGTTATAATCTGCAATATAAAAAATAATGTTGCTAAATGTCGTGTAAAGTCAAATTTAACAAGAACATATAGTGAGAAATTTAAAGCATTGCTTCATGAAGACTGCGGTCAAACACAAGAAAATTTCGCAGAATCTTTGAGTTACTCAAAAATTCTTTATTCTCATCAAAACGTTTAAAATCCGTCGGATACATTCAAAAGCAAGGAAAATAGGTGTCATTTTTATATTGAATTAAATTACGGGACGTTGAAAGACTACATCGCATGTGAGAAATGATGCCTGCATCGTATTGCGACTGGTCATGAAAAATGGATCCATTGCGATAACCCTCTACGTAAAAAATCATATGTGACACCTGGCCAACGAGCCATATCAACGGCAAATAAGAATATGCATGACGCAAAGTTAATGCTCTGCATTCGGTGGAATCAGAAGGACGTGCTGTATTATAAGCTTCAACAATATAGCATGATGAAACAATCAAATTCAAGCGAACATAGCCGAAAAAACTCAAAATTTGCGATAAGTCATGGGACAATATTTTTACATTATCACAACGCTCCATCTCATGCTTCTAGACCCGTTAAAATTATTTGGAAAATAGCGGCTGAGAAGTTTTGCCTCACCCACCTTATCGCGCAGACCTTGAACCTTCTGACTACCATTTTAATTGTTGAAGCACTTTTGCCACTTTGATTGAGGAATCTTCAAAATATTCGTTCGATGTTTTAAGTGCTCTAAATGCAGTGGTGAAGAGATATCCGCCTTCGGTGGTTGGTTTTCCTGATCTGGCAAACAAATGATTGTGTACCATTCAGATTCGGCTCATTTGGAAAAATGTTGTTCACTTTCGGGCTCATACGCATAAATTCCCGTTTCATCACCTGTTGTGATAGATGTGTTTCGTAGCACAAATTGTGTGAGATCAAACTAAAAAAAAAATTCTATATTGAAATGGTCATGCAAGTCTCACTGATGCCTATGGTTGTGTAAATTTTACGATAAGCGAATTTTGAAATACTACTTTTTATGAAATTCGTCTTGCAGTGACCTAAAATAGGGCAATAGCGCTCATATGTCAAAACATTTTGAGTATGAATAATTGAAGATATTTTCGATTTTCTTCATTTAATTATACATATCTAATCAATCTAATGAACAAAATCAAAAATATCTAATTTTACAATACAGTTGTGAATTCCCAGATTGCAACACTGGGATCGCAAATACCGAAAAAGGCGATCTACCTATGTAAGTAGTTTCCAGTTCCTGATATCTAGGGAAACTCTTAATAATGGGTGATTCAAGTAGAGGTATTTTTTTCAATACCCAACAGATCACGCATGAATCGTGTCAAGCTGTCATGTTATTTTTGTTTAGTATTGTATTATACATATGTATTTATTACGAAAGTTCACGTTCGTAAAGATTGTGCTTCGCGCGCTTCGCTCAACTTATAGTCTATATAATCGGCCTACTGAGGGTACTATTCGCAACACCATCACCCATCTTGAGACCCAGCATTCAATATTGGATAATATTCGACCAAAAAGAACACGTCCAGCACGCAGTGGAGAAAATATAGAAGCCGTAGCTGAGAGTATACACGAACACCGTGAAAATCAAGATTTTAAATTCAAAGCGTACAAAATACAGCTTGTGCAAGAACTAGAGCCGTTCGACCTTCCCAAGCGAAGCCGCTTCGCTATATGGACTCTTGAAATGTTCCATAAAGACGTTTTCGAACCAAACTTTATTCAGCGATGAGGCTCATTTCTGGTTCAATGGGCATGTAAACAAGCAATATTGTCCCATTTGAGACGAAGAACAACCTGAAAAGATTCAAGAATAATTGGTCCATATATCATCAAAAATGATGCCGGTGAAATTGTCATGATAACCGATGCCTGAAACTGAAGCTCGTGATCTCGATATAAAAAATTACACGTATTAATCTCGTTACAGAGATTTAAAGCTAATCTAATCTAATAGAAATCTATCTGTGCGATTATGATTTAGCGCCATCTGTTTGTCAGTAGGAAATCTATCAAAGCTGATTTTGACACTGGTTGACACTGGAAAAGTGAAAAAATTAAAAAAAAATTAAATTAAATTAATCAAGTAAAATAAAATTCAAAAAACAAATAAAATTAAATTCAATTAAAGAAATATCAAGTAAATAAGTGAATATTGCAGAAATTAACAAATAAGGAAGCGCTAAGTTCGGAAGCAACCGTACATTTTATACACTTGCAACTTGCAAGAGTCAAAGCCAAGATAATACTTTAAAGGGTAAAACCAATCATATAGAGTAAAGTCAGCCGGATGATCGAAAATCCTGAAATTAGTTAGCTAAGGGCTAAGCCAAGTCTTCAATCAAATTTATCTATTTTAGGAAAAAAAAACATTGTATCTATAACACGCTGTCTTACTTTTCTTGGGATAACTTACATATTGGTCGATATATGCGGTACAAGGTCACCGGAAGTTCGAAAATCTTTATTTAAGTATATGGGGCTAAGGAAAGTATTGGTCCGATACAATGCATTTTTGACAACCAGCCATACCATTATAAGAGAAAGATTATCTCTTAATTTCTGTTATATATATCACACATTGACCGACATTTTCGATCAGAAATCAACTATAGGTACCGGGGTCTAAATACTCGATACCTAGGGGCTTGGACAGTTTTTGTTGCATTTAAACGATGTTTGGCCATAAGGTCACACACACTAAAGACATTATTTGGTTCTTGATTTATGTATTGGAAATTGACGAATCAAGTGGAATTTAAAATTGTGCTTTATGGGTAGCTGATGTTCGATTTTGTTCATTTTCACAATTTTACATAAGAATGTAAGAATAATGCCACGTACCAAATTTTGTCAGTTGGTCGGGTCCCGAGATATGGGATTCCACCAAAAAGTGGACGGCACCACGACCATCATCCAAGCTTCACACCTACCCCCATAAAGCTCTCCCATACCATCTCGGTTGTAAAATTTAATGTCCCTGGCCTATTTAGTTATTGACTTAACGCGCTTTTACTATTTTTTAACAATACCGTTATAGCGGTGTTACCCTCTGATTTTATCCACTTTCACACTATTGATATACATATATATATGTATATAAATATGTACAATAAACTTGTTAGAGGACGAGGCCATGCCCACTTTTTCAAAAATCCGATTGCTACTTCGATCCTCTGTACCAAATTACAGCTTTATATCTTAATTTAGTGCTTAGTTTATATGTTTTCAGTTAATGGCGATTTATTAGCGCGGCAGTGGTCCGATTACGTCCATCTACGAATTCGAGTAATGTGAAGAGTGACAGCCGAAGCCGGTTCTAATAGAGTTGTGGCGAGATAAAATGGCACAGCTTCGATCATCGGCTAGTCAAGCTAGCTGGTTTATAAATCTCCAACAGCAGTGTGAACAGTCTAGATTCGTGAATAGATTAAATGTTATCTAATCACTTCAAATTTTTGGTGGGAGCATGGAGTAAAAATGGATTTATTATATCGCATAGTAGACGTTTTCACTCAGAGTTCCTTTTAGTTGTCATAATATTTGTGTCAGAAATATCGACGGCAAAGGCTGAGGTGGAGATTTCCACAACATTTATTGATTGATGTTATTATCTTATTTACATATGTCCAATATACATACGTACGTAGATTGACAACATAAAATAGGAATGAAATACTTACATTATTTTCGATTCATACATATGTAGCGAAACAGCTTCAGAGCACAAAACAAAAACTAAAACCAAGTACCAATATGTATTACTTATACATAGAAGTAGTAATCTTTCATAATCCATTGCGTTATCAGCCGGAAATGCATGGTCTAGAAGTCGATTTATTTTTATTTTACTTGAATAAGCAGATGAAAAGAAAACACAAAATATAATATAAAAGCTAAAAATCGACAACCAACAACATACATATTTAAAGGCATGTATAGATACAGTGAAGTTAAAGAACTATGAATTATATTGTTGGTGGAATAATATTTACTCTTTAAGGGTGGGGTAAGAGTAAAGCTTTTTCCCATTTTTTTTTTTTTTGTCTTAAATGAAAGCATAATCTCAAGAATGTTATTTCAGATAGTTTGGAGCAAAATTGACGAAGTTACGAGTATTTTTATACCTGTCTTATGAACTAAACAGCACATTTCAAAACATTAAAGCTTTTTCTCCATATCTTAATTTCAAGTCGGTTCTCCTCAGAACTTCAAAATTAGTTCCCCGATCGTTTTTAAATTTTTTCGAGGTAACGCTGGATACATATCGCTCATTTGCTGCAAGATCGGCATAAATCAAAAAACGTGATTTTTGAGTTAATGCTGCAGAATAGTTCGTTATATCATACTTCATGTTGAGTGAAAAATTCATATGAATACCTCTTATATGCTCCGCATGAGAAGAGGTGTGAGGTTGGAGTCACCGTGTAAGGTTGGAGTCATCGTGTAAGGTTGTAGTCAGTTGAAAACTTTAAACGCGTTTTCTGGAGAATCGATTTTTTTGACTTATGCCGGTCTTGCAGCAAATGAGCGATATGTAGTTTTTCCAATTTGTTATTAACTTTTTTTAAATTTTTTCATAATATGCTTCAGAGCAATCCTTCATAAAAAATATATAAAAATGTGTTCTTTACAGGAATTATGCTTAATCTATAAGCAGCAGAATCTCTATATAATTAATCGAGAGAGCCTACTCTATCAGCCAAAACTCAAATAAAACGCGGATTTGTCGATTCCTATTCAAAATACAATTTTTCGGTAAAAAAAAAAATGTGCTTGAAAAGAAAATATCGATGATGCATATAAACTTGACAACATTCGGCGACAAAGTATCAAATAAAAACGTGGATGCGCCGAAAGTTAGACTTCTTTGTTTGCATGTTAAATAATAAATTAATTTTAAGTGTTAGTTTCTATTGAAACTTCCAATCTAAATTTGTGATGATCCGTACAATTACTCAAGTTGTCAGTTTTGTCAGAACAATCTGAAGAGTCGTCTTTGCTACTTTTTATTCTGCATTCATACATACATATGTACACGCAGTGTCAACAAATAATGTAGTTTAAATTCGCAAGTGGTTAGCAAATGTTGATGTTTCTACGTATAAATTAATAAAGCATTTATTAGTGTACAATTCTTGTTCGAATATAATTTTAAAGGGAGAACTTGTAAAAATTATCTGGAAAATTGATTTTTTTGACTTATGCCGGTCTTGCAGCAAATGAGCGATATGTATGTGCTATGTACAAAAATTTAAATTTAAGGCAGATTACTGAATGGCTTTATTGATTTGATAAGGAATTTGTTTAATGAAAAAACTATATATTCCAGCTTCTAAAAGGATGTATGGTTAAAAAGGGTATGTTCGGATAGAGGAGGTTTTCAAAATATGTAAATATTCATACATAGTTGACGCTGACTTTTAGGTTTTAAGATATTTGCATTTAAAGTTTAAAAATTCAACTACCTAAAGTCCGTGTTCCTCCGATGTATAATGAATGTCATACTTATATTTTTCATTTTTATATTCACTAACTTCCATTTATTTTATATTAAATTGTGCATAAATAACTTTTTTTTTCAATATTTTAACGCTGAAATCCGGGGATGCTATCCTAAATCTCAGCCTTTTAAATATTCTCTAAAGTATTTTGGGCATTTATTTATAATTTAAATATTTTATTTATAAAAATTTGTAACACTAATTTGGCCGGTATTGTGCATTACGTAGCCAAATTTCTCATTGGTGGTGCATTTGACTGCCACCGTGACGTCAGCGACTTACCTTGGTGATGCTCTCTTTTTCTCTATTTTGCTGTTAGCTGAGCGCGCTGCTTCCATTAACGTTCTAATTTCTTCACCTCGTTTTTACACAACTCTCCTGTATATTCCTTTGTTTTTCCGTTCTTATTTAACGCCTTTAATATGTTAATGAAAGCCAAAATTCATTAAACCTACAAGTACCTATTGGAAAGTACTTTATTGCTTTATTATAATGCTATTTTGTGTAAAATTTGCAAATTCACTATTTCATTCTGCACTGTTCTCCAAATTGAAAATACAGTTCTGCCTGCTTCGCTGCCTCAGTTCGCTTCATTCGATTTTTCATTTATTCGTGGCTGCTCCACATCAACTTCTCACATTTATTTGCACTTCAAGATATCAATAAATCAACTCAGATGCATATATTTTCCGACTATAACTTCATATTATTATTTATAAATGCATATGATTATCAGCTATTACCATTTTCTCAGCGCTTTAATTTAACATTTGGTTTTTCACTATACACATCCACTTTTTCACTATTTTTTTCCGATTTTTTTATTTTTCCTGGGAAAGCCATCTTGTCGAACGCTCAAATTTATACTGTCAGCGTTTCTTGATTGGATGGGCGATTTATTGCGGCGCAACGTCGTTGATGCGGTCGTTTTGCGTGCGCTGACTACAGATGGTTGTGTGTCAAACAACAGGGTTGATAAAATATCTATAACTGTTTTGAACTCAGCTAATGTAAAGAAATCACAACCTCTACAAATAAAATTCAGTTTTATCGATTTTTTTTACAATTTTAATAACAATATATTGGATATAATATTAAAATTTAGTTTCTGCATAAGTGCCATTATTTAAACGATTTCTTCAGAGTTAAAAGGTAGCGGTCTTTGCCAATGCGACTCTGTTTCGTTCTCTCTATCTGCTATCATTCGTGAGTGCTTCTTCTTCCGCTTGTATTTTGTGGTAGATTTTTTGTTGTCTCTTCTGTGCTTTGTCGTACAAGTCGTGAAAATTGTTATAGCTGAAATATCTGCATCAGTAAATTTATTGAGAGTTTTTTTGTGTATTATAAAATGAATACGTTAGGTCCAAAAAAGGACGGAAGTCCTAATGTGGAGTTCTTTCAATCTCCAGAATCTCTACAAGGATTCGAAACAATCCGCCTATGGTTACAGAAAAATTGTAAAAAAGTAGGTACAACAACGCGAGTGTGATCAAAAATGGCGCTTCGTTAGCTCATGCACAGATATTGATTTAACTATATTCATAAATTTTTGTTGTAGTATTTGGCAAATAATACCGAAACAATTACAAGAGAATCGTTGGCGCAGTTATTAGTACAATTTCTACAATATGTGGAGGCGAAATTGGGTAAAAATGCACAGGAGCCGCCGGCAACACGCATTCCGGTAAGTGCCCTATATACAGGGTGACCACAATCTTTTGCAACTAATTTTTTTCCTGTTTTATATCTTATAGATGCGCTTATTTATGGATTTTAAACCAGGTGGTGCGCTGTGCATCATATTTAGCACAATGTTTCGATTTCGTGCTGAACAACGCGGCAAAAAATTTGATTTTTCTGTGGGTAAAAACCCACCGCGCAAAGATCCAAACATACAACTACTTATTGATATCGAACAAGCACTCGTCGAGGCAAATCTTTACCGCATTCATTACATATACATACGACCGGAAGTAAACAAGGAATTGGCTCAGAAGTTAAGAGATATATTAAGTACTAGACGTGTAGAGATCGTAACCGACGAAGAAGAAGCTACACACATTATATACCCAGTTGTTGATCCACATCCTGACGAATATGCACGTCCCCTTTTCAAACGTGGTAATCATGTAATGTTACATTGGTATTACTTCCCGGAATCGTACGACTCATGGGCTATTAACTCATTTGATTTACCGGAATATGTACCGGAAAACCCGGAACAACCAGCAGAATGCTGGCTGGTCTCAGCATCTTGGATTTTAGATCTAGAGCAATATAACGAATGGATGACTGAAGAAGACTATGAAGTAGATGAAACGGGCAAAAAGAAAACGCACAAACATCGTATGTCGGTTGATGATATAATGTCGTTGGGTACAGATGAGAAGAAACGAATGTCGGGTGGTAGTGGTGCAACTACCAAGCAAAAACGGCGCCGTTCACCTTCTCCAAATACATCCAAGCCAGGCAAACGCAAACGCTCTCCTGCTGTACTACATAAAAAAGCTCGCAATGACGAGGATGATGAAGATTTGACTCGCGATATGGATGATCCACCGGCAGAGCCAAATGTGCAAGAGGTAGTGAAATCATCAACGCTACAATCAACTGCTAGTCCAGCACCGGGAGGAAAATCTCGAGCAGACAATGATATGATGCCGATTAAAGGTAACTTTATATCTTTAAATACTAAACTGAAATGTTCGATTCCCTGCAAGAACAAATATACAAACATAAATGTACCAAAATTTCAGGCGGAACCATGACCGATTTGGATGACGAAATGACGGGAGGTAGTGCAGTTCAAGCTCTATCTACAGGCGATGGTGAAAATTCTCAAACTGGTAAAACTAGTGATAATAGCAATACACAAGAGTTCTCTTCCTCTGCTAAAGAAGATATGGAGGACAACGTAACTGAGCAGACACACCACATCATTGTACCCTCATACTCTGCATGGTTTGATTACAACTCAATTCATGTGATTGAAAAGCGTGCCATGTCGGAATTTTTCAATGGCAAAAATAAATCGAAAACCCCTGAAATTTTTATGGCCTATCGTAATTTTATGATTGACACCTACAGGTATTAAAAAAATAATAATAATTTGTGCATACATCGAATAATTTTATTTATTTAGATTAAATCCTACCGAGTACTTAACCAGCACTGCCTGTCGCAGAAATCTTGCTGGAGATGTTTGCGCTATTATGCGTGTGCATGCATTCCTAGAGCAATGGGGTCTCATTAACTATCAAATAGACGCAGAGCTACGACCTACACCCATGGGACCACCGCCAACTTCTCATTTTCATATATTATCAGACACGCCTTCTGGTTTGCAATCTTTGAATCCACAAAAAACACAGCAGCCATCAGCAGCTAAAGCTTTGCTTGATTTGGATAAGCCAAAAATTAACAAAGATGGTAAAGAAGTCTCAATAGAAGGAGATAAACCGGCGTTGTTGCCGGGTGGTATAAATATTAAAACTGAAGTTTTAGAGAATGGTACCAACACAGGCCAACAATTCGGACTGAAACTTGATCAATATGCAAAGAAGCCTGCGGCAATGAAGAATCGAACTGCAGCTAGTATGACGCGTGAATGGACAGATCAAGAAACATTGCTTTTACTCGAGGGCCTCGAAATGCATAAAGATGACTGGAATAAAGTTTGTGAACATGTAGGAACGCGCACGCAAGATGAGTGCATACTACATTTTCTTCGACTACCTATTGAGGACCCTTATTTGGAGGATGATGGAGGATTTTTGGGTCCATTAGGTTGTCAACCCATACCATTTAGTAAATCTGGCAATCCTATTATGTCTACAGTGGCGTTTTTAGCTTCAGTCGTTGATCCTCGCGTAGCAGCAGCTGCTGCAAAGGCTGCCATGGAAGAATTCGCCGCCATAAAGGTATTCACATTAATAATCATTTAAGTAACCGGTTAAAATATTTTATTTTAGGACGAAGTACCCGCTACAATAATGGATAATCATATGAAAAACGTGGAGAAAGCGTCAGCTGGTGGGAAATTCAATCCATCTTTCGGATTATCCAATACCGGCATTGCCGGCACCGGGGCCGATAAAGAAGATGAGGATGCTCATGCAGTAGGAACCGGGACTGCGACCATGCCAGTTAACACAGGTGCGGTAGATGAAGAAATGAAGGATGTTTCGAAAAAAGGTGACATACTTATAGTTTTTGTTGTTTTTATATTATTTTATTTAATTTCTTCCAATTACTTGACAATTTACAATTTTCATTGCAACCTTACGGTAAAAATTTGTTTTTCTATTTTTCTGCTTTATGTTTACTCATCAATATCTGCATCACGCTCAACCCATTGCTCTTGTTTCTTATGATTTTTTCCGTGTTTCTTCAAAATCTTGCATGATCAATATGAACTTTTCACATTACAACATATTCAACAAAATTACAGACGAAAATAAAACACAAACAAATGAGGCTAATAAGACAGAGAAGCAAAATAATGAAACAGAATCTGAAAAGAAACCAGAAAATGATTCCAGAAGTACTATTATACTACATTTACAAAATTCTATATATATACTACCCTCAATTTCACTTTCGGTTTCCTTTATAGATGGTACAGAAAGTAAAATTGAAGACACTAATGACACAGATACAACATCAAAGGATCCTGATATCGTCAAGCAACAAATATTCAACGAAGCTAACGTTCAAACCGCTGCAGCCGCAGCATTGGCTTCAGCAGCTGTAAAGGCCAAGCACTTAGCCGCCTTGGAAGAGCGTAAAATTAAATCTTTAGTCGCATTACTTGTGGAAACGCAAATGAAGAAATTGGAAATAAAATTACGACATTTTGAAGAGCTGGAAACAACGATGGAGCGTGAACGTGAGGGATTAGAGTATCAGCGCCAACAGCTTATAACCGAACGCCAACAATTTCATTTGGAACAATTGAAAGCTGCAGAATTTCGTGCACGCCAGCAAGCTCACCATCGTCTTCAATTAGAACAGCAATGGCAGGGAACTACTGGCGCAAACGCCACAGGCAATGGTACACTTCCTGGTAATTCGAATTCAACACTCGGTGGTGCCAGTAATGCGCCACCTACACAAGGCCATCCAATAGTGAGTGGGGCTAGCAGCGTGACCGCCGGAGGATCGCTAGCAACAAATATTAGTAGTGTTGGGTCTCAAAGCGCAACAGCTGCGGTTCAAGGTGGTAGCACACAAACATCTATTGGCAGCACCTCACAACCACCTACTGCTGTGCCGCTGACTTTACCTGCAGCTATCGCGCCGTCTGCCCAACAACAAGCGCCAACTCCAATGGGTTTGTAAAGCAAATAATCATTAGTAAATAAAACGTTAACCGACTTGAGTTTCTTAATCCACAGATACTACCACAAATGCTGGTGTAATTCCGACATCTAACGTAGAGGGAGCTACAATTACGGGCCAGACAATTTTGTCACCGCCGAGCGGGTCAACAAGCGTGCCATCTGCAAATGCACAGCCGACAAATATACAACCAACTGGTCTGTCTCAAGCAGTACCACCATCATAAACTATACATAATTTTTCCCATGAAATTCCGATAACACTATATGATCTACATTAAGTTATTGCTTACAAATACTATATAACATTATGTTTTAATCGTAAATGATTTTATATGTTCTTTATGATTTTTATTTTTAAATAATATTTGATCAAGCATGCAATGTTTGCATCTAGAAATGATGAACTACAACATTTTGGTGTAAAAAACATACGCACAATGCTTTGATAGGTATACATATAATCGCCCGGTAGCAGGTAAATTTACTACTTAAAGGAGGGCTAATAATTGCAACTTCATTGGAATTTTGTGAAAACAAATAGAATCACATATATAATTATCATAAAATTATGATATCAAATAATCTCAATAAAAGTCATATGAACATCAAAATTTTAATTAAAATCTTTCCTAGACTTATTGCTCTCTGAAACAATAATTATACTCTCAAATGGATATAGGTATCAATTATGCCTCGAAGTTTGTAAAACCCAGAAAGAAACGGAGGCCAATAAAAATACAGTTTTTGGAAAAAATAGTAGGGGACATCAGCTTTATTCCGATATTTTATGGCACAGATTTACAAATATGTATTCGTCCAATAGTATTGAAGTTAACTATAAACTAATGTTATCAAATAGTACTTTAAATAACCATTCATTAAACTTTAATAGTCTTTGCATCGCGCTAAAAAATATTGATATAAGGTGCACATGTTACGTTTGAGCTGGAAAAAATAATTTGGTTGTTTATTAGTTTGCATATAAAAATAGTAAGATCGCAACGAAAATTTCTGAATTTATTTTATATTCAGATATCGCTTGCAGTCTGTCGCGCTCTATGTGTTCAGCACTTTAGACCACTAACGGCCGGAACACATAGAACGCGACATCTGTCAAATATTAACGTACACACGTTCTTAAGGACACAGTTATTGAGACAGCTGCACAACTACATAACTATGTCCTTAGGAACGTGTGTATTATAATATTTGACAGATGTCGCTTGCAGTCTGTCTGTCTGCTCTATGTGTTCCGGGCGTAAAGCAGACATACCCATACATATGTAGTCCTATTAGAGTGGTATACCCTTCAGTGGTAGAACTGATGAAAAAAGTCAGACCTAATGTAATTATATGTACATATGTAGCGCAACAATTGTTTCCTTCACCAAATTATAACAATTCCAATTGTAAATTGGAAGGGAGGTTATAATTAACGGTATATTAAAAAATATACAAAAAATATTTAATTTTAAAAATTTCACAATCACTTCTAACTATCTGATAAGATAATCTGAAGAAAGCAGCTCTATGAAAACACATCGTCATGGATAGTACATATATATACACACATACTTATGTCACACTCAATACATGTGCATACGGTATAAGCTCATATACATTTGTATAAATAAATGTGAATAGAGAGTTCGTGCTTCTACTTTGAACCGGTAGCCGAATGTTGTCATGTATTTGTTCTGAATAGCCGCATTTTTAACCGCTTTGTTAACAATTGTCCATTCTCGACTATCATTTCATCCAGCTGTTTCCATTTGAGAAGAGCTCGTCGTAATTACTTTCTAAATCATCTTATATACTTCTGTAGTGGAATATGTCGTCAACTGAAGGCAAAGTATGTAGATTATTGTGAAATTCGTTAAAATGTAGGGAACGAAATATATAATTCATTTTAGAGAGTACCATATGTTTTTTTTTGCATTCATGCAATGTGTACATATGTGTTATAACGTCAATTTGATAATTTCAAGGTTATCACTTGTAAAGCTGCTATTGCTTGGGAAGCTAAAAAACCGCTTGTCATTGAAGATGTGGAGGTAGCACCACCCAAATCGCACGAAGTGCGAATTAAGATCGTCGCTTCCGGAGTGTGTCACACCGATGCGTACACTTTAGGCGGATTTGACCCAGAAGGAGGTTAGTAGAGCACAAAAATGTTTAAACTTGAAAGTCATCGTTTTTTCGTTAAACTAGAAACATGAACGTTTTTTTTTTTTGAATAACTACTAAAATAAACTTTCCTACTTTCCTTTAGTGTTTCCGGTTATACTCGGGCATGAAGGTGCTGGCATTGTGGAGAGCGTTGGCGAAGGCGTTACTGCATTCAAGGCGGGTGATCATGTTATTCCGCTATACATTCCACAATGTAACGAGTGTAAATTCTGTCGAAGCAACAAAACAAATCTCTGCCAGAAGATTCGTAGTACACAAGGACAAGGTTTGTTACCAGACGGAACATCACGTTTCACATGTAAAGGAAAGAAGGTATTTCACTTTATGGGCACCTCTACGTTTTCACAATATACTGTGGTCGCAGATATTTCACTTTGCAAGGTGTGTTAAAAAATTTAACCAAAATTCGATCCAATAATAATTTTACCCATAATTAGGTTGACAAAGAGGCACCACTTGATAAGATTGGGCTTCTGGGTTGTGGTATTCCTACTGGATATGGTGCAGCTATTAACACTGCCAAAGTGGAACCAGGTAGCATTTGTGGAATATGGGGTCTAGGCGCTGTTGGGTTAGCAACTGCTATGGGTTGCCGAAAAGCTGGTGCATCTAAAATTTACGGCATCGATATTAACCCCGATAAATTCGAAGTTGCGAAGAGATTCGGTGTAACGGACTTCATCAATCCCAAAGATGTGGCCGATAAAGGTCCAATACAAAATTATATAATAGACCTTTTAGACGGTGGTTTTGATTACTCTTTTGAATGCATTGGAAACGTAAACACCATGCGTGCTGCTTTGGAGGCGACACACAAAGGTTGGGGCACATCTGTTGTTATTGGTGTTGCAGCTGGTGGCCAAGAAATCAGTACACGTCCATTTCAGTTAGTTGCTGGTCGGACATGGAAGGGTACAGCTTTTGGCGGTTATAAAGGTTCAGATATGCCAAAATTGGTACAAGAATATTTGAGTAAAGAATTGTTAGTTGATGAATTTATCACGCACACTATGGATTTGGAAGCCATCAACGAAGCGTTTGATTTGATGCACTCCGGAAAGAGCATCCGTTCAATTGTAAGATTGCAAAAAAATTAAGAGAAAATGTGTAATAAAAGAGAAATAACTATATCAAGAATATAATTGTTTAACTCATATATTTAATGGTGTTGTATATCTTACCTCTTTTTAAATAAACAAGTTACAATTTTTACTTTGCATATATGAATATAAATCCATTTTTTATAAATATACAGATACACATATGCGAATAACTCTATTTTACAACTATTTAAAACAATAGTAAAGCAAAATTAGGCGTCAGTCAAATTGTTATATTATATTCTGCATAATTAATGCAATAACCTTCAATGGAGCAAGGGCTTAAAATGCTTCTTGCATTCTACGCTGGTGCACTTGCTGTCCCTCATTTCTTCTTTGTGGTTTACTGCCTAGCAATTCTTCCTTGCTACTACTCCGACTGTCACTGCTACCGCCAATCTCTTCTATTTCAGAGGCGTTGGATTTGTCATCCAGAAAGCTCAAATCCTCATCATCCCTAAAGCCGCTTTTTGACTCAATAGCTTTACTAGCTTTGCCTTGTAAAGTTTCAGTTATGCGCCCGTATTTTTTACGCAAATTATGCAGCCAAGTTGTGTCAGACCAGTGATACCAACTGAGTAGGAATATCACCAAAATGAAGAACAAATTGGTACTTATTGCTGTTAAAGAATTGAAATGGTAAGTTATGTGGGCAGACCAAATTTAATTCAAAAAATATATATATCTTACCAATTACAGCTGACAGTATTGGCCAATTGTACATTATATATCTCAGCCCAGTGAAATCAGCGACAATATGTAATGAAACTGTGTAAAATTGTATTTTTTGTGATTGAATTTCTACGTAGACGTCAGTAATTGGGTGTTGTCGCTCTTCTAAATAATTCGCAAATACTTCTACAGGCACACGTTGGTATTCTTCTTTTAATCCGAGCACAAACAATGGACTGAGTGCCCATGTGCTAATTGTACGTATAAGTGGGGAGCGGTAGCGCATCATAGCTGAGCGACAGGATTGGCCACGTAGTAGAGCATTGGTGTCGCGCATTTCGCCGCAAACCATAAACATACCTAGCTCTAAATTCTGAGGTGATTCTGGCATTTCAATCTGCACCACTACACGATAAGCTTGGCCAACCATCAATAGTTGTTGTTTCTTTGTAAGCGAAACATGTGCGTGTGGGAATGTACATGGGGTCGTAGAATCCAAGCAAGACCTGGTAAATATTTAAATAACTTAAGCTTTGTAATTGAATATTATGCTTACTTACTTGAATTGCATGTGAACTGGTCTTGTATGTGAAATAGCCGGCATATACGTATAATAGAAGGCTACATACATGAATACTGCTATCCAAATTATTAATACCACCGCAAATGCAATTAATCCCAAACGTAGAACTAATTCTTTCATTGTGCCAACCTTTTCATCAGCTCTGCTCTTAATACCATCGTATACATTGTATCCTACCTTGAGTGCCGGACGTATAAATAAACGCCGCCCTAAACCCGAAGGATCAAGGAGGAAAACAATGAATCGCAATATAAAATTCATTTCGTATATAAACGGTTCTAGTGAGAAACTATTGTTTCTTGTTGAGTGTAGATCCGTATGTAAACTTTTCGCACTACGGCTGATGTACAAACTAATTCCAGCTCAATTGTAGGCAATGCGGAAGTCTCTCTTTTTTACTTTGTGTTTTATGTGGGCGCAATACATTTGAGGTAGATTAGATTTTGGTAAGTTTAATTGTTTCGATTATCAAATATATTTTGCTTTATCAGCTAATTTGGACAGAGTACAAATGAGATCTTTCTCTTTGCAACTCTCCTTCGCCTAGTTTTAAATGCTTTTACACTTGAGCATTATGACTCAAATTGTTCAATATCTCAGTTGTTGGTTTTGTACATGTATTCCAAAGGTCGTTTGCAAAGTGCAATATGGTACATTTATGAAGGTATATATGAATGATAATTAACCGTAATAAAATTTTATCTGATTATGGTAATCGAAAAAAAATCATTAAAACCATTATTTTGTTGATAATATAGTATTAGTTAATTCAAAACAAATTCAATTTTTTACGCTAATCATCTGTGTTGGATCCAATATCCAATACGTTTACTTTTCACAATAAACAGGGAGTTGTTGTTAGCGTTATCACACAGAATAGAAAAATACAATTGTTCATATAAAGGGGGATCCATTTCGAGGTTCCCTACTTTTTTAAAGAAAAGACAGAAACTCCAAATTTAATGGTGAATGTTTATTATCATTCGAAAGAACATTTTTTGGCATATATTTTTTGAAGATTATCTCTTTTAAATATTGGCCTCGGTAATATCGTAAATGAAAAAACATTAAATAATAATTTTTACAAATACAATTTTACAAATCTATAAATTTGAATTTTTTGCCACGATCAGTGCATATTTGACCTAAGTCGAAGAGTAATTACGCGTTTATGAAGATATAACGCCGTGAGCTCCATGACAGTTGTCGGCGTTTACTATTTTTACGAATAATTTGAAATCGTATTAAACTATGTATGTGAATAAATATAGGTATCTATGTATGTTAATTCAAATAATGCCACAAATTAAAATTAAAACAAGTAAGGAAGGGCCAAGTTCGGGTAAAACCGAACATTTTATACTTAAGGTGCATAACGTCCACCTTAAGATCGGAATATTTTTGGGACAACTTTTCTATAAATGTTAAGAAAATAACACATTGCAACCATTTTCCGGTTAAAAAGCGGCCATCTTAGATGCCAATAGAAACTCAACTCCGGGGAGTCTGGGGTTACCCAGAAAACGGTTGCATGTGTTACTATTCTTAACATTTTTCCTTTGACGCCTCTCAGCTGTGGCATTGTTTACATGGTATCAGCTGATAATGCCTCTACTCCCATTTTACGTTAGTTGTCGTTAGTTTTATAACGTACTGTCAGAGATCTCTGCACGAAGCACTGAAAGTTATTAGAAACAGTTTAAACTTAAAAAAGTTGTTCACTCGGTTTTACGAAACCAAGTTAATCAAACTTTTTTCCAACAACTTTATTCTATTAGTTATGTTTGAGAAAAATGTAGAAACGTCAAAGTAAAAACGATAAAGTGGTTTTATTTGTAGTGGATCAAAACAAAAAAAAATATTATGTTTTAACCACATTTATTTATAAAATTAAACTTACTTACATACATACATATATTTATTTGTGTATATAATCAATGCATATCTGTGTATATATGTATATATCTGTAATGTGAAATGCGACTCTAATTAAAGGAGGTAATCGCAAAAACTTGAACAAAACATATAAATATAGTTAAATGTCAAACGTCAAAATCAGAATACCAATCGGTGGGTTGACTTTTGATGTTGCCTTTGATTTTTTAGCGTACTGTCATTGCGTTTAGCGTGTAGAAACACGAAGCACTGAAAGTTATTAGAAACAGTGTAAACGTAAAAAGTTATTTAGTAAATCATTAGTAAAAATGCAGGGAGTTTCGAGTTTAGTGAAAACAACAATTCCAGACTACTTGTCCAACTTACCAATTCCCGATTCATTCACCGGTTGGTTCAAATTGTCATGTAAGTAATGCAAATTTGCATACAGTTGTATACCGTAAAACGAAATGAGGTCAAATATTTTTTAAACTAATTTTAACATTTGTTGCACATTTTTCATATGTGGGCATTTCTGTCAACCACCACTCCACTCCTTGGTTTTCAATTACTCTCCTGTCTTTGCACTTAAGTTGCATTAAATGCTACAGATTTATATTTACATTTTCTGATTATGCAATAGACTTTAGAATCAAATACACTGGCGTAGGCAATCAAAACACAAATAAGATGTAAATAAAACATTATTTGAATGACAAATGCAGATAAGAATATCCATTTTTAAAAACCAATTAATCAATGTTGTTTTAAGTAAAATACGGTTTTGTACTTTGTTCCAACGGATCCGCTACCTTCGAATTGAAAGTTTTTAAACATTTGAAGTAATTTCTCATATATATCAATATGCATATGTATGTTAATTGGCGCAAACAGAGGTCAAATTAGTACTAGTTTTTATAACATAAACACATAAGAAATAAAAATAGGCTATACAATATACTAGCACAATTCTAACTTTTATTATTTTGTTTGCAAATAGTTAAGGATTGGTTGGCGCTCGTTCCACCCACTGCCGTTGTTGCTGGCCTTGGCTACGTTTCATATTTAGCATTTTGTCCAGCGGCGCGAAAGGGCTGCAGCGGCTCGGGCCGCTGTAATCAATCTATACGCAAATCGGAAGCGAAGGTAGTAGACATGATTGACATTGAAAATATTGCCGAAAAGGCAGCTTTTTGTCGGTGCTGGAAAACTAAGAACGTAAGTTAATCAGTAAATTTTAATTCATAATTATTGATGGCTAACAATTTTAAAAATGAATTTTGTAGTGGCCTTATTGTGATGGCAGTCATGGTGAACATAACAAACAAACTGGAGATAACGTTGGACCCGTTGTTTTACAAAGGAAGAAGTAAGGTAGAGCTCCGTTCGCTGTTATCGACGATAGCGGCAATCCACTGTTGTTGGTTTCATTGTGCCAACCGATACGATGATAAAATATACGGAGATATAGAGCATTACAATAATACTTTATTGAATTTGATATTAACAGTTGGTTTATTATTTTGATTTATCTCACTAAACGCATTTTTTTGAGCAGTAAAATTCTACCGATCCGTTATATGTCAAATGACTTCCCTGAAATGAAAAATACTTTAATATTTGCATTGGAAGCATGTTAAGCGAGCTAAAGTTATTCTATAATATTGATGATATGTGCTCCTTATGCAATAAATTATAAACAAATTACAAACACGATTTTTTTAGTCAACTAAACATGGAATCTGATATCAATTCGTCAGTAATTTTTATAGAAACTTAATAAATGAAGAGTTTTATTTTTTTTTTCAAATTTTTATTAAAAAGAACAGTTTTTGTTTAATATAAATAATATTTTCTCAGCTGGCTGTTTGAGTTTGCTGCACTTATAAAAAGAAACAAACCTACGAATGTTTATTATAAAAAGGCATTGATTTTCTTGAGCTTATAAATTTATTTTCAGGATGGCTGATAGGGTTTAGTCGGTTAACTTTAAATTAGGACACATTTGGTGAGACGATAACTACTTATTGATGCTCAAATCTCAATTACGTATGGTGTGTTCATCCACTTATTTGAAGATTTTGCCCTGGTTGAATTTGCGACCATCCTTATCTGTACCAGTCCATGAGAAGTACTGTTGCACCAACTTTTTGGTTTCTTCGGAGCTGGCGTCGAGTTTCTTCCACGAGTAGCAGTCGTAGTCAATTTGCCAGTCGGGTGAAAGAGTGAAAGCCAAATCTTGGCCGCGCCACACCCAAACTCCGGAGATGGTGCTGTTGTTGTCCTCGCCAAAGAGACATACTGAAGCAAAAGCTTGCTTACGCATTTTATCCAAACGTTGGAACATACCAGTGATGAGATTACAAGACATGAATACCTTGCTCAGCTCATCGTTGTATTTATATTCTCCGAACCAGATGGAATAGTTTTCCGGATCGAATTTTTGCCAGAAATAAGGAATGGATACAGACTCATCCTCGTTGGAGTAAGAACGTTTGAAGTCATCGAAGTTGAAGGTTCCTTTGGGCATTGCGTCGAAGGGATCCTTGGACTTGGGTTCAGCCAGAAGTGCTTCCTCAGCAGCATCTAATTCTTCCTTGGGTTTCTCCTCCTTCTTTTTTTCTTCTTTCGGCTTCTTCTCCTCCTTCGCCTTAGCTTGTTGTTTCTTATCGCTGGCACCGCCAGTTTTACCAATGAATTCAGCATATTTTTTCGGATCGAATACAAGCGCTGTCTCACACAAAGTGTAGTTCTTTACGACAGCCTTTACTTGTGGTTGATTGAGGATAGTTACGAACCAACGGTTTACATTACCGAATTCAGCGCGTACTTTTGGTTCCAACACATACTGGTACAAGTGCAACAGGCTGCTAAAGACGACAATGTCAGCTAGTGTGATACGTTCACCGACCAAGAACGTGCTATTTAACAGCTTGTTGTTCAACACACTCAGAATGGCGGTGGCGTCCTGCTTGGCGGTACTGTTCTTCTGTTGTGGCATAATGCCCAACAAGGGGAAGACCCATGAACAGGATGCTGGAACAATCTCATTGTCAGCATAAGATAACCACTGCAAGACTTCAGCCTGAGCCAACGGGCATTTACCACCGCGCAACTGTTCATTAGCTACATAGAAAGCTATGGCATTCGACTCGGACAAGTACTTGCCTTCAGCAGTTTCGAAAGCAGGCACCTGGAAAATTTGTATATAAAAAAAAAAGTGCGTATGAGTAACAATCCGATGGTGATGACGTGTGCACACGCAACTTTCTAAGCAAGTTGGTCTATACAGTTTACTTAAACATATTTTTTTCGATAATCAGCCTTACCTTGCCACTAGGGAACTTCTTCAGAAATTCGGCAGATTTGTTGGTCTCACCGAAAACGAAGTTTTCGGCTACTTTCACCTGTGCTCCAGAGTACTGGGCAGCGATGAGTGCCTTGTACGCACGGAAATTTTCTGGGTAGGTATAAAGCGTCTGTAAACAAAAAAATTTCAAATGAAATTTATTTATAACGAAATTATCAAGTTTTGCAGAAGCTTATTTGCTTTTTAAACCGATCGATGTTTTAGATATTTGCAAATAAAATTTGCGAAATTTTACTTACGCCTGTCGCCATGATTTCTACTTGCCGGAGAGAAGGAAGAGTGACAGTAGCCGGCCCGCCGTTGACATCTGTCGAAGGAATTTTACAGAATTTAGGAGCTGCCACTTAAATGTTTTTCAAGTTTTTGTTTAATTAAACTTCGTAGAATCTAAAATTTTGGGAGCAGTTATAAATTTTAATAAATTAGTAACATCTTCTATATTAAAAAGAGTACGCACTTAAATAAATTGTGACAATTAGAGACATGAGACAATCGTGACAAGCAGAATATATTTTAAGCCAACTGGACTAGGTCCATGTATTTTCAAATTATATTTTATGACTCATGTCGTGTTCATATATAATATAAATACATCAAAAGTGATAGTCAACGACTGTTAATATCAAATAAGTTTGTTATTAACAAGCAATGAGAGTTATATAGGGAAAAGTGTATGTTATTAATGGAACTGTAACGCAATATTTTGCAATTTCCAATTGGAAAAATATGAATCACCTTACATTTCACTTGAATTTCTTATCTGGTAACACTGCACCTTTCAAAACTTTTCCAGCTCAGATTTTTCACTCCAAGCTGAATTGTCACATTCCAGGGCAGCTAACTTAACGCCAATCTCGGAAAATTTCCTAAATTTGCTCGGCCGGCCCTACAATTTTCTCATATTTACAGCTTTCAACCATAAAATCTCAGTGTTTTTATTATAGATTTATGTTAAAGAATCATTTAAGTATAGGTAAAAAGAAATAATAGCAAGACGCAGTCTTGATGTTCGCTAAAAAGGCAAAAAATTGGATTGCTAATAAACTGTAAAGATTATTCGCGACGTCTGGAGTAGTGTCCATAGCATATATTTGTGTGCGGCGTGAAGAAACGGAAAAGGTGTTCGATTAAACGACATACGGGGAAATCAAGAAAAAAGCAGAGAAAGCGAGTAGGCGAATATTGTTATGAGTATTGAAAACTCTAGATTGGATAAACGGAAAATCGTTATTGCAGTTAGTTCTTGATAAATTGCACAAAACAAAGTGGAAATCAAAAAATTGTCAACAAGAATTTTCAATTATTAGACAATTTTTCACATGTACGAATATGCAATCTGCGGGTGGAACTGGTAAAATCATCACATGATAGGTGATGGTCCAAAATTATCCCGAACATATAGAATAGTGCAATTTACACGCCTGTGTGAAAAACATTAAACGTAGTAAATGTGTGTGCGTGGACAAATAATCGAACCCGAAGCCGTAGCGAAAAAATCGATTTGGTACAAATAAAAAACTATGAAAGTAGTAATTGCATGCAAATTTTAATAACAATTGAAAAATTATAGTCACATTCCTATCAGAGGAGCAACATCATCATAAGGAGATGCAACAATAACGTGAAAGTTTATTCGATTCGTTTAACAGACACATAGTCGTTAGACCTGCTCCAAATCTACGGTCAATTGCCGACCCAATGCGCTAATAACGAAAGTAGAGCCGCCAGCTGTAACTGGACATCTGCGACTACAGTAACAGTAGCAAATGCATTTCCAAAAGGCTATGTAAGTAATCGAAGAATAACAATTGTTAAGAAACTGTGTAAATGCATACGAAATAAAAAGTTTAGTGCGAATTGTTTGCAAGTGAAAGACGATATACAAATACATGCTAACGATCGCAATGGGAGGCTTACTAGATAACATATTAATATAAATAGACGATACTATACATACAACGTAAATAGGAAATTTGCAAAATCTAACAATATCAAATAACAACAGTAAAACTAATTTATAAAGCCAGCAGAACTTGAGCATATGCTTGTAGCAGTGATAGCGGCGGTGCTATTGCCAGCGATATACATGCGTATGTACATATGTATATAGCGACAGCGAAAGTAGCTACTGCATTACCTAACTGTTTCAAAAGCTTACGTATAATAAATATACAGTCTATTTTTTCCTGCAGCCGACATAATGTAAAGACTATTTTTTTTAATATATTTGCTACCTTTTGAAATATCAACTGCCTGATATACTTGTTTTGCCGTTGTATTGATATATGTATGTTCATGGTTTTTTCTGACATGTGACCTTCGATCCAGCAACAAATCAATAGTAAAATTGTTTTTGTCTTCCTACAAAATATGTTTATAAACCGCTTATGTGTTCTTCAGATTACCCGGTTTAAGTGCATGTTTGTGTGTGCTATCACAGTCGCTGCCGCTGCCTCTGCTACTGCACTTGCAACCTCCACGACACTTGTGCCCATTAAATGCACCCTCACCTTTTACACATTAGCCATTTGCACCCCATTTGTAGGTTCATATCAAGCCTGCGCATGCAATATTAAAATATACAAAACGTTCATAGTAGTGAAATTGTGGCAAATGTATAAACATATTTAACTTGTGTACTAGTTGTTAGTTTTAGTTGATGAGTATTCAGTGCCTTGCCTTTGGCCTTGCTTCGCCGGCGGTCACTCGACGTTCGGTGGCGGTCATCGTGCCAAACTATCAACAATACTTTACACACTTATGCTTTTAAATATGTTTACATGTTGAGTTTGTAAAGACTTATATCAAAAACTATCAATTATATTCAAATGTTTATAATACATTTTTTATTATACACTTACACTACTATAGCTGCCATACAACCAAAATTATGTCTTTGTATGGTAATTTGTTTTATTTCACGAGATAATATTATATAAGGCAGCAATCTCCAAAATTAATTCCGAGTACGATTGCGTAGGTCACTAAATAAATACATATGACATATGTTTTTTTCTTTTAAATCGCGTATGATTAAAATGTTCTACGGATCAGTCTGAACAACATTGCTATGCAACATGAGACAGAGACTTGGGTCTAAAATTGATTTCGAGTCAACGATTTTTGAGGTGCAATTTAAAAAGTCCGAATGATCGATTATATAGCAGATATGTGATATTCTTCTCCGATCTGCTGGGCGATTCCGACAAATGATCAATAGAATAATAGAGTATCAAACACATACATACGTATTAAATTTCATTCCGATATCTCAACAACTAACGAACCAACTTTTATAATCCCTATAAAACTTCATCATTCTAGTACGAAAAGCATCCACCCCCGCAAAGTGCTTTTGTTTAACGAGATTAAACAAATGCTGATTTGTAGGTGTTTATTTTATAAATTTATTTTTGTACAACTTTGTCAAGGAGATAAAGTATTAAATATTTAATATCTTTATCAATGAAACAGTTTATTTCTCCCATATCTGCTTCAGGATTTACCGAAATTTTTAGTTTTATATTTACATCTATTTTATTGCTTTATCCATCATGTTCATCATCTGCGAAAGCTAGACAACATTTCACTAAAATGTGTTAATTATCACTGAAATATTTCCATATGTACATAATGTTTATAAATAGTTATATATGCGCGTCTTAGCTAGCTCACTGAATTAAAAATGAAAGACGTATGTATGTATGTACATGTATGTAGATATATGCAAGTCTTCTATCCACTTATTGGTTGAAATCTAATAAAATATTTTACCGATATGAAACTTAAATGCAACAATAAATATGTCCAATTGTTTAATATGGCGCTTGTGTAAGTATGTAGATATTTTGGCATTCCTTATTATTGTTTATAATCATCAGTTAATGATTCATTGCTTTGCTCGCTATGTTACCCTCCTCACACCGCATTTATCACTCCAGCAAATGATGTTATTTATAGCGCGGATGTATGTGTTTGACTAGGTTGAATCATATAATTAATAAAAATGCAAAATAGTTAAAAAACGTAAATTACTCAGAATAATAAGAATGATAAAAGTCTTTGCAGGGTCTCCTTTATCACGAGCTACCAGTGCAACTGTTGACACACATACAAGTAGGTACACCCGTATGTGTGCGATAAGACCTTACGAAATTGATTATATTATTGATAGCTACATATACTTACATATGTTTGTGTCAAAACCTAACACCTACATAAATGCAACGATGTGGAATTAGTTTATTTACTGTGGGCAAATAATTTGTCCATACAGTTAGACTATATTTTCACTTTCAAAAGATAAGCTAATACATGAATTGAAAGTTTTATGATATTATTATGTAACATTATATTTACTAAATCAAATAGTACTTTTGTTGCTACATAAAAAATAGGAAACAAATTAACATACAAAATTACAATTCACATTTATCAATATACAATACTTGCATCTTTTATATTAATTTGTATATCGAATTGCCTTACAGTTAAGTATGTACCACAGTAAGTGGTCTAACGTTGATAAGAGGGAAGTGATTAATGCAGTCAGCAATGTGTTATACTGTGTTAAAGAGGTTCAGGTCGATTTAAGACATTATATTAAAGAAAGAGATAACTTGAAACTTGGAAGCCTTTTAGAGACGCCTTTCGCACTTTTTCGTTATATAATATTTTTTACAACACTGTACGCCAAACTTTCAGTACCGCATTAAGTATGTAGATACGTTTTGGTCTTGCTATTTTACTATCACATCTGTGTATGAGCCCTCCACTCCGATAATGGTCCCCAACATTCTTCCATTAAATAATCAATGATTACTTAATACATTTTGTAGGCACTTTGCGTACATATATACATATGTACATGAGTGGCGCATATCACAAAAAGGTGTTAAGTGTTTATTTATTTAACGTCGTTTTCTTCGACAAAAATAAAATAAATCAAAGCGAAATTCAACTGATAAGCGCTGCTAGTGTCAAAAATCTGCTCACATGTTCTCCCACTTGGAAATAATAGTAGTAAAGTTGGCGTTAAATGGGAACATTTGAATAAACCCAGTAAAGTTTGGATAGGCAGACGACAGTGGCACACGCGTTTCTTGGTTTTATACTTTTCACGCTTTTGCTAACAATATAACGGTCCTAAACAGTAAATTAACTGTTTCTCCAAAGCATAGACGAATTTGATTTTGGGATTTTGTGGGCAATGAACTGCTCCGGAAATGGGGTACAAAATGTGGTTTGTGGAATATTAAAATAAAAAAATATAAAAATTATATACATTAAGCTTCATAGTAATAAATAAAAATAATTAATTCATTATAATGTTTTGTTTTGATGAAGAAATGAATTGTACCGCTCTGCTTACAGGTGTTCAAAAAATGCCCAGAAATGCTGCAAAAAAATTAATTAACGACGAGGTGTGTCTTCCAATACAAACAGCTAAAATCGTAACAGAAACAATAATTCTTATAAGCCCTGAGACCGATATACAGCAAAACAATACACCAACAGAAAACACTATAACACTACAACAACAAACACAAGAACAGTCAAACGAACAATTAGAATCAGAACAAAAACAAAGACAAGAGGAAGTTAAGAGCAGACGACAACGTAAAAAACGACGAGGCAGACAGAGATCCAAGAAACGTATTATTCGTAAGACCAACGCTGGTCCAGATAGTGCCAAACCAACAGCCGAAATAAGTGACGAAGCTGCTAACAAAACACTCACCAATACCCGAAAGTACGCGTCTAGAAAACGCTATTCCCCACCATATTTTCCCACACTTTATCCCATTGTTATCGAAACTTGCCCAGAAGCGGAATTACAAAGTGTTAGCGCAAGCGGTAAATCGGGTATCACAGCAGCAGGTGGCACAAGCGCTGTTGTAGCGGGCAACGCTGTCGGTGTACCTCAGGCACGCCCACCAGTTGGCGCCGGTGGTAGACGTCAACTGCGTAGACGCAGAAGCGTCACCAATTTTACCAAACGCAAGAATAGAGCTAAAGCTAAAGCAGCGGCGGCAGTAGCAGCAGCTACCGCTCCATCCTCTGCGCACAAAGTTTACGTTAAGAGCAAGGAAACTGTTGAGCGCCTAGCGAGCTTACGTAATCGCAAGAAATTAAAGGAGCGCATTCAGGAGAAGAAGAAACAAAGCGCATTCGGAAGAAGCAGTGGTGACCTGCGGGTGAAAAGACACGCAGGTGAGAACATACAACAAAAAAAGTAATAATGGTGTTTAATATTAAATTATGTGGCACAATGGCAGTATAAAATAAAACATTTTCTAAACAATTTACCTTCTGTTGCAGCTTGGTTCAATTTAGATGAGGCGTTGCTGAACAAAATCGAACCGCTAGAAGTAGAGGTGAAAAAAGGTGGTAGCAAGCGCAAACGCGACAGCAGTGTTGCAGCAGCACGCAAGCGCAACAGCAACACACATAAACTCACACCGCCACCGGTGTTACACTTATCGCCGACCAGTTTCGATTTTGCTGCGCTCCATTGCATTGGCGTCCCGCCAGCGGCTGAGATTATCGCCACACCCAACACTGTTATAGCGCCGGCAGCTGATAGTCCAGCCAGCGCAAACCCACCGGCTGCAACATCACCATTTACAGTAACTGCAGATTTAACTGGTAGAACAACGCCAACGGCCGTAACTGGTGCCGCATCAACAACACCAGGTGCAACAGCAAGAACAACTTGCGTAACACCGGTAAGTAGCGGCAGCGTTAGAAAACGCCCACGCGGCATAATGTCGCTTTACGAGCGCCGCTACCAGACTGCAGACACGGACACGCGGGCCTCCGCGGGCGTTGTCACCAACGGTTATCTTAGCTCGACGCGCACTTCTTCCGCGTCATCCAGCGCCGTACATTCGGATACCGATAATACACAGGACATCACACAACAATACTATATGCCAGCGACATCAGCTTCCAACAGTGGGCTCGCCGGCAGCGCCAACAGCAGCAGCAGCGCTATAGTTGCCACAACTCAATTAGGCAATGGCAACACACTGAATCACGCGCCTTCCATGGCGACGCTCTGCAACATCGGTAACACTTGCTACCTAAATTCGGTGGTGTATACATTACGTTTCGCCCCGCAATTTCTACACAACCTTCACCATCTCATAGTGGACTTGTCAAGCATACAGCAGTGCATTGCGCGTCAGCGCGCAGCCAAGTCTTCGTCACTGGGACGCGGCATTAGCGCGGTGCAATTGGAAAATACGCGCAGTTTCAGCAGCAAAGACTTGGCAGCGCTCGAACAGAACGCGCTCATGAGTACGAGCGGCTGTGGCGGCGGTATCGGGCAAAAGAGCAGTCACCAAATGCTCACTGAGCGCTTGCATGAGCTCTATCAGTGCTTGCACCGCAATGAGGTGGCCGAATCGACGGAGCCCTTTCACGCCGACACACTACTACATGCTGTGCAGGATGTGAATGCGATCTTTGAGGGCAACCAGCAACAGGACGCGCATGAGTTTTTGATGTGTCTGCTGAATAGTATACGGGAAACTTGTCAGTTGCTGATTAAAGCGATCGGCGAATATCCCGATCTAATAATGAATGGGTGAGTGTGTGGCATAATTATTACTAAGCAAAAATTGACTTTAAAATGATAAAAAAAACTTATAATTTATAGTTACATACGCAATCCCGACGAGTTGGATGGCTATGCTAGCGAACGCGACACACAAAGTGGCATCACCGGTAACGCCAATAGCAGTAATGCGCTTGGTGCTGGTGGGTCTGCTGCTACCAGCGCTACCAATTCAACGCTATCTAGTCTAAGCGCAAGCAACATAACGAAAGCGTCGTTCTTCTCGCGCAAGTCCAAGCGAAAAGACGAATCGAAAAACTCCAAGAACACACGACTGCAGTCTCCACTCAAGGATGGGCAAAGCGGCGCGGGCTTGCAGGCAACTGCAAACAGTCTCTTCTACTTGAATTCAGTGGATCTTAGCGGCGCGGCGTCAACCAACACCAACGCGCTGGCCGCAGCGAATGCCACATCGGCGAGCAGTCCCAGCGCTGTAGTGAAAGGTGTCGCGATCTACACCACGGGCACTGAATCCAGCAGTGAACTCTCATCGCCGGTAAGCGCGTTGAAAGATAAAGAGCGTTTGGCTGAGAAGATACGCGAATTGGGTTTGGACTTCTTTACCGAGGACTTCGAGGGTGTTACCATCTCTACTACGAAGTGCTTGAGCTGTGAAACTGTGACGGAGCAGAAGGAGAGTATGATTGATATCGCGGTACCGGTGCCCATTTCCGGCTACGATTTAACCGACTATGCAGACAAACCCAGCTCGTTTATACAGGTGTGTTTAACTGCGACGTTTGTTTGTTCCTTATTTCGAAATATTTCTAATGTCTAATTTTTATACAGAATTCTTGTGTGACCCGTGAGTTTTTCCGTGGCGAGAATAAATATCGTTGCGAACAGTGCACCGGCTACACCGAAGCAATACGCTCCATTTCGTATGAAGTGCTGCCGCGTCTACTTGTCATACAATTGAGCCGCTTCTCCGGCGGCATGGAGAAGATAAACAGTTACATACCCACATCTTTCACATTGCAATGCTTCTGCGCGAAATGCTGCAAACTCAGCGATGCCAACAAGTTGCACATCTACAAATTGTACAGTGTGATAACGCATGTGGGCGCCACCATGTCTGTAGGTCATTACATCGCCTACACTTGCTCACTCGACTGGGCCAATGAGTATGTGAATTGCCCGAAAGATCGACGCAACGTCAATACCAATAATAGCTCACAGCAAATGGGCGCCCAGGCAAACGGCTTAT
Source organism: Bactrocera dorsalis (assembly GCF_023373825.1). Taxonomy (NCBI): domain Eukaryota; kingdom Metazoa; phylum Arthropoda; class Insecta; order Diptera; family Tephritidae; genus Bactrocera; species Bactrocera dorsalis. The sequence continues at coordinate 94,726,586 of NC_064304.1, read as the reverse complement.
CGAACAATAGTCTCTACCCGCTGGCTGGCGCGGGCGGTTCGGCGGCATCAGGCGGCGGCTCGACGCCCAACGAACGCAGCAGTCCCGGCATACAAGCCGCCTCGGCAGCGAGCGCAGCCGCTTCGGTGCTCGCCTCGTCAGGCTCCAGTCTGATGAAGAAGATGAAGTTCGGCCGCAGCAAAGCGTCGAGCAGCGGTGATATGAGTAAGAATATGAAAAATTTGAATGGCATCACCAGTAAAACGATTACGAATGGCATTGGCAAGCTAAGTATGAACACGACATGTCATAGTTTGACGTGTTGCGCGACGCGCATTTGTAGCGTGCAACAGCAGCAGCAATTGCAACAACAGCAGCAACAGCTGAGCGCCAGCAACAATGAGTTGAGCGAGGAAACGCTACAGAATGGCTCGAATCATGCGTCTTCCACCATGAGCATTAGTGGTAGCAGCAATACCGGCGCCGGCGGCAATGGCAGCGGCAGCGCCACTGGTAGCGCTGGCAGCAGCACAACCAGCGGCTATAATAGCTACCCAGTCGGTTATGGCAGCACTGGACGCGGTGGCACCAAGGTCAGCACTCTTGGCGGTTATGCATCCAGTTGTGGCAGCCTGTCGGCGGCGGGTAGCAGCAATGGCGAACCAATCTGGTACATGTGCGACGATGATAAAATTAAAGCGATGACACAACGTGAATTCGAGGAATTACTGTCTCCAGCGCGCAAAATCACAGTGACGCCGTACCTGCTCTTCTATGCGCGCTTCGATTTGCAGACATCGACGCCGTCTAGCGCTAAATCCAACTCGAATGCGCCGCAGCAGACCGCCTGGTCTAGTGAGAATTTGACGCAGCATCCAGTCGCCACAGCCGCAGCACTGCATAAAATGTGAGTAACGCTGAGTGAGTCGGCTCAACAGCAAATGCAGCTACAGCAGCTGGACCAGCTAATGGATGCGGTGGCATTGACGGCGCATATGCGCAAATCCAGACAGCATAGTTGTGCCCGTCGGCGCTGCAACTGCGAACAGGTAATTTAATTGGCGGTTGCGATGGCGCGGGAGAATGACAAACGCGCAGCGGCGAAACGTTATGAGGTGAAGCGTAGGAGGCGTCGCGTGCCAGCAAGCAGCGACCGCATTGTGGACATGCGTTGTAATGCTGGTTGTGAACGAAAAGGCTGCGCAACGGCCGCGTCATCGTTGGCGAGTACACATCAGCGTTTATTCTTCACGCCTGCATCTTTTCCCATTGTGATTGTGCTAATTTTAATTGTAATTATTATAGCAATTATGCTTATTTGTATACCGTATTATTATTATCAGCGTTATTTTAGTAAAAACACATACTAACACACACACACTCACACCCACAGGCGCGCATACATTGCAGTGAGCATTCAGTTTGTTATGATGGATGCGCAAATTATGCTAATTAAATAACATTTTCGCATTTCACAATTTCACTAAGCAATTAAATATTATTATTGTACGTGGTATACTAATGATAAGTGATATATTTTTGTTATAACCATAGTCTTTAATTACATACACTTCTTCTCTAGGTAAATAGCTAAGCGATTTTGGATTTAATTTCATATTTTCAGCCAGACAAGCAGGCAAATCTGTTTGCTGCGTTTACTTTTACATTTAAGTTACGCCAACCTGAGCGTGTAAGCAGCGTCCAGTCGTCGCTCGCATAGCTAAACATATATAATGTATTTACATATTTACCGTTTTAATTTTTCACTTAAACACTCATTGATAAATAATATATATAACCGTTCAACGCATTAATTCGGTTTGCTTATGTTGGAAAATCGGCTTCCTATCAACAGCTGGACTAGTAAATGTTATTAAAATTGCATGCATTTAGGCGCTGGGCATCTTCTTGACAAATTACAATTGTTCATTTGTGTTTTTTTTTTGATGTTGTTGTTATTGTTGTGACAACATGAAACGTTGCCCAGATGAATTCGCGGCGGGCTGGTGAGCTGCCGACCATAGCCGTGTAAAACACCGAGTCCATTCTGGTTTTGTAGACCCGATTGACTTATTATTATTATTTTTCCGGCAATTAGGCTCACCGCATATTTAGTTTATTTTTTTTCATAGCGCACTCACATCAGTATTTCAGAATGCATACGATTTTTTAAACCTACTTTTATTGCAGTTCTAGTCTTACAGCGCCTACTAAGTGCGTTGAAGAATTGTAAATTTCACTACTTTTCATTCTTTGCATACAAAAAGCGACAAAGTGTTAAAATTACACGAAATCGCTTAATTAAATTATACAAAGTATTTCCATATGAAAATAAAAACTTTATTTTATTATATAAAAAAAAACATGTTTGTTAAAATAAATGAAACAAGAAAACAAAAACAAATTGACTGATTCCTCCCATTTATACATATTCTTACGAACCTAAAGGCAATGCAAGAAATTAAAATTAAAAAAAAAAAACTAATCAATATAAACCCGATTGGCGCATTAAAAATTAAGTTTCTATGTTTACAAAAGCAAAAAAAAAAATACTACTTAAAAAGCCTTAGGCTTGTTTGTATTTTACAACTAATCGATAAGTTATGTTATAGAGAGCTGTTAAGAAATAAGTGAGGCAAAAATAACAACAAAAAAATATTACAAACAAATGTTAATTATTAAGCAAATTTCAAAAATAAAGAAACAGCATTATTAACTAACGAGAAGTTTGAACGTTTGTAAAAGTCTATTGTTAAACTTAAAACGAAAAAAAGGATTTTCCATATACATATATATTAATTTTTTAAATTTATGCTTTCTCATTTTACAAAGAAGTACATTTTACATATAAATTTTATTATTTAAACAAAGTTAATAAGTACTAACTGTGAAGTCACAATAAAATGCTTTTGGTCGCAAATCTAGTAAATAAGCATTTCAACAAATATTTCTTATTAAATTTATTTTCTTTATTATTATTTAGTTCTTAATATTATAATAATAAAGTTATTCTTTCCTTATTTTTTCTTTATTGTTTTTTTTTTTATTATTTATTACTGTTAATTTTTTATTAATATTATTTATTATTATTATTATTTAATATTATTATTATTTTTTATTACATCTCAGTTGTTTTTATTTTTCTTTGTTGTTTTTATTAATTTTTTGTTTATTGTTATCTTCTCTTTTCATTTATTTTTATATAGTTTTTTGTAGTTGTTATTAAATTCATTCCGGTGCCACTCTCTAAATTTGTTCGCTGTAGTTAAGCGGCTACAAAATTAGTATTGCCTTTGTTGGGTTTAAAAATAAATTTTTATTAACTGATCGATGCAGTATTGTGAAGTTCTTTTCGTAGCCTACTTTTAGGGGTAGCGTCAATAATTTTGATCGAGTAATTTATCCAATTGTATATTTCTTTTTAATTTAATATATTTTCCTTATTTTTTATTATATCTTTTTGTTGCCTCTTATTTTATTATATTTTTTGTAATTTTTTTAGTCTAGTTTAAAGTTTTTTTTTTACTTAATTTTTTCCCCCTAATATATGTACATTTTTTTTAGAGATTTATTTTATTTTTTAAATATCTCTTGTATATTTTTTGGTATATTTAATACTTTTATATATTAATAATAATAAAATGTATAAATGTTGTTTAATTTTATATTTTTTATATCTTTATATTTTCTTGTAACGACGTATTCAATTTTGGTCATTTAGTTACAAATGCAATATTTATGTTTTCTAATTTCACTTGGCATCCATTGCTGATTCCGTTTGACTCATTTTCAGGCAATGTTGTAAATTTAATTGAGTTGATTAATAAAAAATAATTATAAACAAACACATGAAAATTTTGATTTGTTTATAATTACCATCATTTGAGTTTCACTTTATTAATAATTTTTTTTTAATAATTGAATAATCTAGAGCATTATATCATAGCAAGCAATTAGAAATTCCGAATAAATAAAAAAAAAATAATTTAAAAAAATACATAAAAAAAATCGTATACGGAGAATAAAATTTGAAGTGTTTAAGAAACAATTACATTTATACAAATAATGGCCTATTCACATAATTTAAAAACACAGTTTGAAAAACATAATTTTACAGAAAAAAAAACAAAAAGAAAATTAAAATAATTTCATAAATCAAAAAAATTCAGAAAAAATTAAAACAGAAAATACAAATTTGGCAAAAATTTACATTTCTCAAAAATATGTCTTATTTATTACTAAACTTTATTTTAAGCCTAAAATATTTAATGAAAAGATAATTTTTTGTTTTGAAGAATGCAAGTTGCATATTATATATATTTATTTAATTAATATATACGTAACTTAGCTATGTAATATGAAATAATTATGTAAAATATTTTAATTCAAGAAAAACAAACGTTTATTCGCCATAACCAAAAAAAGAAAACCTCCCAAATGTCAACTTTTAGGAACTTTGCGGAAACTCAGTATTTTATTGAAAACTTTTACATTCTTCATTATTTTTTTTATAAAGTGAAATCTCTGTTTGGTTAAAAGTCAAATAATATTAAAACATGTATTTAAAAAAAAAAATTAATATAATTTTAAGATTTGTGCTGTATTTTTTTATTTTAATTATTTTTGCATTTTTCTTAAGTATGTATGTATGTATATAATTTTATTTTTTTCCAATACTGATTTTCTTAACTAAAGCTAGTTAAAACTGTTTCAAACCATTATTTGTATTATGCGTGATATTTTATAAAAATTGCTTTCGTGTTACATGCTTTCAATTTTTTCTAGTTCGTTCATATTTTTTTTGTTTTCTACATTTTTTAATTTATTCTATTTTATTTTTTTTTGTTATATTATATTTTTCTATTAATTTTTTGTATTTATTTTTTATACTTATTTTTCATATTAATTTTTTGTATTTATTTTTTATATTATTTTTTATTACTTTTCAGTTTATATTATTATTGTTTTTTTTTAGCTTCGATGTTGTTGACATTTAAACTAAGCAAACTTTTCGTTCTATTAAATATACTACGAATTTAAAGCGCTGATCCGAAACAATTATGAAATCAATTGTGTAAGAAAAAAATCATTACAGTTTAAAAAAGAGAATTTTACAGCTGAAAAGCATTTATACATACACAAAGCTTATATATGTACATGCTGCATTATTGTAAATATACATATAAAATAAACGTAAAAAAGGTTATAACAACAAAAAAGTTTGAAAAAATCTATAATTGTTATAAGCAACCATAAATACACTTGCAAATTGAAAGGCCTAAAATAGATACTAAGTGAAAAGCTCCACAACTTTACAAAGCCTATGCACATGCACATACATGCAAACATAAATATGTAAAATGAAGCTAACAGGCAACCATAACTACCATATATATTTGTTTTCCATGAAATATTACATAAAAATATATTTAAAAAAGTTACATGTAAAAGTTAAATCTAATAAAATTAGAAAAATATAGTAAAAAAGTAAAGAATACAATCTGTAAAAACACAACAACAACAAATTGCAACCGAAAATAGCTGAACATAAAAAAGCAACTAAAAAAAATTATGAAAAATTGAAATTGAACTTCTATCGAATACCTACTACATACACACATAAATATTTACAAACATATGTATGTATATGAATGTTATGTTATGCAAAATGGATTAAAAATAAAAATGTATAAACTTTCATACATACATATGTACATATTATTGCAATAAATATTGAGGGCAACAAAAGCAAAGCAGAGAACTGAGTGAAAAAAACTTTAGAAGAAGCTTCTAGAAGATCCATTTGCTTATTTCAAAACATATTGTTTTATATTTAAACTTAAAATTAAAATGATGTAAAATTATACGGAAATATTTTTTTGCAATTCATTTGCATACTTTTAGGCTGTTATGAAATATAATTTTAAATTACATTTGCTTGGCTTAAACACTGCGTACACTCGGCATATCAGTATACTGCGCTGGGATAAGTGTTTTGAAATAATGTAAATCCATATTTGTTAAAAAGTTTGCTTTTTAGGTTAGAATGATTTTTTTTTTAATTTAGTAGAAAAAAAGTAAAATTCTTTACCAAAATATAAGGTTTTTATAAGCGTGTATAACGCCTTTTAAATGGTAGTTATAAATTTTATTTTGTTTTTGAAGCTTTTAAAGCTTTATTGGAGCGAAATTTCGGAAAAAGCTTGAAATAAAACTGCATACATCATGATTCTATTATATAAGGCTGTGTCGATAGGCCAAAAACATCACCTTTGGAATCCATTACGGATATTACATGATCGGGCGTTTTCTTTTGTATTGTTTATTTGTTTTTATGTGATTCAAAGACTTTAATAATGCGTTTTTTGGGTGATAACTGAATACCAATAGATTGTAAATAACACAAATAACACATCAAAATGTAAACAGAAAATTCATGCGAAAAATAAAAATCTGACCTTGAAATTCTAGTTTAAAATACTTTTCCGTAAGAGGAAGTATGCTTCGTAGCGACACAACCTTATATACTTGAATATGACATATACACACTCGTGGCCACGCAAACCTTACCACTATATTCTTAACCTTTTTCGGACTTTTTCGTTCGTTTCGGATTTTCTTCAAATTTTTTTTATGTTTTTAGTAAGTATAGGTAAACTAAATTATATTATCTAATTATAATTATACGTAGTTTTTAATTTACTACGTTTAATGAGTAAAACATAAATTAGCTTCTCTGTGCTTATACAAAAGCGGCCGATTTTTTGTTCTTTAAATGATAGTGTAAAGTTCACTGTCTTTCAATTGATTTATCTGTAGCTGAATGTGTTTTGTTTTTAATTTTTTTGATTAATAACATGTCATTAACTTATTTCTTAATCAAAAGTTTCTACACCACAAAAACTACCGCTATAAAATGTAGTCAAATATTCACAATACTTGAAAATTTTGATAGGTAAGGTTTGCGTGGCCACGAGTGTATGCATATACGGTTCTGCATTTCGAGTCTTTCTTCTTCGTTCTTATTCATTATTATATAAATAATAAAAAAAATATTTTTCTCTATTATTGCCTAGTAAATAACATGAAATAGAAATATTTCGCTGAAAATCATACTCGCAAAATTATCAAAATGCAAAAGAAAAAGCAGTACATCGAATAGGAACACACACTTTTTTTAGTTATCTTCCATAACCCAAAAAAAATCTTGTTACATATACATACATACATAAAATACAACAATATTGTAATACATACATATGAGATACTAAGTAATAGTAAAAACAAAAGCTAAGCTCTGTTATTAGAAATCGTAATTAAGCAAAGCATTACAAATGAAAGCTGAAATATTTAAGAAAATTTATTAGACCAAGTCAATGCTGAAGGCAAAACAAAAAAAAAAAAACAATTTCCAAAATTGCCAATAAAATAATTTATATAAAATACGAAATACGAGAGAAAACACTTAAAAAATATGTAAAAAAGAAATAAAAAAATAAATAAAAAATAATAAAAAATAAATATAAAAAACACAAATATAAAAAATAACAGCAACATTATAGCATAAGCTTAAAAATAAAGTTGAAGTGATTTATTACTAAAACTTAAAATAAAACAGCAACAAATGGAAATAAAGAAGCAAGCAACCAATTATGTTACATTATATATTGTACAATAAACAAAAAAACACATATGCATGCATATTATTTAATATGAAATAAGTGAAAGCAGCATATAACAGTTAAATAATTAAATTATAAATATTAACTTATGCTAAAAAATATGTAATTATTGTTTACTGATTGCTTGTTTGATTGCGTGGCGCACCGTTTGATTGATTGTCTGACTAATTTAAGCGCTAAGAGCAGCTGTATTCACTTTCATTTAAGCTGTAAATAATATTTAGCATATATACAGGCGCAAAAGCTTGTTGGCGGCATGCATTTGAGTTTTTGCAGAATACAGATGCATATGTCTTCGGCTGAAATACACAAACATGCCTGAAAAATAAGCAAAACAGTTTAACGGTCTGTAATTCAAAACTGCATTAGCCTTAAAGCTTTATGAGTAAAAAAAATTCGCGTGACAGTGCAAAATAGTAACGAAGAAATTTGGAGAATAAATGTAACATACACACGTGGTATTCTTCAGAGTTATCGAAGAGTGAAAGAGAATCCAAAAGAAAGTGTTAAAATGTTAATAGTAACACACAGTAAATACATACATACATATGCATACATAAACAAATATACATCCATATATTGTATATATATACATATATACATGTATGAGAACTAGTTATGTGGGTACCATTATAGATACATAAATATATATATACATAATATTGATAACAATTATTATTATTATTAAATAATAATATAATTATTATGGAACAAAAAGGAAGTATGTAATTAACTGATTATGATTATTAATTCTAATGAAACATTGTACTGAAAGTAAGCCGATGAGAGTAAGTGAGTAAAAAATTGAAATAAAAATGTAATTCTTATTAACAAAATATCAATTGGGGCTTTTTAATGACAATCCTAAAGCAGTTTTGATTCGCTTGGAGGCAAAAATTTTCTAAAACTAAAAACTAAATAACTGTACAACATTCGTGTGAATTTTTGACTCACTTAGCAGAAGCTAAGACTAATGTCAGACTGGATGTGAGAGGCGATGCTATAGGATGCTGCCATTTCTAGCTATAAACCACTACATTTGTCTTCTTATGTAAATCGCTCAAAGTTGTCAGAGTAAGAGCGAGCGTCAAAACGACTTTCGGCGACCGCAAGAGGGCAAAGCCACAGAGCAGGTTGTGTAATTTGAACTCTTTTTGCTATTATTAGTCTTTGTTTTCTTCTTCTTTTTACTGTTTTGTATTTTTTTGTTATTATTAATTTACCAAAGGATACTTAATGAAAAAAAAAATTGGAATGAAGATCTGTTGCAATTTTATTAAGGATGTAGTCGAATGTCTTGCGCAGTTATAAAATGTATCTGGTCTCTAGAAAAAGATTAAAGTATCTTAAACTAATCACACAATATTTAAGGTTCGATTTTAATTTGTTTCAAGTCGGAAATGGTTATGTTATAGTGATAGAAAATATTTTTCAATTAATTTTGAGGTTAGCCGATAAGTCAATAGTAGATGACTGGATTTAAATCCGAATCCGTTCCCAGTTCCGGCCAAGTAGATTCAACTATAGTAAGAAGTAGCAATGAACCTGGAAAAATACGCTATTGAAAAGGGTGCCGGTATACCAGTATCTATCTGCACTTACATATGCATTATTTTCTCCCAGCTAAAAGATCGTTGAGAAAGCTTATGGAACGAGCTCATATAGAATTTGAAAGCTGGGTAAATAGGTGCAGGTCTCGGTTACTTGTATATTAACGAAATATTATGTACGACTAACGGGGATAACTATGAGCCACTGTCCCTCTATGTGAAGGATCCTACGAAATGTCCGTAAAACTGCAGTTGGATTGGAGCGTATTTATTTAACGCACTGAAGAAACCCTTTCAGATTTTTCTCATAATAGCTCACAGGACTTAAAGCTATACAAGTATAAATCTACATTTTTCCGACCTAGTTCCAATTTTTAAACCTTATCGGAGCAATACGGGTAGGTATACAGTACTTGTGGGTGTTAGGCAGAAGGTATTTTGAGCTGTATCTGAAACGCTGGCATTTATTAAAAGGTATAACTAATGACGACGGCATAATAAAATGTGAGAAACGGGCGAGTAACGACTTCGATTAATTTAAACATTCCAAATTCATGGTCCAAGGGGACCTGAAAGAATGGTATCATCCGCGTCAAATACTTTTTAGAACAAAATGTGTGTTACCGCAGCAAGGACATAAGCTCATTAGTCATAAAATGTGAAAAGCGTTCTGTTGGTTCAAAATTTCGAGTGGCTATGGACTATATTTAACTGGTCATTACGAATTGGTGCGATATTTAAAATAAGAAGATTCGATTTTTATACTATTTATTGATTTTTATTTCGGAAATATATGAAATTCTGTTCACTTAAATATTTTGTTCACATACACATTACGTCGTCTTCAAACATCATGAGCTGGTGATATTCTTAAATAAAAAATATGAATCCAGTGTATATTAAAAAATAATAATGCCGTAAAAGCTTCCACAGGGGAGCACATAAAAACTAATACATAATATTTATTGCCACGTTCTAAGACGAGCATGAGTTATTGCCTCTCTTAAAACTCGTCCACAGTAAGACGGCTACGCAGACGACGCGAAATTTCATTGTAATTGCGCTCCTTCCACTGTGCATTGATTTTGATCGTCTCCAAAGCCTGTTGGACACCCTGTTCGACCTTGCGCAAAAGTTGTTTGTTCTCTTCACAGAACGCACTCATCTTCTCATACTCACGTTGACTGCTCATTTGGCTTGCAATAGGCGTGAGGAGACGACGCAATTCAGAGCCATTCGGTTCAAAGCTGCAATGATGCGAGGAGGAGGAAAGTGAATAAATAGGAAAACACAAAATAATAACTATAATCAAATATTTACTATTCGTGCAGGAAATCGATATTGGTAATTAGATAATCGCGTGCTAAATGGAAGCCAACTTCACCATGTGCCACAGCGCCGAAAGCGAAAGTTGAATCCTGTCGGCGTATATGTTTGTCGCTGTCGAATGCCCATTCCAAATAGCGTTGTAAGATCCAAACTTCGCGTGAGCAACCCAAAGCTGAGATTATAGTACGCTTCTCAGCTGCCACGTTCGAGTTCTTATAGCGCGCCCAGAGGAATTGCCAATCATCTTCGCTGCCATGACGTATAGATGTGCAATAGATGACTGAACGCAGATCCTTCGGTACGGGGTTGTATTCGTCGGGGTTGTCTACGGCACGCCACTGCTTGAAATATTGCTGTGCACTTGGTATACAATCTTCGACTTCGAAGCGACAGGCCCAGTTGGCAATGAGCTCTTTGTGGAGTATGGTATGCGGTGCCGCTTTAATTTCATCAGTCACATTCAAACCGCCGAGGTACAGGTAAATGGGGGAGAGTATCTTGCGCATATATTTCTAAAATTTGTTTAGAAGAGATTTAAAGAGAGATTCAAAATAAAATATTTCTTATAAATGTCAAGCATTGTTAAGTACATAGTTCGTGAAAGTCTGGTAAAGAGTAGTGTGTATGTCATTTTTACTTTTCTTCAGAGGTGTAAGCTGTGTAGTATGTGTTTCTTACTACTTACAGTGAAGAAAAGCTGGGGACATGAATTTCCAATATTCAGTTTGATTTAATTATTCAGGGCAGCATTCCAAAATTTCAGTTAAAATTTTACACTTCGAAAAGATAAACTTTTGTATCACTAATCACTTACCTTAAAGTACTCGTACTCTGGAGTCTGGCGCAAAATTCTGTTCACGTCACGCAGATTATCCAAAGCTGCTTTCCATGGAATATACTCGCGTTCACGTACCAAATACTCAATCAGACGCATTGCGATATCATAATCCTGATCGCCGGTCCAGGCCAAGGTCAAAGCGTCATCGATGAGGTGTGCGCGATTGATCACATGGACTTTCCGGTAATCATCGCTGGTCAAAGTGTCGATCAACATATTCCAATTGCGTTCATCATACTTTACTTTATACAAACCGGACATTTGTACATTGAAAATGATCCATTCGTTTGCCTCAGGCAGATCCTTAAGAGTCTGAGTTACCGCCTCATTCATTTCATTGCATTGCAGCCAATTTTTAGGTGTAGTTGCATCAAAGTCAATCTCATTTTGAGTCGTAAAACTCAAGGGCACCCACCAGCAACTACGTTCGGCTTCACGTGAAGCGGATGTATCGAGTAGGTAACGAATCTGTGTGACCTTGGCCAATTTACGATCGTAATCACGTGTTATTGTAATGATTGGATAGCCGGTTTGCAAGGTCCATGAATCCATAATGGTTTTGATATCGAAAGCTTTTGGTAGCGTGCGGAATTTGTGAGCTGCGTCGGTAAGTGCGTACCATAGATCATCTTGCTCAGCATTGCCGTAAGCGTGTTTCTTAAGATAATAATGTAGACCGGAACGGAATGCCTCATCGCCGAGGAAGTGATGCATCATGCGTAAAACGGTGGATCCTTTTTTGTAGGAGATTGAGTCAAAGATCTCCGCAATTTTGTTGGTATGTGTGATCTCCTGCGAAATTGGGTGACTGCTCTTGAGCGCGTCAAGCTTGAATATAGCCAAAGTATTGTCGACCGACTCCTTTTCCAAACCACGCCATTCGGGATTGATGTGTTCAATACCCAAACTAGCTACATAAGTGGCGAAACCTTCATTCAACCACAAATCCTGCCACCATTTCATTGTGACCAAATTGCCAAACCATTGATGAGCCAGTTCATGCGCAATGACTGAAGCGACACGTTGTTTATTTTCCAAAGAAGACACATTCTCCGCATAGAGCAATGCAGTTTCGCGATAGGTGACCAGGCCCCAGTTCTCCATGGCGCCAGCGCTAAAGTCGGGTATAGCGATCTCATCGATTTTATCCAGTGGGAATTTGATATTGAAAATATCTTCATAGTATTGTAACACCTTCGGTCCCACATCGGCGGCATAATTACATTGATCGATGGCATCAGGGCGTGCCCAGGTGCGGAATTGCACCTTATTCTTCAAACTGGTTTCCGAATTGACATAAGCGAAGTCGTTAACGGTATAAGCGACCAGGTATGTCGACATAGGCACAGACTCTTCGAATTCGCTCCAAATCCAATCTTTTTTATCTGCCCTGATGGTGGTAAAAATAAATACAATAATGATAATTCTTGAAACACCAAGCAACACAACTTACATAGGACGTGTCTCTTTAAGAGGCATATTGCTCAAGGCCGTGTATTTATTGTGATGTCCGAGTATTACAACGAATTTCGCTTTGTAATCGGGCTCATCAAAGCAGGGGAATGCTAGACGCGCCGAAGCCGGCTCAAATTGTGTAACCGCAAGCCATCTAAAAACATCAAACATATTTTTATATAGAAGTTGTTTAGAGAGGGTAAACCTTGATGTATAGTCTTACGTACTTTGTCTGATTGCTCGCACGATCCACATACGAACTGCGATAGTAGCCACGTAAATTCAAATTTAATATACCCGAGAACGGTATGGTGAGTATGTATTCCTCTCCCCTGCGCAAGGGTTCGCACAAATGCATTATATAATAGTCATGGTAACTGTTCACCTCTGTGGAGCGCACACAATTCTTCTGTTCGCTCTCCTTGGCAATCAGATTGCGCAGAATAATTTCATTACTATTTATGGTGAGATTGAGCGCATGCAGCGTGATGTTGCTTGTGTCCTCCAATGCGATCAAATGCATGGCGACCTCACCGACAAATGTTAAGTTTTCGGGATTCTCGAGATGTGTGATCACATGTAGCGTGTATTTTTGTGGTTTCACGGATCTTGGTAGACGGAAATAATTGTAACTGCTAGCAGCTTGTTGCACTGCCGGCGACGCCGCTTCAAATTCCGCAGGGTTTGTTTCGGTAAAGGCCAGCACGAGAGAGGCTATGGCCATGAAGGTCAAGGCCGCGTAAGCATAACGTAGTTGTGATGCCATCTTGATTTGTCTCTGCGCTGGAATATGTATATAAATATTTTTTAATAAACAGATTTCTTTCATAATTTTTACGAAATATATACACATTTGTTTTGAAAGGCAATAAATTTATTTTGAGTTTTTAATACTTAACTGCACCTAGTGGCAGTTTTTCGTAAGCTCAAAAAAAATTCAGTGGTGAATTTTGAAACTCTTGGAGGGGACTGAATGCAGCGTGTGCCAATTATTTCCTTTACGGATGTTCAATCTCCTTTGTTCGGATTTAACTTATAGTGCTATCCCCTCAACCTTGTTCAAGTCCTTCAAGTATATTTGTGATATGAGAAAACATCTTTTCAACTCCCTCAGCGTTTTAAAATAAAAAAATCGAACTTATCACAAATCTGCTTAGGGGTTTTATTTCGCTATTTCACCAGGATGTATAAAAGTCTGAGGTCCAAGGTGTTTTTGATTGATCTGGCTAAAGCGGTAGTGTTGAGATGATTCTATCTCATATTCTTCCAAACAGCTAATGCAGTTGACAGCCGATAAGATATTCAATCTTACTGCATGAATCAAGATCGAACAGTGTCCAGTGAGAACTCTTACCAGTATAACCATTCAAAGGTGAGCCTTGCTAAGAGCAAAAAGTTCCCTAGACCACAGACCAGTACTTGCTGATTTGGTCTGAGGTCCAACAGTCCAGTAGTAAACCACAAGATGCCAACGTAGCTCCTACCTGAGGGCATATGAGCAGAGAAGATATAGGCTAGTTTCAACGACCTAGAGTGCCCAGGCTCGCAGTCATCTAAGTACCCAAATTCTGATGGCAACTTTTGCAGCCAGACACTTCGCGTCTTTGTCCACTGGTGATATATATCTATACAGCAAAATATTCAGTGCCATAGTTTGTGTGGTTCATGGTAATTTAGATTGAAAAAGAGAGCGAGATAAAATTGTAAATATATACATATGTATGTATGATTATAATATAATTAAAAATAAACAAATTATAATAAATCATAATTTTTACGAGCAAACAAAACCTCAATAATTCTATATATTTGTTGATTTTTGAACATAGACCGCTTTTAGATCGTATTTTCATTGCATACACCTAAGTATACAAACTCACAGATGTTAATTCAATTATTTCTTGCTAACTTTATTGCCAAATAAATTTTAAAACTCATGAATTTTCATGTCTTAATTAATGGCAGGCCTTAGAAGTAGTCGAAATGGTCAAGAGAGAATCTTGTTTATTATTAGTTGTAAATTTAACGTTGAAAGGAGAAATCGAATATTTTAAAAGAAAACCCAAACAAAAGTTGAAAATGAATGGACACTGTCACTATCGCCAAGTAGTTTTTACTTACAATAAATTATTATTCATATATGTATCAAATTTCTTACTATTTTATAGTTTTTATAATACTTTTTAACTAGCTTTAACTATTAATTATATCCACAATATGAGTAGGTGGACCACACATATGTATGTACATACATATGTATTTTCGTATTAACTAAAATCATTAAAAAGTGTAAATAGCTACAAAGAATTGATTTGATCGAACTTTTCGTAGAAAATTATTGAGCATTATATAAAATAATTTGCGAAGCAAAAGCTACTAATAATAACTAATAGCGGTAATAAATTTCTATTTCGAGTTGATAGCTGAGCATATCTCTCCTGCCTGCATATGTAGACCGCACAGCGGGTAAAGCTACTGTTAAAAATGCTACTGGATTAAAGTTGATTGAAACGTTCAAGGGTTTGAGAGAGAGAGAGAGAGGAATTTCAAGTACAATAAGTAAGGAAGAGCTAAGTTCTGGAGCAGCCAAACATTTTTTACTCTTGCGTCTTGTAGGAGTCTAGACCAGGGAAATACCTTAAGATGTAAGATGCCAACCAGATGATCGGAATCTCAGCAATTTAATATACATATATGTATATAACTTCTTCTTCTTCTTTACTGACGTAGACACCGCTTACGCGATTATAGACGAGTTAACGACAGCGCGTCAGTCGACTCTTCTTTTCACAACGTGGCGACAATTGGAGATTCTAAGCGAAGCCAAGTTCCTCTCCACCTAGTCCTTCCAACGGAGTGGAGGACGTCCTCTTCCTCTGCTTCCCCCGCGTCGAATACTTTCAGAGCTATAGTGTTTTTTCCTCCATTTGGACGAAATGACCTATCCAGCTTAGCCGCTGTGTTTAATTCGCTGACCTATGTCATTGTCGTCGTATAGTATATCTCATACAGTTCATCGTTTCACTGAATGCCATATCCGCTTGGCCAACGCACAAAGGACCATAAATCTTTAGCAGAACCTTTCTTTCGAAAACTCGTAACGTCGACTCAGATGATGTCATCGTCCATGCCTCTGCACTATATAGCAGAACGGGAATAATGAGTGGCTTATAGAGCATGTTTTTTGTTCGTCGTGAGATGCCTACTCAGTCCGCAGTAGCACCGGTTGGCAAGAGTTATTCTGCGGGGAACTTAGGTTCTATTAATAATTTCACTCCAAAGGTCATTGTAAAGCCTTACTGAGATAAAAAAAAGGTTTTTTGTAAAAGTATAGGCCTTTGGCAGTTCGGTGGCAGACGGATACATGTAGTGCCCCTTTTCCTATATTAACATAGCATATTTCAAAAATTTGTAGAGTAGGTGTAAATGGTGTCACCATCAAGTTCTGTAATGTTTTCGAGCTCTAGCTACGTTTTTATAATTCTTGTTCTATGTTTTTTAAATCTATAGATTTTAAGGTGAAGCCATAAACTATGGAAACACTCAAGATCAAATTTGACCCGGCCACACTTAATAATACCTAAATTAATTTAAAAAAAAAATCAAAACGAAAATTTATATAACTAAATCTTCATAATTTTACAAAAATTCGATAGCGTTTCTCATAGAAAATTGTGAGAGCAGATGTGACACAAGTGATTTACAGAAAAATATGCCACCCTAATGTACAGGTACATGTCTGTTCCAATTTCTTTATGAATATACAAATTAAAATGGATTTTAAGTCACACGATTTAACAGACTTGAATGTAAAATAAAAAAAATATAAACAATAGTGAACAGTTTTAAAGGCAGCTAGAGCAGTGATTCGTCAGTTAGTTCAACTTGAGAATTTCATTAAAATGTAAGTCACGCATCGAGGTCTGGGCCAATGGAACCGTTTACGCTCTTTGCTCCTGCGTCAGCTGTTTAACAAACTTTAAACGTTTTCGGTTAAATGGATTTTTTATATACATATATATGAACATATGTGTATGTATGTTTGTATAAAATAGTCTGTACAAAATAATAAAAAACTGTATATTTTTAAATCAAATTTCCAATCGCAGTCTCAAGTATGCGTATTTTACCGTATATGTGTTGCATACTCACACATATTTTTAGGTTAAATAGAGCTGTTCTAATTGTTTATGGAGATTTAATGGATTTTCAATAGATTTTTTTATTTATTTTTTGTTTCTTTGATGATAGTTTTTTATTTAAATTTTTTTTTTTCGCTCGCGTTCAATGAAATTTTAGCGGCGACTGGTCGCGCATACAAATCTTTGTTTTTGTTATTCCAAAGCTAAACAAGAAATTGTTTAAATCAATGCAGGTAAACAAAACACGAAAACGCTAATGAAAATGCAGTAATCGGGTATATGAAAAAAGTCAAATGTTCCAAACTAAATGTAGCAAAATGTAGAACAAAATTTAGCAAAAAAAAAATTGTTACCTACACCATAATTAATTCGGTAGCTTTCTATTTTGGCTGCATCTGTTCTCTTCCGTTCAACTGTTTAGTTTCATTTAGCAACTTGTTGCAAAATGTAGCGCTGTTTAGACATACTCATATGTATGTATTTTAGTTTTTATGGATGAACATGATATGCAAATATAAAAGTGAGTAGCTGATTTAGAACAAGACCATATAAAATTATTTCTTTTGTCTATTTAAAAGCACACATTTCAATATAAACATATTTACATACATATGTATACGAGTATGCATATACATAAATGGTTTATATTGCGTCAACTAGCAGCCAGTTCGCCGCTTTGTCGTTGTTAACATGTGCTTGCTATAATTTCCAAACAGGGATTCACATAAGTATGTATGTATATAAGTAGGTGCAAATAGAGTTGACCACTTTCCGAGAATTAATCTCAATAATTATATGTTAAAATTACTTAAGCCGATTTAAGCTGAAGTATCTTGTTTTGATTTTAAATCTATGTTAATTTATCCATATTTTATCTTGAATCAAAGCTGACGGGTTAATATTGTGGTCATAACAACTCGGCTCAACTGGCTCAAAATCTCTTAACTTATTCTTAATGAGTTTAAAAAAAATGTACGATTTTTCCGGGTCCACGTTTGTACGTAAGTTCAAGAAGGCGGTGGCTTTAAAAGTAGGTAAAACGATTTTTTATGCCCAAATTTTTGATGAAAGCTTCATATCGTCACCTGAAATGCAAAATAACGTAACAACATTTTCGGAAATTTTCAGTGGCATGAATGAAACACGAAATAAAATGGAACAAGAGTGAAAAAATAATTTTAATATTGGTTAAAACTGGTTCATATATGAGCGCAGAACCTGAAAATGTTGGACATATACAATATTATATATGTAATTTGAAGTAGTGAATCGTAATCAATAGGATACTCAATTTCGAATTTTTTGATGATACGTTATTTTGCATTTCAGGTGACGATATATTCCTTTCCAGTATTTTAGTAAAAAATCAATATATCTGTAATAAAGGGAAGTGATCTATGTTGCGATACTAGATTTACTCAATTTCGAACAACTTTTTGATTAAGTGAAGGATTTTTTTAAAATCAACAGAGACGACTAAATATTTGTAGGGAATTCGATTAAGGGGTTACATGGGTTTACGGGTTTAAAAAAAATCAGATTTTTTTATTTTCTTATTAAATTCTACAACAACTATAGAATACTGTCCTAAATTTTCAAGTTGATTCGAGTAATAGTTTCGGAACTACAGCCTTGAGAACTTGTTCGCTCGAGGCTAGCTAGGCTAAGTACGTCGTCTTTAAAAGCGTTTTTTCTCGAAACTGTGTTTTTGAAGTCGGTTAGCAAGATTTCTCGAGAACTATTCAACCGATCTTTATGAAGTTTTACACAAGTCTTTGAGATACAATTCTTTAAGACGAAAATTTTTTTTCGATTACAACTTGTTATTTGAAAAAAAAAAAAAATGTTGCGAAATTTTCACCGAATTTTCCATTTCTTTGTAAAATGTCTGCCAAAAACCCAATTCCAGCTTTTTTCCTTCGTTCAAGTTCTAACCTAAGTTTTTAACTAAAACACGTATTTTTTCACTTTAGATGATTCTGTAAGAAGTTATCCTGACAACGCGGGCGCATCTTTTTTCCGAGGGGTTACCGGAATTGGCTTTGCATGCATAGTTTTTTTTTTTGATTTCAGAATTTCAATAGCCGAGTTCAAAATATTTTTTTTTTCCAAAAATTACAGAATCTCTTTGTTAATAGTGTATGTTCGTAACAATAAATTCAAAAAAAAAAATTTCATTTTTTACATGAAAAAAAAATGGTTAAAAAAAGACTGTGTTTTATTCGAGGAAACCCATGTAACCCCTTAAATTACATCAAGCGTCAATGAAATTACAAAAAGCTTCAAGCTTTGCTTATGATTTCTAACTTTCGGTATTATTAGTCTATACTTTTTTGAATAATGTATATATAATGTATTAATAATGTCATCATTGAGGGTCTGAACAAAGTTAAAAACAATTTTTTAAGATCTCGTCAAGAGAAAAAAAGCTCTTAAAAAACTTTATAAATTAATGAATTAGCTATCAGTGGATATTATTGGATCCCAACGAAAAATATAATAATTTTTGACTTTGATTAAGCGCATTGCTATATTATCAGATAAACCTAGAATGCTAAAGCTTTGCACCACCTTTCCTGATTAATGTTTATTAGAAGCTCTCGGAATTTGGAGTGATGACAATTGTAATGGAAATAAAGGGTTTTTATATGAAATCAATTAACTAAATCAACATTTTATTAACAAAAAAACATGTTGGAAACCCTGTAAACATATTTTCCTACTAGCCAATAGTATTTTCACATTTCAAGGTCGTTTATAAACCCTTACATTGGCGAATATTAGCGAATCGTGTAGATAGGTACGCTTAAATCAACTCAAGAATAATTAACAAGTAGTTAAAAGTATGTTAAGATAGATATACTTATGTATGTATCTATATATGGTGCTTAGTAGAAAATAATATGAGCCATTAGAATTAACTAGTATACACTGAAAAAATTCATATTGATTAAAAAATTGTAAAAAAAATATTTTTCAAAGGTAACTTCAATGTAAACTTTTGCAAGTGTAACTAACAAACTCAAAGAGAATATGTTCGAAAAAAATATACCAAAAGTGACACAAAAACCAGCCTATTCCAGCCTATTTGTTGTTGCTGATACTAACTATGAGTATAGGAGTAAATGCCTTGAAATAGTGTGGCACTTTTTTTTTATACAAACAATGTTGTTTTTTATTTACCATAGACGCTCAGCGCCGTTTGACCGCAATTGATTGGAGACAATCAAAATCGAATTTAAAATTTGCGCTCACACAACCTAATTAAACACTCGAAGAGCACGTTGATGAGAGGAGTGTGGCACGGGGGAAGCGAGGATATGAGTGAACACTCACACATACATATATTACTATTTACCGGCAACGGTTGTCTTAGGTAACGGTAACTGCAAGCGACTTCTTGCTCATAATTGATGTGCAACGAAAATGCAACTATGTATTGCAAGTGGGTTGGGAGCGGAATCTAAGCGGAGAGTTCAAAATTGTCATACGCAGAGATAGCTACGTAGTTGTATTTGCTGTTGTACTGCAACAATGTCATTGCAGCAATTTGCATATGAGCAGCAGAGTGAATTAGAAAAAAATATGGCAATTTAATATCGATCTGTGAAAATCGCAAGAGAGTGGTGAGGGGTAAATTAATTACGGGCATATGTTATTAGAGACGTGAAAGTTGGCTAATGATTTTGATTAAATAGATTATAAATTACTTTTATATAAAAGTTATAGATAACGTTTAAAAAATATTCATTGCGGGTTCACTCTTTAAGGTTATCTCCGTTTGAACTGTGTTTTAAAAATAAATATTGTAATTTTATAAATATAATAAAGGAATTTATGAAAACCAGACAGTTTCTAAGGCGACCTTTACTATTGTTTGGGCTTAATTAAGTCAGACAATATTAATTAGAATTGAATCACACGGTTTTTGTAATTCGAAAGTGTTAAACTAGACTCTAAATTAACGCGGAAATAGTGGTGTACAAAGGAAACATTTTGCATCGCTAAAAACCGTTTATTTTATGGGGCTCAACCAATAGTTACTGGCTATAACTCACAATCCTTCTTCGTTTATTTAGATCTAATTCATTGAGGTCTATAAACCAAGTCTGAATACTATAAAATCTTTATTTCTCGTTAGTGTGCCATAAATTTCAAAAGGTTTAAGCCAGAATCTTAAATATCAAAGATTAATGGTTTCCGAAAAACTTCATATAGGACAACAGTTGGTTTGAGACCGTTTAAATGTTTCCTTCTACTTGCTTCCTCCCAGCAAACCACTCCACTCAGTAAATACATGACTCTTGATGTCAAATGAACCACATCCACATTTGTAGAAAGCAAAAAAAAAAATCATAAACAAATTATTAACCGCTCAGTGTAGGCATAAAACTTGTAAGATCCACCAGTTGTTGAATAATGTTGAATTGTGGCACTATTCATAGATGCAAATCGGTCCAAATGTTTAGCTACATCTATGTATCTATATAAAATTACGTATCACGTTTTCTCCGGGGTTAAAATCTAAACTTTTGAACAAATTTTAGTAAAATTTAACACATTGTGTCCTTTTTGATCCGACTTAAAAGATAGGATAGTTTACATCTCAATTATGTTAACAGTAAAAGAATTAATAAATAAAAAAAAAAATAAATCTCAACATAAGCCAGTTTCCAAAAAAATAAATTTATACAATTCACCAAATTGTTTAAAGCATTTTAAGTAAGTAAGGCATATGTTTTATGACCGGTAAGCGGTTATCATGTATACTACAAATTTAAGGCAACTATACTAATTATAGTCGCCATACATAATATAGAAGGAAAATTATTAATAATAATGAACTGGGGAAACAATGTGCATATTTTAATATATATTTTTATATTTCATGTAAATTCATTGAAAAAAAATTTCAGCTTAAATGAAAGAATAATTTTGAATAAATTCCAATTTAATTAAAGCGGAACGTAAATAAATTAATTTCAACTCCCTGATTATTTAAACTCAATAAAAATCAGTCTGATTACTTTTCCGTGACTGGTGTGCTAATTTTTTTAGCGCTTGTAAATTTATATTTTGTTTTGATTCGATTTTGGACTTCCTGTTTTCGTTAATGAAGTTCAAAATTGCGTTTTTTCTGAAGTTATATATTTAATGTGTTCACTGCACTTTTTGGCGCGTACTTTCACATTCCAATTAATGAAATTTATGGCGATTACATTTGAATTGTTATTCAATGTCTA
Organism: Bactrocera dorsalis; assembly: GCF_023373825.1. Lineage (NCBI taxonomy): Eukaryota > Metazoa > Arthropoda > Insecta > Diptera > Tephritidae > Bactrocera > Bactrocera dorsalis. The sequence continues at coordinate 94,704,368 of NC_064304.1, read as the reverse complement.
CAACTGTAACACAAAATTTAAGGAAGAAATCACAAATTTTCCGGTTTTGCATTTGCTTACACTTACTCGAACGAAAACACGGCAAAATGTTGACCGAAAAGTTTATTTGTTATAACTATTTATAGGCACAATTTAAGAAACATACGAAAATCCACACAAAAAAGTATATATGTGTGTGTTTGTAGCAGTGATAAGTCGCGTGCGCGCACCGCCTTTTATGCTGCGTTTATTTGAGCCCTGCTACTATTTACTAGCACCACACATTAACTAACCCACAACCAGCACTGCGCACAGGTACTGTCCATCTGAAGCGTTCTCAACAGCGCGCCGGCCACTTATAAGCAAACGGCCAGCCAAGGGGGAGCATGCATGCACGAGCGCGCGTTTGGCGCTGCCATTGACTCGGCTGTTGGCGACTGGGCGGAACAGCGCTGTCGTATGCGCAACGCCAGTTGTTGCCGGTTTCGGACGCTTCGCTAGGCGTCAATACACTCTTTCACTGGCGAGAAATCTAGCTATGCACGCACAAGCGTATACATATGTACATACACTTATCCAGACATACATACATACAGATAGCCAGACGCACAAAAATACAAATGAAATTAAATGCAAATCAATTAATAAAAATACGGCTTAGTACACGCTGCGTCTGGTGGAAATGTGCCGCTGTGCGGTTGCGCGCGTGAGCAGATTACCACTTAGCCGTGTGTAAGTGCACATACGAACATACGCACCACAAAGAATAGTGCTGTAGCAACATCTTGTAAGCGTTCCTTTTGATGATAGCAACAGTTGTCATAGCTTCGGCATAAAATATGCCATTTTGTTGTTATTTCCACTCGTTTGTCGTTGTTAGCGACCAGCTGTTAAGGCTCCAACGTCGCGTTGCTGCCAGTGGTTGTCTATAAGTACTTGCCAACCGGTAGTACAGGCCAGCGGCTGATAATTTTTGCGTAGACAATAAATTGCGCTTAGCTGGTGTTCGACGCACAGAAAGGAATTATAGAATTTCACGCAATTCTATTTCATTATACCCTCAATGACATAATGCTATATGCTTGTTATGCGCACCAAAGCGCGTCTGGAAGAGACTTGCCGTAATAATGGTTGGTCATAAATTCACGGATCAAAAGTACTCTTAATTTTAATGCACAATAAGATATGGACTGATTTCAATATACAAACGTATACATATACGAGGTTTGATTTAAAAGTTTGGCGAATTTTTTATTTTTTAAGAAAGTGTGTATTTATTCATGAAAATCCATTTGTTCCCTTCAAAGTGTTGCACTTTTGTCAGTGTTTTTTCCAATCCTCAAAGCACTTAAAAAAGCAATTTTTTGTGATTTTGTTTAGCTCCTCCTTCGATGCAGCCCTCAGGAGCGTTATCATGGTGCAAAAGCCAATTTTGATTCTTCCACAAATCCAGCATTACTGGATTATTGGATTATTCTTTATTGACCCCACAACCAATTAGCAAGAAGTCATGGCGTACGACGTCGCTGCAATCGAAGAAAACCTTCATATCCGACCAAAGTTGGCACGCTTTTTTCGGTCTTGGCTCATTCATCAGCTTCCATTGGGATGATTGAGCTATGATTTCCACGTCACAACCATAAACCTATTATTCGTCATCAGTTGTGATCCCCTGGAAAAGATCTGGGTCATCGCGGACAGTCCAACATCTCCTGAGCATTGATACAAACTTCGCGGCGATACGACTCTTGCACAAATCAATCATTAAATTCGAATGCTTCGAGCCAATCGAATTGCTAGGTCCTCAGTAATTTCCCTAATGGTGATTTGATGATTGGCCAATTGTATTTTCTTCACTTGTTAATGTTTTCGTATTTTCTTTTGTATAAGGTAGCTTTAACATGTGCCACAGTCAACATAAGGAATGCGTTGTTTTTCATAAAAATTCTTTGATCTATTTTTTGGAACAACCAAAAATCGAAGTCGAACCAAACGCGTTCAAACAAAACAGCTGTTAAAAATTAACCAACCACTAAAAATTCGAGATACTTTTTGTACAAACCTCGTGCATATGTATATCATACTCAATAGGGATTACATTTTTGTGGTACGCAAGTTAAGGGAAAGGATTACATACAGACAAAGCGACACCTATTACCAATCATACGTTGAAGATTTCGAAAGAACAGTTCTATGTGATTCTCGAGAGAGTTCGAGTATCCTGTCAACTAGATGCACATTTCCGAAAGGGTGAATAACTTTATTATGTTAAGAATCATCAGGCTTCTCTAGTTATGATACGACGTATACTCTACCTTCGCTTTAACTGTTACAAGATTTTACAAGACTAAGTAACTTTGCAGATAGATAAAACAAACGAGTCTATATATATACGTAATACATATTGGAGGTGAGGTAAGCTTTTTAAACACCAATTCATTTTTTTTGTGCCTCAGTTGTTCTTCGGGTCTTATGCTATATTGCCCTACACCACTTGTTTCATTGCTCCGCCGTGCAGGTAAAAATGGGTTGAATGGAATTTAAAATACCGAGTTATAATCGATGTTATCTGTAAAGCACTCAGGTGAACTATACTGAAAGTTTTCTTCCTTCTTCACACTTTCTGTTCAAACAAAAGGAGTTAATGTCTACGCTTTCTCTTATCTCCTTCATTTCTCGCCACCGGTTATGCATTAAGATTTTTATTGTATTTTTTTAAGTTTACTGCCAGATTAATTTTATTAAAATCTTTTTGTCGAATCTTATAAAACATCCGATACTTAGTTGTTGCTAACGTAGCAGGGACTCCCTCGACATCAGTTGAACGTGTTGGGTCGTATAAAAAAGGTATCATATTGGATAGCTCTATAAAAAAAATGGTACAAGGACCAGAGCTTGTTTGTGCACTTTAAATTTGTATATTTCGGAAATATTTAACAGACATTAATGACATTGAATATCATTAGCACCTTTGCCAAAGTTGACAAGAACTTCTTCAAGTTTCTTGGAAAGACTATGGGTTCAAACAAATTTTGCTAATTTTGGTGTGATATCTTCAATTTTTTATTTCAGAAGGATTACATAATTCAACGAACTGAATCATTCGAGACCCCTATTGTCATCATTTGACACAGCATGAATGTTAGACGATCAGAAGCAATGAAAAAAGATTTATACAAGTAGTATAAATTCTTCGGCTTAAATGCTTTTTCCTCTTAAGCATGAATCAAACTGAATAATATTTGATTTGTTTGACTCGTTCGAGTAGAGAATTAAGAATAATTAGATGAGATATGAGAGTCTACACAAAATCGTAAGCTGACTAAGCACTGAAAGCCACAACAACAAAAATTGTACAAACCCACTAGACCCTCGTCAAAAAGATTTGATTGTTTATTAACAAACTTTCTATTTCACACCTAGTCTGTGTATTGCAAAGTTAGGAAGGTAATCTTCTTAAAAACGCATTTTCCTTAACGACTCCTATATAAGTAAGTTAATCGCGTCTTAAATTGTAACGTAATGCTTCGATGAGGATTTTCTAGCAGTGAACACGCAAACACACCTACCATACACGACTCTTAACCTAATCGCATTAATTCATACTCTTCCAGCAAATATTGGTTTCGATAGCTATATTTTTTAATTTTGTCATTATATATTAGCCGACGTAAATATGCACATATAAATGTATATAATATACATATGTATATAATCCGTATATGTGTATACATATGTATGTTTATATATGTGCAGTTAAGTAGGTGTATGTTGTCTTGCGGCTACGAGTATTTTGCATTTCTCCAAATGAAAGAGTGTTGTCTTCTTATCGGCACTGATTGCTGCGACTACTGTGGGAAAGATGGATGGATGAAATACTCGTGCGTATACAAGTATGTAGGAATATATGAAAGTAAGGCAATGAACATGTCTGAATAGGTGGTTGGTTTTGAATTAGAAATGTGATTAATCTAATTAAAAAGTTACTTGAGCCGTCGCGATGGTCAATTCAAATCCCTTGAAAGACAATTAAAATTAGGATAAATATTGATACATATGTATAAAGAAAGTAGGGATGAGGCGCTTTTGAATCTTGTCGGGCCCATGGAAAAACATTTGCCGAATTGGGTAAAATCTTTTCGATTCTTCATTTAAGTAAATAACAAGACTACTAAAAGAGGACTTCACATACTATTTAAAAATTCTAAAAAATCAAGGTTTCACGCCTAAAATTTATTATTTCTCAAAGGGTTATAAATATATGGTAAATAATTCGGATTGGCGTGAGTAGCTTTTTTTTTGAAAGTGACATTGGTGGAACGATTAGTTTCTGTAATAGACCAAATTCTGTTGTTCTTTTGTGCAAAAATTGGATAATATTGCTTCTTCTATTCGTTCTTTTTATTTAATGCGGTCAATGACACTTTGCTTACATTTTATGGGTTAAATGACCTTTTCGATCGCCTTTTATGGGGTCAAAGGGCCATTTGTTTACCTTTAAGTAAGCCTGCAATCTTTGACCTTTGTTTGCATTTTCTATCTCTATTGTTTACATTTTATAGGGCCTTTTTGTTTACTTTTAGCCAAGTCAACAACCTTTTATTGCATTTAACCAACTCCACAACCGTTGACGGTTATGTATTTGTTGTTGGATAAGATGTTCTCCGAAAACCTTGTGAAGGGGCCCGGAGGAGACAACACAGAATTCTTTTTTTCATCCTGTCCAGTCTGTGAAATACTCACTTCTCGATATATTAAGAGATTTCATCCCCAAATAAGTAAATACCAAATTCGTATTTGTTTCATTAATTTTGACAGATTGTCATAACTAAGTTTATGTCATAATAGTCATTGTGATAATTAAGTAGATAAAACAATTATGTCTAATTTTTTATACATAAATTTGTCAATAACTAAATAAATATTTGCTTTATGGTGAATAAATTTGAGCAAGAAGAAGCACAACATGTCAGCTGTGCTGTCGACACCAACAATATAATAGATTGCCCGCGTAAAATGCTGTACAAGCAAAGTAACACCAACATTTTAAACATCTGCTCGTTTTTGTTGTTAGTTATTAATTTTGGTTACATGTTTTATGAAATAACTTTATTTGAATTACTATAGCTGTGAATTTTAGCAGTTTAATAAATTAAAGTCTTAACAATGAGCGTTACGCCAACGAAACAAAGAGCTTCAAATGTAGGACGAACGCGTTCCAGTTCTAGTTTAAGCAGTACAGAAGATGTGGTCATGGTAACAGTGGACGACTCGGATGAGGAAAATGAATCATCTAAAGGGCGTCAACTGAGAAGATCAGCACGCAAACCCAGCCCACAAAAGAAATATGCCGAAGACTACGTATTAACCGACATTCTACCCAGCAAGAGGAGCAATACACGAAAGAATGATACTGATGATGAAGAAACTGCTGAACATGATGATGAAAGTTGTATGACAAATACTGCAGCACGTCCTGATATTGTCGACATTCAGTTATTACAAGATGATGATATAGCAGGCAAGAATATGTACGGCTTTCATACACCAAAAAAACGCAACGGCATGGCATTGGCGGCCTTGAATACACCAAAAACACCTAAAACGCCAAAGACACCGAAATCCGTTAAGACATCACGCTCCTCAACATCACAGCTGCAAGCAAAAACACCCGACACAAAGCGACGAAAATCGACTGTTGAACCTAAAACACCTTCGCACGTGCGGCATCGTGTCAAAAATCGTAATACAAATTAATTAAGAAAAAATAAAACTTAAACTAATACGTATATTTCATAATTTTTCAATGATTACAGAAATTGCCAAAATTATGGACTCTGATTCTGACTTCTCTGCCAGTGGCAGCGATTTTGTACCAACTGACAGCGATAGTGACAGTTCCAGTAGTAGTGATGAGGATGATGCCGCCGACGATGAACCGAAGACTCCACATAAAGGGCGACGACCCATAGTTGTACCAGTGTTACCGAAAACTCCTTCTGCGGCGCGTTCACGTCAATCAGCTCGTGCTAAGAAATCCTCGGTTGACTATGTACCTGAGAGTGATGGCTATTTCCAAGCACATGCCAGCACCAAAATACTCACTTCCGATCACACACTGGATCGTTTAAAGAATCCACGATTACCAGCAGATCGTTTATTCACGCTCTTGAATGAAATGAAACCAACTCCCGAACATGAGGAGGCAATCAGCGCCATGATGGAAGAATATCGCTCATATTTTCCGAAATGGTTGTGTATTTTACACGAAGGCTACAGTTTGCTACTCTATGGATTGGGTTCAAAACGTCAGCTACTACAAGCCTTTCATCGTGAAATACTCGCCGATCAATCGGTGCTTGTTGTGAACGGTTTCTTTCCCAGTTTAACGTTGAAAGACATTTTGGACAGCATTATTGGTGAATTATTGGATGGTGATGCTAATGTTAGTCCGTCAAATCCTCACGAAGCGGTTGACTTGATTGAGGAAGAACTTTCGTATACCCCGCAAACACATATATATTTAATAGTGCATAATTTGGATGGCAGCATGTTGAGAAACACAAAGGCGCAAGCGATATTGTCGCGTTTAGCTAGTTTAAGGCAATTACATTTGCTTGCGTCCATTGATTATATCAACACGCCACTATGTAAGTACATATGTTTAAATTAGTTTTTTAGAATAAAACATGCTGACTTCATTTATTTATTTTTTATAATAACTATTATTTTTTTTATTTAGTTTTGTTTTTAAGTTTTTTGTAATATTTTTTATATATACATACATATGTTGTACATATTTTTAAATTTATATATATATATATTTTTTATTTTATTTGTTGATATTCCATGTTTTTGTTTTATCTTCATGCTGTCAGTATGGGATCACACGAGACTAAGTAATTTCAACTTTTCTTGGTGGGATTGCACCACTATGTTGCCGTATAGCGATGAAACTGCTTATGAAAATTCACTATTGGTACAAAACTCCGGCGAATTGGCGCTCTCATCCATGCGTAGCGTTTTCTCGTCGCTTACAACAAACACACGTGGCATTTATATGATCATTGTTAAGAATCAACTCAAAAATAAAGGCAACCCCAATTTTCAGGGTAAGTTCACGCTGCGGTTTTAAAATCTGCGGTTTTGTAATACTATTTTTTAATTTTCCTTCAATCAGGCATGTCGTTCAAGGATTTGTATTGGAGTTGTCGTGAAGCTTTTCTTGTCAGTTCCGATTTGGCATTGCGTGCACAACTTACTGAATTTCTGGATCACAAATTGGTGAAATCGAAACGTAACATTGATGGCTCGGAATTGTTAAGTATACCCATCGATGAAGCGCTGTTGCAACAATTCTTGGATGAGCAAGAGAAAAAGTCTTGAAAAGGCAGACAACTTACTCCCTTCAAATGCGTACAAAAACTAGTTCTAGTTGTGTTTTAGCGACTCCGCTAAAATATCATTTACATTTGGTCGACATGAAATTGTTAAGTGTGAAAGTTAAACATTTGTTAATTCAATAAAATATATTTTAAGATGTTCATTCAAGGCTTATTTTGTCATACAATTATTTCCAAAATGTGTTTTTTTTTCATTATTTAATGATAATTAAAAAATCGGCTTTAAATGTATGTAGATTATTCTAATTGTTCTTCTATTTTTTAATTATTATTTTTTTATTGTATGTTTTTTTTTTAATAATTTCTGTTTTTCATTTTTTTTTTTATTTTATTATTTATTATTTATTTTATTATTTATTTTATTTTTTTATTATTTATTTTATTTTTATTATTATTTATTTTATTTTTTATTATTTATTTTATTTTTTATTATTTATTTTATTTTTTAATTATTTCTGTATACTTGTAACCAAATGTCGTGGCTTCGGTATTCTAGTACTACCCTGTGGTAAAAATTTAATATTTGTGCAAATATGTTATGCTGCAGACTTCTCTGTATGGAAAGAAAAACTTGGAACATCAATTTTTAACAACCATTTAAGCCACCCAAACCCCTTCATGTAGGTGAAAAGAAACAAACAATGCACTTAAGATTTGTTTTTTTGTCTGTGTTCAATTTACTTTATATTTGTAATTATATTATAATTGTATTGTATTGTTGTTGTTGTAATAGTACTTTAATTAATTGCTTAACTATAAATAATTTTAATTTACGCTTACTTTAATGTTTGTTTCACTTTGTTTTGTTTTTACTTGCTTTGTTGTTGACGCCTTGTTTTCTTATTGTTGTTCCAGCGCAGCATCAGCACGCTGAATTACATATACACATACATACTCTCAGTGTTATTTATTTGAAAATAACGTACAGGCTTATAATTCTTTACTTGCTGTGTTGTTGTAGTGGTGTTTGCAATTTCGTAACAAAATGCACAGAACCACGCAAGGCAAATTTGCGCATTTTTGCCTTGATTTCTCTTGGGATGATAATGCAGTTCTCTAAATTTTCTTACTTTGCAAGGCTGCTTGATTTGCCTTGTTCTGTCAGCGTTTTTTTTTTTTGTTTGTTCAGTTATTTTTTGCTAATATTTATTTTTTTTCTCAATTTTTTGCTTTTTTGTTTATTTTTTGTGTTTTCATTATTTTTACTGCTTTTTCCTGGCTTACACTATGCGAAGCAAATTCAAAAAGTATGCATTGCAATAAAAAAAAAACAAAATTAAATTACTTTGCTTAAAATTAGAAACAAAATTAGAGCTACAAACAAAATTTAAAAACTAAAATTAAAATTTTATGAGTTTCGGGCGCAAAATGTGCGTACAACTACAAATTACATATAATTACAAGTGCTATGTGTTAATAACTTTTATTTAAAATTCCGCATATTTTTATTTATTAATTATTAATTAAATTTATCATTAATAGTGTTATCAACTGTGTTTCATTAACATTTAAATGGTGGTCTCTTTTTCACTTAATTTTAACTTTGACATTTCTGCATATTTTACAACTAAAGTGATTTAGTAGAAATTGAGCGCAAAAAACAAGTAGAAGAAGGTTAAGATAAAGAGAAAATATTAGAATGCAAAGTAAAATTTATGTTGATTAACAAATTAATTTAATTTAATTAATCAAAAGATTTATTAAAAATTAATTTAATTTATTTAAATAAAAATTAATTTAATTTAATTAATATTGATTGTAGCAATTAAAACGAAAAAAAAAATTATTTTGTTAAATTTCAGAGTGTAAAAAAGAGCGAAAAATATTGAATTGCAGCAAATTTATTTTATATATTCACTTATTTGTATTTAAAACTAATTATATATGTAATAGTAGTAGTAAATAATAATAATAATAATAATAAATTTGTAATAATGTTAATAAAATTATATTTAATAATAAACATAAAATTACTTAAATTTAATTAAATGTAGACAGAAAAAAATTATAAATGTTGCATAGTGTATTATGCGTTTTCACACTTTTCCCTTTACACTGTCCACTTTTGCAGTTAAAATTTAAATTTGTAATTTTTTGCAATAATTTTTGTAGTAAATTTAAAGTTGTAATGTTTGTTTTCTCTTTGCAAAGTTTATTTTTGAGTTTTTATTTTATTATTTTACATTTTTTTGTTTTTTTCAATATTTTTCTTAATATTTTATTTGTTAATTTTTGTTTTTATTGTAGAGCATTTAAAAATACCGTTTTTATATAACAACAACGTGTGTGTTTTTTCTTTTGTTTTTGTTTGGTTTTAGCAAATTTTATTTACTTTTAAATTTTTCTTTATATTTAATCACGCTTTAATGTCAGTTTACTTATACTCTCTTTGCCGCTCTGACGTGTTTGCAACATTTTCATTTTTACTTTTATCTGCACTAATTTTCAATATGCTTTTGTTCTCTATGTTTTGAATTAATTTCGCGAAATTTCTATTGGTTTATAACTAGCATGCAATTTTTTGTTTTTGTTTTTTTCTGTTTCGCTACTATAAGTCAAGTGGAAAAAACCGTTACCGGCGCACACACATTTAATTCAACGCTAAAAAATTATCATATTTTTGTTTATAAATTTTTTTTTTGTATTGTAATTTCTAAAAATTCCTTTTCCGCTACAAGAACTTTTTATGCTTAAAAATTTATTTGTTTCTGATTTTGGTTTCATAAGTATTGTTGATTGGTTCTGGTGGTGCTTATTAAGATTTATATGTGTATGGTAAATAAGAAAAATTGATGTAGAAAATTTTGGTGAAAAAAAAAATATTTTAATAAAAAAAATTAATTTAAATTAAACAAAAAATGTTATACATAAAAAAATATTATAATAACCAAAGTTAATTTAAATTAAACCAAAATTAATAATAATTAGTAATTAAAAAATGTTTTAGTCTAAACGAAAAAAAATAATAATGAATAACAAATTAACAAAAAAAAAAGGGAAAAACTTAATTTCTTCTTTACTGGCGTAGAAAACCGCGTAAGCCGAAAAGCTTTATTTTACATAAAGCTAAGTAAATATTAACAACGAAAAGTAAAAAAAAAACAAATTTCAAAGCAACATATTTTGTATTTCTTATTGTTCGAAAATGCGTTCGAAAACTCATAGTTGGCTTTTTTATGAACATAAATTATAAGCAATTATTACTAAAAAAATTTTCTTCATTACAAATATAAAAAATAGAAAATTTTATGCTTAACAAATTTTAGTTTTTTTTTCAATTCTAACATCCAGCTGCAAAATTTCATTACTAACGATCTTCTTTATTAAAACCTATTTTATTTTGAAAAAGAAACTGTTTTTAATTACTTTTTAATATTGTACGTGTTTTAAAAATATATTTTTATTTTTTCTAATAATGTAATTACTGAAATTTAAAAAAACAACTTTTCTGAATTTATAAGAAACATTTTTGAAGCTGTGAATGACTTGCTAAGAAGCGCTATTTTAAACTTTGCAACATTTACACAATATTATATATAATTGATTTTTTTTTTAATATTTCAATTTCAAATTTCCAATTCTTTTTGAGTTCATCTTTATTTTGCACGCTTTCAATCGAATTTACAAAATGCTTATAACACTAAACTAGATGTTTAGCCTGTTTTTGGATTTACTTGTTATTAATGCTTTTGTTGTTGTTTGTTTTATGAAAAAGATTGCCTACACATTTATATCACTTTGTTGTTGTTTTATTTACTGTACTCTTATTCTTCGATTTCGATATTTTTTTGTTAACCAAAAAATGTTGTGTTTACTTTCCAACAAAAATTCTCGTTTTCACTTTTGTTTCATTTCTCTTGGCTGCTTCTCTTTATTAATTAATTTATTTTATTACATTCATAAAAATACATCACAATTTGCAAACTAACATACATAAAACATATAAATATTTAGTTCGAGTTGTGGAGAATAAGGCATTTCGATCAAAGTGTTTGTTGTTGTTGTGTTTATTTTTGCTTTTCGTAACTCTTTTAAGGGAATGCAGAAGATTTGTGGCGCTTGGGGGAAAGTAAATTTGAGTTTATATTAAAAAATTTAAGTAGAAAATATTCACATAAGAAAAAAATTTAAAAATAAAAAAATATTAACAAGGGAAAAATAATTAAAGTAAGCAATAAAAGTACAAAAACAATTAATTAAAGCTTTTGCTCAAAAAATGTATCAAAGCAGAAAAACACACAAAAAACAAACAAACAAAAAAAATCGCCGCGCAAAAAAAAAAAAACATTTATAACAGTAAACAAATTCTCCCATGTAACAATTATGATATTGAGTTTTAATTTTTTAATATTCATAAAGTTTTCGTACGATTGTGTGATTATAAAACATGTTTTGTTCCTTTTTTTTAATAGGCGCATTTAAAAAATTATGGTTATACTTTTTTATAAGTACTAGTAACTATTTGCAAAAGATTGAAATTTTTAGACAGTCAACTGTGGAACAGCAGTCAACAAAGTGAGACTATGAAAAATACATTCCACAACAAAAATATGGACTCCTTCTGAGCTTCTGAGTCCTGCCACGTAAGAAAAATAAAAGCATTTCACATTAATTTAGCTTCTTTCGTCGAAAAGCATTTATGCAAGAGTGTGAGTGTGAAAAACTCCCTGACTTCCTATGTGCAATTGTTAGCATTTCATATGCTCCGACATTAATTGTTTTCTTATTCCTACATTTTCACATTCAATCTCAAAATTTGTGCACCCCTCTACTTGCCCAACACTTTCTATAGAGTTATAAAACCTTTTACGGCCTTTTGGCCTTTCGAAAACACACATACATACGCACGAGTTTACGCCAATAAACAACATATAAATCGAATTTCGCAAAAATAAGTGGATCGTAGGGGAAATATTAAAAAAAGTACTGTGTGTAAAAAAAAATACGCTTTATAATTTTTTGGTTTTTGTTTGCGCATTTCATGCTTTTGCCGTGCGTACATACATTTTTATTTTATTATTTTATTTATCATTTACTTTCGCATTAATTGTTAAATATAATATAAATTAATTTAGTTTTCTGCGTTTTATACTTATATGCACATCAAAAGCAATTTTTCGTGGTTTTGGTTTTTCGTAAACACTATTATTTCCATAAAACATAATTAAAATTAAAAATAAGAATAGAGAAGAAAAGCTCAAGAAGTTTACATCGATTTTACAAAAATTTTTGTCTTATACACATACTCATCAATTCGTTCGTTTTTTGGATTTATAATTTTTGTTTGTGTGTTTTGGTAGTTTTGTTCAATTTTCTAAAGTATCATCAAGTCAAGATTAAAAATAGTGGAAACTAATTTTTCAAAGCAAACAGTTAAGCGATTTACATTTCCTTGGTTATATACTGTTATACGAATGTCGAATTTTTTGTTGTTGTGGCTGCAGCCACGCTTAAAACATATGTAAGTTAGTGCACGCTTTGGATAAATTTCACAGAAATTCCCAATTTTTTTTAGTTGTAGCTTCAATTGTTGTAGTTGTTGTTGCTGGCTCAACCCGAATTACAAATGGTTGCATAATTAAAGTATAAGTAAAGACTGTTAATGATTATTTTTTTTTAATAAAATTTGTGTTTATTTTGAGTTTTAGGTGCCTGTCTTTGAAAAAGTACGATTTCAAAAATGATTTTTAGCAAAATTTAAATATTGAAGCTTTTGTGAACACTTATCTTTTGACAGGAAATAGTTCAACAACATTGCGCATGGTTACAACAGCAAAACGTAAATACAAATTGCACACAAAAAGCAAATAAGTAGTTGTACAATAACTTTGCCGGCACACTGTTAATTAAATTTAATGCTTTCCATGTGTATTTATGCTTTCGCCTTGATAGCACTACTTTTTCTTCGTATATAATTTCAATTGAAATATTTAATTGTGTATTTCGTAAAAATAAAAATAAAATTATTGTTGCTAATTCACTAAGCAAAGCGGGCGAGAGTGCCTATACTCATTTATATGTTCATGGCTGTATATGAAATTGGCGTGTATGTACTTTGCAACAGCTAACTTAGCAGCTAAAGTGAGGACACTTGCTTTTATTGTTGTTGTTAGCATCGCTATAGCTGCATATAACAAATGCTGGATGCGCCTGCTTGCCTTCATTGCGGCGCCTGCGTAAAGCTGCTTTAAAACTGCGTTTATGTGTGGCATGCGTTTCTCCACCTGTACCAGCTGTTGCGCGCCAGCATAACCTACGCATGACCGCGATCGGCGCACAATATTCTGCTGGCTACAACTGTCAATGCTCTTGTTGCTGTTGCAGTTGTTATACTTATTGCTGTTGCTATTTTTTCCACTTTTCATTATCACATCAAATATAATGTTGCTGCTGTTGTTGTAATTTCTGTGATTAGTTCCTATCTGTTTGTTGTTGTTTCCCAGCTTACCAACCACCAAAATACTGCTATTAGAGGCATGCGCACGTTGTGTCCTTGAAAAGCCGTACGTTACGCAATTGTTTTTGCTGTTGTACGGCACTTTAGAGCCCTGTTCGGACATTAGTGGTTGCTTATTGCTGTGAGAGTTGCATCTGATGATTTGTAAACTGAGTTGACGTCCTTCGCTGCTGTTCTTGTTGTTGTTTTGCATCTGCTGGGAGCATTTCTGGTGTTGGTACGCATTCTGGTTGTTGTTGTTGCTGAATTTTGCGTTGCTGTTGCTGCTGCTTCGTTTGTTTTTACTATTGTTTTTGTTGTTGTGGTTTATTTTATAATTAAAATTATGTTTGTTGTTGTGATTATATGTATTGTTGTTGTTACTGTATTTGTTGTTATATTTGTTATTATAATTAAATTTATTATTGTATGCACCATTGCGATTTCAGCTCATTTTTACACGCTTCCTTGGTGGTCCAATTGGTGGGATTTGTTGTGTGGCAAGCGCACGAAATGCCTCCGCAATCAAGTGTGAATGTGTCGCGATCATACTCTGCCAGCCGGCCGTTTCCATCACATCGGTGGCGTGACTAAAGTGTTAAAAGGGAGCGAGAGGGCGAGAGGGAGAAGGGGAATGTATCAATAAATAATTGTTTTTGTTTAAATCAAACGCATTCACGCATTCACTCATTTGTTTGTAAACATTTCACACAAAAGTGTATTTAAAAACAAATAAATTATGCGTTGAAATGACATTTGTATGTGTGTGTTTGTGGTAGATACTCACGTATTTATGAAATCTATGGTTTGTGCTTTCAACTGGTCCGCACTATGGAGATCGGCTAATATTAAAGTTTCCGCCGCGGTTTCCACGGAGAGATTAAGGCAAAGCGCCTCTTCACACATCACTTTCAGCTTTTCGAGGGCATACTATAAACAAATGAAATACAAACAAATACAAATTTTAGAAAAGTGACGTGATTAGTTGGAAAAGCAAATACGTTTGTGGAAAAAATACAATTTTTAATGTGGCGGAAGTCGAAAGGCGTTTCTGGGAAATGTAGACAACAAAAGGGGTACATGACTTTTGCGTTATAATGGTAATTTGGTATAAAAGAGGCATCGATAACTATTACAAAAATATGCAAATTTAAGTTATTGATGGGTTTCTATGTATAATTTAAATAAATAAATTAAAAAATTTTATATTAAATTAATTACATTTTTGCTCTGTTGACTTATGCCTTTTTGCCAAAATATTAAATATCGAAATCATTTAAGCATTCTCACCTTGTCAGCAGCGGCTAGGAGATCATCTGCCATTTTTTCTAAATTTGGCGCTTTGCCTGTGTAGATGAAACGCAGCATTTCGCGCAGGACTTCGTGATCGACGTCGTGTATATCGACACGATTTAATTTGCGTTCCTCCATTTCGTGCTCGAACATAGCATTAAAGACTTCACTACGTGCTGTGTAAAGAAAAAGTATTTTTAAAACGTACACTAAAAATTTTTACAAAAATTATGGAAATATATAAAAAAAAAAAAAAAACGTAAAAAATATCAAAAAATTAAGAGAAAATCAAAAAATTTAAAAAAAGTAAAAAAATATAAAAAAATTCCAAAAATATAAAAAAATTCAAAAAATATAAAAAAAAATTCAAAAAAATTAAAATGTAAAAAGATTTATGCTTGACTTTAATATGCTTACCTGCCAAAATAGCTTTATGCGCTTGAAATTCTCGTCCGGCCACCGCCAACGTAACATCACTGAATTTCTCATTATCAAATAATGCACCCAAATCCTCGGATAATCGACATTCGGGTACTTTGAATTGTACAATATTTGATTGACCAGAGATATTCACACTATCAGCTACAACGCTAACTTCACAGAATATGGTTAATTTGTCCTCGGGCAGCAGACCGTTGGCCTCATCTAGCAGAAAATCTCGTCTTATGAACTTTTTGAAGCCCCAATCTTTGCCTTGTACAAAACGGTAAGCTCTAAAAGTGGGTGGAGAAATTATATTTGCGCATTAATTAAAGCTGTGTGCCAATGGGAATATGTGCTTGTTTACCTCTGCGATTCCATGGCTTTGGTTTCTTCCCTTTTCGCATTCAGTATGGAAAATTTAAATTTGGCTCTAACTTCTGATTTATTACACGAAACTAATAATAAATATAACGACAGGTAGTCTTTGCTTTCCTCATCGAGACCTTTTGGATTGACGCGTAAACACCTGGAAAATGATGAAAGAAAAGCGAATATTTATATATTGTTGCTATTTTAGGAAACACTTATAATTAATAAATTATTCTGTATATTTCTTAATTTTTCGAACTAAATACTATTAATTTTTATACTATGAACAGGGTTTATTAAGTTTATCACGATGTTGTAACACCCAGAAAGAAATGCCAGAGACTTTATAAAGTTTATTTGTATATAAATGAGCAGCGTGACGAGCTGATCCTGTATATTTGCGAACTAGTCTCTTAGTTTTTGAGATATCGATCTGACATTTTGCAGCCGTTCTTTTCTCACCAAGAAGCTGCTCATTTATCGCAACGGTCCATATCAGACCACAATAGCATATACTCATGTACATAGCTGGCATACAAACTGAACGATCGCAATCAAGTTCTGTATGGTGAACTCTTTCATTTGAGGAGATATTTTCACGAAATTTTGCATGGGCTATTTTTTAAAGCAATGATGCCATCTAGGAAAAAATTGTTCAGATCGGATTACTATAGCAAGTGCTTGTGTGGAAAGCTTTTTCAATTTACGAGATATCTTCACCAAATTTGGCACGGATTATTGCCAAGGCAATCTTCGAAGAAATTCGGATCACTACAGCTATAGCAGACATACAAACTGACCGATTAAAGTTCTTATAAGAAATCTTTTATATTTGTGAAGGATAATATAGCTCCGTTGCAACCGAAGTTAACTTCTTTTCTTGTTTTTTTTTATTATTTGGAGTTTACTTACCATTTCAGTTTATCACTAGCACCGGCGGAGAATGTGGACGATTTCAGTACCTCACCCATTTCCTCGCGACAAAAACTAAAGTTATTTATGGTCCACATGTAACTGAATTTCACCACTTTCACCTGAAATAAAATAAAAGCAAATTTATGGATTTAATAAAATGTATTTCTTATAATGTATATTACATTATATCTAATTTAATTTATAGAAAATTCAAGTTGTATTTATTAAATAAATATCGAACAATGGGTATCAAAGGAATTGTGAATAGAAACGGAATAAAGAATGAAACTTTATATTTTTTATATATACATAAGTAATATATGTATAAATAAGAAATAGTATTATAGCGAAATCAACTCAGATTTCATGAGAAAATATATGGCAAAAAAAAACAAAAGCAACCAAAAATTATTATGAGTTTATGGAGGGGTCAAATAACATTTTTGTTTTTGTAATTATAATCGAATGATGATGGCAATGAAATTTGAGTCAATAAAACAAAAATTAGTAAACAAAAGAATGAAACTAGAAACTAAATGCAAACAAACATTCATAAAAGATTTTCTCCACGGAAAATTGAAAAGTAAAGGAAATAGTTTGGGCAGCACCTTTTTTTGATTGAAATGACGGGAATGAGGGATTGATGCGTTGAATAAAAGTTTTTGTAATTGATAGAATGGAGCCTAGCAAGGGCAGAACTTGATAAGTATATACAGATGTAAGTATGTAAATTGCAGGTAGTGCGTGTGAAACGCTTTAGGTTGACGTCGTGATGGCGCGTTGCTCTGAGTGGTGACGAACTAGCAAGCATATTTTGTTCTCTGTTTTCTTCAATTATCTTTTATTTTTTTTTGCTGCCGCGTTTGCGAGTTAGCAGAGCTAAGGTTGAGAGGAAGTGAATATTTCATCGCCACTTGAAATTCAATCATTCAAGCGACGAACGAGGAAGTGAAATATGCTATAAAGCCAAGGTGCAAGCGAAGAAGGTCAGGGTTTCAGGTGTGCACAAGCGCAGCACATAAGCAAGCAAGCAATGCGAGCAAAGCGCACAAAAGCCTAGTGAAATGTGTAGAATTGTAAAAGTACAAAAAAAGCAAAAAAGAATAGAGACAGTAGAGCGCTTGCATTTCATTGCAAGCAAACAATTTTTTATGAATTCCTGCAGTTTCTCAATTTCACATTTTCTACATTTCTACATTGTTGCTGTTTCTAGACTGCGCAGTTGCCCAGTGCATTACACAAACGCTCATTGCAAGTGTACATAAGTATGTATATAGATATTTGTGAATGTGTGACTGTAGTTTTGTAAAAATGCTTTATATAAACTTATAACATGTGATCGAGCGGCTGTCAGGGGTTGTGGGGTGGGAAAATAGTACGTTGTGCAATTCTAGAGTTGTGTTGACATATTTTTAGTTTCACTTAAGTGTTATATACATAAACTGCCAATTTGCGTATATATTTTGTAATAATATAACGCTTTCTTATTTAATTTATTTTTTTTTTAATTTCCTTTTTAATTTATTTCATTTTTTTTTTTAATTTTTAAATGTGTTTTATGTAATTTTCTTTTTAGGTTTAAATTTTTTATTAAAAAATAAATTTCGTAATTTTTTTTAATTTCAATGAAAAAAAGATAAAGAAATAATAAAAAAAAATATTAAAATAAATAAAGAAAATAATCATATATTATTTTTAAATTTTTTTATTTCATTATAATTTTTTCTTACCTGTGTGTAACACCAATTTTCAGCTACGGGCGTATTTACTTCCTGCAGAGGTGGCGATGGTACTCGACTGACCGCCATTGTACTACTCGATGCGCTCAGGTTAGATGTCACTCTAGCGGCTTGAATTGCCTGACATTCGTTCACCGGCAATCTGCAAATATAAATGAAAAAACGAAATTGTGAGTACAAGCTGAAGTATGTGCAATAAAGAGATATACATGTGTATGTATGTGTACTATAGCTAGCTCAGTCTAACGGTTGTAAAAGCTGTTTCTTGATGTTGCATAACCTCAAAAATTGTTCGAAAAATTTTCAAGATCTTGTCAGCGTAAAATTTTTAAATTGTTTTTAGTAAGTGAAATGAACTTGCTACCACAAAATCACTTTTCCATAAATTTAATACCAAAAAATTATTTGTGGTGTACATAGTGCTTACAATCTCGTTTAAAACTTCAGAACCGCTTTCAGTCAGTTTTCAGTTAATAAAAAGGAAAGTGATTTTCAAAGCAGAGCAAGCTTGTTGGTAATAAAATAATTAATCAAAACAATGGTTGTGTTCGTAAGAAAGCTTTAAAAAACCACTTTATATTGAGCTTTCATTATTTTTCTTTGCTTAAAGCTTATTGGCGATCAGATTCTCTAAGCTTTTGTTATATTTTCCCAATTTCAAAGCACGCTTTTTTCTTGCATTCAATGACAGTTTAAACAGAACAAAATATGGTGCTTTGAACCCTTTCCGTACCAAACTTAAAATGTCTTTTCCTTGTTTCTGTTGCAGAATACGCTTGCCAACTCTATTGTTCTGCGTATTTTTGTGAAATCATTTTATTCTCTGTAGTTTTATGTTGACACATAATTGTCGCACAATCAAGGTAAGAAGTTTTCTACTATAAGTAAATGTCAGTTCGAAGCCTTTGTTGTAATGACGTTCGCTCGTCATCTATTGTTTTGAAGTTCAAAAAGTAGTTTTTATTATTATATTCTGTCAGTCAATTGCTTTGAACTTAAAATGTTTTTGTTTAGAGAAAAGGTTTAAAATTAAAGAATTTTATCACATATTGTCATTGGGTTGTACCATATAAAACATTTTTATATTTGTTGCCGAAATAATGAAACAGTCATCATATGTAGACCAGGTCACATATAGTTTTTCAGAAATAATATCTGTAGTTTAACAAGTGAACGCGAGTGTGTACTTTTATGCTCTTTGAATTTTTTGATCGCAAAGCAGAAACAATAATGGTTAGATATTATGAGAATTCAGACTTGGAAAACCAATATAGACTTAATGTTACAAAAATATATACATATATAATATTTTTCCTACAAACTCTTATAACTAGATTGAATATTTGCATTGCAATTAACAACAAAAACTTAATTCTTTAAGTCGTTCCACGAGAGTTGACTCTGCGTGACCGAAGCCCGGTTTAAAAATATCAGAAATACATCTTATGTCACACAAAAGTAATAACAATGATTTTTGAGAGTTATTAAAGCTAGTGTTTTAGAGTTTCAGAAGCACAGTGTTGTTACGAAAGCGCTCAAGTATTGCAGGCAGTACGTGACAGAGCCCACTTGGACGCGGCATAACAAATGCACTTTGTTGTTGTTGATACTTTTTAAATGCATAAATGATGATGTTTGATGAAACTTTGCAAATTTGCAATGTCATTCAGTAGTTTGGCGTTTGTGGCAGCAAACACGCGCACCTACACATACACATATACAGGCGCACACACAGCACTCATTTGGCCATCAGAAAAGTTCATAAAACACGCTTCATATAAGTTCGAAAATAATGTATGCAGCACCGAGCTAATAACCTTTATAGACGCACAGCGGCAGAAAACAACAAAAAAGAACAAAACAGCAACAACACGACACACTCACCTCGCCGGTTCATAAATTAAATCCATTATATTCCGATCGAATTCGATTGGTATTAATTTTGAATGAGAATATGCCGTGGAGACGCGGAACGGCGTGATAGTGCGCAATGACGATGATGAAGGTGATGACGCGCTTGATGGAGGTGGCGATGGCGTTGTGGACGGAGCTACTGGCGCTGCTGTGCTCGGTGAAGGTGATGATGACAAAGCGGAAGAGGCGACTGCTGGCGCGGCCAATGCCAACAATAAGGCGGATGGCAATGATGAAGTTGAAGTTGTAGTTGTAGCCGCTGCAACCGAGCTGTGGCTGTGGCTCAGCTGTGACGTTGTAGAGGAGGGCGCTGTGTCTAGCGTGGATCGTGAAGCTGCAGACGAAGATGACGTTGAAAACGAATGCGAAATTGATGATGACGACGAAGATGGTGACGATGTAGAAACGGCTGTGCTTGTGGACGACGGCATTAGTGCCGACGTCGCTGTTGCGGCCGCAGACGCTTTCGACGAAATGTATTTTAATAATCGCACAATTGCCGAATGCTCCAGTTTGAGTTAATTTATTGAATTAACTGGCATTAATTGACAAGTTGCGGAGCAAAATAAATGTGGTGTGGGGTGTTGAAATAACAGAAAAAAATGTAGACACCGAGAATAACAACTAAAATAAACACGAGAGTAAAATGAGCGCAAATAAATTGCGTTTGCTTGAGGACGCGTGCTCTGGCTTGAGCTTAGTGAAAGCTCAACGATGTGCAAGTTGCTTGGTCGTATATTTTACACAAACAGCTGAGCGCTATTCACCGTTATTTAAGTTTATATGCAAAGAAAATGGTGTGAAGACTTCACGAAGGTTGGACGGAGTAGTTATTAGATGGTGATATTTATTCATTTGCAAAATATATTTAGCATTCATATATTTATAATAAAAATTTAGCACATTAATATAATTAAATAACACAATTTAACGACAAAATTAGTTTTCTAAATTTTCTAAATATTTTTTCACTAAAACTAAACCGGTGACTGTCAGCAACGACTCATAATTAAAAACTACCGCCGACAGGATCAATGCAGGAACCACTAATGCAGGATACACGTACTGCCGTCTTCGAAGCACAAAGAACAATTCTCACACCGACACACAACACTGAGCAGATGATTTCTTAAGAGAGCATTGCAGATGCTGCTGAGATGGATGTAAAAGGTACCGCAAAGCAGCGCAGCGGCAAACAGATGACACTAACAAACAAAACAGAACGAAATTGTCAACAATGGCAAGAGGCCAAAAGACAAAACGAGCGCTAAAAGTGCGTTTCATTGGCTGCAACAACTGCATATTGGAGGAGACCTGAGAACAATAATAACAACGACAACAATAGAAGGTAAGCAGGCAGATAGCCAGTAATTTCGTCGACAAGCTCTCTCGTCGCACAGGCAAGGATCAAGCAGCTAGCTATGTGAATCTATTCGTAAGCAAGGCAATGAAAACGAAGACTACAAGACAGTAATACACAACAACAACAGTAGTAAAAACAACGAAGCGCATTGTGAAGTTGAAACAATTTCAAAATGGTATGAAATAAATATTTACGAAATACCTATGCAGCGAAAAAATCAAGCGTAGAGGCAACAACAACTAACAGGCATTTCAGTGCAGGAGGAAGGAAGTAAGATAGCGAAGGAATCACTGTGAATTCATTTAGGTATGTGTATGTATGTGCGCCTGCATCATGAGCTGCGGTTTCGTCGCCCTTCAAGGTAGCAACACTTTAGCCGCCGCGCTGCTGATAACAATGCCATTCCGTCGGCCTTAATGATGCTGCTGCCATTGCTGTCGCTGCGCAGAGTGGCTGAGCGTTGTGGCGCAGGAAGCGGCTGCAGTTTCAAGTACAAATGTGCACACATCCACACACCAAAATGTCCAAGGTGTTATGCTAAAAATTTATTTATGATGAGTTTGTGTGTGTGTGTAATGTGCTGCCCTGTAGGAATTCCTTTTTTTGAAGAGTGAATTACTTGAGAAGAATTTTGTTATGTAAAAATGATTTATGTACATGCAAAATTCAAATTCTTGTTTTGACAGCAGATTGATTTCTCCAAAGTTTTAGAATTTTTAAAATTATTAAATTAATTATAAACATTTTTTTCCAAATTTTTTAAAATATTAAATTAATTTATAATTAAATATATATAAATAAATTTTTTATAATTAATTTAATAATTTAAAAATTATTATTATTAAAATTAATTAAAAATTTTAAGTGAATTATTTATTTCAACTATGCAGGGTTCAATATTTTCGAAGTTTTTAAAATTATTTAAACACTAGTGTGCGGTTTAATTTTTTGTCTAAATAAATTTCAGTTATTTTTGTTTATTGTGTGTAATTTATTATTTCTATTGACTTCAATTTTTATTAAACCTTTTTTATACATAAAAGCCGGGTATTTTATATGAAGTGTCCTGAACTTATAATTATAAAAATAATAATTCTTGTCAAAATCATTTTACAAACTTTTTTATAGGTTAGATTAATCTAACTTTTTTTGATAAATAATAGATTCTAATTTTGAATTAATTTTCAGCAAAAAGGTGAATGCAAAGTTTGCGATTTCTGACATTCGTGAAATTAATAATAGATTCTGATCTTCTATTTTAAGAAAATAATCAATTTAAGGCGTCAAAGTCAGTCCAAAGTTAGAAATCTAAAACGTTTAAGAAGTCGAGAAATTTCCTCCAGGCAGCCATACTTATGCTTATGTGCATACGAGTATACATATGTAATTGAAAAGGTAAGACACATAAAGACCCAGCATAAATGCAATAAATATAAAGGTAACGAAAGAAGAGATATCCTGAGGCACGGCGATGAAGTCCTTCAAAGGTGTGCAATACATACAGGCTCTCACAAATACATGCAAACGTCATGTCTATGCAGGTAAGCAAGGAGGACCAATTCCACTGCTAGTTTATTGTAACAAGTCTATATTACTAGTACTAAATACATACATATATACTCATATATATGGATTTGTACTAGAGATGAAGTATATAACCATTTTAGCATATTATATATTTTTTATTTTCTAAGATATTTTTACCTAAAAGTTTCTACTTTATCCATTTTCTGACAATATTTTTGTAGTCACAGACACCACTATAATTACGGTATTATAATAATTTTTATTGCCGCAATTAACTTATGCTAATTTTAACTGTCGCTACTAATACGAAAGGGTGTGAAAATTTACCACTTTAGTAGTTGTGCATAAATTTCACAATTCTTTTTGGAAAAAAAAACAAATTAATTTTGTTAGCGTGTAGCTTCTTCAAGTTCATACGTGTGTATATACATATATGTACATATGTATTTATGTATGTGTGTATATGTAGTAATTGTGTGGGTGTTGCAATAGCCACAGTCTTTTGTTGTTGATTTGTTTTGGAGAAATCTGAATACGATTTTTCATGTGGCCATTGAAAGTGTGTGAAAGTAAGCAATTATTCATTTCTTAAAAAAAAAACTTTATATTGCATATATAATTAATTAGTTTAAAACGATTTACTGCTGGTTTGGAAAAGTGTATGTAGGTTTACAGAGAAAGGCTTAACATATACAAATACATGTATTTAATATTTTTTGGAGGAGAAAAGTAAAAATATGTTTTAACTTGTTTATCCAAAATTAAAATGTTTAAATTTTAAAATTAAATTATTTAATTTTTTTCATGTCATTTTAATATTAAATTTTAATAAATAAATTAATTAATTAATTGCAAATTATTTGGAATAAGTTTTTGTAACTAAACTCATTAATTAATTAAGGTATTTATATCTTAATTTTTTAACAGAACTCGTTAATCAATTAAGGTATTTTCTAAATTTTTAGCGACAAAAAAAATTTTTTTAACTATTTTTATTCAATGAAAAATTTATTTAATTATATAAAATTATTAAATTAATTTGTAATTTATTTTGTTGTTTTTTGCGGCATTTTAAATTTTTAAATTTTTTATGATTGTTTATTTAAATATATAGTTAGACTTTTCAATCATTTTGTTTGTTCAAAATTATTTAAAAAATTTCGAAATTCAGTTATTTTAATATTTGTGAATTTGTACTTCTTAATTTGTAAAAGATAAAAGATAATTTTAAATTTTAATCAATTTTTTTTGTAAGTTTATTTAATTTTTTCTTAATTATTTTCATTACTTTTTATTTTTTATTTTATTTTTAAAATTTTTTTTTGCTTCACTGTATATACTATTTGAAAATTTATTTTTAGCCGAAAAAGTCTTTTCGTATTTTGTCAATAGATGCCGTTGCAGTCGTATGTCTCCAGTGCTACCATTAAACATTGTATCATACCATATAGTGTTGGAAAGGTAAGATTTTAGACAACCAACAAAATTAAATTAGGAGAAGTTGAAAAAAAGTTACAGCTATTGAAAAATAAGTGAAAATAATAAAGAAATTCGCTTCAATTTGAAATTTTTGTATAAATAGCACATTTATAATTTGAATATTTTCTATTCGAAATGCCTGCTTTGATTCAAGCCAACTGGCGCATTAAATTATCTTCTTTTAATTTTTTTTAAATTACGCTAATTACTAATCAATATTTTTTTTTAACCTGTCAATAAAGTTTGATAGTCATTTATAGCCTATAACCGGTCAGCCACAAAATAATTAATCATATTCTTATTAGCGATTGGTTATACCAGTTTTAAACCTTAAAGTGCACAAAATATAAAAACAGATAAAAAAAAATAATACTAAGTAAAAAAAAATTGAAATTGAAATTGAAAAAGATTGATCGTGCAAGTGATCGCATTGAAGCAAGTTAAATCCACACATTAGTCAGAGGCAGACGCAATTATGCACGCTTGTGTGTTACAAGCATTTTAAAAAGCAAATGCAATGTGTTGTCTTCGCTTTTGTTGCTGCAACGGCTAAAATAAAATAAGAAATAGAGAAGAACTCATGCATGTGGCGCTACTGGGTGGCCTCATAGCGGCATTTCTGCTGTCAAACTGTCCATCTCTTCGACGCGCTTCAGCTTACTGTGTGCCTCTTTTGATTCTATGCGCTGCTTTAGCCGGCATGACTGCGCCGCTGTTGCACGTTGTCTTAACGCCTTTCTTCATAGTCAAGCTCTGCGCAAACCAGCTGTTTCTGCGGATTTGCTCTATTTGCCGCGCTTCAAGAATGTTTCAGATTAGTTTTGTTGCATGTTGCATGCCGCATGTAAGCAGCCCGCTTCTAATCAAGCATCGGCTACAATTGCATTTATGGCATGTCTTTGAGATTAGTTTCCCTCTTATTTTTATTATTATTTCATTTTTTAATCGCTTCGTATGCGCAGCTTCCACAACTTCGTTTGCGTGCTTGCGTTACATCTGCCGTCTTAAATCAGTGCGCTGCGCAGAAACACCCAGCCATCAATAACTACCTCTGTCGCTTGACCCTGAAGCGCTATGCCTCGCTCGCCCTCAATCCGTTTACCTATGTAAGTATTAAGCGGTGCTCCTTTTTTCTTTCTTTTTGTTGCTTTTTTACTTTTATTGCCGCACATCCAGTATTTAAGGCACGTTCGTTTATCTCTTCGTTACGCTGCCTTCGCAATGGCAATCCATCTAACCGGAGACCACTGCTCCAACACACCATAAATGCCTTGCTTTGTGCAACTTTGTGTCTGTCAGCCGGCACATCGGGATCTATCCGTCTATCACTGGCATGGTTAGCCGCCCTTCTACAGCTGCCTCTGTGCCCTCCCCAGCCGCTACGTCCATTTGTCGTTGGCTGCCCTCTTAATTCATCATTTTTATTTAATCCGCCGTTTATGTTGACTTTCTTGGCGCGCTTGGCTTGGTTCTTTGTTGGGAGCGGCAACGGCGACACGCAGAAAATGTTTCATGCAGTAAATGTGCGACAGCCCAGGCTTCCTCGGACATCTTATGCGTCATTCCATCGTGTATCTATTCAATATTTCATAGGTCGTATATCACTTTTTGATATTTGCCCCTTTTGTTTTCGCCTTCTTTTTCCAGCTTTTGTATTTGTATTTCTTGATAGTATTCTTCGGAGATCTCAGCACAGGCTGTGTTCGTGTTGAAGGTGCGAATGGTACGTATTGTAAAATTATTAATGATCCTATTAGCCCTAAACATCAGCTGTCTTGTCAAAGCGATTATTAAATCGTACAAAAAGTTTTCGTGATTCGAGTATTAAACGTCTTTGTGTCTTTTAAATGCTACGCACTCCATTTTGAGTGTAATAAACGCTGGCGAGGCAAGTCAATAAATTAATTTTATTAATTATAATGTTTTTATAAATCACTTCATTGAGTTCCAAAAGACAAATAAATAATTGGATTCCTTTATTACCCAGAGCATCTTATTTGAGTCAAATTAATTAATTATTTTAAAATTTATTTAATTAAAATTATTCAATAAACTTTGAATTTGGAATATTAATTTTGTTAATTATACTAAATAATTAATTAGCGTATTTTTTAATTTTTTAGTAAAAACAATGCGTTTTTAATTATTTTCATTAAATTGAAAATTTTATGTAATTAATTATGAAAGTGATTTTTAAATTGTATTTAATTTTATTAATTAAAGTAATTACTTCATTTTATTAATTAAAAATTTTGCAAAAATAATATTTTTAATTATTATTTAATTATTTTGTTAATTAAATTAATTAACTAATTTTGTTGATTTAACTAACTCTTTAATTAAATAATGAACTAATTTTGTTGATTAAAGTAATTAATTATTTTAATTAACAAAATTAACGAATTTTTTAACAAAAATATTTATTTATATTTTTTTTTATATTCAATTGAAAAATTAATTTAATTAATCAAAATTATGTAATTAATTTTTAATTTGGAATAAATTTTTTTTTTGGTATTAATTTTTATTTTGGAATTAATTTTTAATTTGGAATTAATTTTGCTAATTAAAGTAATTAATTAACGTATTTAATTTTAGTTGTATGCTTTCTATAATTAGTTCAATTAATTTTTATATAAAATATACATACATGTATAAATCTGTGGACTGGTAATGTCCACTCAGTTTGAGTAATTGAAAATTTCCCAACTGGATAATTGTAGGAGTTTTCACTTGCGCATTTTCACTAAACAAATACAATGCAATAACAACAATTGTCTATTGGAAGTAATTACAACAACAGCGTCAATATAACGTTAAACCCAGGAGATCACGCTTACTTTCCTTTACCGGTCGTTGCTTATATCATCAGCGGCCAACCACTTGGCTACCCCCTTTCACTAATTTCCCTCGCAACCAACAACAACAATAATAAAAATAGATACATATAGCATAGCTTAACTGTGCAGCAACTGTTTAAAAAATTCGTAGCAAAAAAATAACAAAAAAAATTATAAAAAAATAAACTTGAAAAATGTGGAGTTGAATGCAACAACACAATAAATACCGTATGTAAATGATAGTAAAATGCGGCGACGACGACGGAGATGATGATGATGGCGTTGATGACGACGAAAGGCGGACTAATAAGAAACACTTTGCATTAATTGAAAATAAAGAGGCGATAAAATTGTGGCTGTGTTTTGGAAAAAAAAGGGTAGAAAGCCAACATGTGTGAAAGAAAACTATGCAGCAACGGCAATAACAACAAACGGCACATTAATAGAGCGCAAGTTATTACAGCTACTGCTGGCAAGTCAACGAACAACCACAACAACTAGCAACTAATCGCCAACATCAGTGAAAACAACAAAGCCATTTTAATTTAAATAAACGTTAACTTTCATGTTAGCAGCACATAACAGATGATAAACCAACGGGAAGGAAGATATGTTGAAAAAAAAAATGCGCAACTTGAGTGAAAAACTCGCCACAGCACCCGACAACAATAAATATCCAAACAATGTAACGGAGTGACAACCGAGAAAAATAATGATTACATATGTACCTATGTATGCATGTCGGTATGTATGTATTTGATGCATAATAAAAAAGTGGAGAAATTTTTGTAAAACGACGCGAAGTGATCTGCACTTCCGGTTGAGTTTCTACACCCACCAACAGCACCAAGCCGAAGACACGACAGCGATTAACGGCATCAAACGAATACAAAGCCAGCCATATAAGCACATGATCAACAGACGAACTGCAACTTCAGACAAGGCAATGGCAAAAAATGGTGAAAATCGAAAAAGCAGAGCAGAGGCATGGGTGGAAGCGACAAGGCGTCGCGAGAGGGAGCAGAGCACACACAAAAGGCAACAAAATAAGCTGAACGTGTGATCAACGAGGTGTAAGACGGTGGTAAGTGAATGGGAGTTGCTGATTATATGCATTAAGCACAACATGCAGGCAACAACAGCATGAACACGCAAAAACACACGGCAAGAGAAATGTTCAAAAAGTAAAAAAAAATATACAAATATCAAAGCAACCCTGTGACTGCAACGTGAATTCAAATAATTATGTGAACACCTTAATCACACTAAGTTGTGTAAGTACAGCAAATTAGTCAGACGCGAAAAAAATGTCAGTTTAGAATGTTAGAAAATATAAATACAAAGTATACAAGTAATTGGCCATAAATAACTTATTTAATAACAATCATCATCTGCGACTCATAAATGTTATTTTATTTTGCACATAAATTCAAAAATATACTATATATGCAAATGCGCATATTTATTAACAAAGTATGCCACAATTAAGCACTAATAAAATGTTTTTAATTAATGGATGGCAATAAAAGTTTTAAATTAAAAAAATTATGAAAAACAAATTGAGAAAATATGTCATTAGTGTTCCTGCCTCTAACTCTCGTCTACGCTTTGAAACTATGAAATCATGCGATAAATGTTGTTATACTTTATCTATGTATATGTATGTTTTATGAGTACATATGTATGAGCATGTGTAGTGAATCTATAAATTAGCTATTTTATTATAAAGCAAGCACGCGTGTCACTTTCAATGCGGAAATTCAAATATTTTAGGTGGAAAAAAAATAATAATATAAAATAATTATAGAAAATTAACGGCCACAGCAAACGGAATAAAGGCTGACATGATGGGATAAGGACTGAGACGAGTAGGTCATTGTGGCATTTACTACATTGGCATATACATATAGGAGCGCAAATTCGGTGTGGGATTCGTGGTGGAAGAGAGATTCCGTCCCCGAGTACTGGCCTTCACCCCGGTGGATGAACATCTAGCCACATTCCGCATTAAAACGAATTTCTTCAACAACTCGCTGATTTGTGCCCACGTCCCGACGGTAGGGAAGGACGATGTTACCAAAGATGTCTTCTATGAGCGCTTGAAGCGCGCCTATGAGAGCTGCCCCCGCCACAATGTCAAAATATCGCTTGGCGACTTTAACATTAAGGTAGGCAAAGAGGGTAAATTCAGCCTACATTATGAAACATCCCCAAATGAGTTGAGGCTTCGATTTCGCGGGACCTGAATTATGGCTATCTGTAGTACTAGATTCTAGTATACAAAAATTCATCAAGCTACCTGGCTGTCGTCGGACCGGAAAATTATATCAAAAAAGTGAAAGAAAAAAATATTAAATAATAAAAAAGGTTCAGTATTATTTTTTTTTACTTTTTCCACAATGCATTAAATCCATGTAACAACCATACCTAAAAATTGTACATAAAATTATCATAAATTTTTACGTATTATTTACATTTCATTATGACAGAGTTGCTTTTCTATTTCACATGACTGTAAATTGAAGCGATTTCGACCATGGCTTCAAAACGATTTCACTGTTATGTAATTCTTCGAGTAAAAAAACAAAATAACGAACAAGTGTATTTTTTAAGTTACGGAAGTTACGAACACAAATATATGTACACACATACATATGTACATACATATGTATGTAAGTATATGTAAGCACATGGGCAGCGCATAAAAACGAGCTAAATAATATGCATATGACATTTCTCAAAGAGTTGACCCGAAAAACAAAAAAAAAAAATATATTGAGCCAAAGGTAAAAAACAGAAAACTAGCAAAACATTAGGTAGGTTAAATAAACATAATGAAAATCGCAAAACACTTAACACTTATAACTTAAGATATTATTTTTCAAATTTCTTCTGATTATTTTCTATTTCTATTAAACTTTTTTTTTAAATTTCTAATTACAATAATATTTTATTTTTATTTTTATATTACTTTTAATTTTTTATTATAATTAAATTAATATAAATACGTTATAATAATTTTTTATAATTATATTATTTTTTTTTTATTTTTTCAAATATTGTTTTTATAATTTATAAATTTTTAATTTTTATATTTTAGTATTATTATAATTTGTTTTATGTTATGTTTATATAATTAACAGCGTTTATAGTTTTTGTAAATATCTTCTTTTTTAATATGATATATTTCTGTTTTTTTTTTATCTACGATTTTTATTTATTTTTTTTTAATTTAAAATTATTTTATTTATAATTTAAAATTTTTTATGTAATATTTTTATAATATTTTTTTTTTTTTAATTTTTCCATTTAAGATTTTTCTAATATTTTTTTTTTTAATTTTTTAAATTTTTTATTTTTGTGTAATATTTTTATAATATTTTTTTATTTTTCCATTTAAAATTTTTCTAATATTTTTTTAACTTTTTCAAATCTTTATTTTTATAACTTTATTTTTTTTTTATTTTTTATTTATAAAAATTATATTATTATATATAAAAAACTTCCAATAATAGCATTTTTTATTTTCTTTTTGTTTTATTTAAATTTACATTATTTTAAATTTTTAAATATGTTTTTTGTATAGCTAAGCCACCCATGAATTTAGTGAAACCGCAACTGATATATTACTTAACGTTTACTTATTATAATACATGACACCATTTGTTGCGTGTGTGTTTTTCCCCACAAACTACCCAAAATTGGCTTTAAGCATACCTTATTGGGTGATAAGTTAGCGTGTCGTCGCCGCTAAGTGATGGCTCGATCACTCGTGTGACTGATTCGACTTAGGCGCTGGTTGTTGTTGCATGGCCTGAACATTTAAAACAACAAATGCGCGCTGATCACCAAAATTAGCCGTCAACCAAAAGTGCAAAAAAGACAGAAATTAACACGAAACTCCCCCGAGACCGCAGTGAAGATGTGAGTTAGTGACTACACTGCAACTAAACGAGCGATCGCGCCAACGCGATCAGCTGTCGTGTAAACATAAATACATAATTTGAAGTCATTGTGATAAATAAATGAAAGTTTCGCGATTGGCTGTTGCTGCTTTTATTTTTAATTTTTGTAAGCATTAAAGATGATTAAAGAAGAGGCTTTAATAGCCTAAACTCCACAAAAAATGGGTGAAAAGAAAATCAAGCAACAAAAAAGGGTTGCCAATGCGAAAGCGTATTATTACGTAAGGTTATCGTGGCATACCTACATATATATTTGTGTGTAGTTTTCACCAAAAAAGGAGGCGTCTATGAAAATTGTGCGGCATGCGCGAGCTGGTTGGCCTGGCGCTTATGGCGGCATTGTTTTCACGCTTCAATAAGAAAAAAGTGAAAAGGTAGAAAATTTAAATGTAAAATAACATTATAAAAGAAAGAGTGGCAGCGTGAAAAAGCGTGGGCGGCTGATAATGCCAGCGGCGCACGACAGCTTTTCACTGCGCTAAGCTTAAAACACGCTTCCGCATGCAACGCTGCTCTTTCACTTTTCACTTTATAAACATAATAGAGGAAAGAAAACAATTAAAGCGCGCTGTGCGAGCGGTAAGCGCGTGGGATAAACCACCACAAGAAGAGGCAATAAAAAAAAAACAAAACAAATTATACAAATTTTAAATCAAATAAAAAGCCGTGAACTAAGCACAGGAGTTGTATAATAGTTTTCACAAAATTTCGAAAATATGCATGCAACACAAACAGCAACAAAGATTACCAAACAATAATACAGCAAAAAAATGAAAAAAAAAAAAAATCTAAAAGAAATGGTAACAGCGCGATCACCTAAAAGTCGCAGCGCATGCGCAAACGACAACTAGCGAGGTGCGCGAAAGTCAGCCAAAGCGCCGGCGCGCACATTGCATATGTGTGTGTATATGTGGTCGCTATTAATATACGATTGCCGCGCTCACAAATCAATTAAAATAAAAAAGAGCTGCGCGCAATGCACACGAATAGAAAGCGCGGCGCGAAAGCTGAGAGCGACGAAATCAGCACGTGAAACGCGCGAAATGCCAATGAACGAGAGTTTTGCGAACACAGCCGAACTCAAAATAGTAAAAAGTGTCAGCAGCTAAGCAGGCGCATAGCCGCATTAGTTTATGGGAGAAATGCAAACGACGCACACATACACACATGGATATGTTGAAAGCGCAATTGAGCGCACAGTGGCGTTAGAGCGCGGCACCGATTTAAAAACACATACGTATGTGTGTGTGTGTGTGTGTGTTGGACGGATTTCTCCCTTGCCAAGTCAAGCCGAGTGCAATAAAGGCAAATAAGCGTCTGCTACAATTTCAACTTTTTCGCCCACTTTTACATTGGCGGTGAGAGTTGGACGATTCACGCGTTGGATATCACCAGCTGGTGAGAGTGGAAAGGCACGTTTAAGCGCATGGCTATCACTTTATTTTGGTTTTCTCTTTCTGCTTGGTTGTTTTTTGTTTTTGTTGCTTTACTCCCATTTGTATCGATTGCAAGTTGGCGGCAGCATGGACTTTTTCGTTCACAAGGCGCTTGTGCGCTTTCTTTGCCGCTTTTACCTTTTCTATGCACTTTCTATACAAATGGCAATAAGCATACATATGTGCGCGCATATACAAGAAATGGTAATGAAATACTAACAACAACAAAAGCAACTCATACAAATTGTTCATCTAATGCGTTACAATTTGACCAGTAGTAAGCGGCGCGGCGCGGCGCTAAGCGGCATGGCGCGGTGTATGCGCGTTAAGTAGCGCCTGAAATTGAGCTGAGAGAAAGGTAGAGGTGGACACCAAAGTGTGCACATACGCCTGTATGTATGCGTGTAGTAAGTGGTGTGCGCTTGAACGCTCAATGGTTTGTTGGTGAAAATGAAAATTTTCTTGATTTGTTTATTGTTTTCGAAATGGTGAAAATTTGCTAAGGAAATTCGGGCGCCGCCGCGTGAGTTTAATCAGTGGAAAGTGAGGGAAAAGCGCTTGCTACTGCATATAAAATGATTGCTTTTGAAAGTGTTTAGGGGCAGCTCTGTGACAGTGATGGTTTAAGTGTTGTTAAGACATTTCCAAAACCGAATTGCAAGCATTTACATGTGCTGAGGGAAAAGAAGTTGGGAAAATGCTTTCTAATTCGGGTGGTTTTTAAAAGCGAGTCAAAGTTTAACTTTTCTTTAGAATGTTGCAAGCTGCTCATTCGGCATGAATATTTGCACAAGGGTAAATATACGTGTTGCTAGAAAAAATATTTCTAATAAAAAAAAATTATTTCGCTTTACTTTAAGTTCAAAAAAAATTGGCAGACAAGTTGAACTTCAAACGTTGCTGCAACAATGTTGCCAGCAACATTTTAATATAAACAGAAATGTTGCTGGAGCAAAGTTGCTAAACAAATTTTTATCAAAAATCAAGTAAACACTTAGAAATTGGTGGCTTAAATCCAAAAAACAGTTAGTTTTTTCTTTCTATGTCCAGCAACAATGTTGCGAATAATAATGTTGTCATGTTATAAGCTGCAAAGTATAGATTAACAAAAGTAAAATATATATAAAAATATCGCTCACTACCGCGTGAAAATACGCACAATTGAATATAGAAAATCCATATGAAAACCCAAAGAAAATGCATGAGATTTTTTGGTTGTTGACTTGTCGCATGCAACGGCGGACCACAGTTCAACAACTCCTGCTGCCAGCGCATGCAAACATTGAACAATCATTGCGCGGCAATTATCAGCGGTTTAACCGGCAACAAGAAAGGGGCAATAATCGTAAACAAAGGCAATCGGGAGCACACGCTGACAAACGGCGGCGGAGGCGCAAAGCAATCGCCAGCCACAACAACGCTACTGGCGACACAAATGCGTGAAAATGCAAAAAAAAAAGGCCAAAAAATGGCAACGAAATGAAAGCAACGAATGAAATGCGGCGAAAATGCATAGCCGTGCGCATATTCTCTCCACGTGGGATACTCTCTCTTTTTGTTGCGCGCACTTTTCCTCAGCGGCGACGGCGACGACGCCGGCCGCTTTTGCTGCACATTGACTTTAAGCGCGTTCACACCGGTGAAATGTGGATGCTACTTTTGCGCCAATTGTTGTTATTTTACTGTGTTGTTGTTGCAGCTGTAATTGCAATTAAATTTCATTTTTAGTGAAAACTTTAATGTGCAACAGCGCCGCTCGCTTTGTTGTTGTTGGGGTGTGTTGCATTTTGAGTGCGGTTTTTATATCTTCACTGCTACTTTTCCCGCCACTTATGTACTTGCATTTGATTTGACAAACTTTCGACGGCAATTGACCGTTCGCTGGTCTTGCAAGGGCGGAGAAAAATGTTTAAATATTCTTGAATTTAAATTTAATTTTGGTGGATTTTTTTTTTGTTTCAATTTTAATTTTTTGTTTTCCATTTTATTTTGTAACAATTTTTAGTCAAGTTTTTGCATCTTAATATAACCTCAAACAGCTTTATCCGATAATGATACTATTTTTGAAAAAGAAAATAACAGAAATTTTAAGAGAATGAGTCAAAAAACAAAAAGTAACAAAAAAAATTAATGATTTTTTTTTTTTAATTAAAATTTATGATTTTTTTTTAATTAAAACTAATGATTTTTTTTTAATTATAACATTTTACATTCTTTAACTAAATTTTTAACTATTGCAACAACATTTGAGTTTTAACATTTTTGTTGTTGGTTTTGCAAAGTACCCAACATTTTCTTAACAAAAATTCAAAACACAAATAATTTTTTTTTAATTTGTATGTTTTTACAAATGTTAGCACCCACTAAACTCTCCAAGAGTTCATTAACCTTTTGATACCTCTCATGTACTAGGTCTAAGTAAACAAATGAATTTAGATAATAACAAGTCGAAGGACAAAAACGAGGGCACATTTTTTAGGTCAATGAAAGTATAAGAAATAAAAAAAAAAATATATATAAATATTATAGATTTGGCACATTGATATCACAATAAAAAACAGCAACAAATGCAACCAACAAACTAAAAGTAGCACTTGATCTAGCAAAGGCATATTTATTGCTATTGATAAGAAATCAAAGCGATTACTTTTCCATTTCTCACCACCGAATTATGAAATTACGAAATTAAAAGCTATCATTGACCCAAATTGATATTCGGCAACAATTATTTAGAGCTGACTATGCAATTTTCAGGCATGAAAAAATTATAAAATTATTATAAAGTTGATTCACCCGCTACTGTACTTTTCAATAATAATATTTCGCGAAAATTGTTGATAAAAGTGATAAAAAATAAAAATAAAATAAAATAATAGATAAAATATTAAATTGTATAAGGAATAATTTTTTTAATTGTAAATTAAAATAACTATATCAGAGAATTTTTTAATGAAACGTGTTTTATAAAGCATGAAAATTTGTTAAAATTAAATAATTTGAATTATAATTAAAGCAAAAATTACCAAAAAAGTAGAAAGACAAAAATAATTTGTATATAATAAATAAGCATTTGCAAAAATAAAATTAAAGTAAAAACAAAAGCCTAAGAAATCAAAAATAGAAAATAATATAAACAATTTTTTTTTATAAATAAATAATGGATTTGATTAAACACATACAGTCTTAGATTCTTATTTTTTGTTTGAAATTATTTTTTCTGCTTCATAAATACTTTTAAAATATCTTTTCTAGTTTATATGTATATATTTTTAAAATACTTTTTTGTTTATAAGTATTTTTTTTATTTTATATATATTTCTAAAACATTTTTTTACTTTCGAACCAAAAAAAAATATTGGATTATTTTTTTGTATAAATAATTCCCAATGCAGAAAGCTAGAAAAAATATTTATCTTTTTAATACCCTCTTTTCTTCATCGAAATAATTTCACAAATGCGATTTAAGATTTCCAATTGTTTATTTTAAAATTTTTTAAGTACACTGACAAAAATTAAAAACAAAAACCAAGTGCAAAGAATTTCAACATGACCACTCAAACCACTGCTATAAATTCTAAACAATCCTTAAAGGCCACTTGAGTGCGATGCGTGCGTGATTAAATCAAAATGCCGTTCATTTTTCCAATAAATTGCGCCTTTGATGTGAGAAGCTCGAATTACCACTTGGGGAAAATTGAACGACAGTATATTTAAGCGATCGACTTCGCAATAAAGATGTAAATTTAAGGCACATAATATTGTGAATTATGGCAGTGTACTTGAAATCAGGGCAAATATGAAAGGAAAAACCTAAAAAGCAGAAACAAAAATTCAAGAAACTCGTAAACACTGTTTGAGATCGTTTAAGAGAAAAACACGAAAAATATTGTTTCAAGGAAAAATATCACTGCTGTTAAACGCTATCGAACTGACGCCGAACGAGGCAAAGAATCACAAACCTGCATGCCTATACACACACTCTGGTACTTCAATTGACCAGCTTTGCTCAACTCAAACTGGGCGGTATTGAGTACAAACTGCCAATGCACGGCACATTCTATGCTGTTTGTGAGTGTTTGTGTGTGAATCAAGAATATTTCGGAATTTGAAGCAGCACAGCGCCACATCGAGGGAGTAAAGTGCAGAGTAAAAGTGCAAAACAGTAAAAATGTTGCTGCAGAGAATGCGGGACGCGAGGCGAAACGAGTGAAAAATTGAATAACTTCACCGCTTAACCTCATAACTTAACCTCAAAAACACATAGCAAAGTAAGTCAAGTCAACAAACCGTAGCCAACTGCTAAGTGGTGGTGGTGTTGTTGTTGTTGGTGGTAGTGATAGTGCTACTGCTAGTGGCATCGCTTTAATGACAACTAAATGAGGGGAATTGAAATTTGAAGCAGAAATGGGAGGGAAAGTTGGAAAATAAAAGCACACAAATTTTGAAAGCGATAAGGGTAGGGGGAAATATTGATAAAAATGAATAAGATATTTGTATATAATATATTATATATGATTTTACATCGCTCGAAAAAACCAAAAATTGCTTATAAAATTAATTTAAGATAAGTAAAAATTTAAAAGTTTCGAAAAAAATAAAATATAAAAATTTACATAAAAAAAGGTTTAATTATTCTTAATATATTTAATAACAATTAAGAACTAATAACATTAAAGTAAACAAAATAAAAATAAAATAAAATGAAAAAATTAAAATACATAAAAATAAATAAAATAAATATATAATAATAAATTTAAAAAATTCAACATAAATAATATTTAAAAATTCCTAAAATTTTTATGTAATTGAAAGATTCCCTGTGCAATACTTTAAAGGATTTTTATATTTTGCGCCAAGTGCGTTTTATGCATAATACAACATTTTTTATTTAACCATGTATGCACACATACACATATGTACATATGTATGTATGTATATTTTTCTGTATTAAAATGTCAGTCAAATGAGTAGCAAACAAAAAATGAAAATAAATAGGCATTAAGCAGCAAAAGTAACACACTCGACGATGAACAACAACAAAAAGCGCCATAAAGTTTAAGTAACAACAACAGCAAAACAAAAAAAAATATAATAATAAACAAAAAAAACAAAAACATTTAGGTCATCAATTCATCAATTTACACTCGCGCCAACAACTCCAGCAGTGCAGCCGCCGCCACCGCCACCACCATGGCCCCCAACACACTGAGGCGATGGACTAAACGGCAGGCAAAACTAGTTGGAGCTACAGTGTGTGTGGCGCGTCTGTGTGTGTGTGCACAAGAAGAAGTTCTATTCTTTGATTTTTTTCTCATCTTACACTTTCTTAGCTTGCTTCGCTGCCGCTTGGTGGTGTTCTTTTCACTTCAATCAAATTTATTTCGGGTGTTTCAAGCGTTCCACCAAGTAGTTCGGCGTTTTGCTTTCGGCTTTGCCGTTTAGCTACTGCAGGCGCACGCTTTTTTATTGAGCACTCTTAT
This sequence comes from Bactrocera dorsalis, assembly GCF_023373825.1. NCBI lineage: Eukaryota > Metazoa > Arthropoda > Insecta > Diptera > Tephritidae > Bactrocera > Bactrocera dorsalis. The sequence goes on along the minus strand of NC_064304.1, from coordinate 94,665,807 downwards.
GTTCTAATTTTTCGTTTTTGAAGCTTTTGGAAGCTGTTCGCATAGAAGTTTCGCGTGTTGTTGTTGGTGTTCTGCTTTTATAGTTCTATTTGAATATTGCATTGTTGTTGGTGGTGGTTTTATCGTTGTTGGGCCGCTACTTCTTTTCATTTTTGGCTACACGAGAGAAATTATCATCACAAAACACCAGCAACAACAACAATAACAACAGAAAGGAGGACAGCAGTCAACAGCGCGCGAGCTGAGCAAATGAGGATGCAAAGAAAGCAACCAAATGTGGCGTAAAGTGAAAGAAGCACCAATGTGGCTCAATGGCTTGGCGGCGCTGCAGCTCCACGCCGCGTAGCAGACAATTAGAATTGTGAAAGTATGAGCCACATACATACACAAACACACATAGTTGTTGCTCTCTTGCCACCTCTAAGTACTAAGTTTGGTTAGATAATGGAGGTTATGCTCGCAGTGTGGCACTCGTACCACGATGTTGGCCTCGCTTTTCTCTATTATATTTTATTGGCTGCTGATTTGTGTTTTTGTGCTGGTGAAATTGCTGACATTTCGGTCGCTCAAATGAGGTTGCCGTTTGCCCGTTTGAAGATTTCATTTGTCGAACATATTTTCATTTGTCAAAGTTACAACAAAATAAAAAAAAAATAAATCGATAAATGTAATGAGGTCGATAAATAGATATGGATACTGACGAAGACCTATATTTAGGAAATCACTTCATAAATGTTAATATGAGATAAAAAATGCATTTTTTTTTATTTTTAGAAAATTTCAAGAAAATTTATTAAATTTCAAGAAAATTTATTAAATTTTTTAAAACTACCGTTAAAGTGAAAGGCGTACTTTATGATGTTCATAACCTCAAAATTTTTGTAGGTTATTTTTTTAAAAAGATATTGCTAATATTAGATAAAAACAATTCAATTTTATTATTCCTCGAAAATTGTGAAAATTTTTTAAAACTTTATGAACATAACCTCAAAACTTTTATAGGTTAACTTTTTTAAAGAGATAATAATTATTGCTGATGGCATTGGAATAACAACTTTGATGTAGAGTGTTGGTAAATGGCTGGAATTTAAAATCAAGTTTTGAAATTAAATTAAAAAATCTTGATATTTCAGAAAATTTAAGCAAATATAAATCAATTAAAGAAAAATTGATGGCTGAGATTATATAAAAGCACTGATTTCGGCTGTTGTTCTGATTTTTTAATCATTTAATATACCTATGTATATATATACATTTATACATATATACATATTATATTATTATATACATATTTTTTTTTTATTTTGTGCTACCTTTGTCATTGTAAGCTTTTAGTGGAAATTTTTAATATACAAAAATTTTAAATAAAAAGGTACAATAGTGTCGATATAAAAACTATTATCGAATTAACTTTTTTTTATTGTATTTTGATCAAAATGAACCCGAGTTATTAAGGAATAAAAATATTTAAAAAAATGATAAATAATTTAGGTGAAAAAATATAATTAATTCTGAATAAAAACTATTAAATAATGTAAAACAAAATTGAAAATTGAAACATATATTTCATTTCAATAAATATGTATGTAAGTTGAGCAAATTTTATATAAGAACTAAACACTTTTATTTTTAATGAATAAATCGATAAATTTGAATCGAAATACTTATAAAAGAGCGTATTAATAACATATAGAAACGGATTATGTATGGTTTTTGGAACGAAAAAAAAATCGATAACAATTAATAGTAATCGAAATAAATATTAAAATATCAAAAAAATCGATAATTTATTTCTTGATGTTTTTAAATTGTTTGCCGACTTATTTTGTCTACTGATGTCAATATATTGCTATAGAAATATAAAACAAGAGCAACACCTTAAACACGACATAGCGCTATTTTGAAGCAAAAAAGAAATTACGCGCACACATGCGGAATAAATAGCAGTGACAAATTCAATTAAAAATAAAAATTAGCAATACTAAACAAAAATAAAAGTACTTTAGGCCAATGAAGTGGTCAGCCGCTGTGGTTTTCCATCCCTCGTCATCGAAAATAGCAACTTCTTTCTATAGGAATGCCTCAAGTATCAATGGCGTTTATTGTTGTTGCTGAATTTTTATCAGACAGAACAATTTCATTTTTACATACATACGCCATCGCTCAATTATTTGTAAGCTCCACGGCTGTGACATTTAAATGTAATAAATATAATATATATATACATACACATGTATGTATATGAATTTAATCACGCCAGCATTTGCGTATGAAAGCGCTCATGTGTGTGTGTGCACGAGCACAAAAGTATTTATAAGCTCGCTTTCAAGGCCTCCAAAGGCAAAGGCGACTGGCTTTCAGGCCGCGCCGCGATGATTCAGTGCATGTGTGATCGACTGACTGGTCGCCTACCTCCGCGCGCTTGCAAGTACTTGCGGTTGTTGGCATGTAATTGGCGCATGTGTTGCTTTGATTGGTATTGTTATTGTCGGCGGCGCGGTCGTGGCGGCCGCTATAGCGCTGATAAGCCAGCTACAGTTTCGCAAACACATTTCTGCACAAACGATACAAAAGCGCTTGCTTAAGCAGCGCGCTGGAGTAGCGGGGCGGGCGCAGCGCAGCACTCAATCGAACGCGTTGAGCAAGTGAGCAGGCGGCGACGCAAATTAGCCGCCGCGTGTGTAGCGATTTAAAGAAATTGGCAAAAAAAACATCAATTACAATAAAAGTACATATTTGAATTTACAAGCCAATATTTTTGAATTGCCCGCGCGCCGCTTGCCGCTTGCCGCCCGCTTTTGCGTCCATTGCTGCTTTCAGCGCGTATTTTGTATATTTGCACACGGTGATTTTTCGTTTATATCACTTTTTTTATTTATGTACTTGTTTAAATTTGCGGTATTTGTTGTTGTGCGCGAGACGCTGGGATTCTCGGCGAATGCATGCATGATGCGCGTGTGATTACTTACTGCACAGCGACATGTGTGTGAGTGCTGCGCGTCAAATATACATATATAGGGCGTCGGTCCCATGGCAGCCAGACTGTGTCCTTGACGGCATGCGGACTTGACGGTGCGGTGCCTCATATGACCTATTTCATATATATTTTTTTAATTTCTATCTACCAATGTACAAACACACACACACACGTATATTTGTAAATTTAATTTTTTTCATGCTTTTTCTCGATTATTTTACGTTCTTTGTGATATTATAAAGGCTCTCCAGCCAAGTCAAGGTCTTTTGTAAAATGTGCACGAACATTATAAACGCACACATACATTCCTTGATGTGTTTGCTCAGGGCGAATTTCGGACAAGCTCTTGATAAACATTTTTTTTTTGGAAAATATATATTTTTGAATTTATTGTTCAATTCTTTGGAAAGTGCGCAGTTTTGGGGAAATCATAATTACGAATAAATAAATTTTCATATATATTTTTTGGTTGTTGTCGTAACAGAATACATATAGAATATAACATAATTAAAGAATGTTTCTAATTTTTTTTTTATTTCTGCTTGCGAACGAAAAATTTTATTTCACGAGTGGATTTTTTCTAGTCAGACTCTCCTATTTGTGAGCCAAAAAATGAGTGTTTATAAAAAATATATCAGAGTCTCAGTTCAGATACATTTTGACTGACTTTTGTTAATTCGACATTTCATGATTTTTTTTTTTTTGTATGCGGAAAGGAAAAGTCTATACACTTGAGTTAACCATTACGAAAATTTCGCTGCCGACACGCTTAACAAAAAATCGCTCTTCTCCAGGTTTTTCAGCCAATTGCGCAATTTCGTTTTGGTGTGAAATAAATTCTATTTTGCGTTTACTTTTAGGGAGGATACGCCAGTGTGCGCCAGGAAGTGGCTGCAGACCGCAAACTAAAAATAGCATGCGAAGAATTAAGCGAACCACACTGACTCAGCGACCAACGAGAAGAAGCCATACGAAAGGCCAACACAGACGGCTGATATCAAAGAAAGAAAACCGTAGGAAGAGCTGATAAAATTGTCACATAACTTGGACGAAACGGAAATATGTGCGAGGTCAACTAACAGGAGAGAAGGCATGCCATAAAAAGCTGGAAAAAAATACACAGCGAAACATGCAAAATGCAAGAAATTCGATATGAGTGGAAGCGGTCGTATCTGTGTCGAAAGCGAAGAGGATAAGGAAGACGGTGGCAACCAAATATTTTACGCAATTTCTTTCATTTTTTCGCACAAGCAGCGGTCAAGCAAACTTCCGGGGTGCGCAAAAAATTCAAATAAAGAAAAAACAGTTAAGATACAAAAAGCTGAGGAACGCTACGTTGTAAGCTTACAGAAACACATACAACTTACTAGTGGCACTCAAAAAGCCGAAAATTATACAAAAAAAATTAACGTGAACCAGCGTAACGCGATATAGACACCCGGTACTTAGAAAACGTGGTATTTGGGTAATATTTCCTGCCCGTAAAAATAGTGAAAAGCGAGTAAATATTGCTAACGCACAGTTCTAAGAGAAAGAAAAATAACTCAGAGTTTGAGTACATCTATGATTAGCACTCGAGTGAGTGTTAGTTTTCAAAAGCGCATGCTAATTTCGATATAATGTGTGTAACTATAGTACGAAGTAACTTTTAGTACTGTATAGAGTAGTTAAGTACAATTTTAGTGCAGTGTTAATGATATTACTCAAAAATATTTTTGTTTTATTTTGTGTGAAATAATTTACTGATATTACCCAAAAATATTTTAGTTTCATTTTGAGTGAAATGTTTATTGTAAAGTTGCAAAAACATTTTAATAGCTTTAATATAAAATTTGACTTTATTGTAAATGTACTTTCCGAAAATATTGTACTTGAGAAAAGTGTGTGAGTTTTTCACTCATGTATGTACTCGAAATTTGAGTGTATTTCATAAAATCTCAGTTAAATATTGGAGTTATACATTTGTTTTCTTTATTTAAAACAAATTCAGTATTTTTTAACATAACATAAAAATTTCAAATAATGAAGTCAAAGCTTGTTTTGTGAAAGGATATGAGCTGAATACTCTTGCTGTGAAATAAAACGAAAACACATTCTCAAAGCGCTTCAAATGGCATGGACTTGCGCAACAGTTATTTGTATGCGGAAAAAGTGGCACACGCTGGGGTGTGGTGAATATAATTGACCTGCGACCTCAAAAAAATAAAAACATAATACTAATAATAAAAATAGAAACTTAACAAGCTCAGTGCACAGAGGCTAACAGTGAACCCGGCGAGTTTAGACGCAGACACCCACACGAACAGAGCAATAACTATATTGAAAACCACACGAAATAATACGAGTAAAAAAAACAAACAACGCAACAACAAAAAAGTAGTCCAAGTACATACATGCGTACGAAAGTAATCGAAAAAAGTAGAAGACACATAGCAACAGGGCAGCGGCAATACGCTGGTGTACTAAATTACTTTGATGAGCTAACTAATTTATCGCATGCAAGAAAATACTTGAAATTACACACGAAACGCAGCTGGGATACAAAACTATAAAATGAAATACAAAATTGTATTAAAAACAAGCGGGCGAGGATCTCTAGACACAAATTATCGACGGTGGAGCGTTTTGCGTGGCGACTGACAGCCTCGACTCCAATGAGTGTCCTTCAAAAGCGATAAAAAAAATAAGTAACGAATAAAAAAATAACGGAAAATAATGCGAGTATAATGACAGAGCCACAGGCAGACCTTTACGTACTTTTGTAAAAAAAAAATAAATCAGCGAAAAAAAGTATACCAGCACACGCAAGAAGAAAGCAATATGGAAATAGCACCAAAGTATTTAATCAGTAGCAACAAGCAGAGCAACAGATAAAATTCGTGCAGAGAAAAAATGAAATGAAAGAAGGCGCTGTTGGAGTCGCTCGCTATGGAATTCAATGAAAGTCAAATTAACCCAATTAAGAAAGTACGAGGTATGTGTGTGGAGAGGAGAGAAAAGCTGCTGGGCAACGGTAATCAACAGACGTGCAGAACAGTTCTAACGATTAGTAAAAATTTAAAAATTTATTGAAAATAATTTATTTTAAAAAATATGAAAAAAAATTAAAAAAAAGTAAAAAAAAATAAATAAAAAAAAATAAAAAATAAAATAAAAAAAAAAAAATTTAAAAAAATAAATAAAAAAAATAAACAAAAGAAAAATAATAATAAAAAAATTAAAAAAATTTATTTAATATGAAACTGGGAAACCGCGGTGTATTAGCGGTAAATAGCGATTGTGGGAGGCATCAGGTTGACGCTAAGTGCTGTAGTTCTATCTTGCTTCAACACTTTCGTCCTCTCCCCGCATAAATAAATCACAGTGGTGCACATACGGCAGCGCTTTTGCTATATATATATATTTTTTGAAACATATGCGAGTTGACCCTTATGCCACCAGTGACGACAACAAATTATCTACATATACCATCACCGGTTCCCCCACCGCGGCAAAGTGTGTCAATCAATATGGAAATGTGCTCTTGCTTAGAAGTATTAGAATTGAATTCTTGCATATTGTTGTTGTAATACTATACTGTTGCTAGTACTGGTAATGATGAAATGAAGCTACAACAACAAGCAAGCAAAAATAGGTTTCACTCAATGATTTTGATCTCATATTCGCGGCGGTGGCAAGAGTTGATGAGTACGCTGAGTGTTACAGTGGGTCTAAACAGCTACAAAATGTGATAAATGCAAACAACTTTTACAATCTCCGAAAACAAACCTTTTAGATCGGACCAAATTAATTGAACGATCAAAATGAAGTTTCTGAGCGGAAACTATTATTATTATTTTTAATAAATAAACCTGCAAACAACAGAAAAAAATATTGGTTTAATATGTTTATGTAATTCAGCTCACTTTTGCTCTGGCTCAATCCACTGTGCAGCATTAAGGGCAACAAAGCGTTTAGGAGCGGCCTCGAATAAATTTAGGGCACGCGATGAACTTTTGGAGCAAATGATATGCACAAAGGATGGGCCGCGGGGGGCAAGAGTGAAGTTTGGGGAAGATATGGAGGTGAGTCGCTATAGAATTACACCTCTATGTAGAAGACAATAACGGCAGCTATTTGTTGCGCATACCGAATTCAATGTTGCCTTTGACACCCTTTCACTGGTTGAGTGTGTTTTTGTTTTTGTTTTTTTTTTTTTTATCAAAATTCTCGTATTTTTTTCCTATCTAGACACTATCTTGCATCAGCTTTATCATGAAATGAATATGTTTACTTTTGTTTTTGGTTACCTTTTATTATCACAGAAATGTGCGGCTGCAGCGACGGCGTTGGCGGCGGCGGCGTTACAAAATTCCTTAGAATTCGGACATTTAACTAATAATACTAGGCACAGAGGAGATTGTTGTTGCTGTTGTTGGTTTTGATGATGGTTCTGCTGGTGATGATGATGATGGTGTTGGTGTTGCTGCAGTTGTTGGTTGTTGCTGCTGCTGCTGCCACTGTTTTGATGATGCTGTTGTTGTTGTTGATGGTTTGATTGTTGCAAGTGATGTTGTAAATGGTGATTGTTTTGTTGTTGTTGTTGTGGGAAACGTGCGTGTTGAGGAATAGGCTGTTGCTGTTGTTGTTGTATTCGGTGGTTATTTGTTGTATTATTTGTTATGTTGTTATTATTTGTCACTTGCTGATTGTACTGCTGTAAGTGGTGATGTTGTTGCTGTTGCTGCTGATTCAAGTGCCGCCTGATGGATTGGTTGATGCGGTTCGTTATCGAATTGGTGAGCGCGGAATGATGGTCTCGGTGGTGGCTATGTTGCGGCAGGCGATGTTGGTGGCTGTTGCTATTGTTAGTGTGTTGCTGCTGTGGGGTTGAGGAGACACTAGCGGCAGCGCTTGATGTGGCTGCCGCTGCGGCCGCTGTGCTGCTGCTACTTGGCGCTGTGAGTTGTTGTTGGAGGTGGCTGTGGTTATTCTGATTCAGATTGTTGGTGTGCTGGTTGGGATTGTTGTTGTTGTTATTACTGTTGCTGCCGAAAAGACGACTGGCAATTATACTGTTATTCAAGTGGTGGTGATTTTGGTGGCTAGTGCTATTGTTGTTGTTACTGCTGCTGCTGCTGTTACTGCTACTACTATTGTTGCTACCGTAAATACTGGCAAATAGTGAAGTGGGCGTGCCGGCGAAATTGGAATTTGAGATCGCAGAAGAGGATGGCGGCGACGCTGGCGAGGGAGAAATAGAATTACTGTTGTTGGACGCCAACGTTGAGGAACTATGGGAACGCTTTAAAATTCTGTGCAAATTATTGCTGAACGCTTCCTGGAGAATGTTGCTTGGCGAGGCCAAGTGTCGCTGCAACGTTGTTGTGCTACTTCGCAGGTTGCTGCTGCTGCTGCTACAGTTGTTGTTGTTGCTACTGCCGCTACTACTGCTGGCGCTCACATTCGATGCTCCACTTTCGAAATTTAGGTGACCCAAATGTTGCTGCAACACCGAAGGCGCTTGTTGCTGCTGCTGCTGCTGATGCAGCGTTGGCTGCTGCAATTGCAACTGTAATTGAGGCAATGTGGGCACAGCGGCCGCCGTTTGTGCCGCGTGTTGGTGACCTAGCGTTGGCTGGTGTTGTTGCTGCTGTTGTTGTGCTGACGGCTGCAAATCGCCGTTGCAGTAGGACGACAAACCGCGCAATGCTACTGGCGGCGTCGATATCAACTGTTGCAGGCGACTGCAGTTGCTATTGCTGCTACCACTGCTACTGCTGGCCAATTGACGGCTCACACTGCTGCCACTCACTTGGGAACTGTTATTACCGCTAACACCACTGCTACTACTACTGTTGTTGCAACTGCTGCTGCTGCCACTACTGTTACTACTACTACTACTGCTGCTGCTGCTGCTGCTGCTAGCAATTGCCTCCAAGAGTGGCGATGTAGCGGACGACGCGGCAGCTGCTATTGTGGCAACAGTGCCTGTGGTTGTGGGCGATATTGCGGGGCTAGCTACGGTGTTGGTGCTTGCGCTTGCGCCTGCAGCTGTTGCTCCTGCACCAATTAATGCTGCACCACTTACACAGTAACAATTGGCATTCGGTTCTAGATCTTGTTGTTGTTGTTGCTGCTGTTCTAGCGGTTGTTGCACTCGCTGCTCTCTGTTGGTGTGCAACAATTGTTGCTTCACTTGCTGCTGTTGCTGTTGTTGTTGTGGTTGTTGTTCCGCTTCTTCTACCACCACCACTGCGTCTTCAGCAATAACCTGCTCAATGACCGCCTGCTCTGGCGGCGCGACGGCCAGCTCCAGTTCACCCGCGACACTGTCTAAGAGATCAACAACATTTAGATTTCGCTTTTTCTTGATTTTAACAAATGGATCAAACATTTTATAGTCGTCTTTGGCGACAATTTTGCACACAAATATTTGAGTACTGCACGAATCCGTGTAAAGAAATAAAATTTGTTATTTTTTTAGTAAAATTTATTTTTTATTAAGCACATACACTTTAAATTTATGTTTTGCCACTGGTGTATTTTGTTTTACAGACGCAGACTTGCTTTAATTTTTTTTATTTCAGCTGTTTAAATAGGTTTATACATAATCTATCTTTAGTTACTGTAAAAATTATGCTTACAATTTTCAAAATATTCTTTCTCTAGCTTTTCTTATGTCACTTTCCCGTTTAGTTGGTTCTGTATGTAAGTCACACAAGTGTATTATATTTATTTTAGAATTTAAAACATTTTTTATAAATAAATTTGCACTTTTCAACACTTTTTACTTCACTAATCAAGCGAGTTTTTTCAGTAATTCTTCATAAAAGAGCACTTTTCACAAAATTTTTGTTTCTATTTTTCTGCCCGTTTTTCATTTATTTTTCAATACTCACAATTGTTGGATTGGTTTTTATTGCTAGAACTTAACTCGTCACTATGTTGTTTTTAAGTTTTTGTTAAAATTTATTTTGTCACTAATACTTTTTGTTTGTCAATAGTAAGTTTCTATTAACAAAATTATTTTCTTTATTAATTAATTTTAAAACGAGTTGTTTTTGCTTTTCACAAATAAATTTTCGTGTTTAGCTTTTGTTTATATTTGCATATGATTTTTAGTATATTTGTTTAAGGTTTTTAACACTTTCGGCCAGTGCCAATGCCGTTCTGCGGCATGTGCAACAACTTTTTATTAATCTATTTTTATATGTATGTGTATACTATTTCATACAATTACTTGCCACTTCAAACACTTCTGTGTATTAGAAAAATTTGTGAATTATTTTCCGGAATCTCTTTGCACTCTTCATGAAACAATTTGTACCTTTTAATTACATACACACATACAAGTATGCATATTATTTCGCTGCTTTCGATATTTTCAACGCGTGAGTGGACCGTCAGTTTGTTTTAAACGCGATTAGCTTTTGCAATATTTTAGTTTATGCTTGCTTCTGATTTACTTATAACACCATTTTGCTTGACGTTGTTGTGAATTCTTTTCATAAATTCCACTTTTTTAATACACGCTCGTTAGCCGAAAAACTCTACACCCAATTTGTAAATTTTTGCTACTTTTCTACTTTTTGCTGTTGCTGTTGACTGCTCTCGATGAGCTCGCACGCTGCTTTTGAGGCTGTCAGGTCACTAAACAACTGGCGAGCGTGTATGTACTACAAACCTAATATATGTATATATACGTAATTATTTTATATTCATGCGCTGTTTGTATGTACCAACTACTGCTCCTGCTGTGGTATTTTCTATTTCGTGTGTGTGTACACATGAATACATACACGCGTATATTTACTGTTGCTTTGTGGGGGCGAACGAGGTGTTTGGTGGTGTCTTGGCTTGCTTGCTGGCTGGCGGATTGGTTGTTGGTTGGTTGGTGTTCGCACTAAAATGTGTGGTAGTACGCAGAGGCAGGTAGAGGTACACAAAAATAATAAAAGTTCATCTATCCATGCCGTTTGGAGTCTCTACTAACCGCGCTAAAACGATCCACCTCACTTGAAAGTTACCGTACGACTGACTTGTCTGTTGGAAACGAACGAAAAAATGCTGTCTGTAGCAATAGCAGCAGCAGCCGAGCCAACGCTGCTGGTTTGGTGGCCAACTGAAAGTGGACGTCGACGGCGACGCCGACAGCTGCGCTGACATGCGCCTCAACACGACGACGACGCTGAGCATTGAGCAAATCAGTAAATCAAGCAGCTTTGTATAAAATTAACACAGATACACACCAATACAAGTGCACATATACAAACATACCCGCATACATGTATTTTTGTAAATACGTATGCATGTACTTGCGAGGGGCGAACGAACCAAATTATGAGTGAACGAACGAATAAACCAACAACAGCTGAGGTCGTGAGTCGCACGCAGAGAGACGACGTTGAACGGTGGACGTCGCTGAACCAGTCAGTCAGTCACACTCACTCAATAAAACAAAAATAAAAAAAACGTGGAGTAAAAATAAAAAACAAAACAAATATCAGCAGCTATTTTCACTGTAGTCGTCGCTGTCGACGTCGCTACTGCCGCCGACACTGTTACTCGCATATGGCAAGCAACTACTGATTAACTGCCTAATAAAGCCCAGTGCTTTTGTTGTTATTATTGTTATTGCGGTTATTGCTGCCACCACTACTTGGCGCTGAGTGTTGCGTGCTATAATAGCTATTGTTGTTGTTGTCATATTTGCCCTGCTCTGCTTTTTAACGTGTGTGGGGAGTTTCATTTGCGCATGCATGCCCCTGCGCCTCCTTATATAAATTGCTATTATTATTGTTGTTGTTGTTGGCATGTACATACATACATACATACCGATGTAATGGCTTTGACGCTGGCCCTCCTTGGCCTGGTCGAGAGAAATGAGCACAAGAGCTCAACTGCACGGTGACAATAAGTGTAGTAACAGCAAAAGCAAAAGCAAAAGCAACAACTACAACAACAATAACATTAGTAGAAGCTGTAGCGGCTTGAGTAAGAACAACTACAGTTCAACCAAATAAAAGCCAATTTAAAGGAAGCAACGCAATCGGGCAACAGAGCGCTGCAGAGCAACTATTTAACACTATGCTCTCAACCTGAATTACAATAACAACTACAATATCAAATTGAGCACAAGTGAAGGCGAGGCAATGCCATTGCTGTTGCTGTGTTTGTTGTCGCTGCTGTTGCTGTTACAATTGCTGGCTGCGCGTGAAAATGAGTGAGCAATGAATTTATGGCCCAACAACAAAATAATTTTTTTTTGCTATGTGAATTTTCTTTTGCTAAATGTGTGCATGTGTGTGTGTATTTGAAATGTAAAGCAAACATTTGACAGTCACACGATTAAGAGTGGAGCGTCTGTGACGAAATGACAAAAAAAAACAATAAAAAATATGGTAAGTAGATATGTAAAAAAATTAAAAAAAAAAAATAATAATAAAGAAATAAAAAAAATTATAAAATTAAAAAAATAATAAAATTAAAAAAATAATAAAATTAAAAAAATAATAAATATAAAAAATAATTAAAATAATTAAAAATGAAAAATACAATAAAAGTTAAAAAAGTAGACATAAAAAAATCAATAAAAAATTTAAAAATCATAAATAAAATAATTGAAAAAAATAAACGTACAAAATATAAGTAAAGTTGCACAAAGTACAAAATGATAAAATAAATAAAAATAATGCATAATTTTTTTTTCAATAAAATAAAATCTAATAAAAATAAAATTAAAAAGGCTAGTATATAAAACAAAAATATTGAAACACATTTTCAATATTATTATTAATAAACACATTGACACAGAAAAATTTAAAGCCCAATAAAAAAAAATATAAATTAAAAATAAAGAAAATAAAAAAATAAAAAAAAATAAAAAAATTATTCAATTAATGAAAAAACTAACGCAAAAAAATTTATATAAAAATTTGAAAAATTAAGTAAAATATAAAAATAATTAAAGAATTATTTAAAAAATTTAAAACAAAAAATCTTAAAAAAATAACAAAAAATTTGGATTTAAAAAAGCTAAAAGGATAAAACATTTCAATTATATTGAAATAAAATATATTGAGGTTATACAAGAATTTAATGTCAAACGAAAACAAGAACGAAATAATGAAAAATAACAACAATTGGAGTAAAATCGAAAAATAAAAATTAAATATATTATTATATAATACGTAAAAATTGATTTGAGAAATTGTAGCACAAAAAATTATTGAGTTTTGGTAGGCTTATGGATTTGTATGGCACTTAAAAACTCATTGTAGCTTGTTGCGCTTCTGCTGCATATCTAGTTTGCGCTCCCTTTAGATCTCACTACCTCTACAATATGCTTTAAATTTTGTTTTTTGTAGTTAATAAATTTAACTTAACAACAACTTGTAGTTATGTACTAAGAACTGCACAGTGGGTCAGAAGTGGAGCAAGTGAAACCAAACATTTCAAAATATATTTGTAAGACGAGCATAAACAGGTTCAAATATAATTCTTTTTAAGTTTAAGTGAAATATTGAATTTATTTACAAGCAAAAAGTATTCTTTATATTTTAAGCGTTGACTTTCATTTTTTATAATCAAGTGTGAAGCGAGTGAAAAATATATTACTTACATTACTTATAATAGTACGAAGAGAGAGAGAGTTGATTTATAAACATACCTGAAAGAAGGAAAATAAAATTATAATTAGTGAAAATGTAGTTTTTTGATTTTTTGTTAGTAAAATTTAACTTAATAATGAATAAATATTTTAAAATAGAGTTTTTATTATCGTATAATTAAAAAATATTTTTATAAAAGTTTTGTGAGTTTTTTCAAAATTCTAATAACTGTGAAGACGACGATTGTGTTTGTGGTTGATCCGAGAATTTGTCATATACGAATCCAGACATTCGTTAACCATCCAAGTTGACGTGAAACTTGAAGTTATATTGAACAATTGTTATATTCTATTTCCAACCTTGTAAGTTAAAAAGCTTGAAGCTTCCTCTGCGCATAAGTAATTCATAAGTAAAGAGTGTATCAAAACTGCCATCAGATCTCTGACAGTGATATTGAAATTGCTTGGAAATTGTTTCTTTGGATATCGATTACACCGAATTTTAGATAATAATTATGGATCATCTTCATCATAGCGTTACTTCTTTTTCTTTATTGGCGTAGACACCGCTTACGCGGTTATAGCCCAGTTTAATACTGATGATTCGGTTTTATGTGAAGACACTGGTTTAGGTTCAGAGGAACAATTTCCTTGCTCAGTTGACCAAAGATTGGTGTCTTATTTTAAAGATGGTCTTAAAGTTCCTCACGTGGACCTCTTTATTTAATGGCTAACTTCAGTTATTAGGCATAGAAGCAGAACTTCAGGCAATTACAACTGTTTCTTGGTCTAAAGTATATCTTTAATCGGACGACTTTACTCAGGTTAAGTACTGCGAGGCTTCTTTGAGTACTGACCGACGAAAGGAGCTCAAGGGAATGGAGGAAATCACAACCAACGCTGGAAATGGGCTTAAGTTTTAAGTTGCGAATTAAAACGGAAAATGAAAATGTTACAGGCTTATAAAGGCTCTAAATATATGTATATGTATAGTATATATCTAATTGTATATTTAAAGCAACGGGAATGCGTAGGCTCTGCATGTTATTGAAGTGGATCGGCTATTTGAATATATCACTTTTTTTACGATGCACTATAGAAATCTAAGACTGCGCTAGCACTTGGAAATCATAATAAATACATAAGTATGTGTGCATATCACAAAAGTATGTGCGTGCAAAAGTGAAATTAATAAGAGCAGCTGCGTGCAACGATGACAAGTGCACAAACGTTTGCATGTGTAGTAATACAAGTACATACGTACAGATGTACCATATGTAGGGATATAGAAAAGTGTAGCTATATGAAAGCAGGAGCATATCTATGGCAGTGCCTTAGGCGGAGCAAGCCTATTAGTTTAATAGAATTGCCTGATATACATATGTACACAAGTGCCTATACTAGGGTGATCCTTAAAATTTTTAATCGCCTTCTAATTTTGTTATATAAAAGGAAATTATTGAAAATAGGCAGTTTTTTGCTCGACGAAACTTATGTAACCCCCTAAATCTGCAGATAACATATAAATATATAAAGTACGGTCCCAATTGCAAATAGAGACAACTATGTGGCACACCTTAATCGTTTGACGTGGTAATGAACAAAGAAGTCCTTCGCTTAAGACCTCGTAAATTATATCTCGAAGCCCTGTGAAAAACTTTATTAAAATCGGTTGAGTAGTTCCCAAGAATTCTTAGCAATAGACTTTGAAAACACAGTTTCGAGAAAAACACTTGCAACCTCGAGCTCACAAAGGTTAAACCATTACCCCGATCAACTTGAGAACCTAGGACAGTAAGCTATAAATGTTATAGAATCAAATAAAACAGTGAATTTTTATTTTTTTTTAACTGAAACCCCTTAAGAACACTAGCAATGACGTTTGTCAAATCCGAATACAAACATTTTCTTAATCCTACATTTAAGCACCACCTTAAGCTGCATAGGTAGGTCGGCAGAGGAGTGATTTCTTGGCATGTATACACATCCTTATATGCATACATATGTACACATGCACATGCAAACGTATACGTAGACATGTCTTTCGGCACAACATCTCGCAAGAGGCAACGCCGGTGGTCAAAGTTGTTGCTTGGTGTTGACAACAACCGACGCGACTAAGTTGTTGAAGACCAACCGCAGTCAACAGAAAGAACAACAAAAAAAATAATAACTCAAATCCAGAGAATCGCTAGGAAAATCTAAGACACAAAACGTAAAACAAATAAGCGAAAAGGAAACGTAATGAAAACAAAACAACAAGCAGAATTGAGAAGAATAGCAAACACACATGACACACACTTACATACCCGCATCTAAATACTTAAGTAGATGCATAAGTGCGGTGAATCGTTAGCAGCTAATAAAAACTCATACAAATAAATATTAAAAACGGAGTATTCGGCGTGAGGAACTATAACTTCGGTGGCAATGTGGGTTTAGGTACTCAACTGCAGATGTACAAATTGTTGTTATTTTATTTATTTTGGGCTTAGTTGGGTATTTGTGTGGAGTGTTTAGGGAGAAAAAGAACTTTTAGACAATTATTTGTACCGAAAACTATTTACTTGTACCGAAGTTGATAAAATGCGGTACGCCATTTCGAAGTGGTACAACGCAGTATTCAATATCCTTGCAGTAGTGCATATAAAAAATACTATAATTTTCAACTGATTACTTCTTGCAATTATAATACCTAAAATAGCTTCAGTTTAGTATCCAAATATTCACGCATATTGGAACTTGCCTTCAATTTTCTTAAGTACCGTTATTTGCTCTACCGATAATTAAATTAAAAGTACTCGTATACCTGAAATGATAATTTTCGGTAACAGCTTTCGTGGTGAAACTGTTATAATTTTACTAGTACCAACACAAAAAGTTTCCGTGATTCTCAAATAGGTGGAGAAAAAGAACTTTTAGGCGATTGTTTGTACCGAAAACTATTTACTTGTACCGAAATTTACAATATTCTTACAGTCGTGCATATAAAAAGTGGTTATCGTATTCAACCGATCACTTCTTGCAATTATTATAATATACCTAAAATAGGTACATGTACCGAATTTCAGTTAAGTATGCAAATATTCACGCAGAGTAGAGCAACTAGCCTTTAATTTTTTTATTATGTACCGCATTTATTTGTTTTGTACTGTTTGTTTTTTGTACTTGTATACCTGAAATGATAATTTTCGGTAACAGCTTTCTTAGTAAAACTGCCACAATTTTTTAGTAATAAAACAAAAAGTTGGCTTGATTCTCAAATAGGTACAAACCTGTATCAAGTTCCAATATTTGTTGCATTAAAAAATATTGTAGTACACAAAATAGGTAAGCATACCGAATTTTAATTGAAAACTTATTATTTTCCGCTCGTTTTCAAATTTTAATTTTTTTAATTGTACTATTTTTCCACGCTCACTTAACTATTTTAGTTCGAAAGCTTAAAGTGCTTTCTATTTAAATGATGTACGGACGTTAGGAGAAAGTATTGTACCGAAAAGATCAAACTACAGCGCTCAAATCTATGCAACCGAGGAGGTTTTTATAGAGCTTATACAATAGAATGCACCAGTGAAGGGTGTATCTTAGGGGTCTAAGAAGGGTCCATAGAAAAGTGAGGTTTTACAGGATCTTTCTGGCATATACATACTATCACACAAGTTAACGTTATTTCCAGAGACTCTGTGAACTAGAGTAGGAACTTATTCAACTTAAGAGTAAAAACCAACTACAATGGGAGTCTCGAAACATACTGGTTCATCGGTAAGAGATAAGCTTCAAATGGAAAGTCGAGCATAAGTCTTCGCTTGAGCGAATAGGTTAAAAAACTATAAGCTTTGACGGCAAGGACGCGAGTTAGGACGAATCGATGTAAGATAGAGGATTTGTAAGAAAATGTAATAAGAAGATAGTATGTATGTAAATCATGGCATGACAATGTCAGCTGAGCCAGGGTGTATTTTGAGACGCTATGGTATGCTAAACCCCTGGGATGCGCTACGT
This sequence comes from Bactrocera dorsalis, assembly GCF_023373825.1. Classification (NCBI taxonomy): domain Eukaryota; kingdom Metazoa; phylum Arthropoda; class Insecta; order Diptera; family Tephritidae; genus Bactrocera; species Bactrocera dorsalis. Next base: position 94,648,234 of record NC_064304.1, on the reverse strand, counting down.
TTGCATGAAAGGCAGCTAGATAGCGGCAAATTGCAAATCGGTTAGTCACAGGCACAAACAAACACACACACACACAGTTACAGAAGTATACACACGCCGCTACAAGACTGCTAGAATTACATTCGAATGGCATCTTTCTGGGCTGACTTTTACGCGTCCACATGGAAATAGTAGCTGCGCCATTTATGTGTAACGAATGCGGTGTAAGGGCGTTACGACGCGCCGAACAGCAGGCGAACAGTGAGTTGGCACAGGTCGAGGCACAGCGTGTGCGGGACGCAGTTGGTCGGATAGGCAGGAAGAGGATAAAACCGGCCGCACAGGAAGGTAGGAAGCCATACACCAGCGAAGCGCTTGGCTATTGTGTTGTCGCCAGCTAATGTTGCCAGCGGCGCTGCTGTTGCCTGTGACCGCAAGAATGATACGCATGCGGTTGGGTTTGAGAACTTTGCAAGAAACTACATAGCCGTGCAGCCGGTTGGATAGTCGCACGTAATCGTTGAGTTGTTGCAACAGAAAGAAAACAAGATTAAGCTGCCGGCAAAAACATTAATGCACACACATTTCTGTAACCGTGTTGAGCAAAGTCCATACGCAATGGCAGTAAGCGTCTGAATCTATCCTGCCATCCTAGTTCAAAGTGGAGGCAATGCCTTTTTTTACTGTCTACTATATACCCTCAAGCTATCGGCTTCTTCAAACTCACTGATCTTTGTGTGCGTAATGCCTTTGTGTCACGGCCATGCTCTCGTATGTCAGCGGGAAGAATTTGCTCTTAGGTCTGTTAGCATCTGTGGAAGCATATGTCGAGTGTTTGCTGTAAACTTAGACTAACCGGAGGCTAGTTGCGACTGTAATTGGCTCTGGCACAGTGTCCTAAATGCAATACATTTTAAGTTACAATATATTTATATCCTAAACTTTTATATCCTACAGTTTTCTTATCCTACAACTTCTAATCCGCAAACTAAACAAGCCATTCGAAATCAAGGTATTTGTAATTTTAGTCTGAAACGACACAATCGCTAGATCTTTTTTGGTTAAGCTAAAAGTATAGTCTTCTAAGTGTTTAAGTGTCTTGATGTGGCCTGAGATTTGCAGAATTTCAGCATAATTTTCTGGCACGATAAGTTGGGAACTTTAGAAAACAACTGGACAAAGTCTCGTGTAGAATCTGTTATTTCATTCCCAGTAACTCAATGTGGGTTATGCACAGCTCAGCTAACTCATCAAAACCTGAAGATTGTCATATATTTGTTCTTAAAATCTTGATTCTGGTGGGTACTATATATCTGCGAGTATGTGATCTACTGTGTCTTCTCTCGAAGAATACATCCTGGATCAATTTCAATTGTATATTTAACAGACCTCTGTATATTAATGAGATGAGAGCAGCTACAGATACCGTTGTGAAAGTCAGCAATTAAAAATTTAAAACTTTGTGGAGTAACGGTAGTTTTTTCTTAAGTTCCAGCGTCTATTGTCGTATGATCCATCTTATCATTGCTACCATATTTTAAGGTTCGATAATCAGATTTAAATGCCTATAAGTATTAGCCAAGCCTTTGCCAAAGAGTCACAAAGTAATTGTCTATAGTTTCAGCTCCTTTAAAACTACTAATAAATCCATCTCCGTGTGTGTTCTATTTTTTCATGTTTCCTTAAGGCAAAACAATATTTAAAACATAATCCTTTCATTCTTTAACCACCGTATGCGGTGCGCTTTGTACTGATCTATTCAGGAAAGTAAGTTAGTGTTCAAGTAAATACACAGGCACATCCAAATATACATACACACGTCTCTTTAAGTCGGAGTGTGAAAAGCACATAGACGATCTGCAAAATAAATTACTTGGACAAACAGTAGCCGAAGCGCGTCAGCTGCGTGAGTCTCGGCTAAATGCCATTGTGCAAGTGAGAAACCATTTTTTTATTTGGTCTTTGCTACTTTGCTGCGGCATTGTCAAATGGTTATTAGCATACATACAAACAAACACACATGTCATATGTATGTATGTAAATAGTCATCAGTAAGTGATCATATTAATGTGGCGTGGATACAGAAATCGTCTTCAATTATTTGTACGACCGCCCAGAAGGCAATTAACACTTTGGCTTAAAATAAAATAGGAAATAAGAGAAACTCTCGCGACAGCGGATGTGAGAAACATTGTTGAAAAGCTTCGAAGCAACTATTTAAGCGAGTTAAGAAATTTCTATGCTCTATTTTGTGATAATAAGAAAGCGGTTGACTGCGATTTTAGGGGGCTAAGCCATCATTTTTGAGTTCTCCAGCCTTGAATTGGAGATCTTTACTCTTTAAGTGGTTGGTATTCTCTTTGAAATTTAGCAGCCGTTATAAGAAAAACATACTCTCTCTCAATTTTATTAAGATAACTAACATATCGGCCGATATTTGCGGTATAAAGTTATCCTGAAGTTCAATAATCTTTATATTAGGTATATGAGGGCTAAGAAAGTTAACTATATACATATATGGGGGTCCAACCTAGGTACTTTGAACAGTTTTTGTGGGATCTGGACAATTTTGGGCCATAAATGGACATACTTTAAAGAAATTATTATTGGAAAGTTGTATCTCGTTATATTAATTGCTTCCTGATTTCTATACCGGAAAGTGAAAGAATCAAAAAGAATTTAAAATTGTGTTATATGGGAACGCCTTCTTTCGGCGGTTGTCCGATTTCGCCCATTTCCACACTGTGACATAGGAATGTCACATACTAAATTTGGTTGAAATCGGTCGGTCGGGTTCTGAGATAAGTCATTTTACCTATAAGTAGGCAGTGCCATGCCTATCGTAACATTTTGACCCCGGCTCCATTGTAAGCCTCTCATATCCTCTCGGGTGTAAAATTTATATCTGGCGTTTTTATTTTTTCATTTATCGGGCTTTTAATAATTTTTAATAGTACCGTTATATGGTTATCATCCGATGTCATCCATTTTCAATTAATAAGAATAATAAATTAATATTTGCGCTGGGCGCATTTGGTTGTTCTAGCTTTAATGAGTTAGTAAATACTTGTACATACATATATACATACATTAAACTTATTAGAGAGCGGGACCGCTTGCTACTCCGATTCCCTGTAGAGTTTGTACCTCTATTTAGTGCTTAGTTATGGTATTTTATACGTTTTCAACGAAAATCAAATTCAGTAGCCTCAGTCGCCTTCGCTAAAATACCCAAAACACGGATGAGCCTCAATAAAAGTAGAAAAAATCACTTAAATATTGCGTCCATTTCGCATGGGAAATAAAAACATAAAATGAAACCGCAACCAAACCAAATTCGCCAAAAGAAAGTCATGCAAAAATAATAAAATAAATAACAAAAATTGCGTAAATAACAAGTGCATATGTGGTGGCGCACTTTTATGAGCCTGTGTGTATGTATGTGTGAACGCCATGAACTACTTTTTCCGCATGCCACTGCCGTAATGATGATGCCGCTGAGCGTTGCGGATGCCGCGGCTGGCGTCTGCCGCTTGCGATTCCAGTCATTTTAGACGTTATGTGCAGATCTAAAGCCAACAAATGTTACAGTTACAAATGTTACAGTTCACGCACGGTAGAAAACAGGGGAAATAAACGAAATTGAAATAAATTCATTTTTTTCGATATTTTTTTTATATTTTCAAAAAATTAAAAAGAAGTCAGCTGAAACTAAAAATATAAGAAAAACGAAAAATAAAAATACAATACAACAAAAACAAAAATGAGCCCAAAATACCGAAATCAATAAAGTGTGATTACGAAAGGAGCTAATAAAATTAACAGCTAATTTACAAATGTAGACTTTCAAAAGCATAACAAAAACGCAACAACAACGACAAACAAAACAATGAATGAATTAGTGCAAACGAACGCTTGGCCGCGCAAAGATGCTTCAATGCATGCAACCGTGTAAATGAAGGCAATCTCAAGTAGGAAGAAAAAAAGCATGCAAAGAAATAAATGAATGTAAATTTTTTATCCCACGGCATTTTGGCGATAGCACGTACATATGCACTCGCGCACACACAGACACAGATTATGCATGCCATTATGCACACCAACAACAATAACAAATCACAGCGAGATCGCTATAATAAGTGCATACGTGACGGCAAAAAAACACACACACACACTTTGTACAAACGGAGTGGCGACGTCAGTCAGTGCCAACCACATTACAACCACTACAAACAGCAAACAAATGCTGCCAATCAATTGAGCGTTTAGGCCAAGCTAACAAAAGCTGACGCTTATTAGCAACAAGACACTAAGCCAAGTCAGCCAAGTCAGGCATGCAAGACCTAGACAAGCTAGTGGACCACTCATCAATCGCTTAATAAATGACTACAATGAATGACGAAGCACAAGAAGAAGCCACCGAAGACCGAAGAGTGAAGCAAAAAACCGAAATCGAGCGAGCTGAAGGCGGTAGACGTGCTAATAGTTCGAAATATGGCGAACAAAGTAGGCGCACAAAGCGGTCGATCGGTTGGTTGTTTGGTTGGCTCATAAAAATAGAACAAGCACAAAAATGATATGAAAAAAACCAAACTAACAAAGTGTCTATGATATACTAAGCTGCGCTGTGAAGCCGCTTTGACTTGCCTAAATTGCCTTGGCTTCGAAATAGCGGTTATTTATTCTAAGGTAAATCAACTTCGCGATAATTTTGTTGTTATTGTAGTTGTACGAATACAAGTAATGCTCAATGATAATTCAAAGAGTAAAATAGTTGAACATTATCATATTTGTAAACGAGATAATGCAGGATAGCACAAAAAAAAAATAAAAAAAAAATGAAGCAACGTTAAAATATAAATTAAATTTAGTCCAGTAAATTTGAAAAATTCTCGAAAATATAAGCAAAGCATGCAGTCAGAAAGTGAAAAACTTATTCAAGAGCGGCGAATCGAACAAACAACTGGTCTAAATCAATCGAACGGGTATAATTAAATGACAAGAGAACTGAAAAAGTTCGTACAGTTAAGAGAGGTGTACACAGACTGTTTTACAACAAAAAAAAGCAACAACAAAAACAAAAAAAAAACGTTAACTTCGATTCATTTAAAGCTATAAAACCGTTTCCAAACAAACAAGTTTCCCAAACAAAAACTTGATATTCAGCGGCCAGTTTTTATGGCAGCTATGTGATATGGTGGTCCAATCTAAACCCTTTTTCGGATATTGTTGCCTTGGCTAATAATTCCTATCAAATTTCTTGAAGACATCTCGTCAACATTCTTCCATGCAAGGAGCTATTTATGATAATGGTTCCACCAAATGAACAACTTTTTGGGGAAAAAGGGACGTGTACTAAGTTTCAGATCGATCGCTCAATAACTGAGGGAATTATTCTTCTTCTTTACTGGCATATACACCGTTACGCGGTCATAACCGAGTTCGTTTCTTCTTATCGCAATTTGGCGCCAATTCGAGCTACCAAGTGAAGCCAGGTCCTTTTTCACCTGATCTCTCCAAGGGAGTGGAGGTCTCCCTGGAGTCTTTTCATCCATGCGACGACGTGACCTAGCCAGCGTAGCCGCTTTCTCTTAATTGGCTAAACTATGTCAATGTCGTCGTATATCTCGTATAGCTCATCATTCCATCAAATGCGATATTCGCCGTTGCCAATGCGCAAGGGATCATAAATCTTCCGTGCAACTTTTGCTCTGGAAAACTAATAACGTCGACTCATCAGATGTTGTCATCGTCCATGCCTCTGCACCATATAGCAAAACGGGAATCATGAGTTTGGCCTGTGTTTGTCGAGAGAGGACTTTACTTCTGAATTGCCTACTCAGTCCGAGGTAGCACCTGTTGGGAAGAGTTATTCTGCGTTGGATTTCGAGACTGACGTTGTTGTTGGTGTTGATGCTGGTTCCAAGATAGAAGAAATTATCTACAACTTTAAAGTTATGTTTGTCAACAGAGAGGTGGGAGCCAAGTCGAGAGTGCGGCGACTGTTTGTTTGATGACAGGAGATACTTATTTTGTCTTGTCCTCGTTCACTACCAGACTAGTTCACGCATATAGGGACGGACATATAGACGGATTTGGAGAAATCGAAATGCGAATCTTGGATTGTCAGTTGTTTTTGCAAACAAAAGCTTAAACTCGAGTTTGTGACTAAATAATTTAAAAAATGAACAATTTTTATAATATTAATAGTGATTGTTTCTGAAAATTATCGTTAAACAGAGTTTCTTCAATGTGTGTATTCCTAAAAACGTATATAGCTAAAGCAGATGCAGATGCAAGGGCACTGCAATGTTTCAGGTATATTGCAAGATGGTTTGAGGTCGTCTTCTGTATTTGAGAACATTTTGGAGTGTTTGGCGACAGCTTAAGTACGTAAGTATGGACCGGGACTCTATTGGAATTCATACAGTGCGTCTCCACATAACCACAAACCGCCTTACAGATGAAGAAAGTTACATCTACGCATATAAAGCTGAAAAAAACACTATTTGAGAGTTTCAAAATTTGTAAAATCGAACGAAAGTTCATGGCATGTGGAGTAATTCGAAAAGTTGTCACTTTCAGCTCCATTAGAACTGAAAATGGAAACCATATTTCCAGGTAATCACTTTAGAGAGGCATAAATATACCGAACGCCAGAGTAAACAGACAGCAAACAGGGACATTTTAAAAATTGCTCTGCCTTTGAGAAATCCTCAAGATTGTGATACCACATACAAGGACGTTTCGATGAGTTTAACCTCAAAAAGTTTGAGTAACATTAAAAAAGCACACATATTTGATTTAATATTAACAAATTAAATGCAAAAGATTACCACAGAGTGGAGCGGAAATGGCGAGTTAGTCGGTAAAACTTAGACTTAAGCAATAATTTAACAACAGCGAAAAAAAAAAACAGTAAATAAATAGTAAATCGGCCAAATGTCAAACGGCATTGAAAGGCGGCTATGTTTGGTGCAGATGATGGGCAGGCGGGCGCCGAGGTGCTACAAAACTGGGCCTGGCCCAGCAAAGACTGCTGCGGCGACGACGGCAACGACCTGGTTGCAGTGGTGTGTCACTTGCGAAGGCGGCGCTGGCGCTGGTGACCCCGACCGCTCGTCCGTCCATTTAAAGCTAATCACTTAAGCAAACATATTTTTTGTAGCGCTATTTGATTTGAATGGTGAAACTTTTGCGTAGGCTTGAGTGCGACGAAAAAATAATGTTTATATACGTATGTATGTATGTAGGTATGAATGTATGTTTTGTCAGAGGTTGAGAAAATATTTGAAAAAAAAAAATTAACTATAAATATCATTACATTGTTGAAAAACGATAAGAAAAAATTACAAACTGCGCAGCCGCAACCACTTTGCACTTAACAATGCAGGTACAGCAGCAACAACAATAAAAATACGAGTAAGTTAGTGCCGTCATTTGTGAAAAATTGGGTTATTGTCATCCATAATGTCGTTTGAGCGGCGATTTTGTGTGAAAATTTGTGTCAAGTAAATCGAGTTATATTGGCGTTAAACACAAATATTTAAGCAAATACATACAATTACATACATACATTAACAAACATATGTTTAGTGCTTTATGTTAGACAAATGTACCCGCACCTAATAATGTTGGGTGCCTCAAATAAATCATTGCTGAGCAGCAAATATTCTTCAATAATTGTAATGCTAACTTTTTTAAACAATTATTTTTGGTTTTTTCTTGTATAAAAATAAGTCAATTCATACAGCAAAACGGATTTAATTAAAAATTTTGGTCTTTAGTCCTCAGCACCAAATATTATGTGAGGTTAGGTAAAGAGTAGTAGATGAATAAGTAAGAAACCTTATCGCATGGATGTTTCCAGTAATGGTTTTTAGTTGCAAAATGAAAAAATATATTTCCAAATGAAATATTCAATTATAATAATTGAGGAAGAAGCCATTAGGCACTCACTGTCCGATGACGAGGCTATCACTAGAGAAATTTACGATTTCAGAGTAGGCTGCTGTCAAAAAGTCAGAGCAATCGGCATCACATCACTCAGTGATTCGATTCTTATTTTTTGAAGGTGATATGACGCATTGAAATCAAAGAGCACTTAGTCGCTGTATATGTTTTGATGAACTATGCAGAGGTGCCCTGCAAACGGCTACAAGGTCATGTAAATGTCCGTCAAGCTGCCGGCAGAAAGCACACGAGAGGCTTGAGACTGCAGCATCTCAGGAGACTGAGTGCTTAGATAACACAGCCAGCCTGTCATTCCATACATAGAACTTCAGATCCTTTGTTATACCAGATGAATAATCATCATTATTAATAAGAGCTGAAGTTTAGGTTGTGCAGGTCATCAAGGCTTTTTACGAAGTTTAATAGAAGCTTGATATCTAATTATAATACTTCATCCAGTCTCCTGTTCTGCATAGCTCCTAGATACTATATAAGCCGAGTTCTAGATATGGCCAGACAGAAGCGGAGGAAGTGGAATTCCCACTATTTTCTACATGTGTCATTGTTGATAATGGCAATTTTCGAGACCGTGTGAGTAGAAAGCTTGCGTGTTTTCATTCTGCTCCTTTGTACATCTTGGCGGTTCTTCATGTCCCTAAGGCATTCAATCTCACCCTGATTCGTCTGTCAGCCAGAAATGTCATTCCTAAATTAGTTTGGTGACCAATCGGATGGCACTTTTGGCAATCTCACCAGCTATTCCGTTTTCCGGAATGCAAGTATATATGCAGCCGTTTTCTGGCAGCTAATGTATCTACTGCCTCCCTGCTTCTAAGGACATTCTCAGTAGCTATACGATATGAGATTATTGCTTTATTTCTACCTGTAAGATACTGCAGTATTCGACCAGCATGAAGGATCGCCTGTGATCTAGCTCCGCGCAATAGATCCCCGCGCTGGTGTGGCCCTGCGTCATCCTACCTTTTTTAGTGTGACGTGCAACCTTCTTGGCAGGTTAAGTAAACTTTCAAGTGCAGCCGTTGGGGTGGTTCGGTGATTTTTGTGCTTTCGTTATGCAGGGAGCATAGAACCGTTGTATTCACTCCAACAATTTTCCGTATGAAATTATGCTGGCAGGGGTCCATCACCACAAAGCACCTACGGCACGCGGGTCTAAGTTTTCGAAACGGATCCCGTTATTCAATCGTCCAAGGGCTGTCAACTCAGCACTGTGTTTGGAATTTACTTCAAGAATGTTTTCTGTTTGCTACAACAACAACAATATTGCATAAAATATTTCACATAAGAAAGAAGTCTGTTCCCCCAGACAAACAGCTCAATTCTGTATAATTTTCTGTGGCGTTTGGCAAGTTTCTATGAAACATGTATCCACTATCAATCAATGGACATTCGAAAGAGTCGACCTCACCTGGTAGAAGAATGAGGATTGGGTGATGACCACCTGTTCATTAATTATATGTAATAATGAGACGTAGAAGTTCGAGCAGAGTAAGCAGCCAGTTCATACTTGTAGAGTCCAAGTGAGTGAGAAACAAATCGTCATACTTCAAAAATTTTCGTTTTGCCTTTTCTTGGTCCCTATTTTTAAACAAGATATAGTCCTTTACGAATTTCATAGGGAATTTTGAACAAATCACCTCACCTAAACACTAAGAGATCATAGTTCGTATTTGAATATATACGCTTTCGCATTTCAAAGCAATAAAGCAATTTCGTAGGATCATTAGATTAAAAAACAAACTTTGTAAAAGTAAAAATATACTTTTATAATATTATCTTTGTGGAGTTTTTGGTTTACAATGTTTACATACCCAAGCAGCTGCACAAATCTCAAAATAGATTTTTCTTCTTATTTCGGTTTTGCAGAAGAATAGACCCACCAACTTGTCACAACTCACACATTTGAATTGAAATTTTCAATTATATCCAATTCATTCCCTTCACCAATTGAAAATACACTTAAGTGACATTTGGGTAGCGAAGAATTTTTGTTGTAAACAAAGAAGCAATTGTTGTGACTTCCTGTGGATACTGCGTGTGTGGGCCTAGCCTGCCAGGGCTAAAACTACCGCCATAACTGTATACACTATGCCACAGCATGGTTCGCCATTAAATTTGTGCAAATAAAATCAATTTCAAGTCAAAACAAACCACCGGTTTTAAATTATTGCTTATTGCAATGTGAATGTAGTGACTCAGTTGGGTCCAGAGATGGTTGTGTTAAAGTGTCCTTTAGTTATTGTCCTTTAATTTTTGTACATTTGAAAAATCATTTATTTTGAGTGACCCACAAAGCTATTATTACCTGCTGGTATATGGTGAATGCATAGGACAACAACAGCAATAAGAGTAAACAGCAAGAAAGGCAGGTGCTGCGCTGCAGGTTTTGTAGCCACCGGGATTTTTCAGTGGATCCTTTGCAGCTGCTGCAGCACAGTGGCTCACATAGAACTCCCATAGCGTTTGTTTAGGCTGTAGTAAAACCAATGGACATGCGCACAATCAAAGGAAAAAAAAAACAAAGCAATTCGTTGTCTGCCTGTATCCCCTTTCGTCAACAAAAAGATAAGTCCACGCTAGCGTAGAGATCTGCTGAAAAGACAAGCTCAATCAACTTTGACAGATTAGTAGAAGCTGAGAATGTATTGGAAGAAAAGTGCATAGAAAGATGGATCAGCTCAGACAAATCTTTCACACACACAACAACTGCAACACAGTAAGGCAATAAGCAGTAATGATTACAATAAGAAAAAGGCAATTACAAATAATTAAACGAGTGCAGGCCATAATTGAATTTCCTCCACTAGACAAAGGCCAACGAAAGCGTCGCGTTGAGACATGCATAAACCCAAGTACCAGGTAAGTGCTCGAGGCAAAGAATGCCACGCAGCATACAAAAAAAGAAACCAATTAAAGAACAAAAAATGCAAAAAAAGTGTTTAGAATGGCAAGTGAATAGAACACGTCGCAGCGTGCTAATCCCATGCTTTGCAAGTGTGAGTTGTGTGGTAAACTGCTTTGAAATGAAAGTATTACTAAGAAAAATACAACAACAAGAACGAATGGAACCCTCATTTGCCCTTAAGCAAGTGGCTGACTGGCTAAGTGTATGCGAGAGCGCATATAAAAAATCAGAAATTAAATGAAAGAACAATTGAAGAAAGAATGGCACCACGGCGGCGGTGGCAGCGCCCGTTGAAGTTGGTCGCACGCTGAACAGTCAGCCAGTCAGTCAACCGATCAGCAAGCGTCAACTGCGCACAACACATACATATGTATGCGGGTACAGTGAGCTTGAGAAAAAAAGCAACGCCATTTGAACCCTATTGGAGCCACCTTTACTGTCTTACCGTAAAAAGAAAATAAATATCGACTGTGTGAGAGTTTTGAAACTTATCAAATTCAACAAAAGTTTCAGTTATTTAGAGCTGAAAATGGAAATCGTAGCGAGAGGAATATGTTGTCTATAATACCAGGGAACCAGTGAACAAATAGGAATATTTTGAAAATTGCTTTGGCTTTGGAAAATATTCAGGGCTATGGTACTTCATTCAAAGTCAATCCGACGAGTTTAACATCAAATAGTTAGAGTGTTCCAAAAAATATAAAAATGTCCAAAAACGATCACCATTCCATTTGCACAGTTATCTCAAATATGAGTACCATAAGTTTTATGAAAGCAACTAAGAAGTCCACCTTATATGGATTGGTTGCTGTGGTCATTACAGTCTAATAAAATCGCTTTGCTTTTGAATAACTTACGAAGTAACGAAGAAATCGCAAGTCTCAAAGCAAACTGCAACTTTTCTGCACACAACTGCACTTACACAAACGTGTACATTTGCGGCTGCCGCAGCACAGTATCCGATATGGTACACGCTTGACTTCAGTCAACGTTCTGCTCAAGTGACTATGGAGATTGGTTGCCGTCGCGCCAGGACTAGCGTATGCCACCGGCGACGACTGACTATTGCGACGCTAAAACGTCGTATTCACTGTTCCCGAACGGGATCGGCTGTCTGGGTTGACGGACGTCGCTGGCGCTGACGAACCGCACACGATGTGTGTGGCATAATGCGTTAGTTTGGTCGTCAATTACTTATTAAGGAAGCCAGTGTAGTGCCGATAGCGGCGGTTCTGTGAAATGGTTAAGTGACCCGATAAGAATGGCATACAATTCGTAGTATGGGAAATGTATTATGAATCATGGGGTTTAAACGAATGTGTGATTAATTGTAAGAAACATAAATAGGGATATTATCGCGATACTAATAAATCATTGTTTTATTAGCTTCAATTTAAAAGAAAGAAGAAAACAAGACCTTCCAGCTCTCTTCACTTGATTTAGAACCCTCACAACTATACGCAGCCGAGTCTCCGGGTACAGAGAATCGTAGTAAGAAGGTGTACGTCCGCGGGCTAGAATATATCTCAAACAAAACTTTTTAGTTAGGTCTCTTTGACTGTGGGTTTGCACTAACTTTTCGTCCAAAACACAGTTCTTGCAAGTGCTATGAGCCTATCACTTCCACAAATTGTGTTCTATATTAAATTTCTTTAAAAATTTCGGAGACTGTTTTATAAGTGTTTCCTCCAAATTCCTTCCTTTCCTTTGACAATTCGTATGTCTAGTCTGAGGAATAGCCTTAGCTGGTTCGATTGGATTAGGTGTGTAGATTAGGAAAAATGCTGGCGAAATATGACAATTCTAATAAGAACATAATCAATCCAATCGCATCTAAAGTCCCGAACTTGATGAAGGAGTAATTAAGAATGTAAATAAAAAAGGAATGCACCGGCGACATGAAAACAGTTCAGACGTCTTCGATAAACCGCATTTCAAAACAGACCGATGCAGGAATTAGAATAAGCTCTAAGCTTTCAGTTCGTCCAAGTAAGATATGAGAACCACGGCTTTGTTTTTCCCATCGACTAACTAATTCTTTAAAGCTTTCTTTTAAAGCTTTTTTGAATATTTTCTTTCATTTCAATTGTGGCTCGAACCAACTTGCTTTATAATTTCCTAGCGGACTCGGGGTCTGTGCTAACAAACCCAGCACGGCGGACAGGAAGAGCAAGATCATTCAGCGCAAAGCGTAAATATTGACGACTTTGTGTATGTGTATTTGTAAAAGCGTTGTTTGCATGGGCGTGTGTGGTCAGGGAAGTTGACAAACAATGCACGCACATGCGTATGCACCCATGAACCGCACACAGGGACGCCGAGGATGCAGATGCAATACAAACGTACAAAAGTGCCATTTGAATTCATTATTCACGAAGCCGAATACGTTTACTTATTTGACTATCGCGTGTGTCTGTGGACGCAGGATCAAAGCCACTTGTGTGTGTTTGCACCGACGAAGGATTCGCCAGCGCATACTACCTGGATCAATGCGGAACGGCGGTTGGCGCTAGGTGGCTGTTAGACGGCTCATATTGCCCGATGGACACGTTTTACATTTTCGGCGCGCCGTCGCGTTGAACAAATAAAAAACTAATTTCCAGCAACTAAGGGCGACAACAATTGTGAACGTTAATAAATTTTATATTAAAAAATGCCACCAAAGACGTGCGACCACAGCAAACTGCCGGCAAAATTGCGCCGCCTAAAAGCTGAGCGATCTCCGGTCGCAGCTGAGGATTCGCTGACGGGATGACTGCGGCTTGCTGTGACTGAAGTAGTATCTGGTTATACCTAAGGTAAACGATTAAACGAATGTATTATGACTGTGTATGTTTTATGACGACACGAGGAAGAGTTGGTTGATCTTAATGATAGGATAACATGTTTTGGCCTCAATGTCGGATTTAAAAGAAACGGAACAACACATAAGAATATTTTACAAACTCCGAAAAAAAATTTAATTTTTAACTATGTTAGGGAAGTTAGCCATGTCGTGTGTATGGAAGATGATGCTTCAGCGAAAAACTGCTTTGATTCGAGATCTGGCTTTTTGAAGGGGAAAAATTTATTTGCAGCAAAATTTGGCTTAATGTTGAGTTTCCGGACACTGCGCAGGAAAATCAAACATCAAAGATTGGTGTGCTAAGTTCAGACGTGGTGAATTGACACCCAAAAGAGGTTGTTACCGACGAGCACAACATCAAAAAGGTGCTCAAAATGATTTTGAATGACCATAAAGTAAAGTTGTTCGAAAGAGCAGAGATTATAAAGATATCAATGGAACGTATTGGATATACTATATTCCTCTTGATGAGGATAGTCATGTATAGAAGTCACGCTAAAGATGAAAGTTCTCTGATTGCCATTCTCTTGGCAGTTGCCAGAAACGATTTTTTGACATATGCCTCAAGCAGTCCACGATTTCCGATCTTAGACCAAGTATACTCTGGGTAGCCAAAGGGGTGGGTTTGGGACCCGCCACTTAAAAAACACGTCGTCTGATTGAACGAAAACACTCCAGCTCTAAAAGTACGACACAGTACCCGCCGAAGGAAGCAGAGAAAGAAGAAGTCCTCCACTCCGTTGGAAAGACCAGGTGGAGAAGGACTTGACCTTGGTTGGAATCTCCCATTGGCGCCACATTGCGAAAAGAAGAAACGACTGGTGCGCTGTTCTTAACTCAGCTACAACCGCGCAAATGGTACCTACATCAGTAAAGAAGAAGAATATTTCACCCTTGAAGGGAACTATGTTTTACTATGGCAGGCCGAGGACTTTTCAATTGATCTGTTAAATAAACCTGAAAATTTTGTATTCCGAACTTGGTATGGCAGGATAGCCGTATTTAGTAAAAAAAAAACTATCTAAAAATGGGCGTAAGACCATCTAGCTCAAGACAAAGTTGGTACTTTGGAAACTTATTCATCGATTTCCATTAAACTTGTTAGACTTATCGATTTTTTATACAGAATTTTGAATATTAAGCTAGGAAAGAAAAGGTGTTGCCTTCCACTCGACATCTTTTGGGATAAATCGCGTAAGCACGAATTCCGAAAATGAAATTCCGTTCGAGCCTAGCACTACCCTATTAATTTCCATTTCTTCTCACAAAAAACAATAACATTTCACCCGAATCAGAAAAAAACTTATGTGAGCCAACGCGTTTGATGCACTTTAAAGGTTTGATGAAGGATCTTGATGGAGTAGTTGCCTCGGCGCGAGTGAAGATTTTACTCAAACTAGCAAAGGGTTTTACATTTATATGAATAATTTCTACTACTTCTATAAATAAAACTGCGATCACTATCGGTTATAAGCGAGCATATGTAAATATGCGTGTGTAAGGCAATTTCTTGGTAAGTTTATGTGGTTTCCATTTAAACCATCACATCAGATAGACATCTGCACACAACTGTTGGTTCATCCGCTTGTCTGTCTGTCTGTCTGTCCGTTTGCCGGTTTGTCCGTCTGTCCGAAAAGGTGCTGGCTTCCCTTGCCGTGCGCAGTGGTGCGGGTCTCTGGTGTTTGGCAGCGTTGGTGGCATTTTTTATGCGCTCCTCAATGACTGCTGCTCCTCTCATTTTACATTTGTTTCTGTTGTTTTGAATAATTTTATTTGTGTTGTTGTAGCATTTATTGTTATTGCCGTCATTAGCGCAATCAAAACACGCAGGCCACCAACAACCAACTAACCACACACCATACACACCGCAATACGTATGAGAGTATGTACTTAAACCTGGGGATTCCAAAAACAACATCAAGGTAGGCTATAAAAACCGAAACTCTTAAATGACCGCTAAGCACCAATCTTAGACAATGAGCCAAATGAGTCAAATTTAATTTGTACCGTTTTTTTGATAATTTTATGTTCTGTTTTTATTATTAATTCCAATTTAATTTTTTCTCGTCGTTGTCGCTAGGCGTATTTATGTGTGTGACCTTTACAGCGCGCGCGCGCGAACGTACACTTTGCGGAGCGTAAAGAGCGTTTCTTCAGGGCAAATGGTCCGTTGGCCAAGACCGCGTTTAGTTCACTTCCTCTACAAAAACACACAAGATCACTCACACATACAATGTATTGAGTTCGGTGTGGTAGATGTCTGCTACTTAGGTGATCGTACGTTGTGAGAGAAGGTTTTCCGAAGGCTAATATACGAGTAAGTCTCGAATTGATAGCTCAAGTGTGCGAGTTTTGATTTATTTTTTTTTGCATTTGGCTTTTCTTTGACTAATTCTGCTTTCAAAATACTATGTAAACTTATGTTATAGAAGCATGTGGGAAAACTGCAGACCGGCATGTGTCTACTAAGAAATTGCCTTTTATAAATGACCATGCGAGGGTCACTCAACAAAGGTACCCGCCCATGTAATCAACGTCAACGGAAACTAGTTCGACGGAATAGCTTCGAATTGGACGGACAGTTTGTGTGCGATCATAACACAGAACAACGGCGTCATGAGTAATTTGCTTAGTCGACTCCTCGACTCTGATCGTAGTAAACTCAAGCGTCATCCTCAAATCTTGATCTCATGCGGAAAAGAAGTCTAGACTTTAAATTATGTTTAGTTTCTGAATTGTTTTTAACAGAGGCGACTGACAAAGAAATATTCTACAGGTATTTATTTGGTTCAATAAAACATCGAAAGCCACAATATTGAGACCGAGACTAAAACAATCAGCATCCACCATATTTTTATATTAGATTATATGAGAAAAAGTAGTTATAAATTAAGTTGGAACGATGTGACGCGATCGAATAAGTGAACATTGAAGGTGTATTGCAAATGTGAAAAGAAGACTTCTCCAACTGATTGGGAGTCTGATATATGTACATGAGGAAAGAAGATAACCTCTAAACAAACTTATCTATTAATTTTTTCGGGAGTTCGACATAAATTCTAGCTTCTACCAAACCACTATAGCGCCTTTCAAGCAGAGGGGGTGCCATAAAGGTAGCAGTAGATATACTATATTGCTGCGAAGTGCAGCTTCCTTCAGAAGCTTCGATACTGGCTTTGAGCTCACTGACTATACGAGTACGCTTAAAACTAGTCAATGAGCATATGACCTCCTTAACAATAGCTCAAGTTTCTTCCGGCTGAGACTTTTTTGGGTGCCCAGTGACAGCGGAAAGCCGATGAGCTTGCTGAAGAGGGCACCCGTACTTCAATTACATCCGATTGAAAGCTTGTGGGTACTGCGTCGTTCTCTTTCGTTCTACAGCTGGGTAAGCGGTGGTCAACGACTAGATTTTGTGCGACTGCGAGATGAACCGTTTGATGCTCTCTCTAAGAGCAACTAGCTTTTAGCAAAGTCAATATTGCCGCAAATGTGGGTTGTCTAACTGGACACTGTTCAATATTTTGGACACTGTTAAATATTTTGTCAGGTGCTTTTTGTGAAAGCTGTATGGAGGTAAGTCATCATGAACTTTCTCCTCTATTGCCCGGCTTTTGACAGACTGAGATTGAAATGACTCAGTAGATAATCCTACGGAGCACTTAGCGCTTGGCGAAGTGGCTTGACAAATTTGTGATAAGCTCACTCTCACGCTTCGATCACCAATCTATGTGAATCTGGTGATACATGTTAAGCACTCTATTCAACGATAAGATGAACTCTAGGACCTAAAAAATACTGAGGCTAATGCCGAAATCAAATGATAAACCGATTAGATATAATAGTGGACGAAAATCTCAGGATGATGAGGAATCTATAATGAGTCGTGAACTGGTCAAGGACGGTCAACTCGACAAGCATTCGCAAGAATCATTTGGGAAATGTTTCTTCAACTGCCACAACAACAACAGCAAATTCTAATTTATGAAAGTCAGCACCTTGAGACATGTTTTCTTTAGTGTAAAATCGTATTCACTCATCGTCCACGAAAAATGGGCGGGGGTGGGAAAATAAAACTGAAAACACACACACGCGTCATTCACAATTGTTGACCTATGCAAATTTCGAAATAATAATAGAAAGAAACGAAAGCAATCACTATTAAAAATGCTACACATAATTATACAGGGCACGGTCCACTCACCCAACCCAATACACATACGTCATATTATTTTCGTGCGTGTGTGTGTGTGCGTGGCACTTGTATGATTGTTAAGTTTGAAGTACTAATTTTCAATGAGAAAGCCGTTGTACCGTGCCGTAGACCGCCGGTGTGATTTGAAAGTGTGTCTTGTTGTTGTTGCCGTGCTGGTGTCTTCTCGTGGTACTGCGCATGCGCGCAAGGCGAAATGGGCGTCGCGGAGCGGACAATTTGCCACAATTTGGAATGTGCGCAAGTGAGTAAATGTGTGCATGTGTGTGTGTGTGATCCGAAAGTCGTTCGCCTATGAAATAAAATGTAATATTGTATTTAAGTTCGAGTTGTTATATCTCGAAAATCAGTGCAGCGACGAATATACATACGCTGTACGTACGTCACACACACACACACGAGCAAAGCTAGCGGCACAGGCGAATTTGCGCTCATTTGAATGAAAGTTTGAAGCAACTCTTACAGCGTTTATTCAATATCCAGCAGCTTTCGATGCGTTCACCCAAGCAGCAGCCGGCGTACATGCGAACGGACGGACGGTATTTCAGATTTCTTTTTCAAGTTTCATTTTTTTCACTTTTTCACAATTCAATTTGATAGATTTGGTAACACTGTGGTAGGCTTTTCACCGCCAGCGATCAGCGCGATCATCAGCATCAACGTAAAAGCTTCATTATTAGCATTAGTTTAAGCGCGCGGCGCTGCTGTAAAGCAATCTGCAATAAATGAAGTGATCTTCAAATAAACCGTTGTCGCTGATCACCATCGTCATCATCAGTCGGATTATGATTGCATTTGAAGGTGCCACAACGTCAGCAAACATCAGCTCAGGCGGCTCGGGCATTCAGTTTGTCAGTCGGCGCAATCCGTTGGCCAACCAACTTACTCGCTCACTTAGTCGGCCAATTTGATTTTCACCAACGCGTTGGCTTTCGTCACCAACAGCGCGCACTAAGACCACTAGAAACGGCAGCGGCAGCGGCAACCACAGTAACAGCAACAGTGCTGACGGCTGCACCAACATCATCAGCGATGTTTTCTTCTTCATTTTCGTCGTCTTGTTAGTGGTACTTTCTAAATTGTTTGCGTGAAATTTTATTTTACTACTACTAAATTGCTCTGTTACTCGTCGGCGACTCGTTCGCGGGCGCTTGCGCGCTTTTCTCGCCTTTTAGTAGCGTCTTTAAATAAATCATTGCTGCTAAATCACCGAATTAGTTGTTAATTTAGGTGAAATTCTAATTTTTTAACTTTTGTTTGTGGAGTTTCACTTGTCGCTGTGGGCGTGGCAATTGGTTGGTAAATTATTATGAGGGAAAACCAGATTTTTATTCAGACAAGTAACTTCAATTTCGAAAACTATTTTCCGCCGCTAAAATTTTAAATCTGCAGCCCTCATGAAGTCTTTGTGAACCTGAAGCAAATGCGGCTACGGATTATATAACGAAGACAAGTTCTTACACGGAAACTTATTGCGCACTCAGTTGGTGATCTTCACGAGTAATACTAAACGAGGCACTAGAAATTCTCGCTAGCAACGAAAGTTCAGGTCTCCGTTATCCAATCCCACATACAAGTTTTTAAGCTTCATCTCAATTAGAGCTTTCAGCCTTTCAAGACTCCGTTTTTGGTTTTTTTAATTTGGATACCATTTGCATCGAGCCGACGTGAACGTACTCAAATTTACTTCGACGCAAGAACTATGATCACCATAGCACTTGCAACATTATTGCGATTATCTTTAATTTTTTTATCAAATTTTTGTAGCTCTAATAAAGTTTTAGATAGAATTGTTTTTCTATATATACATACGATCTACTTACAAAAGTATCACGATTTACAACAATCACCTGTAAAGAAATAAGAAAGATATGAGTAAATTTAGGAAAAAATAGTTTTCTGAATAGATAAGTTATCTAAATATTCAGTTGGTATCAACTAAAAACCGCCATAAAAACCCATAAACCAATATTCAAGTAACAAACTTTAATTTAAGTTAGAAAACTGGAATGTTTGATAAAAATTCAACTAATTTTTATGATTTATATAAGTTATTAGAATGATCAAACAAATTTGAAGCAAATCCAACGAGGGATTCTGGAGTTAGATTAGTCAGCTGGGAATCTGAGAGCATATTTTCGAGGAAATTTGTTTAAATGTTTTCGTTGTTTATAGGTAAATTTCGTAATTCAAAAGCTTTGTTAGTTGTAATTTACTGGTTTCAAATTTTGTAGCGACTGTTTTCCAAACTTTCCAGTTTTCCAAATCGACATAATTGTATTGCGACTCTTCCTTTCTTCCTACTAGAAATTCGATTTTTACTTAAACTTTATATCCTCTTTAACTAGAAGTCAAAATTTAAAATTAATATAATTTTGAATACATTTATCGTAATATAAAATAGCATAATATATTTTAGCAATAAAAATTGCATATTTTATTTGCAATTTCTCCCTTTAATTGCATTATTGAAAGTAAATAACTGTATAAAATCGCAATAAAGATTTAAATTTACGAGTATTGAAGCAGCAAGCTATGCAAAACAAAGCACAGAAAAAAATAAATAAAAATTCGCACAAAGTTTCGCTCACCTCAGCGACAATGTTCGGGCAGATGGCAAAAGGTTAACAGTTTTTTCAGCCAATGAACAGAAACAAATACCTTATGAGCAAACCGAAAACGATTAATCGAAAAAAAGATATTACAAATCCAAAATTCGAGCATTATATGCAATACAAATAAAAAGAGGATCATACCGAAGCTTTATGAGGGTTACTATCAGCATTTCGGGATTAAAAAAATATAGATTACAATCGTGGTATACCGAACATACTTTGCAGATTTGAAAGAAATTATGGTCCAGTCTTGCAATAATTTTCTTCAGGAAAAACTCTAATTTCTTTGACTGAAGCAGGCTACTAGATTAGAGCGTTAATAGTCTGTTTTTCCTTAGCAGTACCTTACTAAAGGCACAGATTTTTGTTTTAGGCAAATGGGTTCATCAGTAAGCAAAGCTTATGTCCAGTTTTGCTCGATAAATATTCTTGCCTTGGCTCTTGATCAATTATTCATCGACTATATATTCTACAAATGAAATGTATAGGCTCTTATGATCCAAACAGTCTCGAAGGAAATGAGGACTCATACTCAGAAAAGTGAAAGAAAAGGTAGACATTTAGCTAACGCCGTTAGAAATCTAGAAACTTTTAAGGTGGTGGATCATTTTCAGCTTAAAAGAATACAGAAATAGTTGTGCTTTGGAAAGAGAAAGCAACTCAGTTCTAAACTGCTACCGGCCAACATCAAAGAAGTGTTTTGCTCCTGATCCTTGGGGTGTTTTTAATTGCATGGCAAATGACTGTTCAAGGTATCATCATCAGCGTTTATCAATCTGTCATATGTGAGAAGCAGCCCTCGTATGAAAGCGATTACGCATAAATATTATTTCGGTATAATTTTCGCGTGTTTATTTTTGTTGCAATTATGTATAAGCCTTTTTTTGTACTTTTGTAATTAAGCGAAATTAGGGCGGCCCACAATAGCCGAACACGCGGTTACAGCGCAGAGCGCAGAGTTGGCTATAACGGTGTGGTGTTTGGCGGTGTATGCAAACAAATGCAAATGGCAACAGCAGAAGCCGCAACAAAACAGTCGAACGCATAAATTTGGCATTTTTTACAACAAAATTGCAGCAACAACACGCATGCGCGACATGGCGAGGCAACGAAGCAAGCGAAAAATGAAGAAAGTTGGCTTTTTTCGGAGATTTTGGGATGCGCGTTGTTGTTATTGTTCTTATTGTTGTTTTTGTTTCTGCAACGTTTATTGCCAGCAACAATGCGCGACGCGGCATTACATAAAATTTACTACGCCGCGGCGTCAGCGGCAGCGCTCACAATAATAGCGTACGCAATAAAGGAACCAACAAATACAACAGCAACCAAACAGTAAGCGTATAAAGTGGTACACACTAACAATAAGAAAAGCAATAACATACATAAATCGCCCAAGAAAATGAGCAAACGTGAAACTCGCAAACACGCAAACGCGCCGCTGCCAAAGTTCGATTTGAAACACAAACAAAAAACTGAAAAATGGAACAAAAAGTGAAAAAGAAGGAAACCCAAAATGACGTACGAATGAACAATCACTTTGGGAGCAACAGTTAACAGCAACAACAAAAAAGCGAGCATTGAATGCAATGCAATAGTGGCAAAAGACAGCGCCGACTGTTGCTTCAACCCGCTTAGCGCGGCCAGTCGCCGCCACCCCACCCAGCACCCGATGCGCAATGCCGCTCATCCAACGACCAGCCAACAAGCAGTTAACTAGCCAACCAACCAGTCGTGCCCCCTTTCGCGACAGATGTTTTGCGACCGCATGGCAGCGCCGCTCGTATCGACACAACGCACCGTTTTCGTAGCGCACGCCGCGCCAACAAAACTCACCGCCGCTGACGCTGCATTTCGGCCAGGCAACTCTCTTTTATGGCGCAGCTGCTCGCTTTAGCCTAACTGTTTAGCGGGCTGTCTGGTGTGCTCTGGTCTGGCTGGTTGTTGCTATTGTTGCAATTTATGTATATTACATAATCGCGCGGCTGCCAACAACACCGTCATCAACAACAATAATAGTTGCTTAGCCGCTTGAGTTGGCGCTGACGTTGGCGTTGTTGGCGCATTGTCGGTTTCTTCTTGGCATTATTTTCTTCGTTGTATTTCTTTAATTCTCACTTCGCACGGCTTTTTGTGTTTATCAGGTATATTTTTCTTTTTGCTGAAATTTAGTCATTTCTGTTTTTGCTTTTTAACTTGTAAATATTTTCGAAATATAATGCTTTGTTTTGCGCTACATTCGTGATGACTATTGGACGCGCTTCGGTGGCGCTTATGTCGCATGACGGCGGCGTCTGTTGGCTAAACGATACGAAATGGTTTAAAATAGTGTCAATAGTTTTCTTTTGCTTTATGTGTAAAAAAGTTCGCATAGATTGGTCATTGGTTTCCCTCAAATTATGATTGCATCACGGCGCCAGCAAAAAGCGAGACATATTAATTTCACTAAAATGGTATTTTAGAGCATAATTCTCATCCGGTTTTTATATATTTATCAGAGCACGTTCCGCATTGAGAATCCTGCAATTTTCTCTTAATAAAGCGTGTGTGTTAAGAACGAAGAGTTTATCTAAACCATTGGATGGTACAAAAGGTTTCATTCCAGGTTTTTCAAGACCAATTTAGTCCAATGGGTTTAAAGTTTTAACTCAGCAAAGCTCTTAAAACTCTGTAAAACTCGGAACTCGTTCCAAATGAACGAACATCTATAAATTAGCTAAAATTTTTCTGCCGAGGCGCTCGTGATATTTTCTATCTCATAGTCGAAACATAAAGGGTTTGTCCGGAAAGTAATAGGAATGATTTGCTTCCGCCGCGACTGTACTTCGGAGCTTGCGCGCACCTGGATTCGGTAGAGGGCGTTTCTAGCTAACGAAAAAGCGGCTGGTCAGTTGTCTCCGAGCACCCGGAGAGTCAGGACAAACATTTTCGCGCGACGTGTTTCTGTGAGTGGTGCAAGCCGAAAATGCAGCGGTTGTTAAAGTAGAGGTATGCGATTAAATTATGTGTAAACCCGGTAAATCTGCGGCAGAGACGTTTGATATGATCAAGCATAATTACCCAGATATTGCTTTAGCAAGAAGTGGTGGGTTTCGGTGGCACCTGACTTTTTTGGAGGGCGGAGAAAAGGTCGTTGATGAAGACCGTGCTGGGAGACCTGCGACTTTGATAAACACCTACAATGTAACACGACAAAAGTCCTCACTGGCGACCAGAAGTAGAGTCTTGGATCATTGAGTATGATGCCGAGAAAAAGAGACAATCTTCCGAGTTTTGAGACGACAGAAGGGATCCAAGCAACAGGCACTTCGGCTCTCAAGGCTATTCCGGAGAATGCCTTCCGTTACGCCATCAATGCTTGGACGGCAACGCTGCATCGACGCAGAAGGAGCTTATTTCGAAAGGTTTTAAAGAACTGTAACGATTGCTTCAATAAATTTTTTTAAATCCACTCAGTCATATTACTTTTCGGACAAACCCTGTATTCAAGGCTCGCCGACCACTTTAACAGCTCGAAACTATATTAATTTCTGGATCTTTGATCTCTTCTAATGCCATTTAGCTAATGATTTTATAGACAAACAATGGATCCTATTCTATACAATATTTTGAACAATTTCTAAACCCAATTCGCAGTACAACAAGTTATAGATCTAATATAAGTAAGATCCTTAAGTAGTTAAGATGAAGTTTTAAAAATCAGATGACAAGCCTTTTTATAACTCCGTATTATTCATTATCAGATCCTTTGCAGCGAATTGTAGCTCGATCACATGAAAATATAGTTGCTTTGCAAATTTTTAGTTTTAAAATTACTGCAGTTTAACAACATTTTTCCGCGAAAACATCTTAAATTTCCCACTAAATATTGTTTTGGTTTCGGTTGTTTGCTTATGACACAACATTTGGTCTTACCGACGCTGTCTGCGTTGTTGTTATGGTCTGGCATGGGCCTGGCTGGCACAGCAATCCACCAACTGTTGCCATTACAATGCAACTAAATTACGTCGCGTGTCGCCGCTGCGCTCCTTGCTTTTTGCCACAATATAACTGTTAAAACTGTCTGTATACTGCGCCATCGAATTTGGGTCAACCAAATGAGTTTTCGGCTCTAAAAGAGTGTTATTATGCTTTAGGCTGCACTTTAGGCTTCACCTAGCTCACTGTAGATTTGTCAATATGTATGTACTATGTGCTTACGGTAAGGTGTTCGCTGGGTGTGGTAATGTTATGTGAGCGCCTGAGAATGTAATCTCTGATATTTCATGCGACATTTCGAAAATATTGCAAAACCATAAACTTCAAAGTGTAAAAAAATAAACGATTAAAAGATTTTGATTGAAAGCGGCGTGAAAAGTTCAGAGTTCGTTAAGTTTCTTTATTTAGCAAAGTCACTTTATGGTTTGTGATAAATGAGAGATCTCATGGCATCGAGTTCATGTGATTCTTTCAACTAACCTTTTAAACGGATTCTTAGTGGGTGGTACCGATTGTGACTTTGTCATTTTTCAGAGTAAGTTAAGCCTTTCAGGGTCTCCGTGTTAATTTTACACCTCAGTGATTTTGACTTAGTCGGCAAATTCACAAGTCGCTTTCCAATATAGTTTATAAAAACATTAAAATGAGACATCTTCAAGATCTCTCTACTGTAATTCTGCGTAAGAAAAGTCTAATGACGTGAGGGTTCATGATTCGTATTTGTCTGACAAATTCGTTATTGGTCTGACAAATATTTCTCCTAGGTACAATACTCTGTACTTATATAGTAGATCCCTGTGTGCTTCGAAAGATTTAGAAAATTATATTAAGAGTAGTTAGGTTCAGTTAATCTTTATAGAGATCTCATTTGAACAGCTTAGAACGTCGGCTCGTTGTGGTACCTAAAACTCCTAAATACTGGCTCATAAGACATTTACAGATCGACAAATCACAAATTTGTTGAGACAGCTATGTCTTCTGGTTCGCCGAAGGTAAGTTTAACGAAATGTTCCAGTCTCAACCTTGCGAAGGCTGGACGGCTGGACAATAGAGGAAAAATATTTTAAGGTACAATCGCATGAACTCTGATCTGCCTGCACGCGAGCTCCATTGTCCCAGGGCTAGAAAGCAAGACGCCAATAGAGATCCAACTCGGTCCCGTTTTGAAGAGAGCGGAGCAAGGGTCCAACATCTGATTCGTTAATCGGCTTCGCCGTTTCCACCAGGGAACTGCATCCAAACTAGTCTTATGAAGAAGTAGCTTGATGGTATTTCTAGTGAGGACAGATACTCTTTGACTAGCTTTGAGCGCACAGTTGGCGAACTCAACTGAAAGAGGCTGCATCTTGAAGACAAGCTCCGAAGGATTTCCGTTTTACTTGGTTTAACGGCTGAGCCGGCTCTACGCGCCCAACGATGCCAAAAAAGCGATTAAGACTGAGAGGTTTGATACCGAGTTTATTTACAGATCACGGCTGATTTTTGAAAATAGCAAGGCTTTTTCTTACAACAGAGCGCCGTCAGCTCGTGAGTGGTCTCAAAACTGTAGAATTATTTTGCGCATAACCTTGATAAAGAAGAAGAAAAAGAGAATAAGGAAGTTGCTATATGAATATCTACTAGGAATACTAAGTGGAAAGGTACTCAGACTAACAGATCCCTACTTTCACAGCTGAACTGAGTGAGCCCAATCGCGAAATGCGAACTTTTTTAGATGGAGATCATATAGAAATATATATACATACATACATATGTGCGTTTGTATATCTCCAGCAATTGAATTGATGATATTATCGTCGAAAGCGGCAACACTTTCTAATAAATATGAGCCTACAGATTTCGCAAGCGTTTGCTGCTACCAAGAAAGGGACTTGCAACATATTCGACACACTTCCCATTGCATTAACCATATCTACACGCACACACAAACATGTATGTATGTAGGTACATGTGTTTTTATGTAAACAATCGTGGGCAATATGTGATTACGTGCAGACCTCAATTTTATTTTACGCGCTTACCGCTGGCACACACTCATAAACACATATACAGCCAAACATGCATACACAAACGCCTAGCAAAATCGATAAATGCGGTCGAACAAAAACAATTTCCTACTACTCCAAAAAATAACTGAAATTCGACGGTCTTTCGCATTTTTCAACAACTCACTACAAGCAACAACAACAACAACGGTACACTTTAATTGCAAACTTTTCGAAACCGCAACAAATGAGCGTAAAGCGGCGTTGCAACAACAACAGCAGTAGTAATAAAAAAATAAACAAACTTTCCACATGGCAAAACGACAGCAATAACAGCAACAACAAAAGCAAATAAATGAAAACAATGAAATATGAAGCGAAAAAATAGAAAACGAAAAGTTATGTCATCGAGAGAGAGTGGCAGCGGGTGAAAATCCAGCTATAAGCCAACTCACGAATGCGCACACACTCAAACACACCAACAGCGACGCCGACGACGACGACAACGGTGAATGCGAATATTGCCAAACCAACGAAGCAGCCGAGCAGCAAACTAACACACACACACATCCACCAACAATCAGTCAGTCAACAAGCCGAGCAGCTGCAACTCCACAACAGCAACAACCACTACAACAACTATTACAACTGATGACGACAACAAGGCAACGCTTTCGAATGTTTTTGCTTTTGTTGCCATTTAACGAAGCGAGCCGAGGGGGAATTGCCGCTGTTGGCGGGCGTTCAGGCGGTTGGTTGGTTGTGCGCGGCAATCCTAAGTGGGGCATATGGCGCTTACTAAGCGGTTTTCGGCAGCAGCTGGCCGAGTGGCGGCCGTTGGCGAGTGGCGTTGGCGCATGCGCTCTCATTATCTACCTGAATGAGGGGACAGCTGTTGTTATTGTTGTTCACCATCGAACGATTGCAGCAATAATGCGAGCCAATAACAACAACAACAACAGCAATGCAACTAGCACCAAAACAAAAACAAAAATGAGAATGCCGCAAAAGTTGGGGCGCGGCAAGGGGCAAACAGAGCGTTCGTAAGCATGCGTGAGCGTGGGTTAAAACGGTGCAAGAAATTAATGATGAAAACAGAAAGCAAAAAACCAAAAACAAAAATACAAAAACACCAAAATGAAAACGAAAAAGGTAAAAAATCGGCACAGAAAAAACGGTAGAAATCGAAAGTGAATGAATTACGGCAGCTAAAAATAAAACTTGTCGTCTGCACACACACACACACACACACGCAAGCAAGCATTTAGGCTTACCGACAAATGCATGTATAAGTGGGCTTGTATGCAGGCTAACTGCTAGAGTTTATTGTGTGCAGTTGTGTGTGTGTTTAATGGGCTCGGAGAAAACACGTTTCAAGTCACCCGATCAGCAGCAAGCAGCATGACAGTCCAACAGGCAGCTCTTGACTGTTTTCGGTTTCATTTGCAGTTAAAATTTAGTTTTTTTTTCTATTTTATGTTTTGGCTGACTAATATCGTGACGTTACATGCTGCTCGTGGAACGCAACAAAAAATAAAACGTTAAAAGGCAACAATAAAAATAAAATTTACAGTAAACAGTTATGAAACGAATTGGTGAAACAAAAAATGCGAAAAATAAATATGTATATACAAACAAAAAAAATTAAGTTAAATATATTTAAAAAAATAATAAAAAAATATTAAAAATATATAAAAATATATAAAAATAATGAAAATTAAAACTAAAATAAAAAATTAAATATTATAAAAAACGATTAAAAAATTGTATTCAAGTAAATCAAATGAGATAAATTATAAAAAAATATATATAAAAATACTAAAAAAGTTAAAAAAAAAAATAATAAAAAAAAAATATAAAATGATAAAAATATAAAAACTCATAAAAAAATTTAAGAAAAATGTATTATGGTAAAATAAATATTAAAAAATAATTTAAAAAATAGTTTAAAAAATATTATTTATTTTTAATTGAAAAAATTAGAAAATTCAAATTAGCTACAAAATCAAAAACTGAAGGACTAGTTCACATATGTATGTATGTATGTTCGAACTCTACATACCTGTCACGCTGATCATTTACATACATACATATACACTTCATAGGGTAATCGACGAAACCGACTTTTTGAGCGACTGATAAATCTTCAAGGGGTTACATAAGTTTAAAATCAAATTTATTATCTTATGAAATTTTACAACACCTCTAGTATATTTCCAAAATTTTCAAGTTGATCCGAGTATTACTTTCGGAGATACAGCCTTGAGAACTTTTTTCCAAAAATTTCAGAAATTTTTTGTTAATAGTGTATGTTTGTAACAATAAAAAATTCTAATTAAATATTTCATTATGATGATAATGATATATGACAAAAAAATTTATGAAAAAATGCTGTTTTTTACTCGAGGAAATTCATGTAACCCCTTAAAGCCCAAAACACTAAGGATATATGGGAGCTATAGGATAATATAAACCGATTTAATCTAATTTTGATACTAAATTCTACGAGAATGGCGAAAATCATTATTTTTAGTAAGTATGTAGTGAGGTCTAGATCTGGTCATGAACCAATATCACCCATTTTTGATATGAAAATGCCTGTGATTGTGTAACTATGCAAATTGCCAAAACGGGCTAAGAGAGCATTATGAGAATATTTTACGGATTTTTTTTTTATTCCAAACGGTTAGTTTCCCCACAGTCTCCTTTTTGAACTGTTGCAACAATTTCAGTTTTCTAGTTTAAAAATTTAAATTCTACGCTCAAGCACAATTTTTTCTAATATCCACAAAGTATCAAGGAGCTTGAGAAAATATGTCACCAATAAGCAAAACATTTACACAATGTTATTCTTAAAAAGAAAAAATAATAATAATACCTTATAAAAAAATCGCATTCAAAAATGCAGATAGCGTTAAATTGGAATATTATGAAATGCGCATGCGCCCAAAATGCCAAGCTTTTCAGCGCAGTACCCTCACCACTACCGCCAAGCTACCAACACGCTCCAAACTTAACACTTGGTAGCTGAAAGCCGACAGCCGCACCACTTATGGGGCAATTCGAAATCAGTCAACAAATGTTGGCCTAAATGAGTGTTCATATGCCAGTTGTATATACATACGTATGTTTGTATGCCTCCATTTGAGCGCAAGTGGGTTTGTACACAGATTAATACCGCAAACCAACGGTACGGCACACAAAACTCATTGGTTTCGCCGCAAATCAGCTGTAATAAATTTTTAGCATAATTTTTCTTCATTTTTTTCTATTATTTGTTTTTCATAAAGTCAATGCGCCTTCTCATTTTTTTCCATTTTGTAATTATTTTTGTTCAACTGTATTTATGTACGAGTCGGTTTGTTTGTCGAGCGATTTGCCGCCAGCTCATAAACTTTGGTGTTCCACATAACGGCAGCTCAGCAACAGTACGGCATTTACGAATTGACTTCACACCAACTCTGTCTAACTTCGCTAGGTACTGCATACGAGCGCATGCCGACGTGCACACACGAGCGTACGAGTGTAATCGAACATGCAAAGCTTTGTGTGCATTTCATTCGCCAAATTCGAGTGGAGTGTGGAGTGGAGTTTACGGTTATTTCGAAACTTTCAACTGATTTCATTTGCACACTCGCTTTGCTGGTGTAGTTGTTGACCGATTTTTATTTTCGATTTTTTTTTCAACTTAAAAAACAAAGAAGAAATAAATAAATCGGCCAAAAGGAAAGGTCCACACGAGCACAGATGCCGTGCATAGTAAATTTCTTGTCTATGGTCAGTAAAAAAGAAATCTTTACTTACTACACTCCAATGACACTACACAACAATGACAAATACAATATAACAAAAACAAAATCGAAAATAATAAAAATAAAAAAGAAATAATAATATAATACCCTTACAATATACGACTATAGTACTCGGTGTAATGAAAGCTCAGCGAAAAGGAGGCAAATGGAACGAACGCATATTGTGACGTCGTTAAATTGACACTTTGACAGCGAGCGGGCGAAGTGGCGGACGATTTACAATTGTAAGATTTCGTTTTTTAGTTCGTTCGGATTTTATTTAACGGTTTTTACAGATTGCAAATCGAAATCGCAATTTACCGCATTGAAAAGGTGATTTTTGAAATTTTGTACACACATACATATATAAATATTTATATAAGTATATATGTACTGAAGTCACCATCGTCCCGTTTACGAGACGCAGGTATCTGCCTGGTCTCAGGGACCCAACCCTCGGGGGCAGAGAGATAGAGATGGCTAATATGGTGAAATATCTTGGTCTCATGCTGGACTTCAGTCTTCGGTGGAAGCAGCATATTATGGTCAAAGCTACGAAGGCACTTATGATATGCAATCGGCTTGCTGGTAGATCCTGTGGCTTGTCAGGTGGTTGTACACCATGATCGTTCGACGGATTATCACATATGGAGCGGTGGCTTGGGCCGAAAGCATCGAAGCGTTCGGTAGGACTTCAACTATCTAAGCTGCAAGGACTTCACTAGAAAGTTTAAAGTTGCCCTCACCAGTAAGGCTGAGTGGAACGATTCTGCTTTAGAGCTACTGCTTAGGGACAGTACAGTCAAGTGGTACACCGATGGTTCGAAAAAGTCGGAGGGAATTGACGAAGGGGTTCGCAGGAGCACGCACAAAACTCTCCACACCTATGAGTAGTTTTCCGAGCATATTCCAAGCAGAGGTCTTTGCTATAAGTCGGTGTGTAGAGTTAAATCTCTTACGCAACTATAACAATGAACATATAGCTATACTAAGCGATAGTCCAGCGGTACTCAGAGCGCTCTCTGCGAACGAGATAAATCGCTAATGGTGCAGGAATGTAAGTGCACATTATTTTGGCGCCAGGTCACAAAGGTATAGCCGGGAGTGAAGAGGCTGATGAGCTTGCCCGCTCCGCAGCACCCACCAACATGGTAGGACCGGAAGTTTTCATCGCGATTGGTCCCCACACTATGAAGAAGCTGCTCCGCAAGCATTAAAATCTACCTACATAAGTAGATTTGTGATAGGCGCTTAGTCAACAGATAATATTCAACTAGATGAAATTTTATCACGCTTCACAAAGGATTACATTAAGCAATTTAAGTACGATTGCCCCAATATTGGGAGGATGCTTAAAACTAAACATCAACCAATGTGTACAATAAACCCGAGTTTAAGTCGTAATTTCCACCCTATATAAGCGATTGTTCATTTGTTAAGTTAGCCTTGTGGGTGAGTTTCCTTCAGACTATTTTATTACCCTCAACTTACATTCTCGGATTTTCTTTCGACCTTAACTCTGCAAAACTATGCTAATGATTTCAAGCTAATTGCACAAACCAGTTCGAAGCATGTTTTTTATGATCAGAATATGATTTTGCCAAAGAACTATCAACAAAATTAGCTCGCTTACTTGGCTTAATGGACTTAAGTTGGAACATAAAAATTTAATGACCAACTGTAAATACCGAAATAACAGTAATAAATTCAATTCAAAAGCCGCATTGAGTGATATGAGTAAGTAGGAGTAACATGAGCCAAGCGATCAGCATCGGTACCTAAGACAAGAATAGACAAAACCACGCGGATATACAACAAAAGCAAAGCTGCAAGATTACACAGGTTTACATAACTATGTTCATAAGTAATGGGGTACAATGCAATGTGTGGCTGTGGAATTCCAACAAATCACTGAATGCAACATATTTGAATATTATATTTCAGCGCAGCGATTTAAAGCGATATGTGGAACGAGTTTACGAGATTAATCACAGTAGAAATATGGATATAGGAATATGTACATATGTATGTATAAGTGTTCATAGTTATAGCCGGTCAAAGAAATGCATTTAAAATAAGAATACGGCGAAATTGCCGCACAGTGGAGGCGAAGTCAATGCGTCTGTGCGGCACTTTTTATAGTTATATTTGTGGAGTGTTGGAAAGCGTTGCAAGAATGGCATGAGTCAAGCGGTAACTATCAAACGGCAGTATAAAATATCTACGTAACGGAACGATTACAAGAATTTCACCGGCATGCAATAGAATACCCAAGAAATAGCGGAGAAATATCAAATGTTGCACGCTGCGTTGAGACGGACAACTATCAACGGTTGCTTGAAGACTTCAAAGGGTTTGTTGTTG
Source organism: Bactrocera dorsalis (assembly GCF_023373825.1). Taxonomy (NCBI): domain Eukaryota; kingdom Metazoa; phylum Arthropoda; class Insecta; order Diptera; family Tephritidae; genus Bactrocera; species Bactrocera dorsalis. Next base: position 94,615,588 of record NC_064304.1, on the reverse strand, counting down.
TAATTGAAATATGCGGTAGAAATTGTCCTTCTGTATGAAATGTATAAAAAATTTACGAATATTATAAAAATTTAGAGTCACATTTACATAGATCCATTTATATCAGAGCACTAAAAATAAGAGTCTTAGGTTATTACTTCTTATCGCAGTTGAACACAACGCGCGCCGGTTTTATAGATGAACCTCCGCATTGAAAACAAAAAACAAATCAAAAGGGCTAAATATGACAGATGGGGAATGTTTTAGAACCTAAAATCGCCTGTGAATTTCTGGCATTATTAACACTTGGAGGATGCTATCGCAATGGAATAAGTCCAATATTTTCGATTCTCACAATATACAATATTATAGACGTAATTAAAAAAATAATATACTCCGGAAATACCTGGTCCCTCTTTGTACGTCGATCTAAGGTCCGATGAGAATTAATCTGCGACAGCCAAGAACCCAATCATCTTTCGAATTAATTTTCAACTGGAACCATTATATTTGTACTACGGTGGCAAGGAGAATATCCATTCACGAAATAACAGATTAATCCCGAAATAATATGTTGAACTGGTTGCAGACCGGATTGGCTATGACAAATATATCAAGGAAACCGAAGAAACATAAGGAAAAGCTCCGGCAAACAAACCATGAGAGCCAAAGAAACAGTAAGATAAATAACAGTGACCACCATTACAATGTATAAAGCAAGCCCAGGAACCAGACGAACCAACCTTTAAAGGACATAAGCCTATAGCCTGATGATAGAAAATCAGTTCTAAAATCGTTGAAACTGAGAATTTTTCTAACTGAATACTTATCCTCTCTTATCAAGCTTCTGAACTATATGGTAGACCAAAGTTAAGTTTAAATAGAAAGTGATTAAAACGTGTAAAATGAGGATATAAAATCTAAAGCCAAGGTTTGAGTTACTTTCTAGAAAAAAATATAATTAAATTAATTTAATTTAAGTAGCTGCCCATCCGAGATCGTAATTGCAAACTTTCGTGCCGTAAAAAAGCTCAAAAGCTTTTCAGCCGAGACCCGAATGGTAAAATTTTGTGCTGTAGAAAAGCTCAACAGCAGTTCAGAAGTTCCGCAAAGCATCCAATAAAAGGAGTTTGTGGAGTCTTTATAAATAAAAAAAAGGTTTTCTAGTTGCTAAATTCCACAGAGGACTTGATCTAAGGAAAAATTTTATTACGCTGACGGAAAAAAGCCGTAAGCTAGCCGGAAAAGACTAGAAACCATTTTTAAGGCGTATAAAAAAATTAAATATGTATATGTATGTATAAATATATTGAAGTGATTGAGGTCACTTGAGTCCTTGTTATACTCCAGTTAATTAAAAGGCCAATTGATTTGATATCCACAGATCCGAGTTCAACTATTTGATATAAATTTGTTGTTGATTTGTCGTGAGGTAGCCCGAAGATTATTCATTCAACTGCACAACTTTCGACAGCGACGACTTTCATAAACAAACAACAGCAACAAGAAGAGGTGGACAAAAATTATTGCGGAGAAAATACACATTTAAAAATGAAATATTGAAAAGCGAGAAGCGAAAACGTCTTCGATCAAAATGCAAAACCAACAACAACAAAAAAAAGGAAAGCAGGAAAAGCATTTGCTTACTCGAATTGCCAAAGAAAAATGGAAATGCACAGCTCCTCGCCACGTTGGATAAATGAAATGAAAGTGAATGTGCGCACACACAGCGGAACAGACACACACGCATGCGCATGCGCACCATTTCACATTTTTTCTTCGCTTTTAGTCATTTCATTTGGTTGGCCGACTGTCGTGTTATGTCGCTTATGATTATTGCCTTCATTGGCTTAATGATTATTGCTTGTTTATTGTTGGGGGCGCGGGCGCGTATGTGCGCTTTTTACAGAGCTATAAATGCAAAATTTTCACCAAATGTATGGGCGTTCGCACGCACACAGACACATCAGCACATGCATGACAGGTCGAATTGCAGCCAACAGATCATTGCAGCAATTTGTGGCATCAATTTGGCGTTGGTAAACCACTTGCGGAGTGTTGGGAAATATTTATGCGGCGTTAAAATAATTGTTGGAAGAGGAAAGATTGGCAATTTAATAATAAATATTATGTGATTAGCGAATTTAATATTTCAGTTATAATTAATTTTTTTTAAATTTAAAATAAATAAATTAAATTAAATAAAATTTTTTTTTTAGAATTTTTGAGATTGCCTTTAGCTCAAGAAAATTAAAAATTTTACCGCCTCTTTCTATTTATTTTGTTATAATAAATACTATTACTTATAATGAGTCAAATTTGGTTTCAAACCGTTTATCTATCATGAAGAAAATAATATTAAGAAGCATAATTTTAGGCGGGCAAAGTTATAGCTATTTTCATTAGTTCATCAGTTATCTCTCTTACTGTAGATTAGGGAGTTTGCCCCGCAAATTCAGATTAAATTCCGGATCAACCATAATTATTCTACTATTTAACCTAGACCGTTGGACCAAGATCATTATGTAACACATCTCCAGTTTTTTCGTTTTTCATCCATAGTCTTCACAGGATCTGGAAATAAATCATCTAGGAACTTTTTCCAACTATCATACTTTTAGTCAGAAAAATCGGGTCGAACATTATTTACAAATTTTCCAGTGATGTCTGTGAAACTTTTAGAGACTAAGTAGACTTTTGATAGGTACTCTTGGAAAGTAAAATATATGAAAAATCGGCATGCAAAGCTGAAAAGGGAAGAATTAGACAACCGTGCTTATAGAAAGATGTCATTAAAGGCGGATCTACGAGTTTCTTAAAATACACGAGCCACCTTGAGCATTTTCATATGTATGTACATATGTACGTATATCACCTCCACTTACCACATAAAACACAACAAAGCGCAAACTTTCATATCGCTAATCTAAAAACTTCCATAATTGCATTGCAGTATGGCAAACAATATTGGATCAATACCAAAGCACGTAATAACACTCTTTTACGCAAACACTTAACCACGTCAAGGTCAAATTTAAATATCCTGTCAAACGCACGAGCGACGCTATTCTGTCACAATTCATAAATAATAAAAGAAGGAAATAAATAACAAAAAACCAAACACAGAGTCGTAGAAATTCTCAACACAAATACTGACAGCAAAGCTTACAAAGTTTTTTTCCCTGACACACGACGCAATTGACACGTGAAAGCCTGTGTAAGTCAGAGTGTGTGATGTAGTATACTTTTAGGAGGTGAACAGCCTTGTGTAACGCTAACGCCGCGTACGACCTTGAGAAGTTTTTCGTGTGCTGCCACATTGAAGTGGCAAAGCTACGCATTTTGCGCTTTGTAAGCCGTCATTTGGATTTTCTCTTGGTGAAGAATTGTATATTGCGCGACAACTTATATACAATAAATGCTACTGGCTTAATTAACCTTGACGGTGTCATGTCGAACTTATATACAAGGTGTGCTGTGTTCACAGCTTCTAGGAAAGAACATTTATCGACGCGACAGGAAATATGAAGTGTGAAGGAACCTTTTGGAAATTACGAGCTTAGGTTTTGCTATAAGAGGTCTTGCAGGTTGACGAAGAGAAGTTTGGCATAACCTAAACGCTAGTGTCATACTTCAAAACCACACCTCCTTAGACTTTCAATTTTGCGGTACTTTTTCTTGCGTCTCTTTTGAGCTCACTCTTACCATTTTCAATTAACGTCTGCCGGGTGTGGTAAACAATTTTGCACCTGTTGTTATTGGCTGGCATAGCGAATTTTTCACGTAATTATTTTTATTGGCAAAGTACTTTAAACCTTTTTCGATTTTTTTCCTGTCGGTTCAATTTGATTTCTATTTTTCCCGGCCAGTTCCAATCTGCGCAGCAAAAACATTGACGTATGTATACCTTGAAACTTGTGCTCAAGGTTAACGCGACGGCTGGCAAGCAAACGAGCGACTGAACCTGCTACGTACCTAAGTACTTATGTATGTATGTGAGATGTGTAAACGTATGTCGCGGACAGCGCATGCAAACGGACGGCTGTCGGTCCGTGTGACTGACTAGTAGCTGATGGGCCGGGTTGGTGGGTATGTTGGCCGGCTGATGTGCAGGTTTGCGAGCTTGCTTAACTTGGCTTTCAGGTTGCGCATTATTATTGTCGCATTTGCTGGTGTTGTGTTTGCGCTTCAAGTTCTTGTTGTTGTTGTCGGCATTATTATTAAAGCTGTCATTATTTCGCTGTTGTGCTCGTCATTCGCCGTTGCTTGCCAGCTCGTTGCTACATTTTTTTCGTTTAGTGACGTATCTCTACCACCTGCTCGACGGAATAGCTTTGGTATTGATTTCCTATTCACCTGTTCGCCGTCAGTTCGCTGCCAACTCGCTCTATTTACACCATCTACGACGACGGCGCTACGCCGATTTGGTGTGCTCGTCTGGCTTACTATTGATCTTCTGCCGGCTGGGTATGTCAGGTGCCACAACTGTCTCGTGTTGCGGCATGTGCTTCGTCGTTGTTTTGGCTCTTGGCTGCCGTGTGCTAAGTACCTTACCCATCGCGTGTTATTCGTCAAGCTGCTGCGGCTTTGGTATACTGCGAGTGTTTTGTTTTTCATTTTTATTTTTCGTTACAATTATCGACAGCTAACATTTTCTTAGGCTGTTTTCGTAACTTAAGCGCTATTTTGTTTTTCAATGAATTTGCGTCAAATATGACAGCTAAATTGACACCTCATTGCTCCAACATACTGCGTTGTCTATGATTTTACAAATAGGTACTGCGTCTAGCAAGCTACTACTTCTCACTGCCAGATGAAATTTAGCCCTTCGGCATTGCTTAAGAACCGAAGTCTCAAGGATAGCTCGATTCTTCTTCTTCTTTATTTGCGTAGACATCGCTTACGCGGTTTCCACCGGCCGAGTCTACAGCAGCCCGCCAGCCCTTCTTCCTTTACAGATGCCAAGCGAAGCCAGATCCTTCTACACCTGATCTCTTCCTCTGCTTCCACCAGCGTGTACAGCGTAGAATACTTTCAGAGCTGGAATATTTTCTTCAATGCGGACAACATGACCTGGCCACCGTAGGCGCTGTCTCTTATTTCGCAGAACTTTGTTAATGTCGTCGTATATCGTGATATTCGCCGTTGCCAAAACGCTGAGGACCATAAATCTTTCGCAAAACCTTTTCTCGAAAACTCGTAACGTCAACTCATCGGATGTTGTCATCAGATATTGGCTCTGAACCATATAGCAGGATGAGAATAATGAGTGACTTATAGAGTTTTGACTTTACTTGTCGAGAGAGAACTTTACTTCTACTACCTACTCAGTCCGAAGTAGCACCTGTTGGCAAGAGTAATTCTGCGTTGGATTTTGAGACTGGCGCACAACCTTGGGTAGGGATGGTTTTCCTTCTCTCTATAGTTCGCCTTCAAACGGATATTCTTTGACATCTTTCGATCTATTTCACTAATCTTACCAACCACATAAGGGTATGTCGCTATAATCACACTAGGAGTTAGTTCTACCAAACTAAACTCTAACACTATCCATGCTATTTGGGATTTATAGATTTAAATCTGACTTTAGAAAGCTGACAGATCACAAATGTTGAAGCAGTCTAGAATAAGGCGAGGTGGTATCATTTCTGTACTTCTTTCCTAACGGGTTCCAACTTTTTAGCCTTATGTAGATCAGTCAAGAGAATGTTAGCTACGAAAGAAGACGCTAAATAGTTATCGCGAGTTACTTACAACCAATATTTTTGAGTTCACATATTTTCTGTTAGAAAAGGCTAAGCTCGTTGCAATTCTTGACTGGTAGACTAGCTTTTGATTGATAGAGATTGTCGAACATTTTCGACAGCTGCCTGCTCCGATTGCACCAAGCGTGACAGTTTGCTTTAGTTCTTGAATCATATACGGGCGGCCCTTCCGTCTTTCAGTATATCTTGTCGTTTAATGGGTTGAATCACAATTAAGCATAATCTATATTTGTATGACTAATTATGGTGTGCAAGCAGAGAACTGAGGACATTTGATAATTTTTTCCATTGACTCGCAAACTTAAAACCTTGTTTTGCTAGATATTTTTGTTTAATTATTACAATCTTTAAATGTCCAAACGATGATAAAGTTAATATGACAAGGTCTTGCTATTTTCGTACCAAGCGCGATAAAAAAAACTCAGCTAGCCGCACTATCTAGATAATATTTGTTTTTGTACAACTACACTCCATCATCTGAGTGGCAAAAGATTACTACGGCATTACCATGAACTAAAATAACAACAACAACCACAAAAACATTGAACGCAATAATTTTGTCGCAGTCATGTCTGTATGTATATACATATGTTTGTATGTGCATAGATAAAGTTATGTATGCAAATATGTAAATATTTGTTATTGTTATTGTACAACAATATTTCATGGCTGATATTCTGATTACTTAACGCTGAAGTACATTGGCATTATGGCACGTATACGTCATGGTTGGCCAGCTGGCGCATGCTCATCGTGCCGTTTAGCGATACGATTAGACATGCGCGTTGGTATGTGAATTTTTATGTAAGCATGTATGTACATATGTGAGAGTATGTGTGTGCAGCAGAAAAGCTCTCATGTCGCTTACTATTTGATATTTTGCGGCTGAAACGTCCCCCAATTGGTGTCTGATAACGGTTTACGGAAACAGCAGAGCACACACACACACATGTATACATATACATATGTATGTATGAATATAGCGTGCTGCGGCATTGATTTAAAAGTAAAAACTATTAACAGATCGTTGGACAAATTGACGTGTCGTTGGTGTGAAGCACGTCGTTTGCACTGATAGTAATACCGTAATCACACATACATACATATGTACGTAGGTAATTATAAATTTATACATAAGTACTATAAGTATTTATTAAAATATATGGAGCGATTGCAATCGAGCAAATAGTTATGTATGTATATATTATTATTATGACTTTTTTCAACGGCAATGACACATTCAGAGTCAACCTCGAAGCGGCGATGCCTGGGTGACGGTCTGCGAGTACCTACTAGTATATGAGTGTGAGAGTATGAGAGCTTCAATATATTATTGCTGATATATGTATATAAATATTCACATGATAGAAACAGCTTACGGTAAAACCATGACTGCCAATTTAGTGCTTGACTTTGCTGCTTTACGTAATCTGCGTTGCCGACAAGCTTGAAAGATGAGGACAACTCAGAGTATAATACGTATGACTACGGAAAGCGCTCTAATGATTCTGCCGTATTTAGCTCTCAAGTGGTGGAAGAAATGAAGCTTAACAATCTGTTTAATTTACCCATTACTACTACTTCAATGAGTACTTAATAGGTATCGCGGTCTCCGAACTTTGATAAAACACTGACCGCTTGCATGAGTGTTTAATATGAAAACGTGCCCGCAATGTGTTTGTACAATTCAGTCCATTTCCAAATGTAAATACATACATATACATATATAATTACTTAAAAAAAAATCAAGGAAATATATAACATACATTTTCGATAAAATAACTTTTTTTTATTCAACAAAGTTCCCCTTGAGGGTTGTACACTCATTATAGCGACACTCCAACTTTTCAATATAATTTGTGCTTTGCTTCAACATAGGCCTCAGTATGGGCGATCATTTCTTCCCAGCGAAAATTCTTTTGAGCTTTGAGAACGGGAAACTGCCGCTGGGGGCCAGATCTGGAGAATCCGTTGAATATGGAAGCAATTCGAAACCCAATTCATGGATTTTCGCCATCGTTTGCACTGACTTGTAACACGGTGCATTATCTTGGTGAAACAGCATTTTTTCTTCAAATTCGGAAATTTTTCTGCGATTTCGTCCTTTAAACGGTCAAATAACACTTTTGTCTTTGGAGCGTATTCATCATGTGCATCCGAGTGGACGCCTGTCCATTGGTCTTCTGAGTGAAATCCATGATTCATTCATGTTTTGAGCGTACACTGCGCTCACTGTCTGCGGTGCTCATTTCAACACGTCTAAACTTAACATAACATGTCTACGATGATTGATTTTCCTGCGACAGTGCCCGGAAACTCGATATACATAATTCACAAACTAATAATGATGATGACGTGAAGGTTAGGCGGCTCTTGAACTGGTACTAAACCTGCCACCTATAGATCTTTTCGCTGAAAACTGCGCAGCAAAATCGGCGGGACAAATACTGGCTGCTGAAAAATTTACATATAGAACACTTGGGCATAGCTCGGTGGATAATGGCGATTGGGCAAACACCGCCTATATGGCACTACTTTTGAGAAGGTTGAAAGTAAACATAGAAAAAGATTCCTGGGGTAAAGTTTGTTAGCTATGCGCAAGAGCTTTAAACATCTATGCGGGAATATACTGCCCTGTCCGTAGACAGCCAAGCAGCAATCGAGGCAGTAACCTCGTATTGCATATCGGCCAGAAGTGTTTGGGGAAGCCTGGCATCCTAAACGATGACTATTCCTCTTGGACTTAACAAGTGAGCCGCATCTGGTATCACAAACGACCAATATGGTCTATGCGTGGCTTATTGAGCTACCAGATTAATTTAACCTAACCTCTGAAGGACTATCTAAACATCATATGGATTTAATTCTAGTAGCGCCTTCAATGTGTCATGAGACTTTTCAATTGAACTGTTACTACGGAACCAGAATCGAAGTTTATTTTAGAAATATTTTCTACGTTTGGCACGTGTTCGTCATCTATTCTATTGTATAGTAGCTGAAAGGATGACGAATGTCAATATTTACTTATTAAAGACGTGGAATCTTATAAACAATGGTATGAGACAGCGCTCTGACAACATCGACGAAGCTCAGCGAACTGAGAACCTGGAATTCCTTTAGCCAATATCGAAAGAATTTTATTCGAAGATCAGACTTCTTTAAAATTAATTTTTTGTGTTAAAAGTTTGCTACACTTTTATGTATCGTATATGCTGATATGTATGTATATATATTTGCGTGTCACGTAGCGAAGAGTCAAGCACTCTTATTGTTAATGTCGAACGTTAAAGAAAACATTATTACGCCCATTACCACACATTTTCTACTACGTGAGTATTTTGAAAAATCACCAAATAATCAGTTTATATGCGACGAATGTGACAAGACGTCGTTAGCTGTTGCTATTGTTGTTCATTTTTTATAAAGTATCGCACAATTCCGAACGTGACGAATGACAGGAGCATATATAACGCTTATTTATGCATATTGGCAATGTCAGAGACGACCGACGCCAGTTGGCGGCAAGCAGACAAAGCTGCGTTGCAAGAATGGTATTTGCAACATTTCACAGTGTTGCACGTTGCTGTGATAATGGCGTTGCTAATGAGTGTGGGTGGTAGTGAGTGCATTGAGGTTAGAAAAATCTATTATTTCTATGCAGTTGAAGTAAAAGTTTGTGTGAAAATCTATTTTGTAATTTCACCGATAGGTGATGCTACTATAGAGAGACTTCTAAAAAGCTATTTAATACAAATACTTAATTCATACCGAATTTTGCGAAAATCTTTAAATCAAATAAATAGGAATATTTTTCAATGCTTGGAATCTCGCTGGCAGCGCTGCATCGACGCAGAATAAGCCTATGTTGAAAGTTTGGAAAAAATTGGTTTAATATTTTTTTTTTAATCGACTCAGTCCTAATACTTTCCCGAAAAATCCTGTAAGCACACAAAATTATGGAAGTGGCTACAACATATCCGGCAGTGAACATGACAGCCTCGTTGCCACTTCTCAAATTGGGCCCGATAAAAAAAACCATATACAATTGTAATAAAGAAAATTATTATACCAAAAACAAAAAGCGGAAAAAATTTCACAGACAATTAATCCATTAGTAGTAAACGGTAAAATACAAACTCAAAAAATAAGCATTACCGGCTAATAGACATACGCACATCCATACATATGTATATGTATGTATATAACTATGTTTGCATATCATGAATGCTTTCGAGTGCTCACTCAAGTGGCCCCCGGTAGCGCCTCGAGACGTTTCACTGCTGCCTCTGTTGCTTTTTAATAATTTCGGAAATTTCGAAAATTTCGAAACTGGACAACAGCAAACACCAGCAACAATTATGCACGAAAAATGCGTACAAATTTGTGGCAATCGGCGTTTTGAAATTTTCCAAACGAGTACGACAGCCGACGCGTGGCAGGCGGCGTGAACCCACACTACAACAACGTGTTGTTGTTGGCCCTTAGAAATGGATTACCTCAAGGCGCGAGAAAAGTGGATATAAAAAGAAACTTTGAGATTTGTGCATTATACAATAGCAACAACAACAACAAACACATGCAAAGTCAACTCAGAGAAGCTGCAAAACTATCGCCACAGTCGCCGCCCATATTGTTGTTGTTGTCAATGCTGTTTGGTGTCGGAAGAAAGTTGCCATCATCTACAACAATTCATGCTGTGTGTTGTTGTTGCGTTTAATAGCGCGGCGTTTGGTGAATGTGTAGCGTTATGTAAAATCTTCGATGTGTAAAGAGCGCTTTTGAAAAGGAGAAAACGTTCGAAGATTTGTGATTGGCGGCGATCATGAAGTGCAAACGAAAATTCACAGTGAAATTAAATCAATATGCAAATGTACATACATACACACATACATATATGTATGACGATACATTCAGTGACACTTAAAGTATAGAAAGCCAAAGGAAGTAGAAGTAATGGTTTAACCACGCTGCAATCAATCAGCATGTGTCGCGGCTTGCTGCATGCGGATGCGCCTGTCCGGTTGCAGGTGGTGACACGTTTTGCAACAATGTCAACGTTTTTCAACACGAGCCTCTTCGCCAGTTCTCACGTGCAATGCAGCCGCATGCGCACTCACACTCACCCACACTTATACGTTGATGCCCTGCAAGTACGTGGATGTAAAAACCGATGTACCGCTGTGAGGCAGAACTGCATATTTATGTACTGTTATTCATTCACGTCCGGCAAGGGTTGCACTATAAGTGTGTTGTTTGACGCCTCTCCCATTAAACTCAACAGCGGCTTACCAAAAGATCTATCTTAATCTTTTTTTGCTGGGTTGGGACCAGCCACGTAAAAAACGCCCGTCACGAAAACAGTCTCGGGCGACAGAATTCTTACCAACAGGTGCTACTTCGGATTGAGTAGGCAATTGAGAAATAAAGTCCTCTTTCGAGGAACAAAAACCAAACTCCATAAGTCTCTCATTATTTCCGTCTTGCTATATGGTACAGAGGCAAGGACGATGACAACATCTGATGAGTCGACGTTACGAGTTATCGAGAGAAAGATTCTGCGGAAGAATTTTGGTCCTTTGTGCTTTGGCCACGGCGAATATCGCATTCGATAGATATGAGGCTTATCCCACGGTAGTTGGCGCAGATTGTGAGGTCTCCCTTTTTGTGGATTGGGCAAAGTATACTTAAATTCCAATAGTTGGGCATGTTTTCGTCTTACCATATTTTACAAATAAGCTGATGCATGCTTTTTATCAGTTCTTCGCCGCCGTGTTTGAATACCTCGCCCGTCAAGCCATCGCCCCCACCGCTTTGTTGTTCTTCAGACGAGTAATTGCTATTCGAACTTTTTCATGGTCGGGCAATGGAACGTCTTAACGTCATCGTTTGGGGAATCGGGCTCGCCTTCTGCTGGTGGTATGCTTTCACTGCCATTCAGCAGGCTGGCGAAGTGTTCCCCCTCCCATAATTTTAGTATACTTTGGACATTGGTTACTAGATCACCTCTGGGGGTTCTACAAGAGTATGCTCCGGTCTTGAAACCTTCTGTTAGTCGCCGCATTTTTTTTTGTATAATTTTCGAGTGTTTTCGAACTGGCCGAGAGGAGCTTATTAAGTTCTTCATACTCACGCATTTCTCTCTTTGTTTGTCTGCAAATGCGTCTCGCTTTCCTCTTCAACTCTCGGTATCTATCCCATCCCGCACGTGTTGTGGTCGATCCTAACGTTGCGAGGTAGGCAGTCTGCTTTCTCTCCGCTGTCTCCGACACGGCACTCCTCATCATTTTGCATATTCCGAAAACCAATGGTTTCAGTTCCTGCTGTACGTAATGGGCTTGAAATGCCTTCCCACAGTTCCCTTTTACCGAGTTTTGGACGTGTGTTCTCAGAGGACAAGTCGAGAGTGCAAGCCGAGTCGAAAATCGTTCATTCGTTTATTAATAAAACTAATTTTTTTGTCCGATTTTAGATAAATCTTCAAGCATTGGTGATGATAACAGCAAAAAACTTTGGTTGTTTTCAAGTCTCCGACAACACCTAAGCCTTTAAATCCCCATATTGCCTATTCAGACCGGATTTAAGCAAGAGTCTGGATAAACAGTCTATACCCGACCATAGATTTAAGTCCAATCATGTTCATTCCTACCATCAAATTTATTAAGCAGTAGTACTAGTCTGATTTGAGAATCAATCTTGGGCGCCATTAAGTCATCTCATCTTGAATAGCACTGTTACCCACGTCTCATCTCAAATGCATCTCACTCAACTCGAATCGATCAAAACCCATACAGCGCCATAGAAAGTAGAACCAATTACATATTTGTTGATGAAGCTATTTACTTTTCCTTATGGTTATTGTCAAAACTCTCAAAAGGTGGCTACATTTGCCACATCATATTAAATGAAAGTTGTAAAAAAGCCGCCGCCAACCCAACGGTGGCTATACTATGACTTCTCTGACGCGTAATTGTTGTTTTCTGTTGTTGTTGGCTAAGATTTAACGGATTTCTCTATTATCATTCACCATTTCACAATGCCACAATAATGTGATCATACATCGTTAGCGATTACTGTTGTTAGTGTTGTTGCTTCGCTTTTTTTTGTATTGAATTTCATTGTTGTTGCTGTTGTTGAGTTTGTCTTTTGCTTATTGCCTTCACGCATTGTTTGACAGCCCATTTCTATTAAGCTCTTTCATGGCAACAATGTTTGCCGTGTTGTTGCAATTGTTCGTGTTATTGTTGCTGTGGTTTTCTGTTGCTTCACATTTCAGCGAAGATGTTTGTTTGTATATTTATGTAGCTCAGCTCGGCTACTTGGCGCTTTCGGATACTTTTTAGGTCGATCGCACTTACTCTAGTGCAACGGATTTCGACGATGCGGCCGCCTACGCTACAGCCGCGGCCGCGTACGCTGGCGATTGCCACATCGTTGTTACAAATATTGAAGGAAAGTTGTTGCTTATCTCCTGCGAGGGAAAAGTCAATATTGATTTGTGTTTTTCGTTATTGTAAATAACTCGGGATCAGCGCGCTCGCATCGCATCTATCATTTGCATATATGTATGTGTGTGCGTGTGTGTATGTGTAGCGCGTTGTTTCCACATTTTTGTAATTTCTTTTTTGTTTGTAACAGTTTTGTTGGCTTGAATTAGCTTTGACCAGCATGATTGTGATTGCTTGGGAGCGTCAGTCATGTTTGTGCTTTCACATTGCCCCCGAAATGCTTACACACATACACACACATGCGAGCACACAGCAGCGAAAAGAAAGGCGAAAATTAGAAAAGCAGAAGTCGCACACTTTCTTCAAGAAGAAATCATGTATCTGACGGCTGTCAGAGCAGTTAGATCAACCGAAGCTATAAGTAAAACCAACTTTCCAGTTAAGTGTCCGTTTGACGTTTGACAGCTCGAAATGTGGAGTTTTTTGGAAAGAAACCAACAACCAAAAACAAAGAATATTGATTGACGTTGGCTCAAGGAAAACTTCTAAGTTTTATTCACTTAATAAAATCTTGAAAATAAAACAAAGAAACAAAATGTTTTGAAAATTAGGCCTATTAGGCCGATACATGCAACATAAGGTCACCCGGAAGTTGGAAAATCTTTATATTAGATATATGGGTGCTAAATTAAGTATTGACCTGATGGAATGCCATTTACCAAATTTGTTTGAAATCGGTCGGGCTGGTTCGAGATATGTTTTTTCGCCTTAAAGTGGGCGGTGCCACACCCATCGTCCAATGTTGACCGCGACTCTATTAAAACCCTGTTATATCATCCCACAGGTAAAATTTCATGTCTCTGGCGTATTTATCTATTGATTTATCGCTCTTTAAGTAGTTTTTTAAAGTACCGTTACATGGAGAATGAACCGGGTTATTATCCTATTTCATCCATTTTCACACTGCGCTTGGTGAATTTGGTTAAACATATTAGAGGGGGAGACCATGCACACTTTTTCAAAAAATTTTGTCCACAAGTGCCCTTTGCGACACCAATTTAGTGCTTAGTTATGGCACTTTATAGGTTATCGGCTAATGGCGTTTTGTGGGCACGCCAGTGGTCCGCTTACGCCCATCTACGAACTCGTCATTTTTTTTTTGGCAAGAAACGCGCATACGAAGTTTCATCGAGATATCTAAATTTTTACTCAAGTTACAGTTTGCCCGGACGGACGGCTAGACCGACAGTCAACCAGATTTCAACTTTTCTCGTCATCCTGATCATTTATATATATACAACTCTATATCTATCTCGCTTAGTTTTAGGTGATACAACCATTAGGCGAACGAAACTATTATACGCTTTATCCAAAGTGGATAAACGAGAAAGTCTTGCCTCAACATGCGTTATTATAATCGAAGGCAAAGGTGGATTATCGACCATATATTTAAATATAACGAAGAGCTGAGAAAGTCTTACCATACAGCAGCATGCGTTATTATCATCGTAGGAAATATGATTTCAACTAAGTACCTAAGGTCTAGTCCCATGTTCTTCCGAAACAAACACAAATTGATTAAAAAAACTATCAATATTACGGCTTTGAAAACAATATTTCATAACATAAAAACCATGAAAGAAACCAATGATTAATAGATCCACAGCTAAGTTTTCCAAAAAATGTATTTGCACCTCTATATCTGAAACCAAACCTCACTAAATGTTATACGCCTATGGAAATAAACCTTGAACAATGTTTCGACTGCTGTTAGAAATGGGAACTATTTCTCCGAGCCATTTGATCTAAAACGAGGCACTAATAAACTGGCTTCTTCCAGGAAGACTATGTCCATGTGGACTCTCAGTTCTGAAAGTGTTTAAAACTTAGCTTAGTAAGGTATTATAAATCATACGAAATGACTAATTAATTACTATGAACTCGATTCCATTACACCTAAAGTAAAAGAAGAAAAAAGTATATTTAAAATAAAAAATTGAAGAATTACTAACGGTTACATGTAAAGACGAAATCTCTTACCAAGTCACCATCCAAACATTAACCGGAAACCTCTCAAAAGTCGAAATTGCCGTTTTGAAGACGAAAGAATCGGATAACACTATTTATATATATGTAAATCGTCCTGTTACGCTGAAAAGAAACTTCCAAGCTACATAAGTGCCTTGAAAGCCAGCGAAAAGCTGTACTAACGAACAGAGTAGACGGGCGTACGGACCAAGAAGCGTAACAAAAAGCGTGTAAATGCAAAAAATCTACAAATATCAATTCGTTAACCACATAGCACGAGTGACGAGCGTTGAAACTAAAAAAAAAATTGCAACAACAGCAAACAGCCAAAGAAAGATATGTGTTGAGAAAAAGGCAAACAGGAAAAGAAGCGACGGATAAGTAAGGAAATGAAATCGCGGCAGTTGCGGTTAGACAGGCATTAGGGTGTTAGGGTAAATAGATAGGGTCAAGCAAAAGAAACCGAAAAAAAAGGTTTCTGCTAACTATTGTATACATTTACATATGCGAACGGCGGCGCTGTGGTGTACAGATATCGGCGGCAGCGGTGAAAACTTTGGCCTGTCAGTCGTGCAATGTGACACGCGAATGAATATTTTCACATTTTTACATAACCTCAACTATCACTTTTGCGCTTTTGTTGCGCCAAGCGCAAACGCGGTAAGTACCGAGTAATCCACAGCGGCATTACATGCTTTTTTGTTGTTTTTTTTGTTTTTTTTTTGTTAATTTTTTGTGCACATTTCCGGCAATGGAACCTAAGTTCACCGCGTTGTTAAATAGGCGAGAGCGTCTATTAGCTAAGTCGCGCTATCTACTTGTCAGCTGAGTATGAGCTGGACGAGTATGCTAAGGTCTTCCGGTCGCATGGTTGGTTGGTCGGAGGGTCCGAGGGCGCAAAAAACTGCGTTATTTGGTTGTTGTTACAACATTTGATATACGTATATACATATGTATATATGTATGTGTCTATGAGTGCGAGTTATTGTGTGGCAAAACTTGCACGAAGAACTCCAGTCATTCTTTCACACAAAAATTTTATCACCTTTTAATGGCGTCAAAACGATGGATCGATGAAATGGCAAAAACAAACCACGAAATTGGCTAATAACAAAAACAAAATGCCGCAACAGGCAACGTGCCTCACATCGGAAACGAATTAGGGTGGAATGAGCAATGAGCTGACAGTCAACTGGGAATTACGAGGGTAGCCGGGGTCCCTTTCCCTGAACACACCGTTGCTGCAATGCAATATTTCAGCGAACTACACAAGTCTACATTCGTCGCCTGTTGCAAGCAAAAGTTCATAAATTATGAGTGCAACCACGAGTGCTCGCGCATACTTGTGAGATTCAAGAGCCAACCGCCCCATATCCCCATTCCACCGATGCTTTGCTGTACAATTGACAGGGTAAAAACACAGAGTATGTACGACGTGTTGTTTGTGTTTTCTACTTGCCAAGTATGCATGTCCGTCTGCTAGATACACAGACGGACGGACGGACAGGCGGGCGAACAGAATAGCAGAAACAAGAGCAAACCGGCAAGCGACAGCAGCGGTGGCAGTTCGCGGCGACAGCTGTCAGACTTGAAGAACAACAATAAAGAATTTAATAAATAAAAATGCAAAAACAAATGCAACAGCAAGCAAGTCAAAAACAAGTTGCTCTACAAAGTAGCCAGACATGCACTTTGGACAACACACACACGCACATGCATACATGCATAAACCAACACATCTACATTCACATGCATTTGTAGACTCATGCCGTTCATTGGGAGTTTATAGAAATGCAAAATGTCGGCAGACAAGTCAAAATTAATGTGCTCCGCTGACGGCCCAAGCAAATGACACAAAAAAGCAGCAATAATGATAATAAATGGCAACAAAAACAACTTAGCAGTGACAGAAGGAAGCTAAGTTGTACGCGTGTATGTATGTATGTATGTTGAAAAAACGAAAGTGTTGCATGATTGTGCATTCAACGTAATTTGTTTCGTACTTTAAATTTATGCATCTATACCAACGCACGTACATACATAAATGAATACATGTGTACGTACATAAGTATATATATGTATGTATTAAAGGGCTGCATGAATACGCAAAAAACAAACTTTGAGTCACTGTCCAAAAATTTCAACTTGCACTCACTCACACAACGTAAAAATGAATTCTCATGTTTGGGTAAAATAAGGACCGAGTCTCATTAGTGAGAACAACAACGAGTTCGCTCAACTCATAGCACTCTCACAAGTAACGACCCACTCTTTGTAGAATTGGTCTACCAAAGCATTTCATTCTGTTGGTGTGAATTAATTCTGTGCAAGAAGGATGTTGGATGAGTGAATGATGTTCGTGTGAATTAACAACTGTTAATTCGAGTTATTCTAGTTGCACGACTAGAAAGAAGTATGTATTTATGTAAATACGCATAGATAATTGCATATGAATGTGGATAAAAAAATGTTTCCAATATTCAATTTTATTGCAATTTTTCATGAAGTTTATTTAGGGATTAATAGATTCAACAAAATATTATAAAAAATAAAAATATTTTAGAACTAAAACCTGTCCTTTGGAACAATTGAAAAAAAAACTCTTTTTAAATCACAAAATACATACAACTTTTAGTTCCAAAGTATCACATTTTTATTAGTTACATTCGCGTTCATTTCCAGTCACAGTATACACAAAACAAATGACGAATTTAAATATTTAATAAACTGTCTCGGTTAAGCGTCTACGGCCAGTACAATGCAGGCAAACATGTTCTGGGGAAAACCCTTCCGTTTATCTTCTCTATTTGCTTGCTTAGCTGAACACTATGGGTGCACACTGTTCTGTTAAAAGAATGAGAGAAACAATGAATTCACATAACAATAAGTGACGATCACACACTATTCCACTACTAAGCGAACGCTAACCCTTTGCATTCACTGCTGGTTGATGATATGAGTGTGAGTTGGGTTTGTTTATGAGATGAATGAGCTGAGTCTACCTGCTAGCGATAAACAGCAACTCACAATGTCTTCTCTGTATCTGCATTCACATAATTCCAACTCAGCGTCGGCGCTTAACTCGAGTTATGAGATGAATTCATAAATTCTCTGTTGCATTCATAGCGTGAATTAATTCTTGCAACCCTTTAGTATGTATATGCAAATAAATAAGTGAAGTAATGAGAGCGCTTAGCGAAAAGAAAAGGCGATTAAATATCATCAAAAGGAAATTTCAGTAAAATATGAGACTTTTCAAAGTTAAAAAAAAAAGTTGGAAAGAAAAAGAAATTACAAAAACAAATATTCCTTAATTAAAAAAACAGAAGAAAACAACAAAAAACCGATAACTTCGTTTGCACCGAAACTTTAATACGCTGCGTACTTTCGTTGATCGTTCAGTTTGTATTGTAGCTTTATGTTATAGTGGTTTAGTCTGAACGATTTGTTCGGAGATTGTAGCGTTGCCTTTGAGAATAATTTGTATCAAATTTCGTGAAGATACCACGTCAAATAAAAAAGTTTTTCATACAAGGACTCTATTTTACTGGTCGTTTGTATGGCAGCTATATGCTATAGTACTACGATCTGAACCATTTGTTCCAAGATTGTACCCTTTCCTTAGACAATAATCCATGTCGAATTTCGTGAGGATATCTCATCAAATAAAAAAGTTTTCCATACGACTTGACTTGAATCGTTAAGTTTGTATGGGAGCTATATCTTATAGTGGTCCGATCTGAACCATATAGCGTTGCTCTAAACAATAATTCATCCTAAATCTTGTGAAGATATTTTGTCAAATAAAAAGGGTGGAGACTCCAAATTTCTATTCTTAAAACCATACTCGTTTTATGACTGTTTTCAATAATTGTATCGCAAATTAACAGTTATAATTAGTCTAGTAATAAATTAATTACAATTTAAGCGCACTTGGCACATAAATATGGGTTTACTTAACAAAAATGTATAGAAATTCGTGTGGCTACAATAAATTTCATTTAAGTCATTATAAATAGTATTGAATCTTACGAAATATGTATTTTGCTCATCCCATGATCTTGTTGAAAATATTACACATACCTAAAAATAGAGGAAATATATATTTTTAGTTACAGATTTTGTGAAAAGTTAGAAATATTTTGTTTGTAATTTATTAATTATAATTATACTAATTATCGACTATGACGTCGAGCAAAAGGTTTATTTAACCTTATTATTAAAAAAATACATGGTAATGAAACCTTCTAACATCTTTCCTAGAGTAAGCAATAATAAGGGCACATTCATTTTTTGTATATGGAGATGTTGAAAAAGGAAATCGTAAAGAAAATATAACGACTATTTGACCTAACTTTTTATGGAACTTACCTTCTCAAACATAAACTCAAACACACAAACGTAAACTCTGATAAGTACGTATGTGCATTCGTACTATTTCCCAGTTATACACTTAAAGCCATGGGAAACTTAGGCCTCGAACGCAAAAACTTGCACTTAGTACATAAGCTGGTCACAGGCTTTTGGAAAACATAACCACAATTTTATCCACAAACATTCGGGAATAAAATCATAAAAAAATTTAACTAATTACACGATTTAAGTGGAAAAAAGATGAGAAAGATAAATTAGTAAGAAAAAAATAAGAAATCATTAGAAAAGCCAAGTACATGTGTTACAATTTTGGGTAAAAGGTCGCCAGACAATAATATTTTACGAGCGTTTTTTTCTGCTTCTTGGCAGAGGGAAAGAGATCACGTTGGGTTGTTTTTGAGCTGTGATTGCGGGTAAATATGTGTCATAAAATCCAACTGAGATCATCATTTTTCTCAGTTATGTGCATACATACATATGTGCATATGTATGTACAAATGTAAGCTTCTCATCAGCATATCAGAGATCATAACATATGCAACGTTTATGTCCAATTAATGACTATAATGATGGTCATAATGATGATGATAATAACAAGATAATGTGAAATGAATAGACACGCCTCGGAGCGACCAGAGATAAGTTATTAAAATAGACGAGGAAATGCACTCTAAAAAATGCTTGAAGGGTGTTAAAAGAGTGAGAGAGTGTGAAAGAGTGAGGGACAGTGGGTGAGGAACCAACAAAAATGTTCAAAACGAAATTTAACAAATTTTTAATAAATGAAAGTCTTTTAAGAAAATTGTCTTAAAAGCAGAATTGTTCAAAAACATTAATTGTAGTGTAAATTAGCATAGGGTTGCCACTTTGAAAAAATATTGAAAAAATATTTAATATCTTTATAATAGATTTGGTATATTTAAAAACGTAAGTTGAATATTCGTAAAAACAAAATTGTTCAAAAATATGCATTTAAGTTAAAATTAGAACAGGGTTACCATCTTTAACGTATTAGTAATTAAAAATTGACGAAAACATTTAATTTATGTAAATACATATGTATGTATATGTAACATGGGTATGAAATTAACGCTAGGTATGCAGCTATTAACACAAAAAATAAAATGTATAGGGTTGCCAACTAGCTTAAAATGTGAAAAATATTTCAAATATAAAAATAAGCTTAGAACTTGTAAGAAAATGTGTATCTGCAAAATTATAAATTGTTGAAAGGCTTGAATGTGATTGAATATATAAACATGGTTGCCAATATTGTTGAGTTGATACAGAAAAAATAATTTTAATAATAAAAGAAATTTTAAAATATATTGAATGGAAAATTAAATATGATAAAATATGGTTAAAAAATATCAACGTACGAGGTTGCCACCGTATTGAGAAAATAAAAATAAACTTTATTAAATTTTTATAATTTATAAACAATTTATATATTTATTGCGAATTTTTTATGAAATAATTTTGAGAAGTTGAAAATTTAAATAAAAACCCGATGTAAAAAAAAATTTTAATTGAAAAAAAAAATTTAATTAAAAGTTTGAATTGTTTTTCAACTCGGAGTTTGTATAGAAAATATTATTTTATAATAATATTAAATATTTTAATTGCAAAAAAAACATTAACAAAATAGCAAAAACTAATGTAATGAACCATTATACATAACGCAGTAATTATTAATTTGGCATAAACAAAAAAGTGAGAAAATAGCTAAAATTCCCACTGGCTTCCAAGCAGGAAGTGTAAGCTCACCGCAATGGCTGGCTGAAATTAAATTGAAAATTGAACAATAATGCAAAATTTGCGCACTTTCAAAACCGAAACACACAAACACATACATACATATGTATGCATATCCAAAGCGCAGAAAAGCAGTGCAAAATGCGTTTTACTTTTCTTTGTCTCAATTACTTTCCGTTTGTTAATTTATTGTAATTTGTTTCACTTTCAGATGAGCGTTTCCATTCACATTGACGCTGTCGTTGTTTTCCCTTTGTCTCAGCACTACCAATACACACACATACATACATATGCACATGCATGCAAACAAGCGTCTATTTTCTTTGGCGTTCCTTTTTTCGCCACATTTCATTTGATTTATGTGGTTGTTGTTGTCGTTATGTTGAGCTTTGTGGTTTTATCATGCAATGAATGAAAGTCGGAAGGAAATAGGCAAAGAAATCGCATATTTGAAGAAATTAAATGCAACAACAACAATGTGCACATTTGCTTAGCGCCAAGGCGGGAGAGAGCGTCAAAAACGACTGCATCACCAGGAAGAGAAAGTGCCAGCGAAGCCAAACCAAGCCAAACCGACCCGGCCTAGCGACCAAGCCACGAAGGTTTACACACACACATTGATATAGATGTATATATGTATGTGTGTGTGGCTCAGTTGATCGCGCTTGTCCAGTTCAAAGAAATGAAATGCGGTTATGTAATCAGGGTGGCGAAAATGTGTTCAGTAAAAGTGCCACAATTGTGACAATAATCAATTAAAAATTAATATATGCAAAGCAGTTGAGTGAATGTGTTTTGATTTTATCTAAATGTGATTATGCAATTTTTAAACAAAAATAAATTAAAAATTAAACCAAAAGCTTAACAAAAATATCTAGAATCAATATTATGAAAGAATTAACCCTGTCAAGTGGTAGAAATTCAAACCAAACAAGTCTCAATAAATAAAATTTGTATATGTATGGTTGTACGTAGGTTACCTTTTATATTTCGGGATTTGGCGACCCTAGTGTTACAATCTGGCAATTCACAACTGTAACGTAAATTTAGATATTTTTGATGTTATACAACTACATACTCAGAATGATTTGTGACATACGAGCGCTATTTGTGTTGCTTATAGTAACTTAAAATATTCATCTCGGCCTAAAAATGGAGTTACATCGTGAACATTTTCGAGCGATTACTTTTTAAAATTTTTAAAGCTTGTGTTCATCGATAGTATAGTAAATTCAATCCTGGTCGTAGATTACTTCCGGACGAATTTCGTAAAGGTCGTCCAAATTAATTTGCTGTTTCGGAAAGTATTGATGCTGACGCAAAGTGATATTGCGAGAACGTCATGTGCTCTATCGTGATATTTAGACAACTGTAGATCGTTGGGTCTCACACAATTCTGAGTGATACACAACCATTCGCTTACCAAGCTGTCTTTCAAGAAATCGGAAAAACCAAACACTGAAGACGGATCCCTCCATGACAATGCGAACTCTTATACATCCATCGCCTGATTCAACTGCATTTTTGGGCACTTAAAACATCTATTTCATGACACATCCTCCGTAAAGTCCTGACATGACATTGAATGACTTCTTTTTATTCCCGTACGAATAAAGTAAACTAAGAAGTCAACGTTTTGCGACAGCTGAAGCGGCGGTTGATGCATTGAGAACCCGCGTTTTGGAGATACCTCAGTTGAAGTGGCAAAAGTACTTCGATAATTGGTGCAAACGCATCCCAAAGTTTATTGAGCTTAATTGAGAATACTTTTGGAAAACAATTAAGCGTTTTTCGATGGCTAAAATTTTTGTTCTCTAATCCCGAAATATAAAAGGCAACCGATGTACATCTGTATGTACTCCACGTTTGAATAAATATGATTCACGAAATATTTGTTATGAAAAAAATGAAAGAAACCTTGACACATTATTAACGCCTAATTAAACATTATTCAGAGGAATAAGTACTCGTACTAGATGTGGATAAGAGCAGGGGTAAACACGTTGTTACAAAAGTAGGTTACCAACTACCTTAAGTGCTAGGGTGATCGGTTAAATTTTTTTTACAAAATTTTTCACTTTTTTAAATTAGGATATGAAAAAATTATATATTCATATATTTTATAACATTGTTGTTTTAAATGTAGTTTTTATATTATAATTTTTATAAAAATTAAGAAAAAACATTAGCTTCACCGGTCAATTTGTATGACAACTATATGTTATAGTGATCCGATCTGAACAATTTCTTCGCAGATTATAGCATTGCCTTAAACGATGGTGTGTGCCAGGTTTCGTCAAGACATCTCATCAAATAAAAAAGTTTTCTTTACAAGGACTAAATTTTGATCGGCCAGTTTGTATGGCTGCCATATGCTATAGTTGTCCGATCTAACAAAATCTGTTCGGAGATTGTAGCGTTGCCTTAGAGAATACATTTTGCCAATTTTCGTGAAAATGACTTGTAAAATAATAAAGTTTTCCATACAGCAACTTGATTTTGATCGATCAGTTTGTGCAGCAGCTATAACGCATAGTGTTCCAATAAAAGCGTTTTCGACAAATCAGCAACTTCGTGAGAAGAAAAAGACATGTGAAAACACTCAGATCGATATCTCAAACATTAATCCTTAAATTCACGTATATACCGAGAGACATAGGGATATAATATAGGGAATGCCTACCATCGTTTCCTTCTCGGTGTTGTAAACATCGTGGCAAAGATAAGATCAAAAAAATCAATTTACACAATCGTATGTATGAATGTACTAAATATTATGACATATTCCAATAACCAAGATACTGAATCATATATGTACGTATATAACGAAAAAAGTTTCAATTTTTTTTTTTATACTTAGCAAGAACTTTATGAAATCGACCACCCTACTAGGCCGTCTGCGCATAAAAGTTTTTATGTATTTATGCATGTGCTTTGATTGCCACACAAATTAGGAATTCTTCCTTAGTTGCGGCGCATTTGTACGACATTTTCGTACACCTGAACTTGTGAAACATTTCCGTGTAAACTGATATAATGCAGTTAGTATGTAGATATGTACATATACTTACATATATGCCACTTAACTAATTTCAGTCCTAAAAAGTGTATTTTGTGTGTTCAACAAATTTTGGCTTCCACTTTAGCGCAGGTAATCTGAGAAATCAGGTCAAGTGAGTGTGACTCACTTACTGCACAAACGGAAGATACTTCTTATTTTTGTATTATATATAGCCTTGTGTGTCTGAAAGTGTTCTTTATAATGTCTTATCTTTTGTTTATTCTCCTCTCCACCTTATGTATTACGTATGCGTACCAGGTAAATGTAATTTAATCCAATTAATCTGTCACCAATTTGACCTTAAACATATCTCATTTGGTGTTAGTTTGTTTGACTTTGGCTGTTTCTTAAGTTGAGGAGCGTGTAAATGGTTGGTTTTGTTTTCAGATTTATCAATTGCGAGACATCGACTTGGTATATGAGATAAAAATTAAAACAAACTTTTGAAAACTAATATCGTTCAGCTAAACATTTAAAGGTTCCCAAGAGAGTATTAATGCGATTAACTGTAAAAAAAAGGCATGACAAAGGCTTTGAGTGTAAACGTTAGCTTTAAAGTGTCTTTTAATGTTCAGATCACTGCTTTGAGATAACAAAGAAACAAGACGAAAAGGAAATCTTAATAAAAAAGCACTGGAAATATAAATAAAATAAAAGTCAAAGAATGGCGATTAAACAGGAGTAAAATAAATATGATAAACGGGCAACGAAGAGAGCAGTAAAAGTCAAACAGCAGCGATGACTTATTTGCTTGGATAAAAGCGTACTTCGGAAGAATAAAGTTTGTACGAGGGGTACAGTGTTGGGCAACATTTAAGCAGCGCCTTGTAATTTGTATACTTAAAATTAAGTTTTTATCAATTTATAAGTAAATTAAATGTAATATCGAATAGTTTGTTAGAATTTTTTTTTTTTTAAGTTTTTAATTAATAGTTTTAATAACGCCTTAAACCACAAATAAATTTTAACGGGGCAGAAAACAGTATGCCGTTTTTTTTGAAAATACTTTTTCGTTTTTTAATCCTAATTATTAGTTTTTTTTTTAATTTTTTTCATGGAAATATTATGCTAATAAAAAATGTTTGCTGTTTTTTTTTTTAAATATTTTTTCGTTTTTAATCAAAAAATTGTATTTTTAGTTTTTTTTTTAATTTTTTCTAATTTTTATTTTTTTTTTACATATTATATTATATTTAACTGTTCCATATTTTTAAAATAATTTTTAGTTTTTTTTTTAATGTAAATTATACTATTAAAAATGTCATTTGTATAATACAAATCAAAACAACTTATCAATTAAAATAAGAATTTGACTTAAATTTTGTTTATGTCTTTATTGGGCTTAAATTTTGCTCAACACTGCACAAAATGAAAATTCATGAGCGCATTCAGTACATAAAAAATAACTCCGCTGCAAAAGGCATCAAAAGGCAGTGGTTGGTTGACATGTGGCTGCTACTGAGGTGCTCAAAAGAAAAGGTTGTAATGAAAGAAGCGAATGACAAGCACTACCAAGAGCTACACATGTTAGTATGAAGTACATATGTATGTATATATGTATATACTATGTATATATGTTTTTATTTATACATACTTAAATCTGTATGACAAACGGCGCAAACTTAATCTGAAGCACTCAAAGTAAGCTGTGATTTTACAATATTTAAGTGTCTTAAGAACATTGTCAAGTGTTTCTCAAACAAGAAATTATCCATACTCAATCTCTTATGGGACAGTGGTGGGAATGTGAAAAACATGTAGATGCCAAAAAGAGAGCAGAAAAATAATATTATTCAAAGAAAAGTGAAACTAAACGATAGCAACGTGATAGAGGTGTTGATCTAAGCTTGTAAGTCGCTCTCAAACTATGCTAGAAAGGTTCAATAATACTTGGATATTTAGGATAGTGAAATCTAGGCTAGATTTCGCAGCTCATTTCAAAGCTCGACTTATTTGAAGAGAGAGACAGCTTCTCAACAAAAAATGTTCCACTATTATTTTAAGCCATCCTCAGCAAAAAACATTTTTATATAACCCCTGAGCAATCTATGTTGCTCAAGAATAAGCTACAAGTTTACAAAGACGAAACTTACTATAAATATGGGTATATAGAAGGTGTATCCTAGCAGTTGCGTTTTAAGTGACATATGATAAAAACTGAAATAAGAATTCTCAACGGTAAATATATATGATTTTACTAGCGATGAAATGTTTATTAAATTACAGTAATAATAACTACTTGACTCAACCTCTATTGCCTTAAGGTTTCATTTGAGTTGCTGCAATACTTTCGGAATCGTATGAGTAAGTAGAGAGGCCTGCCTTAAATTGAAGACGCTTCAGGACAACACTTTATACAACTGCGAAACAAGTGAAAACAAAAAAATTAATTAGTCAAAAGCAGATTAAGAAAAAAAAGTACAACAGCAGCGCATAAATATATAAAAAGAAAAAAAAGCGAAAATCTCACGCGATCCGAATATGTGCAAGATTCTAGAGCAGAGACCAGAACAAATTGTACAACAACCAAAGCTAATATGAGTATATATGTATATATTTTTATGTTTATTTGTGGTAGACAAGTTGAACAAGCAGAACAAAGACCACATAACCACAGCAGACAAAGCGCCAGTGCTTCTTAAGATACTTGTTTCGAGACTTCCTCTTCACTCTGCACGATGCCATGGTCAACTTGCCCCACACATGCGGGAACATTCTTACGCGTAGCACTCGTTGAGCGGCTTTCAGCGTAAAAACGTCGAAGATTAATATGTGCAGACAGTGGCTAGATGCCGAACCAAAAGTGATACAGCCGACTTAAGTAGTTAGCAGCCGGCGGCGCGAAGCAAAAAGAAAAATACAAACACCAACAAAAGCGAAAATAAAAGCAAAAAAAAAGAGTGCAATAATAAAAGTGCAAATCGACGGCGGAGAAACGTAAATTCGACACGCGAGCAAAAGCGGCGGCCGCGGCAAAAAGCAAGAAAAGCAGGAAAAGAAAGAGGCTACCGCAGCCAGCAGCCAAAGGGGCCGCCAGTTAGCGTGCGACCAGGAAAAAAGCGAACAATGCAAGATGCGTTAAATAAGAAAGTCCAACGTTAGATAAGGCGAAAATGTGCTTTGTTTGCAAATTGGTAAGAAATAACAACAACAACAACAACAACAAAAGAGCGCCTGTGCCAACAAATTTCGTATCAAAAAAAGTCACTGAAATGTATCCACTGGATTAAGAAAAAAGGAACAATAACGAGAAATGTGTAGCATCAAATACACTCGAGTGCCGCCGACAAAATGTACGAAAAAGCATAATCTCCGATCAAGGCGATTTCACAGCAGTGCAGACGAGGGTCGCATGACATCGGTGCGAATTTTTTAAACTATTTCTTAAAAAAAAATGGTTTATTTGCTGGCGTAGAACCCGCTTATGCGGTTATAGCCGAGTTAACAACAGCGCGCCATTTGTTTCTTTTTTTCACAAGTTGGCGCCAATTGGAGATTTCAAGCGAAGCCAAGTCTTTCTCCACCTGGACTTTTCAACGGAGTTGGGATCTTGCTCTTCCTCTGCTTCGCCCGGCGTGTACTACGTCCAATACTCTCAAAACTCGACTCATCAGATGTTGTCATCGTCCATGCCCCTGCACTATATAGCAGGACGAGAATAATGAGTGACTTATAGAGTTTTGTTTTTGTTCGTCGAGAGAGGACTTTACTTCTCAATTGGCTACTTAGTCCGAAGTAGCACCCGTTGGCAAGAGTTATTCTACGTTGGATTTCGAGGCTGACATTTTGGTTGCTGTTAATACTGGTTCCAAGATAGATGAAATTATCTACGGCTTCGAAGTTATGAGTGTCAACAGTGACGTGGGAGCCTAATCAAAGCTACTCAAACTTTATATCCGACCAGGGGTTTTTTCTCAACAAATTCCAAAATCTTGTTACAGCAGCAAAATTAATTCAAATCTCTAACCAAAATTTTTGGCCCTCGGTCTGCTCAGTTTATCATACTTACCATCAAAATGCCATCATTTACGTGAAATTCTAAATGCCACAGACTACTCAAACTCTCCGCGTATTTAATCTCAACGTCAACGGTATAGTCCACAGTCAACCTATAGTCCGCAAACGACGAGTCAAGAATTGGCAAGAGTTTGCAGGCGAAAATAATCGAAATTTTACAGAGCTTCGTAGCGCGCAAATGAAGACCAAATCAAAGAGGGAGGCAAAATAAAAAAGTGAAGCATAAAGTCAAAGAAATAAATGTGCGTCTGTCTGTCTTTGGCGCCAACGTCGTCGGTATAATTTACGTATGTATTATTGTTTATTACTTTGGGCGCTGCGTTGCCATAATTCACTTTATCTGCTCATTTTTAATTTATGCAAATTTCACGTCTGGTCTTTACTTGATTGCTGTGATTTGCGGGTATGACGACAGCCGGCACAAGAATAACATATCGGTTGCGTTTTGTTGATGAATTATAGGTTTTGGAGGAGCTTTCGACAAAAGTGTATGGTGATATATGGAACTAAGCTGCTTCATGGCAGTCTTGGATCGCCAAATAAACAACCATGGGATGAAAGGATGTTGTTGGTGCTGGATAAAGCAGTCCGAAGTGGATCCGATCCGTTAATGGACTGTTAGCTCAAACTACGAGTATTCAATGGAACTGAAAATGCTTCGATGGATTTAAACATCTGACCAATTTTACCATGCCCGCGTATAACCCGTTCAGATCTCGGTTTCAATAAGATTATGCCGATCCTCACATTAATCCATTCGTTATAGTGTAGCGAAGCTATAGAAAGGCGACAACAGAGCAACCTTTATACAATTAAGACTCGGTGATTCAACTAAAACAAGCTTTGACATTTCAGAGCAAATTTCAAATTTCATTTCATTCGGTCCACATTGATATGACAGCGCTTTTACCGAATAAAAATTCCTATATACTTAATATAATTCACTTTGTCTAATCGACTTTTCTGGCAAGCGCACGCCGTGCCAAGCCCAAAAAATAACTGTTTAAGTGTCCGCCTGTCAGATGTAACCCAGTTTAACACTTTATTGTTGTTGTTGTGCGTTTTGTTTTTGTCCTCTGCACTGCGTCTCAATACATATTTTAGAGCCGGTCGCATTGCTTTTGTTGTACAAATTTGTTAATTTCGTTTGTTGCTGATTGCTTTTTGCTGTCGTTTGATGAACATGCATGTTGTTGCTGTGGTTGTTGCCGTCGTTGCTGTCCAAACACCTCATCTGTGTGACACTTTTCTGTCAAAGCGCAATGAAAACGGCGATTTTTCGGTGCCACTGCACTTTTCGACTCGTTTCTTCTCACATTGTTGTTGTTTGTCATCTCGAATATGTAGTTTTAGTTTATCTAATTTTCGTTTTTCGTTTGTCATTTGTAAGTGTCCTAGTTTTCGCGCAAGAACGGAGCAATGATTGACTTAAAATTGCTATTTTATCTCTTTCGTGCGCGCGGTCTCTCCGTAATGCTTCTTCTTTTCAGCATGTTTTTGCTAAACTTGTGAAATGTGTGTATGTGATTTTTTACACAATCCAATTTCATTCGTATGTGCCACTAAACGAGATGAGAGATCCATGGTTAAGGGCTTAATAAGTTAGAAATTACTTTGAAGCTCACCAATTCAAATCTTACCGAAGAGAAATGTCAAAAGAGCGGGAAAAATAATAGCGTGGTTTGCTGTCGCTATCGGTCTACTTTTGTAGTGTCCTATTGAAAAGCCCCTAGTGAATTAACTTAAGAATAACAATACAAGTGTTGAAAATTCTATTGAATATTATGGTCTGTCTTTTTACACCAACGAAATTCTTCCGTTAAGTTTCTAAGAGGGTTTCTAATTCGATCATTTCGAAATAAACACCAAGTTCCGAGAGTATACGTAATTATGGAAGCACTCAGTTAAGAACTTATTCGTGTGACCCTATTTACTGTCAAAATATTCGACGAAATCTCACTGTATCCCGACTAAAGCCCCAGTTTCAGGATATTTTTTTAGTTCTAACCCAAATTATTGAAGGTAGCTTCTTCTCACATAGCAAAAGTTGCGTCAAAATCGATCTCTTTAAAAGAACTGTGTGTATATTAGTATTGAAAATCGAAACAATTTTCTACTAAATTGAAATTTTTATAATTGTATTGAAATTTGTGAAGCACAAAATAGAATTAATATGAATTCGGAAATCTATGATGCCACTTCAGAGCTTTTGAGACATAAAGAGTTATTAGGTGTCTCCATAGGCGATAACAAGAAGAGGCGGCAAACGAGGTGCTAGTAAAAATCACATTATCTGATCAAATTTCGGCAATCATTGCCATAAAAAAGCTTACATATGTATCTATCTAGTGTGTGTAATTTACAAGGGTCGATAATATTTTCCAACACTTTTTCGGGCTTTCAAGGACAACCGAACTGTATTATTACGAAATAGACACACATACGGCAAATTGGCTTTACTTAACGAATTTTTCGAAATGTTTTTCGTATTTTTTCTTCTCTTTTAGGCCTTTATCTTTCGCGTTCTGGTTAGACTAGATAAATATATGTATTTGTGTGCTTTCATGGCGCAATAAAACTCGCCTTCAATATTTGTTATCTCCGAATTCCATGCTGTTAGAGTTTTTGTTGTTGTTGTTGTTGATTTTTTTATCATTCAAGGACAAAGTTCAACAAGTACAGAGACAAAATTACCAAATAATCTTTTTGTTTCGAGCTTTTTTCTACGCATTTGCAATCAGCACGCACACATACATATGTATGTATGTACAAGTGACTGTGTGTACTTGTATGTATGAGCGTGTGTTTTTTTTATATATTTATCTCTAATATTGCCGGTAATTTGGCGTTGTTGCTAAGCCATGTGGCTGTAAAACGCACGAGCAGCATGGGATCAATCGATTTCATGGTGTTCAAAAGTAGATAGAGAGGACGCAGGACAAGCAGCGCAACAAAAAATCAATTGAGAAAGTGATCGGAAGGGCAGGTGGGAAGATAGTACAGCAGCGAACCGGCTGATAGGTCTGAAAGCCAGCGGGACAGGCGGGTTGGTGCAAATGTGCAAGCTGGGTGGTGTTGTAATAATGGAGCCTACAATGCCAACAACAACAGCCAAGGAAACAAGCGCGCACACCGAAACGAAAAAGAAGGGGAAAAAAACTTTTCAAGGACAACGAAAATAAATCTACGACTATATGCTACACAACGTAACATACATACTATATATATTTTTAGGACCCTGCCACTCACATTACCACCAAGCGCTTCCACCAGCATGTCCTGCCAAAGCCGCCAAGCGGCCAATGAAAGCATCTGAAATCGTGCGCATGTAGGCATCCAAAGCAACAATAACATAAATGACACAGAGGCAGACAAACACAACGACATACATACATGCATACAGACAACGCGGCTTGTGATGTGATAAAGTACGAGCACGAGCAAGCGAAAGGCAAAGGCAAGAGGTGCAGGGTGGGACATGGTTGCCAACATGCCGACAATGGCATTTTCAAGGATACCCATTTATAACACGAACGCAAACGCATAGAGGCACATACACACACAAACATTTACACTAATACTATTTATTTTATGCCTGTGTAACATATATATATATATACACATATCTGTATGTGTATACTTATATCTCTATATAAAAGTGGGTATGTGGCAATAAAACCAACAGGCATCAGGAAAGGTTGAAGGTACATTGCTGGCTGTTGCCTGTGGATTGAGTGACTGAATACAAGGTTCTTTGCTGCGTTGGTCAATGAACGCTAAGGGACAGAAGCGCTTAGGCAGACTACACACATACATATATGTATGTATTTAACTATGTTTGGAAGCGAAGTGTTGGTGCAAATCAGTACGAGCAGTTGAGCCTAAAACGAAATGAATGTAGCGGCAGAAGGCAAGGCGATGGAATGGGTGTAGAGCTAAACTTGGAGGCACGTTTCAAAGCTAGTTAGTTGTTGTAGTAGTACAGATTCCGAAATGGGTGAAAAATCATGCTGTGGTACTGTCAAAGCAACACAGGCCATCTTACAACTACAGAGGTAAGAATTTTCGGCCGATTTGAGATTTGGTTTGCATAAAAGATGTTGCATGTTGTGTAACTAACCGGTATACCTTTATCACCCAAACTCACACGAAAATTTCAAAAATCAAGTAAGAGCGTTTGGTAATCAATTTTAACGGTTCTCGGAATTGCAATTACGATATGTATCTTTTGGAAACCATTTTTAACTAAATCCCTACATATGTATAGCATCGGATCAAAATTGACCCGAACTGGTCAGTGAAAGTCGTGAAGTTATCAGAAACTTCCCCCATTTGAGTCTTTCATCCACCTCCGTTAGTGGCGATATCATCGAAAAAGTTAAAGAATCAGTGATAAAAAATTGTCATGTTGCCATCAGTGAGATAGCAGAGGATGTCATATTTCTTATGGTTCCTTTCTAAAAAAAACTTGTTGGTCTAAACGGAGTTAGATCACCGAAATAACAGTCCTTTGCCGGCTGTTGCGGGAATTGTATGGTTCCTTTCATCACATATTGGTTAAAGTTTTGGGTATGAAGCGTGTTATTGCTAAACTCTTACCATCAGACCTGAAGATTTTGCTAAAATTACATTAATGAAACACATTACTATTGACGAGACGGGAGTTTATGTGTATGGCGGCGAAACTGTCCAACAACGTAATTAATGGCGCTCCAAAAATAAGTTCATACCGAAAAATTCGGCATACCAGGCGAGGCTTACAACAAGTATACGAAAAATTCGTTGAAGCCTTGGCATGCTGCACTGGCTCAGAAGTATACTTTCAAGGCGAAAAGTCTCTTCTATATAAAACCTTGAGACTTATAACGAGAAGAAGAAGAGAAGAGTGAAAGCGAAGCTCTGTTTAGGATTCCCTAGAATACCTCCTTCGTTCAGTGATCATTGAATAAAAGAATATAGGAGATCAGTCAAGTTTCTAAAAAAAACATAAGCGAATCCCCCTAAAAATAAAAGCACAGATATTACACGCACAAATATTTAACAGCAAAGCATAAACTTGTACTTGTACTTGACGTACAGACGTGTGTGTGTGAAGCGGAAAAAAATTGAAGTTGAATGAATTACCAAGTGAGGGACGGACAATGAACGTGCGAACCCAACGAATGGAGTGCGGCGAACATTGAACGGCCAAATAGCGAAGTACGAATGCTAACGCGAATGTGATTGCGAATATTTTACGACTACCTTGTGCAAAATGAGTTGAGTTGAGTTAAACGATGCGAGCGCACAAAACAGCTACTGCCGATGAGGCACAACCACAAAGGTACACAACGAATGACACCGGCTTTAATGATTTTGAAATGAAATGACGGACGAGCTGATGGTCGCACCGATGGTCAACTGGAGTAGCAAAGCAAAGGACAAAAGTTGAAGCAAAAAGCAGCCGAAGCGTCCGAAGTGACGGCAGGCCGCATAATAAAGTGAATTATTGAAGGCGATCATGGAAATTAATGTTATCAATGAAATTCGCGGCGTAGAGCGAAGGAGAGCCGCAAGTAAGCTATAATACTACTATACAGTTATCAATTTAGTAGACAATCGGAGCTATTGCGTACTGAGCACACATACAACTATGCGTTAATATAATTACAAAATAATATATGGACTGGAAAGCTATAAACTGTTCGAGGGCTAAGATAAGGATAAAGAAGCAAGCAAAATAATAACAAGTTCGAAAATAATTTAAAATTAGTTTGTTATAAAGCCAGAGTATGCCACAAGTGGTTAACTGGTTATTTGTCTTTCTCTATTTCTCGAGACAGTTATAGACAAAATTATCGGTCAACACGGTTCAAGTCTTTTTCTCGTTTTCTTCGAGTTACTATGAGATATTTAAGCTCGATAAGAGTAGAGTACGACCGCCTGCGGCAACAGCGAACAGCAGCTTTTTACGTATCGATTCAAGCAGGATTCGATCCTGGTAATAACAGCTCTTCTGCTTCTTTATTGACGTAGACATCGCTTACGCGGTTATAGCCAAGTTTAGAACAGAACGAAAGTCATTCTTCCTTTTGGCTGTTTGGCGTCAATTGGAGATTCCAAGTGTAGCCACGTCCTTCTCCACCTGGTCTTTCCCAAGAAGTGAAGGTCTTGCTCTGCCTATGCTTCCCCCGACGGGTATTGTGTCGAATACTTTCAGATCTGCAGTGTTTTCATCAATTCGGACGACATGACCTCGCCAGCGGAGCTACTGTCTCTTAATTCGCTGAACTTTTTCAATGGCGTTGTATATCTCGTACAACTCATTGTTCCATCGAGCGCCATATTCGCCGTTGCCAACGCAGAACCTTTCTCTTGAAAACTCGAAACTCATCAAATGTTGTCAACGTCTATGCCTCTGCAGCATACTCGTATAGCAGGATTATCTGTGACTTCGACTTGACTGTTAACAGTGACTGTTTGTTTGATGACAGGAGATATTTCGTCTTGACCTCGTTCACTATCAGACCAATTTGCTTCGCTTCCTTATCCAGTCTAGAGAAAGCAGAACTAAAGCGCTGATGTCAAGGAATAATGTTCAAATCTTAACTAATTTGCATTATATATAACTACCGAAATCGAAAACTTCATCGAAACTAAATTTCACATTACTCTATATCAAAAAATATCAAAAAAAAAACAATTTTTATAAAATCATAATTCCAAAGAAATACTTAGATCAAGGATTCATACGAAATTGTATGACCCCATGCTCCACATAAATATTTCTAAGTCAGACCATATAAAAACACAAATTTATAATTACGCACACAAGTGTTTGAATTGTTTTCATATGCGTGGGTCTAATAAAAACGCACACAGTCATACAAATCTACATTTGTACAAACATAACAGTTTATTTTTGCATGGAACACGCCAACAAACTTGTTCCAATTTCTTTTTCGAACGCAACACATTGACATTGACACTAATTTCCACCTAAATTACAACTCATTAAACGCATTCATTCATCTGTACATTTATACACTGATACATTGCGGCATTGCGGCATTCAGACATTCAATCAATTTTTTGTATGTTATTCTTTTACTTATTAATATTATTACTTATTTGTTGTTGGACGCTTACTTGTTGCGCACAGTGTTGACCGACATATGGACGCAATTATTCAACGCTTTGAACATAAAATATCATAAAGAGCCGTTAGTGCTGGGGCCAAGTAATTAATTCGAAGATGTACTGCACTTTTAGGAGGCGTCTAAGATATATTTCACGAATCCCGTTATTTCGGGATCCCGAAACGACGATATTTTTCGGGATTGGGGGAAAATTGATGCATTAGTTTGGAGTTTTAGGAAATTATATAAGGTTATACTCTCATCAAGATTGATACAAAATTTGCACTCCGACACATACCAGTTTATCAGCAATATTGGTCTCTAGCATTAAACACTACGCTCAAACCCGAAATTTAAAAAAAAAAAACCTTAAACTCACTTTAAATCTCCACTTTTTTGTGTCTATGGAGATCCAACTCATTAACGCAATAAAAATTTGGTCACAGTATTAAACGATGTATTGCAACCAAAATATCTGCAGAATCGCATATTGCATTGTCCCAGGAGCAAACCCGACTTGACTGATATGACTACAGTCCACATGTCAAACAAGGTCTTCGTAATCGGAATGATGTCAAATTTCAATCGGGTAGCACCTGTCTGTCAGCAACAAAAATCGAAGAGTCTCGCACCATTTTCTTTACTTCACTTCTGAAGTGTCACCTTACTTATGAAATGCATCTTTAATAATCTTGTGATCAAAATTGAAAACTGCCTCTGTGATTACGTATTTAGATATAATAAGGAAGGAAATTTTAGCGTATATGAGAAAAAGTATATTACAAAGCATCAATAAAATTGGGGTTCCAATAACAAGAAATGGCCAAAATGGTTCAATGGCTCATTTTGATGTGAGAAATAAAGAACATGGCAGACCACCAAAAAAGTTTGTAGAGGTCGAACTGCAAGCAATATTGGATGAAGATTACACCTTGAGTCAAATGCAAATGGCAGCCGTGCTAAATGTTCCACAACAAAGAATTTCAGACCGTTTAAAAGCTATTGGAAAGATCCAAAAGTGTGGAAAATGGGTGGCACATGAATTGAATGAAAGGCAAATATGAAACTTTGCTTCAAAGACACGAAAGAAAATCAGTTTTGACTCGAACTGTCACCGGCGATGAAAAATGGATTTAATTGAAGAAGCCTAAACGGAGAAAATCATGGGTTAATCCGGAAAAACCATCAACATCGACTGCAAAACCAGACAATGCTATGTGTTTGGTGGGATCAGCAGGGTGTGGTATACTATAAGCTTCTAAAACCTGGTGAAACTCTTAACACTAAACGCTACAGATCGAAGAGTAACTAGTCTAAGCCAGAAGACACGGCACACGACAATGCCCCTGCACACAAAGCAAAATCGGTTCGGGATACAAACAAAGCACTAGGTTGATAGTTCTTGGCCTCTTCTGATTACCATTTGTTTTCACGATTCCTGCGCAGAAGCCGAAATTTGGGTGTCTGATTGGTTTTTTTTTTCAAAAGGAGAATAAATCGTGAATCGAAAAAAATGTTGTACTACTATGGGCTTCATACCAATATTTACAAAATACTCCAGGTATGATTATATATTATATTTCAGAAAAAAGGAGTGCAATCAGCCATTCATAATTCCCTTGATCCCGAAGCTGATCTCAGAAGGTCTCTTGAAAATTTTGGTTTAATGGCAATTTCTATAACTCGAAATCTGTCTAACTCGTAGTTTCTGTAACTCTAAGTTTTTTTTATGAATTATGGTGATTTGATCTAGAAAAATTAAACTGTATTTAAAAACGATAAAATTTTTTTTTACTCATTTTATAAAAGAAACTTAAGGCAAATAAAAACTCTACTTTAATATAAAAAATTTTAACAATTAATTTAATATATCTATCTTAATTATATAAGAATTCTAAGCTCAAATCTTATTTTTTCATTAAAAACGAATTCTAACTCGACAGTCATTATTACAAACTTATCGGTATATTTTTGTTTAACTTATTTGTCAAACACTTGTGCTTAAAAGCCTTGAACTCGTGAACCTTCAAACAAACGAAAAGTGTTTCGAGGTTCTAGGCATGAATAGGCAGAATGAAACAAACGAAAAAAGGTAATAAATAGAATGGCGTTCAGTATTACATACTTCGTGAGCACACACACACATACACACATATATGTACATACATAATGGAAGCAGAAACTTTAACGCGCCTACTCATGCAGACCTCGGAACGTGCGTTCATCTCAAGCCTGTTTCTATGCAAACAAACTAGCAACAACAACAACAATAGCAGAAGCACACAAAATATAGTAAAAAATGGCAAAAACAAGCAGAGCTAGAAAATTTTAGATAATAATGTCGCATACACATCACTGCGCATCAACTCAACTGCCATTGGCCTGTAGATACACACACATGCATACATATCTACATGTATGTACACATGTATGTGTGTGTGCAAGTTAGCGCCGCGTCGACCATTTTTTGATGTTTTAACGCTTGATTGTATTTCCGTTCACCTCCAAAGGCTACTTTGTATTGTTTGACAATTTTAGGCAGATTTTTGTTGTAGCTGTTATTGCTGTTGTTGTCTTCGCAATTTTCATTTTTTTGAATTTGTCACGTTTTTTTTATGTTTGTATGTGTATTGCCTTCATTATTTCTGCGCTTGCTTGTTCGTATGTGTGTGTATGTATGCAAAAATTTCATTTGCTCGCCAAAAACAAGAAAAAACGGAAAAAATGCAGAGAATTGAAATTAAATCAAAAATTCGTTAGTTTAGTTCATGAGCGTGACCCAGTTGCGTGTGGCGCTAAACAACAAAAAAGCAACAACAATATATAGCGACTACAATTGCTAAAGCTATAACTATACAACAACAACGACATGCTGTACAAAAATGCCTAATGGCGGGCTTTTAGTGGGTGCTGCGGGAGGAGAGGCAGAGCTAAGAATGTCAAGCGTGTTGTATATTTATTGCCAGATATCTGCAATAATTTATCACATTACCGAAAATCATTGTTCATTATTAGAAATGATATACCTATGAACATATGTATACGGTATGAAATACCGGCATCTAGTGGTCTAGGATATGTATTGACAGCTTTCATTGATTTTGTCGCCATACCACATTTTAAGGGGTTATATCCACTTGTAATTTTCAAAAAATCGATTTTTTTTTTTTAATTTTTTGAATGTACATATATTCAAGAATATTCTCTGAAAATTTCAAATCGATCCGACAATTAGTGTCGGAGATATGAGCGTATTACTAAGAACGTTTCCGAGCGTTCGAAAGTAGGCGGAGCACGTAAATCGTAAATCGTTCCCGAAACTTTAAACGCGTTTATCTCAAAACCGTGTTTTCAGAGTCGGTGAGCAAAATTTCTCCGAAACCGCTAAACCGATCGGTTTGAAATTTTCACACGACTTACTCAGATATATTTTTCAGGTAATGATCGAAGGAATAAGAATTTGGACAATAATTTCGATTTTTTAAGCCACTTTGAAGTGAAAAATTTTCATGAAAAACTGAATTTTTTTTTTTGAACCGTCGCCATTTTGTCAAAAATCAAAATTTTGACTAGACCTTCGATCATTACCTGTATTTATTTATCACAAAACTAAATATTTTTGGTTTTTGGTTTTCAGATAATTTGGACCAGAGATATCTTGCTCACCGCCAAGCACCTTTTTTTGGACGTCTCTCCGCAGATCATCTACAGGATCTAGGAAATCCAATATTTTTTTAAATAAACCGCTGATTTGTAAAGTACATTAAATTCTGTTTAAGTACATTTTTTTCATTAATGTATAAAATAAAATGCCTCTTTGGAAAAAATTCACAAAAAAACGCGTTTTTTCTGCCTCGCAAGTGGATATAACCCCTTAATTAATACAACATTGTCCGCGAAAAGATCTTGGTGTACACCCTTACAAGATCAAATTGACGCAAGAACTGAAGCCGCTTGACCATCAGAATCGCCGTATGTTCGTAAATTGGGCTGAGCAACAACTTGAAAATGATCCGGATTTTCATCGAAAAATCATCTTCAGCGATCATACTCATTTCTAGCTGAATGGCTTCGTCAATAAGCAAAATATGCGTGTAATCCACACGTACTTCATGAGTCACCATCCTGAAACCGGCGCGGTTTTTGAGCCGGCAATGATAACCGAATACTTTTGGTCCGAATACTTTGTTGAACGGTGCCACAAGCCATACAGCGAATGTAACAATCGATTCATTGAAAACCAAGTTTGGTGAACGTGTTATCTTACGAAAGGGTTCAGTCAATTGGCCGTCGTGGTCGTGCAATTTGACGCTGTTAGACTATTTCGTCAAGTCTATGGTCTATGACAACAAGCCAGGGATGATTGATGAACTTCGTTCGAATATAGAACGTAAAGGTTCCAATCCTCCGTTAAGTTAAGAAAGCTACCGTAAGTAATAAGCAAAATCAAAACAATATAAAAATTTATGAAAATAATATTTAAAAATTGTAAAATAAAGAAATATCTACTCCTTTCCTTCATAAAACTAAAAAATCAATTGCTCTTTAGCCACTACAGCAAAAATAAAAACTACAACTGCGAAATATTCTGCCATACAATGCCACCAATTTCACCTTTCCAAAATTGCACATAACCTACAAAATATAAACAAACTGCAGCGAATCTTGTAGTGGACCAAAAGAAGAGTGAAAAAACCAAAAACAGCAAAGGCAAAGCACAAACAGAGCCCTACTTTTACTCGACTTAATATTTATGCCAGCACTTTTCATTTGTGCGGCTCTTCTGCGCGCTCTCACCTACACGCTCTAACCAAATTTTCTGGACGAGTTTGACCTAATTTGCGTGAAAATGTTAGACACTCTGCACAGTTTTAGCTTCGATAATGGTCACATTTGTGTATATGTATTGGCATTGTTGTTTGTGTATTGATATATTATTAGTGAAATTTGACAACAGCAACGGTGTGGATTACGAAAAGAGAGAGCAAGAGGGACTATAAATTTTCAGCGAAGGATTGACGAGCGAGACCTTAATTTATAATCATTTTTGCGCGCTTTTTTTATTTAGCTGCATATTTTAATTAACATACGCCAATAAACATGCATGCATACATATAAACATACACACACATATATGTACATACATATAATCATACAAATACACATACATAGGTGTGTGTGAACACATTTTGCACATCGGCCCAGTACTGTAAATGAAGCTGAGCTGCTGCAAATACTTCTTGACCTACTTCTCGTAACCATCATTTTCAATACAGCAGCTGGCCGATATACACACGAACGCCGTAAGCAAGCGGCATATGGTAATTTACGAGTATGTGTAAGTGTTTTTGTGCACTCATTGAAAGTCACCATTGCCGAATTTGAATTGCCGAAAATATGCGTAAGAGAAGAAGCTGCTCTGCGTGTGTCCCTTGCTCAATACCCCCTAAGCAATGACAAACCAACAATCATATGTATTATTATTAGAGCGGGTCGATTTTTGCTATAAAATTGCATATGCGGGAAAATTTTACGGATCGTTCTGAACAACTTCGCCTTAGAGAATATGGACCAAAATCGGTTTCGAACCATCGATTTTATAGGTCAAATTTAATTTTCCGGGATCATAAAAATTTGTTTTGTCGGTTTTTGAGGTATCCGAATTAAATTAAATATCTATAAAGTATATCTCACAAACAACCGATCATTCAGTTTTTCCATATACATTTTTAAAGTTGATCTCGCATTAGAAAATTATTTTTCAATTTGTGAAATATCAACTGAAAACTCGAAGCGAAAAAATTCATATTTATGGGAGATAACATACATCTTCGAATTTCTTTATTTTCCCTGTCATTATTGGCAAATTTGTTCAGAATAATCCGTAGAACATTTCCCGCATATGCGATTTTTCCGTTTTTTTGGCTCCCTGTAAAAAAAACCGCTCTAATGTATATTTATATACAATCATTTGCCCAAAATGCGCTCGTCAAATGTCGTATATATAATGCGATTATATTAAGCAAGTATAAATATGTACCTATGTATGTATATTCGATATGAGCCCATAAAGGCTTACGAAAGAATTACTAAGAAATCGTATGTGAACATGCGGTATTTCTTAGATCTCCCAGAATCTAACAACTTTTTGCCTGTGCTGTCTGATTTATACTTTTTCGATGTCTACTTTTACATCCACAAAATCCCTGATACTGACTGCCACTTCTCTCAGCCATGTTAGAACTATAGTAGTTTAACAAATCAATCAGTATGGCCTATAGTGGAGGTCCTCATCTCGCAGTGAATACCGTGGAAATTGACTATTCGTTATGCCGAGGGTACAAAAATATCTATATTAAACAATAAGGCCGAAGAAAGAGTCCAGTATCAAAAGCTCTTCAAAATCCTCGATTTTAAGTTTCTAGATTACTCTAGAAGGAAGTTAAAAGATCTTTTCAAGTTTCTATCGCAAAATATTTTAGAATAATTTCTCAGTATGCGTAAAAAACATTCATGGGCTTTAAAAGCTTTATTACAAAAGCTACTAAGAAGGTGTCCTAAGCATTTCCATATAACTGAAAGATGGAAATAGAGAGCTTAGAGGTTGCAAGACGCTAACGAAGCGACGGTTTCTTCAAGAGTTAAACTATTTTTTTAAAGGTGAAGAAAATCTTGGCAAAAATTGTATACCGAAAGCTTTTCAATAACGTTAAAAGCTTTGACTCGGGTCTAACTCCACTCTAAGTGACTTTGAGAGACCTGGTGAAGGAAACTCGCAATCGACAACAGTTGTTTCTAATGACACGAAATATGCAACAAAAACAGAACATGAAAACAGTGCAAAAACAAAAAAGCAAACGCCATAAAAGCCGAAGAGCGAAAACGCATCGTATAACAAAAGAAATTTGAAGTTCAAATCGCTTAATGCTTAAAACAACAAACAAACATAACTGAGAATATATGTACATATGTATGTACATAAATATGCTAAGTATTTACAACTCCTAGCAGAAGAAGACAACGAAGCAAGACGTGAAAAATACTGAAAAAAAATAAATCAACAGCAAGAACATTGACTGCAACTGCATACAACAAGAACAACAACAAGAA
This sequence comes from Bactrocera dorsalis, assembly GCF_023373825.1. Classification (NCBI taxonomy): domain Eukaryota; kingdom Metazoa; phylum Arthropoda; class Insecta; order Diptera; family Tephritidae; genus Bactrocera; species Bactrocera dorsalis. The sequence continues at coordinate 94,572,936 of NC_064304.1, read as the reverse complement.
AAGTGTAAACAACAAGTGCGGCATTGTACGCAGAAATGCATAAAACGGCGGAATAACAACAACAACAATGCAGTGGAATGACACCAAGCGCTAGAATTGCAAATACAAAAAAAGTCGAGCGTGAGAAGCGTCGAAAATAGTGCGAATAACACAAGCTTGCGGAGGAAGCACTACTACAACTACTACTTTGTTATAACAACAAGAAGAACAGCAAACAACAACTAACTGGAATGCAAATTTCTCGACGCAAAATTTCGACGATGCGTGAAGCATTGAATGGCAGCGCTATGAAAATACATAAGTATGTGTGTGTGTGTTGAGAAACAATAAAAACAATTGTAAAGTGTACAATGCGTTTATAAATAGTTGCCGTCAAAAGAGTCAAGAGAGCGCGAAAAGGTGAAGCAAAATGAAAATAAATAAATTTGTTTCAAAAATTTAAACATTATGATAAAAAATAAAATCGAAATATCTAAAAAAAAAATAAATAAATATACAATAATTAAAAAAAAATATAAAAAAAATATAAAAAAAATAAAAAAAATTAAAAAAAAATTAAAAAAAAACTAAAAAAAAAATATTAATAGAAATATTTTTTTTTATTAAAAAAAAAAATAAAAAATAAGAATATTAATTAGATAAAAAAATGTTCTACGGATCATTCTGAATGTCGATTTTTTAAACTTCGTCTTAAGAATCGTTGGCTCAAAATCGGTTTCAGACCCATAGTCTCTTAGACAAAGTTGTTCAGAATGATACAGATGTAGAACATTTCTCGCAACTGCGATTCTGAAGAAAAGAAATTTTAAATTAAGTATATGTTTGTATACTTATTAAAAATTGAATGAAACTATTTTTTTAAATTTAAAACCAATTAGAAATCAATAATATGTAGAAAAAGCAAAAAATTAAATTATTAAAACAAAAAAAATTAATAGAATAAAAATATATGTATGTACATATATATGCAAAGATATTTATATGTGTGAAAAACCGTATAAAAATATATACAAACATACCTACATTTGCGAATAAAGGCAACCGATTTGTTTGTGTATGCTTTTTTTTAGAGAACACACGTACACACCCACACACACACAAATGCAAACAAGTGCATAAACTCGGTTGAACGCATGGAGTACCGCGAGCAATTAGCGCAATTGACCCACATCCATGACGATGAGCGAGCACAGCAGCAGCAGCACCAGCACCAGCACCAGTATAAGTCAGTTGTTGGCAACAAGAGCAACACCAACTACAACAACATGCATTTGCAACAAGCGTCGCCAGCAACAGCAGCAGTATAAAAATTGGATGTCACGACGCGCTCGCATTGAAGGTAAATAGCAACAACAACAACCGATTTTTCGTAACATTGCGAACAACAAAAAATAATGAAATAATAAAAACAAAAACAAGCGAGCGCATCGTCAGCATTAAAATGGTGTCAATAGCAGCAGCGACAGTGACAGCGCGCGATACCTAGAAGCTTACATTGAAATTGTAGGCAACACAGCTGCTGTTGCTGCCGCCGCTGCATCATCGCGAAACAAAATAATGAAACAAAGCAAAACAGAAAAAGCAAGCAATGAAAAAAAAAATTTTTTCGAGTCTAAAATGCATTGAGATTTGCTGGACTGAAAGTTGTCGTTGCAAGCAGCAGCAGCAACTGCTGTTTTTGTTGTAGTTGTTGTTGCTGATGATGGAGCTGCTGACCATCGGCAACACTTGTAGAGGCAGCAGCCGCAATGAAACCAAGAACTCGCAGTGACATAAAAATGATTTATGGAGTTGAGCAGTGTTGCCACATCGGTTTAATTTAATTGAAATATTTCTATAAAAAATTGTAATTTATAGTTTTTTTTTTTGAATTCGAACAACACGGAGCGCTTACAGTGACTTTGTAATGATGTATGAACCTCATTAGCGTTGCCACTTGTTTTAAATTTGTTAAATATAGTTATATAAACATTTTTTGTGTCGTTCACAGGTTTTTGGTTACATTTTGTTGAATTATGGACATTATTTAATTAAAAGTTTAAATGTTATTAAGTGGATTAAACAGACATTTTGTGCTATAATAAACAAATAATTGTATGTCAACATCTCTAATATAAGGCTCAGTACAAGGATATACTGCTTAGATAATATTTTTTGGATGTTTAAAAATAAAAAGCCTTTTGGCAAAAACTTTTAATGTGGCAACATCGTTCATAAATTCAGCTACAGTGCATCAGTTTAACGCAAATTGTAATATAACGCATTTTCGGGTAATAATTCGTTCGTCAAAATTGATTTTTAAGAGTTATAGCATACAATTAGGCTCACAGAGAAGTTTTAGTGAGAACGTAGTGGAACGATTTTGAAAAGTACTTAAAAATATCCCATTTTTAAGCACACAACACCTATAATTTTTAAGTTGACATTTTGCAATATAACGTAACAATTTCTTGAGATTTTAAATTTTTGAAAAAATCCAGCAATTTTTTAAAAATATGAATACTTACAATCTAAAAATTCTGATGGCAAACACCACAGTCCAAACTAAATTGTATGTCATACAGAAACAATAACGTACCTGAAAAGAGAATACAAAATAATTTTAAAATATACTTTAATTAATGATAATTTTTAATATAATTTTTATAAAACATTGCCTACATTTCGGCGCGAAGAAATAAAAAGTGTTGAGGGTGAAATGATATACAAAATTTAGTAAATTTACTATTTTCCTTCAACTTTTCGGAGAAAAAATCAGAACACAAATTATAGTAACTAACTTGCCTTTGAAATACAACCCTGCCACATGTCATAGGCTAAATGTGTTTAATGAAGCGCTCAAGTGACTAAATCATATTGTCATTACAGTGAATGAAGTCAACGAAGCTGATGCAGCTCACTTTGATTGTAACGTTAACGATGGTAACGAAGTTTTCATCGAGGATACAGGGTGCAATTGGTTGCAGCGCTACTAAGCAAATGCATATTAGAATGATGAAGATGAACGATGATGACGTTGTTGACATTAATAAATGTTGATAATTGCTTGCAAACAACAACAAATAGAGAGCAACTACCGAACAAATGCGAAAATGTGCAAACAAAAACAAAAAAATTAAAAGTAAAAGCTACAGAGGCCAACAAATTAACAACAACTAAGTGAAACATGAAAGGCACGTTAGCTGGCAAACTAGGCGCAGGTGCACAGATGAGCGCAAAGAAAAAACTCTAACAACCACTACAACAACGAGAGCGCAACTGAAAGCAATGAAATGAATAACTTTTCCAAGCATTCAACATTGAAATGGGCCAAGAGCATCCAGCCAACCAACCAAACTAGCAAGTAAGTAGGCAAGCTGGCAACCAACTTACCAGCGAATGAGTAGTAGTAACCGCTTCATAGAGCGCGCGCAAGGTCGTTCCCTCAGTGCCTTCACCCGCCCGTAGCGCACAAAAGCTAATGAGATCGCAGCACTTACGGAAGGCGGAAAAGGAGATTGAGGTGATGGCAGCGCAGAACGGCTGCATTTGTGGCGTATTGAAGCATGGAGGACACTCACCCATACATATGGGCGAGTAGGTGAGCGTGCACATTGAATTTGGGGCAACGTCGTGTGATGAGGCAACCGACAGGCCTACGGCCTACAACAACAAGCAAACAAAGCCGCAACGCTACTAGTAGTAATAGCGTTGAGCGCCTAGCTCGCCAAAGAAGGGCGCTTTGCACCTTGACAGCGCGCGGCGGCGGTGGCGGCGGCGTCGCCTTTAACCCAGAAATGTGTGAAAAATGAAATACGCACAAATTCATATTTTTCCTTGTGCGCTTTACTTTGTTGTTGCCACGCACCGCACAACGCAATGTGCAAGGCAACGCAAACATGCAAACACAACAAAACAGCAAGTACGCGCTTATGCATAACGCGGTGCGCGCACACACACCGTTGTGCATTAACGCCTAGGCGGCGCGCACACAGCGAGCAGCAACGCGCAAGCATGTAAATGTGTAAAATTTACACGATAAATGTGAAATGAGGTTACCTACTTTTGAAGAAGGTCAAAACGACCCAAAACAATTGAACGAGTACGAGTGAACAAACGAGCCAACAAGCTCGTTGCGAGCGGCAAACGAACAAACGAGCATGCGGAGCGACGCGCAAAGTTGGCCGCGCTCAGCTAAAACTCATTTGCACGTTGCGTTGCGGCGCAACGAATTGAATGAGTGATTGAGCGCACGATGACGTTCTGCCCGCCTCGACTGCGCCGCTAACCATGTAACAAGCCGGTGAGCGTTTCAGCGGTACGCGGCACACGTTCAAACATGCGCGCGCTCAAAGAATATCTGCGTTGGCGCAGCTGTTGCGGCCGCATAGTTAACATTTCGGTTGAGTGTAATTTTGGCTTGGCGTATGACTACGCATAAAAGACGCCAAAGCCAATGAGTTAATGTGCACGCTAAAGCGGGTGAGCGCGTGATGTACATAGTATGTACATACATACGCGTGCGGGTGGCAATTAAAAGCATAAATTTTGAGATGGACCACACATACAAGCGCGTAACTACATCGATGTTATTGTTTGCCAGCTGGCCGCATGTGAGTAGCTTTGAAATGAAACTGGGTTGTTGTTATGTTTGTTGCTGTTGTTGCCTGATTGACGGTCAGAAAGTGTCAAACACTTAAAATGATGAACTATGCGCACGCCTTTGATGGCCGCGCGGCGTTGTATGATGACGCGCGCTTTGTGCACAGTGGGATGAGAAGCTTACGCTTAGTTAGATGGCATTTTTTTAAGGGCTAGAGCGCTATTAAGTTTTTAGATCTTTACGCAGGTTACGAAAAGCGATTTTAGTATGGATTCTTCTATATTTTAAGCTCTCAATTCTTGTTTATCTTTTAATGCGGATATTTTACAAAATTTTCCGCATCGATAGAGATGAGCTTCGGAGAATCGTGGTTAAAGTTCAGATAGCTTTTAACTAAAATTTGTGTGCTTTCTATTGGGAACCAAAACAATAAGTAGAGTTACTGGCCTTTGGAACGAAATCTTCATTTTTCATTGAAAGCTACATCTTTTATTGAAAGTAACTATTTTTATTGAAAACAATATTTTTTATTGAAAGTAACTGTTTTTATTAAAAACAAAATTTTTATATAAAGTAATTTTTTTAATTAAAGCAACTTTTTATTTAAAGCAAAATTTTTATTTAAAACAATATTTTTTTATTTAAAACAATATTTTTTTATTGAAAACAATTTTTTTATTGAAAGCAATATTTTTTATTGAAAGCAACAATTTTTATTGAAAGCAACTTTTTTATTAGGCAATTGAAAAATAATTATTTACTATTTTATGTCCAAAATTTTTTACTGAAAATTTTGCAAAACGCACCCACAGTGGCACACTTTGGGCGTTAGCGTTTGCCTCGATGAGTTCAGGTCAACTCGTTTGTGCTAGCACTAGTGGAATGTGGCCAAATGAAACTAAAAAAGCAACAACAACAACAACAGCAATGCATGTCAAATAGTGTAACACCAACGCAACAATAAAAGCTCTCAAAGCAGCAACAACAAGCAACTGAGGCCAATGCTACCAATAGCTACGAAAGCACATGGTTACACACACTAGCACGCGTGTACGAATATATACATATGTATATATGAATATGTGTGTTACTGTATACAAATTGGTTGTGTGTAGAACGTCGCTTTGGCTTTTCCTGTTGCTACTGGCGGTTTGCAGCTGCTGCTGCTTCTACTGCCGTTGTCGCTCGCTCGCTCGCCTGCTCATGTTGTTGGCACTGCCAGCATTCGTCTACAGCGAACGACGACGTGTTGTTGCAGCAGCTGCTTTTGTTTGTAGTCATTACAATTTTTGGAGGTGGCGGCCCTGTAGAATATTTTTCGTATGGCCCTGTACGACTTAAAAAGCAAGGCAATCACCAAACCAAAATACAAAAAAAAATCGAAATTAATAAATAAATATTGTAAATGGAACACAAACTGTAATAAGAAGTAATCTGTGCGACGCTTTGAAGTACAAAAATATTCAGTGGCGGCTAATTCGAACAAATGCGGATCAATGTTGCAGTAGCAGGGCGCCTAATCAAGGTGTTTTGTTAGAAGAGAATGAAATTCCTTCGGTTTTTGTTTTGTTTTTTTTTTTTGGTCTTTTTCAAAACGACGGCCAGGAAATATATATTTTTTGTAATAATAAAGTCAAGAAAAAGCAGACAGACTAGAAGTAATTTTTTATATTTTTTAAATTTAATTTTATCGTGGATCACTGGAGTCCGATGTCGGATAACATTTCTCCTTGATTAATTTTTCAATATACCATTTTTAGTCGCTTTATCCGTCAAAATATCCCGACTTGGACTTGCTTTACAAAGAAATTTTCTAATTTTAGCAACTCGTTAAAAGAGAATTCGTCGAAAAGAACTAAAAAAAATTGAAATATGTACAATCTAATCAAATTTCGGACTCTGATTGATCCATTCATTCTCTCCCTAGATTGGTACAACCCCTTTTATGTTCGTGTGAAATTTGATCTCCATATGCGAATTAGTTTGTCTCCAAGACGAACACTTTGTCTGGCAATTTTTACCATGGAACGAGTTGGATTGAAATGTTGTGTTTCTAATGGAATCACGACTACCAAGTAGCTGAAAATGTGTTTAAGTCTTTTATCACGAAAACATCGAACCTGTGGTGGTCGCCTTGTCAACAGTGAGATATTAGAGGATCTCATCTTCCCTTATGGATTATACAAAAACAGTTTGGTTAAAGTTTAGGAGATAAAGCGTGCCAATCAAACGCGTGGACCTGAATCGTTTACAAAAACGATGTCTAGTAGACTTCACCAAACGCATCATTACTGGTACCGACACTTAGGTTAATGAATATGACAGTGTAACAATCTAGCGAATGGCGCTCTGAAAACGAGACGAATAACGAAAAAACCAAAATTCGCTGAAGGCACAATGGCCATCCCACCTGAGGCTTATTCTATTGAGTCTGTTTTGTAGGCTATAATAAAGATTTGTATTATAAATAAAGTATTTTTTGTAATAGATACTCGGGGTTCACAATATCCACTCCCTACTATTTATAAAAAAAAATATCAATAAATAATATCGATAAATAAGTTATAAACACAGCAAAACAATTATACTGCCACACCCTGTATATTGACAAAACTCAGTGCTTAGATTAGCTTAGTTTTCACTAAAGCTATTTAAGTCGTGTGAATTTTTGCTACAACTTTATTTTGCCTATACTTCAGTGCGACAGTGCGCAAGACTTCAACATCGGCGAAGGTCCAACGCATTTGTTGCCTATCTTTTAGCGCGTTTTGTCTTATGCCATGTGCTTTAAACCTTTCTGTACGCTTGTGAATTACATTGAACTCGGCTGAAGTGTTAATTTTTGAATGTTAATCAAACAACGGAGGCTGTTTTCAGACTACAATGCTCTCATACGAATTAGAAATCTTTAAATGAATTTACCTTGTAAGCCAATTCAGGGTTAATCTCTTAACCTTAGGTCAAAACGTCACTGAGCCGATTTCTAAGTTCAAATTTGTATTTGTTTGTGCGTGTATTTTTGTCTTCGTTGACAATGGCAGTGAATGAAACTTGGCTTAGCATGGAACTGTATTTTTAGCCACCAACAATAACAAGGCACATTTCAAAGCTTAATATGCGCTAATTTGTTTTGAAATGTTAAGTTCTGTTATTTTTAGTTTCGTCGTTTTTCTATTTCCTCTTTTTTGTCGCCATTAAACGTGACATTCACGTATAGTACGTTTATTGTTTTTGTTTTTGCCTCAGACTTCCCTCACTTGTTATAGTATGTGACATGCGAAAAGCTTTGACATGTGTGCGCACGCGTGCCTTCGAATGCAACAACAGCAAAAACAAATTAACAAACAATTTTTATTAATTTTTATGTTGTCATATTAAACGTGAGAGCACAGCTGGTCGAGTAGCCATGCGCGATTGGGTGAATGACAATAAAACATAATTGCATGTGGTATGAAACGCAAACAACAACAACAAGAACGTCAGAAACCCTATATCGAAATGGTTGCAATTTACGTGTTTTCTATTGTAATTGGATATTATAATTGAAAATTAAAAAAAATATATATCAAAACGAATATAAAAAAATTCATAGAAAAAATATTAAAAGAATCTACATATGTATATACATAACACACAATAAAAAACATAAACAAATAATTATAAAAAAGTAAAATTTATATAAAGAAAAATATTTAAGAAATAAAAATAACGAAGAGAATCACTTTTAGAAAAATCAAATAATTAAGTAATAAAGATTAATTATAAATTTAAAAATAAATAAATAAAAATATGGATGGCAAAGAAGAAAATATATTTGTAATACATTTAATTGTAATTTAAAAAATATAAAAATAATAAAATTAGCTTAATTTAATTAAATAATAATAATAATTTGGAAAATTTTATAAAAAAGAAATTTAATAAAATTATATAATTTAAAATAATAAATTAAAATTTAACATAACTTAAATATTATAAAAAAAAGTATTAAAACAATATTACAACCAAATTTTAGTAAAAAATTATTTCAAGAATTTTATAAAAAAAAACAAATACGGATGAGATATAATAGAAAAAATTTATTTGTGATGCATTAAATTTTAATTAAAAAAAATTATTATTATTAAATATTGATGAAGTCATAAAATTATTTTAAAAAAATATGTGAAAAAGAAAAATATAAAAAAAATTAATAAAAAATAAATAATAAAAAATACTTGAAAAAATGTGAAAAAAATTAATTTAATATAATAAATATGAATGCAATATAACTTAAAAAAAATTAAAAAAGGATTTAAAAAATAGAACAAATTTTTAAATTAAAAAAATATTTGAACAATTTTTTAAAAACAAATATCGATGAAATAGAAAAAAATATATTTTTGATGCATTTAATTGTAATTTAAATATTATAAAAAAACGAAAAAATACTGATTGTTAAATATTGATAAATTTATTAAAAAAATATGTGAAAATTAAAAATATTAAACTAAATTTTTTATTAAAATTAACCAAATAAATTAAAAATATTTGAAAAATTTGAAAATTTTATTTAAAAAAAATAAATTTAATATAATTTAATATAATAAATTTTAATTCAATATAAATTAAAATAAAAAAAAGCATTTAAAAAAATATTAAAACAATATTTCAATTAAAAATATATCTGAACAACTTTATGAAAAATTTATATTTAAATTCAATATAATAAAACAAATATTATATTAAGATAAGAAGTAATGCAAAATCAAAAAAAATACCATAACATTTTAAAAGAATTAAAATATGCGTAAATTATACAGCAAATTTAAGAAAATTACAATAAATTAAAAAAAAAATAAGTATTATTTAATATTGCATATTTCTATTAATTAAGAGTATTTACTGTATTATTATTATTTTACCCTGAAAAAAGAAATGATTTATTTACTTTTCCGTTAATAATATTTTTCTTTAAGTTGTAATTAATCTTTAATATTTTTATATTTAAAAAAATAAAAAAAAAAATATTATTTTATATTTTTACATAAATTATTATTATTATTTTTTAATAATTTTTAACTTTTCGATACAATTCTTTTGTAGCGATTTATTTTTGCTAACTTGTTTATTTTTATTTTTTATTTAATGTATTTATATTATTGTTATGAATTTTGAATACATTTTTTTATTTTAATTTTTTTAATAGAATAATAATTTTAGAATAAGAACTAATTTTTGTATAAATACTTTTTATTAATTTATTTATGAATCATTTTTATTAACATCTAAATAATTCGAAATCTGTGTTTATAGCTTCCGACCACTTCACTTCAAACAAAAATATTCGAACGTCATTCTCCAGAATAGAACCACGTTAATACAAACATAAAAAGCATGTAAAATATATGTGAATATGTATGTGTATGTGTTTGTACCACGCTATCAACTTAGCTGTCTGAATATTTATCGAACCTAATAATAGAGCAGAGCAGAGCAGAACCGCTTAGTAGTCTGTCCTTCCTTGTCAATTGGCGTCCTTCACCTCAGACATCCATTTTAATTAGTGCTGACGCCGATTGAACGAATGACTAACTGTCCAACTGAATAAGCAACAGATCAGGCAAGCTTAGACAACACATACATACATACAATTCTAATATACATAAGTACATTATGTGGCGCTGCTGGAGAGGCGGAAAAATGCTAGGCGCTGCGCGAGGCAAAGGCAGTAAAGTGGCGCGCTCATTTAAGGCCAACGCAGTACTAAAAATCAATCCAAGCTCACATTCAATGCGCCAGCGTTCACGCTCATAAATGGAGTTCAATGTTTTATTCTAATTAAGTCAGAGTTAGCGGCGCTCACCATACGAGCACATCTGTAGTCAGTTAAGCTAAAGCTTTGAGTGGATACCCCAGTGCGAATTACACCAAATAACCGTGATTATTACAAGTAAATAAGTAATTAAAATTGTAATCATAATTAAATTTGAAAATATGATTAAAATTGTACTATATTGATTATTTTTTCAGATGTGAGAAATACAAAAACAAAGACAAGGCAGACAACTACTGACAGTTGTCAAGTGACAACTGCTCTAAAGCCAGCAATAAATTAAAAATAAGGCGACACCGACGGCGCGCTGTTTCGATGTCAGCGCCGCATGCACGATTGTAGGTGTGATTAGTGCCATACTGGGACAAATTGTGTCATTGTTATCGGCAAACGTTTGGTCGTCGCCCCCCAGCAACGGCAGCGGCGCATCAGATACATTGGTGGGTATTAATAAAACGCGTGAAATTGAAATTGAAATAAAATCATGTCATCATCGACACTATTTCGTTGATTTTAATTTTTTTACTTTTGTATTTGATTGTGTTAATGGCTATTTGGGTCTTCGCGCTTTGTCAGCTAGACGCCATGTTAGGGAAGTCTCATTATCATTGTAGCTGATTAAATTTTGGGTAAAAGTTTCACTATCTATCTGGCCATCTATGAGCATATGGAGCACACAGATATGTATATACAGAAAGTTCCAATGCCAAAAGAGCTTTAAGGTAGAAGACGGTTGTAAGCTAAAGTGGAACATAAACGACGAAACAGTAGCATTGCGGTAGCTTTTGGTATTATAGAGACAAAGTTATATTTGCCTGATGTCACTTTAACGGTAGATAAAGCGCATTACAACCTTCTACAGTGGTCGTTTATCGACTATGTAGTGGGTAAAAATTAAAAAGGCGATGGAATGAAGCACACAATAAAATGAGCTAAGCTAATTACAGAAGAAAAAAACTAGACCAGATTTATATGCGTTGCACAGGAATCGCTGCACAGACAAAGGCTGCACATAATTCGTTCTTTTAACTAGATAGCATATCGGTGGAGCAACCTACCCTTTTGAGGAAAGCTTAGCTAAACCTATCGTCATATACAAGTTTTCTCAACCTTTAAATAGACTTTCGGAAGAGTGGCAAACTCTGGTCCTTGTTTGGTTCATAATGAAGAAAAATGAATATTTTAAATACACAGATGAAGATAGTAAAGTTTACGGAGTCCAACTTAAAGTCGCTTAAAATAAAGAATAAAATACTGTTGATAGACCTTTGGAAAGCCTACACCGCGGTGCTATCCTAACAATAAATATGACAGTGTTGTGGTTAGACTAGTATTATTTATCAATATCTTAGCTTATGTAAGGTAGAGGTCATCTATTTCATTGTTGGGGAATTGGCCCGAACGGCCTCTTTTCTAAGCTATCTAAAGAGTTAGGTTAGGTTAGGTTACATGACTGATCCCTCAAGTTGGCTGGGGATCATACTTAGACTACTATGTACTATTTTTTATGAAACCAGATAAAAACTCCTGTAGTTGGATATCATTGGCCATCGAACAAGCGCCTAGAACCCAAGCCTGCTTACTATTTCTATTCCCGCTACCTAACCTCGATGTCTGATAGTATGAGATCCAAGGTGTTCTAGCGCTGATCTGGTAAAGGCGGAACATTCGAAAAGAAAGTGTTGAAATGATTCTATTTGTTCAATTGTACCGCATATATTCCGATCGAATACTCTCCAGTTAGAACTTATGCAACCATTCAAAAGGTAACTTTGCTGAATGCGAAGAGCTCAGAGGAAAGAAGAAAACAGAATCACTGCTCGGATTGAACTTCAATATCTTATTACCCAGTCGTCGACGGCGACAAAGTAAGTAAGAACTGAAAATTCCATGACAAAGATGGATGTACCGTGACATATGCTGTCGCCGATATAATAATGGTAATGGTATTTCTTAGGTCTCTTGAACTGGCTAGGTCATATCGTTCGAATGGATAAAAGCACTCCAGCTTTGAAAGTATTCGACGCAGTACCAACGGGGGAAGCAGAGAAAGAGGAAGACCTCCACTTCGTTGAAAAGACCAGGTGGAGAAGGACCTGGTTACACTTGGCATCTCCAATTGCCGCCAAACAGCGAAACGCAAGAACGACTGGCACGTTGTTGTAAACTCGGTTTGAACTACGTAAGCGGTGTCTACGCCAGTAAAGAAGAAGATTCCCGACATTAATGAAATTGGAAATCAGAAATTTAAGGAACTATGTACATAACTAAACAAAATATTTGCTTTTCATCAAATATTTGCTGAATTTCAAAACACTGTCTTTATATGTATATACCGCATTGGCAATGAGATCCTAAGTATACACAACACTCCACTTTAGCCGTCAGTTCGAGAGCATGAACTCACCCCAGAATATATGTACATACTGCCATATATTGTAGGTATGTGTACACAAATACAAACGGATGTGTGTTTATTCAACTCTAAAAACTGTACCTTCAGCACAGTTAGATCGAGGGCAACACTCCCCCAATACAAAGTGCCCCTCAACTGAATGCCAACAGCAAATACATAGAATGTCGACTTGTTTAGGTGTTTTGTGAGTGTATAGGTGCATAAATGTGTGTGTATGTGTACGAATGTATGAATTTGTGTTGGCAGCATTCACACATTACAGTTGCCTGCATTTCTAGGACACAACATTTTGTCAGCATATCACACCACCCTATTTGGTTGGCCTATGAACGCCCTGTCGCTACGGTTATTTAGTATGAATTTTTAACCCGCGCCAGAGTTTGTCAACTAACCGACCCCCAACCGAGCACCAACCCCACCCACCTTAACTGTGTTCATAAAATATTAAAGAGGGCCAACGTCGCGGCCGAAGGACTTAAGTGTTCCAAATGTTCAATGATATGAAATTGTGCACTGGTTCTATGTGGTCGGAGGGTATGAGTATGTGTGTGTTTGCGAGAGCGTGTCTGTGAGTGTATGCAAAGTGGGCGTGATCCAACGTAAAGCTGTCAGGCGTACAATTCAACGCTTTGTTGAGTGTAAAATCAACAAATTTCTGGAAGTGGATTTACAAATTTGCATAAACAAATAAATACAAACACCTCGATTTATATGTAAGTGGAATACATACATACATATATCCCGGCAATTATAAGGGTTTGTGGACAAAAGGTGTCCCATTATGAAGCCGAGCATTGAATTAATGAAGATTTTATTTAGCTTTATATTGTTTACGATAGTGGTTAACTATACAGCTTAAGCCCATGAATTACAAGACAAGTACTGCGTAAGATTCCATATTCATTGGGTAGCCTGAAACTAGATATTACCAAATATTTCACGACTCCTTCTAATAAGAAACGAAGAGTAGTAAAATTGATGATTTGTAGTGAACGCTTCATTGACATCCCGATAAAATTCGGAGAAGTAATTCTTGAGAAAATCTCAGTGGTGGAGTACGGAGTATGGATTATAATATTATTTAAAAGCTTTACTCGCCAATGGTTTATTAACATAGCACTGGACACTGATAATGGAGACGTCAAACGAGCAAATAAAAGGTCGTTTCAGTACAGGTGTACAGGTATTTGAAAATATTCTCCAAAAATTTGATATTAATCCAAACTACAAATACGAGGCTCGCTTCAATTTGTGTGAAAAAAAATTAAACTCTAGTTGGATTTCGAGGAAAATACTTCATCAGCGTTTCACAGGTTATTTAAAACATATTAGACCCACTATTCATCGAAAAATTTAATATAACGTTAAACCACAGGGATCACTGGGAGGAATTTACTATAGAAGAAAAATAATAAGAAATTTGGCCCCCATCAAAGTCTTCTTCTTCTTCTTTATTGAGGTAGACATCGCTTACGCGGTTACAGCCGGAAGGTGGAGGCATGTGTAGAAGTTCACGCTAGTCAGGAAATTTCTCTGAGCGCCATTCACTTGGGAATGACCAGAAACGATTCCTTTATAAATGGCTTAAGCAGCTCACGACTTCCGGTCTTAGACCAATTATTTTCTGGGTAGCCAAAACATGAAGGCGAGCTAAATTAAAAAGGCGAAACATTCCTTCTCAGGGTTAAGCACTGGGTTTGGGACCCGCATCGTGAAGAAACACTCTTAATGAAAAAAGTCTTATACTACGACGCATAAAGTAAAAACAGAGATGCAAGCAAACATATACGAAAATACTCTCAAATGCAATGCATAACACAAAAGTAAGCGCAGGTATGCATTCAAGTACAAAGCAATGCTTATTATTAATTTGAAATGTGTGTTAGAGAGAGAGTGACCCTGCATGTGAAAACAAGGTTAAGAATTGCAGTAGAAGTTTAGGGAAATAATTAAATAAATATCACTTACTTCCTGCCAATAATATAATATTATTTACATTGAAACTAAATATTCTACAATTGCTTGCTTTACGAAACCCAAATGGGGGTAATTTGATTAATTCATACATTGCACCATCTCTCCGACTGAATTCTTGAGTAAATTTTCATTTTTGACAGCAAAAAAATTCCAATTGTCTTGGAGTACCAATCAACTAAGTGACACCATTATTTGCTTCGAAAGGACGGTCTAGGATGACTTACTGTAAATACATATGTATGTACATTTATGTATTAAATGTCCTCAAATATAATATACATATATATGTATATATATATTTATGTATGGACTGTGTGTACCTTGAATTCAAACGCTGTAAACCGCCCTTGAGAAAATCTACGAACATTTTGATTTTAGCTGCGTGGATAAATGCGCTTCAGAGATGCTTTCATTTTGTAAAGGGTGATTTTTTAAGAGCTTGATAACTTTTTTAAAAAAAAAAACGCATAAAATTTGCAAAATCTCATCGGTTCTTTATTTGAAACGTTAGATTGGTTCATGACATTTACTTTTTGAAGATAATTTCATTTAAATTTTGACCGCGGCTGCGTCTTAGGTGGTCCATTCGGAAAGTCCAATTTTGGGCAACTTTTTCGAGCATTTCGGCCGGAATAGCCCGAATTTCTTCGGAAATGTTGTCTTCCAAAGCTGGAATAGTTGCTGGCTTATTTCTGTAGACTTTAGACTTGACGTAGCCCCACAAAAAATAGTCTAAAGGCGTTAAATCGCATGATCTTGGTGGCCAACTTACGGGTCCATTTCTTGAGATGAATTGTTGTCCGAAGTTTTCCCTCAAAATGGCCATAGAATCGCGAGCTGTGTGGCATGTAGCGCCATCTTGTTGAAACCACATGTCAACCAAGTTCAGTTCTTCCATTTTTGGCAACAAAAAGTTTGTTAGCATCGAACGATAGCGATCGCCATTCACCGTAACGTTGCGTCCAACAGCATCTTTGAAAAAATACGGTCCAATGATTCCACCAGCGTACAAACCACACCAAACAGTGCATTTTTCGGGATGCATGGGCAGTTCTTGAACGGCTTCTGGTTGCTCTTCACCCCAAATGCGGCAATTTTGCTTATTTACGTAGCCATTCAACCAGAAATGAGCCTCATCGCTGAACAAAATTTGTCGATAAAAAACATTTCGAACCGAACACTGATTTTGGTAATAAAATTCTATGATTTGCAAGCGTTGCTCGTTAGTAAGTCTATTCATGATGAAATGTCAAAGCATACTGAGCATCTTTCTCTTTGACACCATGTCTGAAATCCCACGTGATCTGTCAAATACTAATGCATGAAAATCCTAACCTCAAAAAAATCACCCGTTATAACCGCAGCGCAGCATTGATGAATGTAATGTAGAAATTCACATGCTGGTACCCCTATCTGGTGGAGAGCGATAAAAAGAATTCCCGAAAAATTATGCGCAAGAGTGCACAATTCTGATTGAAGTCAATGGCCATAAATGAAAGATTTTCTATTTATGCTTCGGATTGTATACGTAAAAACACTTGAAAACAAATGAAATATACAATATTGATTGAATATGTGGAATGCCGAAAATTAAGAGTGAAAAATAAAGTTTAAACTGAAATGTTAGGTTATTTTGGTTGGTTGAATTACGAAAAGAACTTTTGCGGCGACTAGAAGCTGACAAGTAACGAGGTTTTCAACACTACAAAAGTAGATGGAACGGCGGCATATTTTTCCCCGCTTTTTTGACATATCTCTTCAGTAAGGTTCCACTTCATCATGGAAGGATATGCAGTCCAACAACGTGTAGAACTTATTAAAATTTATCACCGAAATTCGGAGTCAATGGACTCATATTTAAGAGCCACTACGTTCAATTTATGATCGGCATAATCGGCCTGTCAGATCAACAATTGAGTGTCTAGTGGAAAAATTTTAATCCACAGCACAATACAAAAATTTCCGGTGCGAGTGTGACAAAGAAGTGCCCATAGTATCGAGAATATTGCTGCCACCAACGCATCAATTGAGGAAAACCCAAATCTGCATCTCACACATCTTACAAGAACATATTGACGCAAAAACTGAAACCGCTTGACCACCAGAATCGTCGTATTTTCGTGAATTGGGCTGAGCAACAACTCGAAAATGATCCGGAATTTTATCGAAAAATCATCTTTAGCTATGAGGCTCATTTATGGCTGAATGGCATCGTTAATATGCAAAATATGCGTTATTTGTCAGGCAGCAATTGACACATACTCCATGAGTCACCATTGCATCCCGAAAAAATGACTGTTTGATGCGACTTATGGGCCGGCGGCGTCATTGGACCGTACTTCTTCCGTGATGATCAAGACCGACACGTTACTGTGAGTAGGATTCGCTGCCACTCGATGATAAGCGAATGTTTTTGGCCCGAATTGGATAATATGGTCTTGGCCAATATGTGGTTCCAACAGGAGGGTGCCACAAGCTCCACAGCGAATGTCACAATCGATTTATTGAAAATAAGGTTTGGTGAACGTGTTATCTCACGAAATGGCCCAGTCAATTGGCCGCCTCGATCGTGCGATTTGACGCCGTTAGACTATTTCCTGTGGAGCTACGTCAAGTCTATGGTCTATGCCAACAAGTCAGCGACGATTGATGAACTTCATACGAATATCGAACTTGAAATTGCAGCGGTATCTGACGATTTATGCTTGAAAACTGTCGAAAATTGGGTTCAGCGTCTGGACTTCTGCAAGCGTGCTTGTAGTGACACATAATGGCATCAAATGTACTTCCACAGGAAGGAATAAAGAATTTCATTGATATCCCAAACCGTTTTTATTTTATTAAAAAAAAGTTTGTAGCTCTCTTATTGAAAAACCTTTTACTTATAATTGAGCTACTTTCGAAAACTAAAAAAGTAAAAAAGAGAAATAATGTCAAAAATTTGTCTCCGCAATTTTGCATCGACCATTTTTTTCTTCTGGAAATATAAAAGAACTTTTCTTTTGAATCACAAGTTTTATGTTTTGCATTACAATTTTTAATATATGGCAACTCTGCTCATTTAAGAATATTGACTAATAAGAACATGCCTTTAAAACAAAAAAAAATAAAGAAGTAAAATAAAAAATACGCGGAAAATAATTTGTTTTTGAATTGCAAGTGGACTTTTATCGCAACTTTGCAGTACTTTGAGCTTTTCAAGATTTCTCAAAATGTAATAAATCTAAAACAAAATAATTAATAAATCAAAAGCAAAATAGAAAAACAAGTTCAGAATCGCACTGCAGCGCTTTGAGAATGTCAAGGCAAGCCGGTGAAAATCCTTCGATGTGTCAATAATATCGAAAGTCGATTACTAACACACCCACAATAATCGATACATGTATAATTAGGGAGTGCTTGAAATAGTTTTTTTTCATTAAATTATTGAAACTAAAGCTAAACTACATACATACATATGTAAGTGCACACAAATCAACGCACTGAACTGAAAATATACACGGGAACATTAGTTTCAATGTTTGTAACGGTATTGGATTTAATTCCATTTTTTCACGACAAAAACAATTAGTAACGCCTGTGTGTTGGACTTTTAAGTTTAATCAGATTGAATTTTCACGCCATTTACAGCGAGCGTAACATTACGGCTTCCGCGTGTATTACAACAAAAATGCATAAACGAAATATAGATAACAACAAATACACACGCACACACTCGCAGATAAAATAGCAAGTACATTTCCGATGTGCGACATAAGATTCCCATAGAACTATGTATTATGTACATGTATATCTATGTATGTATATTTATGTATGCAAATGAATATTTGATGTGATGATGACCTTTTCGCGCCCGCCCGAACGACTAACCTACAATTACAGTGCACATTACAAAAATTCAAACATAGATATGGACATGCGAGCGAAGTGGAGAAGGCATGTGCTACCTTCAAAAAAAAAAACAAGAAAAAACACAAAACGAAAAAAATCACTACAAAATGTGCCTGAAAGAGCGAATGCTTTGCATTTCCTTATAAATCATAAATAATGACAAGGTGCTGCAACAAAACCAACAACAACAAAGTATTTATTTACGAAATGCGCCATTTATGAGCACGAACGGGCGCACAGGCGAATTTTGTACTCGCAATACCGTTATAGCGCCGGCAATAATAATTACAGCAACCAATGTCAATAACATTTGCAACAATTAACAATAATAATAACAACAACAACAGAATGTATTATTTGTCGCATTTTGTGTTATGGCGTGTATGGCGCAAATGTTGTCGCACTTTATTGTTGCTAGTGGTTGTCATTGTTAGCAACATGCAATTACTGTTAGCGATTTCAATAGCATAGCAACAACACCGCTATAGCACCTATGAAAATGACTACTCTACTATGCTGCATTAGGTTTGACGCTTTTGGCGGCAAAGGCGGCTCATCATCCCGCTTTCGCGCGTTGCAACAACAATATAGAGGAAACGATTTGCACCAAGGTGTAGATACATAGTGCTGTCTAACGGTTTTTGAATGATGCGTTCGGACTTTCACTGTTTCACTGTAATTTATAGATACACATATGAGTTATAAATGAGGTAGAAACAGCTTTTTATTTTTTTCTGTAGTGCGAAGAGAGCTTAAGCAATTTTCATACCATACGGGTATGAAAGCTTTGACACTTTGGTTCAATTAGACTAAAAAATAATTAATTTTATAAAAATCGTTTGCTTAATTGCAAATATAAATATAAAAATTTATTTAAATTATAAATAAAAAGCTTCTTAAAAGCTTTCACTTAAAAAAGTTAAAAGTGAAAGCTTTCACACTTAAAAGGCTTGGTTTCGAGATTATCAAATAAGATATGTGATTTAAACAAACATATGCAAATTTTATAATAAATAAGCTTTCAATAATTTTGTATAATAATAAGCTTAAATAGAGTTTCAAAACGTGAAATGATGAGTATACAGAGAATTTTTTTTATTAAAATGAACGAAAGCTGTATGTTATAGCTTAAACAGCATACTTAATGTGAAAGCTTCTATGATAAGCAATAGAAACTTAATTTTAAAAAGGTGTCTAAAAATTAATTTCTGAAAAGGAGAAAACTCAACAAAGTGAGCTTTGAATTTGGACATTGTTAAATATACAAAATTGCTTAAAGAGGCGGATTTTAATGAAAAATATTTATTAACTGTATATTAAGAAAAGAAAGAGAAATTATAAGAGAAAACAATTAGGGAAGTATGTAAGTGAGGACTATGTTTTGGAAAACATTAAAATTAAAATTTTCGAAAATTTTTTTTTTGCAGAAGCTTTTTAAAATTTTATGAAAGCTTACACGAAAGCTTTAAAATATTTTTGTACATAAAATAAGTATTAAAGATTACAAATATATAATATTTTTTTTAAATAAAAATAAAAGCATAAAAGCTTTCACTATAGTAAATATTTATATATACATATCTATGCTAAGCTTTTGCGCATATTACATTATTTCCACACCAAATTCCATACAACGAGCAACACAAATGTGTTGTTATATGTACATATATTAACAAGAAGGCATAAGAAGCTTAGTACAAAACAAGTAATGAAAACTCTAATTTTTAAAAGTATTTTTCAAGGTCTTACATGAAAGCTTTAAAATATTTTTTGTTACATAAAATAAGCCTTAAAGATTACAAATATATAATTATGTTTTTTTTTTAGTTATCCTATAAAAGCTTTCACCATAATAAATATGTATGTTAAACTTTTGCGCATATTACATGATTTCCACACCAAATTTCCAAACAACGAACAATTATGTTGTTATATATTAACAAGAAGGCATAAGAAGCTTTAAGGATAATGAAAGCTTAACAAAAGTAAAAGCTTTCAATTTGAATTTTCATTCAGACTATTAGGCTTACTACATATCAAGTACGACTTGCAACGGCAACGTTGATATGTATTTCAAGTAATAAACACATGAAGCATGCTAACAGTGCATTAAAAAAGTAGCCAACTTTGCTGTACTTGTTAATATGTACATATGTATGTATGAAATATATGTATGTATATTATATAATATGATGCCTTAAGCATTTTGGTGTTAAAAACCAATTCGAAAACGTGTACACCCAAACGTGCTGAAAACGAGGTCAAAATTTTCAATTATACAAAAGCAATAAAAGCAGAGGTTTTCTAGACAGCCGCCAACTTGGAAATAATAAATACTAGACAAATCGCGCAGGGCCTCGGGTTCTAATGCAGACATATCTACATAAGTACATGCATATGTACATATGTATATTTGTAAGTTTGTATATGTTTAGCTGTAATTTACATGAGTTTATGTAGCAGGCACGCAATTACACCTACATAAGGTAATACGTGGGTTCGTACATATTTATGGCTGTATGTATGTATGTATGTACATATGTGTGTATTGGTAAAGCAATGAGGTAGTGAAATAATAAGGCTAAAGCTTCCACTTAAACATACTTATTAATCATATTTATGTGCATAACATTGCTTTCCATTGCGTTCGGCATAATTCAAGTTGCTTTTTGCGTTCACAAAA
This sequence comes from Bactrocera dorsalis, assembly GCF_023373825.1. NCBI lineage: Eukaryota > Metazoa > Arthropoda > Insecta > Diptera > Tephritidae > Bactrocera > Bactrocera dorsalis. Next base: position 94,551,572 of record NC_064304.1, on the reverse strand, counting down.
GGTTAAATTACTATAAAAAATTGAAGTGAAGTATACATATACAACTTGTGAAGTATACAATTTGAATGCTAAAATGATGCTGAAAATTCAATGTTTTGACTTTGACGTCATTGTCAATTTAATTATTACAAGTCGCACAAGCGCTCAAACACATGCACACATTAACTGAACAATCTAGATGTCAGTGTTTGTGTGTGTGTGTTTGGCGATGGCATACGCCATGAATATTTTAAAGGCGGAAGTGTAGCGAGATGCTTCAATGAAGCCGAGAGGAAAAATGCGAACGTAAATCATAAGTATTCATAAGTAATTGTTTACCATACATGTGTGCACGTTTGTGTGTGTGTTGCTTGTGAAAATTTCAAATTTCATTCCTATTGTCAGCTGCAAAGCAAACACATGTTTATCTACTAATTATGTATGTGTGTGTGTCGGTATGTATGCACTTGAACGTGTTTTTTAATATAACTAAAGATTTTCGATAAAAAATCTGTTTTAAGTTCTAGCTGTTGAGAGCATCATTTTCAAGGTCGTTTAGGTTTTACTCGCTGGTATGACTACAAACTTGTAGCCACGTGTTGTTGTAGCGAGTAAAGCAAATATACAAAACATACGTAAAATCCATGTATGTATGCAATATTCTTAGTGGGCGTACAGGCACGTTCGGGTATAATTATATTCTATTATATAATATAATTGTTATATTTTAAGTTTAATTAAAAAAAAAAAAACACTTTCTCAAAATTTAATAAAACACGTATTAAAATTAATTCATTTGGTAAGAGGAAGAGAAAATTTGCTAAAGTTTTTGAAAACTTTAAAAGCTCCGAACTTCAAATTTTTGCATACGCTTCGTTCACAGTTTCTTGATTATATATTGATGAAAGCTTTTTAAAAGCTCCAAGGCAAAAAACAAACTACCCAATATTTTATAAAGCACGTAAAGAAATAAATTCATTTTTTTATATGACTTAAAGCTTTTTAAAAGCTTCAAATATCAAAAGCTATTTTAAAACTTTGAGCTTCAAGTTTTTCGCATACCTTCGCTTACAGCTTGCTGATAAAATCTTGATGAAAGCTCTGTAAAAGCTTGGAGGTTCAAACTTTTTGCATACATAACTTGTATTCACAGTTGGTTGACTAAATCTTGATGAAAGCGCTTTAAAAGCTTCGAAAGAAATAAATTCAAATTTGTATAAATTATTTGAAGCTTTTTAAAAGCTTCGAATATCAAAAACTCTTTAAAAGCTTCGAGCTTCAAACTTTTTACGTACATTTTGTTCACAGTTTGTTGATAAAATCTTAATGAAAGCTCTGTAAAAACTTCGAGCTTCAAACTCTACGCATATTTAACTTGTATTCACAGTTTATTGACTAAATCTTGATGAAAGCGCTTTAAAAGCTACGAAAGTTTCTTATGCCTAACTGACATTCACACTATTATTGGAGTAATAAAAGAGAGCCTAAAATCTTTAAACTCTCGCTTTATAAGTATACAGTAAAAGTTATACTAGTATAAGTATACTAAGCTATTTAGACTGCTCCTTTCCATAAATGTATGGAGAACTTAGAAAAGTTTATATGAATATAAAAAAGTATAACCAACCATAGTTCTAGAGAGAAATCACTTTGAAAGCTTTCTTTGCAGCTTAGAAATATGCTGAACTTTTCAAATGCATATACCTATGTATATAATATATAAGAACTAAAAAGAATGCATTAAATCTGCTGGTGAAAGCTATTTCGCACGAAATAAAATGTAAGTGAACACTTAACGCATGACTCCGTTAATTTTTGATTGAACACGAAACTTATGTAGGAATAAGTAGTCAAAACATATTTTGAGACAACCTCCAAAATAAAAGCTCTTTAAAACACTTCTGAAATGAAAGTTTAACAATATTTTTCAATGAGTTTTTGTTGAATTGTTGAAATATTCTAGATTTGGCTTTTCTTTTCATCTTACCTTGCTAAAGCCATCCTGACGTGTAAACGTTCTCCGAGGGTCTGTGATATGTTTTCCACTTTGCACAATTTCCTTTCTTAACGAATCAACGCCGAGTAAAAATACTTTATTTTAATTTTTTGCTTTATTATTTCTCAAGGTCTTCACAGTCAGCATTTGCAATTTTATTTGTTATTGTATTTATTATTGTTATTGTTTTGCTATTAGCTGGGGAAAACAAACTGCCAGCTGTTGGAGAAATTTGAACCTCTCATTGAAACTTTTTCTATTATTTCTCTGCTCATTAAGTTCACGAGTTTTGTACATGAGTAGGTATGTTATCATTGATATATACATAAATATATTGTGCGACTTAAATTTTATGCATTTTTTTTTATGAAAAATTTACTCTTTCGAGTTATTTTATATTATAATTTCTTTAACTACACAAAAAATATTTTAGGAATAATATTAAACAATTTTTAAATGTTTTAATTAAATTTATTATATTTTCTTTTATCTCAATGTCTTTAAAGGCGTTGTTTTATAATATTTATTTTATTTTATTTTTTAATTTGATTTTATTTTTTCTATATTACTATTATTTTTATTTATTTATTATTATTTTATAATCTTATAAAAAAATACTATATTCCTTTTATAAATACCCTACATATGTATGTATGTACATATACACTTTTTCTATACATTTTTTTATTTTATTTTTATTTTTTAATTTTTTATTAATTATTTTATATTTTATACAATTTTTTTTTATTATTTTATAATACGATTTTTATTTTAATAATTATAATAAGTTTTCTTCACGCTTTCTTTCAATATTTTTTTGTTTTTCAGAATCAACGTCTTTTCCTATTTTTTTACATATGCACAAGTAAATAACTGTTTATGTATATCCCATCTCTAACTTTTCCTTCCTGTCTGATAAATTTCATTTAAGTGTTTTTTTTGTGTTTTTGCATTGATATTGATTTTCTCCAACCGCTGCAGCCCTGACAGTTGCAGCAGCTGTTATCTTTTTCTATATATCTACATATATCTGTATATATGTACACATGCATGCCAATACATGTTGTAAATTTTGCTGTGTATGCCAGGTTGACGCTCTTATTTTTAGCCATTTTTGTTGTTGGCTTGTGGCATAAAGCGAATTTCCGCATTCACTCGCCCACACACAAAGCCCCAGCTACAAAGCTAGCCCTAGCCCTAACGTGAAAAAATAAATGTATGTATGTATGTACATATGTATGGTATATGCAGTGTGGCTTGCAAACAGCAACAACAAGTGGGGAGAATACTTAATTCAACGTCGATATTTCGCCCGCATTATCTGCGAAGCCGAAATTTCCGGTGTGATTTTATTAGCGCGGCGTGTGTGTGTGACGGGTGTAAATTCATTTTATCAAACGATTTAGTAGACAGGTATCTTTAAATTTTTTGTCGAAATTTATTGACGCCTAACACTACCACCATTAAGTAATACACATTCATACACACACACACGCATAAAATATTTGCTAAAAACATTTTCCGCTGACATTGAAGCTTAATTTGCGCGCGTGTTACCGCAGCCGCAGCCGCCTCTGCCGCTGCCTCGCCCACCGCAGCGACGGTCGCGTCGCGCTCCATCAACACTGCCGGCATTAACTTCCCCATTTCGTCATTCGCATTCGCACGCGGTTTTAGCGGTCGATTGTTGTCGGCAGCAGAGTTGATTAAATAGTGCGCACAGCGCGTAGTCGCTGCCTTTGTTATTGCTGTTGTTGTCAGTTGTGTCGATAAACTATCAAAATTCGGTTTTCGCCATGCTTGCTTGTTCGTTGTTCTGTAGTTGTGTTGTAGTTTTTTTATTACGCTTTTGGCACTTTTGTGGCCTTGCCTAGGTTCAAAGAACTCCTCGAACTAATACCAGAAACGCAAAATGTTCGAGGAGAAATTCACGCCAATGAATACAATAAACAAACACAGGCACATTAATTTATTTAAATATATTTATTAACATGTGTGTGTGTGCGTACGCGTGAAGCGACTGAAGCACTTTGATATTAATTTGGCAATATTAAATCACTATGTACACTTACACACACACACGCTGCTCTCACATTTTTGTTTGCACTGTGGTTGTTTCTCTTGTTATCATTTGCGCTTCAACATATGAAATATACTTTTTTATCAATGTCCCTGATGCGACAGCAGCTGTCGCTTATATCGCCTGCGCCTATTTAGCTGAAGGCCTCCCGGCTCGACTCGAGGTTCAAAGTGCTAGACTAATGGAGGCCGTGCGGTCGGTGAAACGCTTCTCAAAAATCACAAGGCGTGACGCAAATGCGACAGGGCGCCGAGAAGGGTAAAACACGCATTTATCTGCTGGTATGTTTGTATGTATGTATGAGTGTTTGCATATACCTTTTCAAGGGAATCACCTCCGAATTACGCTTGGAGGACATTCGGTGCGTTCAGGGCTTATGGTGACCTCTAGCAGGATTGGCAAGGATTTATAATTTTCGTACATCTGCAACTGGAGAGTGAATTGAAGGTCTGCGGATAGTTTGCGATTGATAAAACGAATTAAGGTAGTCAGTGAAAACTTTGTATTGCAAAAGAACATAAACGGAATCTGTGCTAATGTAATTAAAACAAAAAAAAAACATTTACAAATAAAAATATAAAAGTTTTCCATACAAAAACTTGAATTTTGATTATTCAGTTTGTATGGCAGTTATATGCTATAATGGTGCGTTACCGGCGGTTGCGACAAAGCAGCAGCGTCTTGGAAAGAATAGGGCGTGTGCAAAATTTCAGGGTCTCAGACGTATCCTTCTTGTTGTTAGAAACTGTTTGGAAAACTTAATAACCCTGTGCAGGGTATAAATACGCATCGTAAACGTGCTTACGGACCAAAGATTAAACTACAAATATAGACGAACAAAAAAAGTAACAAAATTGCCAAATTTATAACATGTTTAGTACAAAAAACACTAATGTGCACACACACAAAAGCGTTTAATTCTAATTTGATTTTAGAAAAGAGAATAACAAGTTATTTCAAGGTCACTAAACAGAACACGTTCAAAATCCAGTGAGCGAGTGAGTGACAAAGCATTTCATAAGTCAATAAGTGTTCTGCAACATGTTGCTTGGAATGTTGCTATTGAATAGAAAGAGGAAAAGAGCAACTGACATGAGGGTATGTGTACACATATGCACGAGTATTGGCAATAAATTAAGTATGAAAACAGAATATTAAGAGTTGAATCATGCACATAATTTCTTTCATCAAATTAACTTTAACATTATTTACGTAATTATTGAAATAACCAACGCAGAATGTTATAATACAAATATAATATATAAAAGTCACGTTGATAGTTCAATACACAACAGTGACAACAATTTTACAATGTGGCTGCAATTGCTGCAAGTAATTGTTGTAAAACAGTATTTGCACTACATAAGCAAATATAAAGAGCACAGCAGAGAACGCATATAAAGAGACTTTGTTTTTATACATATAAAAAGTTTACATTGACAAGGGCCATGCCCTATTGAGCGCCAGCTAACCTCCAATATTTTGATATTGAGAATAAATCGGAAGTAGCAACAACAAGGTGTAATTAATGATAAAGAAAAGTCAGAAACAAACACAACCGCATTCCAAGAACTTGGCGTTAATTTCTCAACTATGTAAAGAAAAACGCAAAGAATTAATGGAAACGCTGAAAAACAAGGAATATATACATATGTACATATGTATGTATATATATATACATATGTATATATGTACATATATGAAAAGCGAAATAAATTAGAAAAACTTGTATAAAAGAGACCAAAATATAAATTTTCCTAAAACAACAAATTGTCGAGTACAACAAAAGTAATTACATATTAAACAATTAACAAGAGGAAGACGCGTAACCAATGACAATCACGGCAGCGACGCCTAAAGGCAACGTAGTTTCTAAAACAACAACAAAAAACAGTCAAACTGGGCAGTAGCGATGGTCAATGGCAACGAACGGCGGCGAATGGCAGCGACGTAGACGACGACGTCAACCGCAACAGAGGAACTACTCTCAAAGCTCATAGACACAACCTCAACAACATTACAATAAAAACAACACAATACATAAAAGAATCAAGGGAGCGTCGAGTTTGCATGTATTTGCGTATGTTAGCAAGCAACAATATCAGCGGCAGAGGAGGAGGGCAAAACTAAATTTAATTTCATTTCATAGTCATGAGCACACAAGGTTCTTCCTATATCTCGTTTGGTATGTATGTATGTACAAACAAACGTACTAATATATTTATGTGTATACACATATATATGTATGTACGTATGGCAAACGTGCCTGCTATGTATTAATAAAAAAGTCGACTTTTATATGCATATATAAATGAATACATTTGCAGTTGCATATATGTATGTATGTATGTATAACGAGCCGCCGAAACAAAAACCTAACAAATATCATATTAATAGCAACAAAAGCAATGTTAGGGAAATTGCAAAGCTAAGCAGAAATATTAAAGTGGTCCATACATATGTACATATGTATGTAGAAAAACAGAGAGAAGTGTAGCAAAAAATAACAAACTAATGAGAAAATCAAAACAAATGAATAAGTATTGTTATCTATGCATAACAGCAGCAAAACCAGAAGCAAAAGTTTAACAGTAGAACTAAATACCCGCTAGGAACGAAGCTAAATTATTTGTATACTTTATTTTTTTATAATATTAAAAATAATAATAATAATAAAATAATAATAATAACAAAATAATAATAAAATAAAAATAAAATTAAAAAAAATGAATTAAATAAAGATAAAGGTAATAGCAAATTAATCTAAAAAAATTATAATTTAAATTTAAAATAAAAATAATAATAAATTAAGATTAAATTTGAAAAAATTTTATATAATTAAAAAGCAAATAATATATGTAATAATTAAAGAATTAAATTATAAATAAAAAACAAAGAATATATTAATAATTAAAACTTAATAACAAAAATTTTAGAAGTAAAATAAAAAAATTAAAAAAATCTTATTTTAACACTCAACTTTAAATATTCGAATACTTGTTTAAATATTTATCGAAGAATCATAAATAATACTAATTTTTTATGTAACATCTCTTCCAAATAAAATTAAACTCACTCAGTGTGAACTGTATGGTAATTCACACAGGGTTTAACAACATTAAGTTGTGTTCACATTATTATACACCACTTGTGATTGTTTTATTTGGTTTATTTTTACTCGAGCATGCTCTCACTTTGTTTGTTTTACTTTGCACTACTACTACTACTAAGCAGCTTTTGCCTTTGCCGCCACACGTTATTTCAATATTTAATTCTGACAAGTACATAGCAACTATAAAAAAGTAAACATAGCAACAAACCAAATGCCAATTCTGACCAGCATACGTGCCGATAGACAAACAAAACTCTATATACCCAATGTACAATAACATGCATGTGTAAGTATAGTAAAAGGGAGGCCGGTATATATACAAAACATACTCACATCGTATAATCAATGACCTCACTCTCAAGTTGCTTGATTATTCGGCCGGTTGGCCAGCGCTCACGCAAATATTCGGTACTTACATAAATATCGGCAGAGCAGAGCACAACAGCGCAGCGGCGCTAACATTGAATTTAACAGCACACTCTGATGCATAAAATATGTTGGGGTACGTATGTTAGTAACATAGAAGCAGTTTACAATAACTAGAAACAGTTTACAGCGACGCATAAGTAATGAATATGGTAACAGAGTAATGTAAATTAACAGTGTTAGCTATTCGCATATAGTGGGTGGCTCTTTAGCGTGAGAGGGTGTGTGAAAATAGTGTGATTAGCGAAATTTTTGATTTTTTTCTATCAGAAATATGTGTTGTAAGGTAATTTCAATATTAATGAAAAATATATTTGCTTTTGATTTATTGATCTCTCTAGGTGAAGCTACACACGGCTTCTAAACGGTTGGCTTTCTAAAATTTTTTAGCCTATTAATTCTTTTGAATTCTGCTAAAAAGTTGCGTGTAAAGCAGACGACAGCGTGCAAAGTATAGACTATGCCTAAGAGTTTCCATATGGATATTCATCTCTGTTTATACGCGTTTCCGAATTTTTTAAATGAAACTAATAAATTCACTATCTTTAAAGATAATTAATTAATGGAAGAGTGTGAATAAATAAAAAAGCATTTTTTTTCTTTGAAAGAATAATAATTTTAATAACTTGATTTTGTTTTAGCTAAAAATCAAACTCGCATTCAAAAGTGGCTGCGGCCACTAAAAACATCAACTTTCTTTCAAAGTACTAGTTAAAATACATAATAGCAATATAAAATTTATATATAAAAGTAAATATTTATCTATGTATGTATGTATGTTCATACACTCAAAGTCATTTTTATTTATGCAGCTAAATGTCAATTTCAACCGTTAAAGGTGAAATAAATAGAATGTCAAATTTCAAAGGCGCTCAAAGCAAACACAAGCGCACGAAATTAATTTTAGTGCCACTTCGACCTTACTGACATGTGAAACTGTAGAGAAATCAAATCAATTCAAAAATTTGAAATAAATGTTGCATGTTAGCCAGAAAATAGCGCGAAATGAGTTTTGAGGTTATATTTATCGATAAAATGCAACCATAAGTTTAGTTTTGGTATTTTTATGTATAAATGTATGCAGGGTTGCAAATAATGCACTAAAAATAATTTTATTTTGTTTAAAATTTTTTGTTGTGTAAGTCTTAATTAAAAATATAACATTTTAATCGAAATACATATTTATTCTTAACTGTGATTCTAAGTAATATTTTGCCCTATTATTTAAGAATATGTTAAATAATATATTATTTTATTTTGTTTTGAGAAGTTTTGCAAATTATATCATTTAATTATTTCATCATTTAATTTTATAATTTTTTTGGTGAGTTTTTTTATTTAAATCTTTTATTTTCATTTCCTAATTTCATGTATAAATAATCAACTGATTTATATTTTTATTCTGTATCTTTTTTTATTTTATTTTATTTTTGCATTATTTTTTTAAATATATTTTACTGCCTTTTCCAAATTCACCGCGAGATTTGCTGTTTAATTGCTACCTGGTGGTACAACTCCCACCTACAAGACTAGTAGTACATAAAGAGCGTAAGGACACATGCACTTAATGTTGAGAGAGAGTAAACTTCAAGGAAGCGTACGTAATGCACAGTTGACTATAGCGACTCTGCTGTAAAATTAAACTCTGTACTCTTTATCAGGTTTTTTGCAAATTAATAAGTTATCAAGTGTTAATTTGACAGCATACAACAAACAAATATATAGTCTTAACATTTTTTTATTTTTACTCATTTATCAAAGTCCACTTTATACCAATACGCTTTTGCACAAATATATGCATATAATTTCCATAATGTTTGCATTAAATTTCGATCATTTCACACCTTGCAAGGGGAATGTTTAGTTTAGTATACCATTTTGAAGAGGTTTTGCGCAAAGGGGGAGGGGGCGGGGGGCTTGGTACCCCCCTCATTTGAAAGGTAATGAATGGAACTTTTGAATAATACCACCCTTCCCCCCCTAGGACCCCGGGGGGCTCTAGGGCAGCCTCCTGAAAATGGCGTAAAATCGTAGTTTTTCCATACAATTTTCACTAATTATTATAAAATTTGTGTATTTTTATGCATAGAGTGAATCTATGTTTATTATTTTTATTATTTTAATGAATTAAAGTGGAAATCCACTTTATTTAAATAATAAAAACACTGAAAATTAAAAATTGTATATGCATCGGTAATAATGCATACAAGTAGTTGAAGTACCGAGATAACCCAACCACAACAATAAGACTCCCTAAATAATAAAATTGGGTTTTCATCGCGCGATCTTTTTTTTTTCAAATTTTGAATATATTTTCAGCATAATATACTACATTGAAACAAGCGCCGCAGGCGAAAATTTGGAATAAAAAATCGCGCGATTTTTTATTCCAAATTTTCGTTATATTTTCAGTATAATATATTACATTGAAACAACCGCCGCAGTATATAAGGCCTACCATTTTGATTCGTTGGGTTATTACTATCTTCCTTTTGTGCTTATTTTCTTCGTCGTTTGACAGTTCATATTCAGTAATTTTGCTTACATTTCAAGGAACAGTATAAGACGTAATTGAAAGCTGTTTTATTTATTAAATTGTACATAAAATTGCAACTTAAAATTCATAATTTATCATTAATTCAATTAAATATATTTCAAAGAATGTGTGTGTGTTAAATTGGTTAAATTTTTCGCAAGCAGTGCAACAAAAACTTCAAAAGAAGAGAGCCATTTTTTGAGCAAATGTGAAAATGTGCGTTTTTTGCTTACTGATATCTGAAAAACAAATTAACATTTAACAATAAAATTACATTTAAACAAAAGTTTAATTCATTGGCTATCCGTGCTATATAAATTTAAAAAAATCCGTGCACGCATTTACGAGGGATAAGCAGTGAAAATGATATACTAAACTAAACCCAACCCCCTTGCAATTTAGACAATAAAACAACAAAGCGGCAAACTATATATACATATAACATACATATACATATGTGCTATGTTTATATACAAATACACTTAAGCACGTGTGAACTTTAAAAACCATTAAAAAATATAGTTTATATTGCAAAAATGTCAATATTTGTCAAAACGAAGGTTAGATATGGTTGACTCTGGCGGCTTACGAAAGCGGCAAATAATCGTGTGCACTAGGCAAAGGAGTCGTCGTCGACCAACAAACGGCAATAGAGACGACAGCGCACTTACAGACGAACATATGTATGAATGTATACACGAATGTATAAAAGCAAGGAAAGTATAGAAAACCAAATGAAAAGCTATGATATGGTAGGCGGAAATGGTTGCTTGTAGGCGACAAGACAAACTGCACGTTGAGGGCGTACAGTCAAAACCGCTGACCCAAAAAACAAGCACAAGAACAAAAACATACACTTTCCTGGAGCCGTGTTAACGATAGGGGAAAGAGCGAAAACCCGAGATAAAGCGGTAGTAATAACTACCGTCGCGTTTAGCTCCACCTTTTTGTTGTTACTCCTATGGCAAAGCTTAACAGCTCTGCTCTGCTAAGCAACAGTAACTAGAACTTTTCAATATCACTTCATACAAATTTTATTAAACGGAAAGAGTTCATATTAAAATGTTATGACAAATAGCGGCTTTTATGTTGATCAAACTGCAAAAAACTTTTGTGATCGCCTTACGTTGTTCGAGCACTTTTTTTATTTATTATATTCTTGTTGTTGTGATGTACGTTTATGCACGTAAGTATGTACATATGTAAAGATTGGGGCTTTAACGTTTGAGTACACTCGCGTTACTGCTCTCTAAGCGCAGCAGCTGATGACTGAGCGCATGGCTGGCGAAGCTGTTGCTCACCCAGTGATAGCAAGAGCAGTGGAAAATTACATACATGTATGTATGTACATGCATACACAAGTACGTAAGCGCAAATTGTTGTTGCTGCAAAAGTAAAATTGTTATGGTTGTTGCATTACTGTGTCGCAAAAGCACAAAAAAAACAAACGCACGGTAATCAAAATTTACAAAAGAGTGTCTCTACATGTGTAGGCATGTGTAGGAGTTACGTGTATAACAAATAGCAGCATTTATTTCAACACCCTGTTAACAACCCGCTCGTACGCTTTTACCGCACCACCTTTACTCCTTCAGACTGCTGTCAAACATTGGCCCACCATGGGAATTCTCACAACGCCAACGTCGCGACTGCAAAACTTGCTCGCCAAGTTTTACATGTATGCTCTGCTCTTGAAATTCTTAAAGCAATGCTCATAAGCTAATGCTGAGAGCACACCTACCCACTCCGGTGACACTAGCTCAGCCTGCTATAAATAATACAGTATTTCTTTATTGCTTCTTCAAACATAAATTGAATGCTCTTGTTGGTTGTGGTGACATTTGGAAAATTGCTTTTGTGCCGCAAGGCAATAGAAATTTTCTCATCACCCACCAAACAAATAAGGAAGTAAAATATTGGCGGTATTCTGTATCTATAGCAAATCTGATTGTTAAATACAATTAAAAATTATAATTTAAACGGTATGAGGATAAAAAAGTGTATAAATAATGTTTCTGAGATCAGCTGTTTCATTAAGTACTACATTCTGTACTCTACACTTGAAAAATCGGTTAACCCTTTTTAAAATCGATACATATCGGTCTATAATAATATAAACTTGAAATGTTCACAAGTTTTCTGGTAATAAAAAAAACGAAAGATGATTGGAAAGATAATCATACCGAGAGATAGTTTGGTTTAACTAAATTTCTTGAACTATAAAAAACTGTATAACAGTTTTTTTTTATACAAATAAGATTTAGCTGTCAGTAGTTGCCAGTTAATATGTTTTATAAATATTTATATATGTACTATAAAATGTAAATTAAAATTCTTTTAATTCTTAAAATTTAACAAGAGTCAGGGTAGAAAAGCTAAATAAGCTAGAAAAAAGTAGACAATGAAAGATAATGTAAAAAACTTTAAACTATAAATAAAAATAGTATTTACACAATCGATTTTCTTACCTGATAAATTAAATAGTTGGACTTTATGTGTAAAGAAGAAAAGGAAGTTAAGCCACAAAGATCAGCAGATGCTAGAATGAGAATAGAGAAAACGGCATTACTTAAATTATTAAAAATAATACGAGTATAGAAATAGGAAAATGAAAAAACATTAAAAAGAAAAAATAATTATCATGTGATGATTTCAATTTCGATTTCGATAACGCTAAATTGTTAAAATGCGATTGCACAAATATATTTTCAATTAGTGTCTGTTTACAAAATCGTTTCAAGTTAAATTTGTTTATTTTTCTAGAGAAAAATTTTTTATATTGAGTAACAAAACAGTGAAGATAATTATCTGATCAAACTTGATCCAGACTGATAAAAAAAAACAACATATATCATTTCTAACCGACTTTGACGTGGTTTTTTCGGCTTCCACCATTTGCTTGAAAGTTTCGACGTTATATTCATGAACCCAATTCTCGCCACCAAGTAGGGTACCTGGGTTTTCAAGCATCTGTATCGTGACCTCTACTTGACTTCGTTTTTGTAAAAGCTTCAGGTCTCTTGGTACGATTCTAGAAATGACACGCTTCATACCCAAAACATTAACCAAGATGTATTAAGTCGATCCTTAGGATACGTTAGGGCGCACCTGGTGTGATAGTCTAAAAACTCGTAGATTTTTTGGTAATTACAAAAAAATTGCTGTATCGATTGTTTTGAAATTTTCAGGTTATATTAATACCTGTTTCAAGAATGCACAATGAATTTAAAAAAAAAGAAAATTATGTGTCTTGAGTTATACGAGATGTTGTTGTTGTTGCAGAGGCAGAAAACATTCCTGAAGAAATTTCGAGGAATGGTTTCGAGTTGGCAGCTCTTGGCCGGTTAAAAATGAGGGTCCGTTACAGTTACTTAGTCCCGACTGTTATAAGAACGGAGTTATACGAGATCTCCGACGGCGCTAAAAAGGCAGTGATTCTGGCCTTCTTTGGAAAATAAAAAAAATTCGTTAAACTAGAAGGTATTCTCCGTACAAATAAAAACCGAGCAAAAAAATCAAAAATGAAACGAGTTTAACTGCGGCCACCCTTTAGGTTGTTGTAAATCAAAAACTATTTGGAATTATGAAATTTTAGTATGGCAATTTTAACTGTATAAATTAGCCCCTTAAGGAGTTACATATATGAGATTACGGGTTTCAAACATCGAATTATTTTATTATCTTTTTAAATTCTACAACACCTCTAGAATATTGTCCTTATAGTGGTATTTCCGGAAATACAGCCTTGAGTAAATGTGCACTCGAGGTTTTTCAAGAAACCGCGTTTTTGAAGTCGGTTGGCAAGATTTCTCGAGAACTACTCGACCGATCTTCATGAAATTTTACACAGATCTTTGAGATACAATTCTTAAAGGCTTGGACGAAGAATTTTTTTCGATTACAACTATTTGAAAAAAAAAGGAAATTTTTTTTTTTTAAATGTCTGCCAAAAATCCAATTTTTAGTTTTTTCCTTCGTCCAAGTTCTAAATTTAGATTTTAACTAAAAAATTTATTTTTTCCCTTTAGATGATCTTGTAAGGAGTTATCTTGTCAACGCGGGTGCATCTTTTTTCCGAGGGATCACCGGAAATGGCGTCGCACTGGCCGAGTTTAAAATATTTTTTTCGAAAAATTTCAGAATTTCTTTGTTAATAATGTATGTTTTACACACATTTAACCTTTTAAAATCCTCTGTTCCATACAATCTGTTCGAAAAAAAATTAAAATTTGTGAGCAAAATATTTTTCAAAAGCTTTAACTTCGGAAAACGATTAGAAAATGTAGCTCATGTGTAGCCTCAATATACAATAGTTTGAAGTAGAATGTAATTAAGCCAAAAATCACTTTTCAGCTATACACATTGTTGTTTTTTCATGTCGCATTTTAAATTTAGGTTATCAGAACAACGCTACTATTATTATAAACACAACTGTAAGTGTATGCTGCATATTTATTTTCACGTTTTGCAGCAATTTTAAATAATTTTCGCCAAAAAGCTTATTTAACCGTTGGAATGGCAGCCTTTATCGATTCATAAAAAATACATAAGTATTTATTTACATATTTCTGCAGTTATAAATGGGTATGGATATGTGTGCAAACGGTTTATAATAATGCAAGACATAATATGTGTGAATTGATTGTTTATTGTTTATGTGAGCGTTTATGTTTAAGGTGAGCAACTTCGGTCAAGGAATTGTTCTTTATTAATTTATGTTATACATATGTACGCATTTGTGTGTGTATGTGTGTGTAGATTAGTGTGGACATGTTAGTATGCATGCAGCTTGCTGTTATTTTCACAATTTAAATTTTCGACTATTTGGCGTGTAGAATTTAACGAGAACAACCTCCAAACGAGCAACCAGCATCCTCATTGCCTCAAAGTGCTACTTTTTTATGGTGCACAACTAGCTCAGCCGAGTGTAGAAGCCATTCACCTTTTAGTAGTTGCTACAATATGTATTTATCTCTGTTGCTTTATTTGTGTGTATGGCAAATCATGGCATTCACTACGCATACCGCTGTTGCTTGCCTAGCTCGTTGACTATAACTTTGTATGTATGTATGTAGCTATCTGCTCAGATATATAAACATAGTATGTATGTATGTATGTAGCATACATATGTACTTGGGTGCTCTGGTGCTTGGCGCTACTGCCTCGTTGGGCCATTCACATTTCGCACACAATTTGTTGCCATTTCGCGTTCACATCGCAACATAAAAACTGGTTCTTCCACTCAATAATGATGATAAATAAATTCATGCTGTTCCACTAATAATATAATAATAATGAAGTAATTTCGAGGGTAAAAACAAAAAAAAAACCGAGTAGCCGAGTCAGGTTGCTTCACCTCCCGCACCCACCTGTCGTAGAGTGAACAATTTGCAAAGTTTATGTTTGGAAAATAAAATTTATGTTAATTGTGAGGCCTCAACTAAATCGCCTCTTAGCCATTGATCTTTTGTGGCAAATTAATTTTGCGGTTTTCAATTGTTTACACATTATACCATACTCATTCGCAAAAACAAGAAAGTAAAAATTCAGCTCATCATTTTGCATATCATCATACATAGGACCAAGCTGTTGGAATGTTTAGTTTTTAGTGCGTAAATTAAGTTTAATAGTGCACACATGTATTAGAATTATTTATTTAGAATTTACATTTTTTTATAAAATCATTTAAAAGGTCACTGGAAAAGTCCCCGGCCTATCATTGTAAAACAATTTTTTTGGGCAAAATATGTTTTTTTCATTCAACATAGTTCCCAAAAAGAGTGAAACACTGATTATAGTAGCCCTACAACTTTTAGTGGATGGAGTCATGTGTAGAAGTTCTCGCAAGTGAGGAAAGTTCTCTGATTGCCATTCACTTGAGAGTAGCCAGAAACCATTATTTTACATTTGGCGGCTCAAGACTTCCGGTCTTAGACCAAATATCCTCTGGGTAGCCAAACAACACCCGCTTGAAAGCGAGCTAAAGTGAGAAGGCGAACCATCCCTCATTAGGGTTGTGCGTCACGTAAAAAACACCCCCAATAAAAAGAAACAAAAAAATTTGCCGGAAGAAGAAGAAAGAAGTACAGGGAATAGTCGCTGGATCCAGATCAAGAATACAGGGGATGCTTCCGAAGCACAATTTGTGGATTTTCGCCATCGTTCGCACTGACTTCTAACTCGGTGCATTATCTTGGTGAAACATCACTTTCTTTTTCTTCAAATGGGGCCGTTTTTCGGCGATTTCCTCTTTCAAGCAGTCCACTAACGTTATGTAGTTAATAGTCGCTGTTGATGGTCTTTCCTTTTTTCAAGGTAGACTATAAAAATTATCATGAGCTTCTTAAAATACAGACGCCATAACTCTGCCAGCCGACTGTTGCGTTTTTCCACGCTTTGGAGCATCGTGTGCAGTCCCTGTCGATTGAACGTCGACGTGAAATGATGGATCCATGTTTCATCCATTGTCAGATATCGACGCAAAAACTCGGCTTTGTTACGCTTAAAGGGTTACATGGGTTTACTTGTTTCAAAAAATATATTTTTTTATTGTCTTATTAAACTCTACAACACCTCTAGAATATTGTTCTAAATTTTCAAGTGAATAATAGTTCGGAGTACAGCCTTGAGTAAATGTGCACTCGAGGCAAGTTAGGCTAAATGCGCAGTCTCTAAACGTGTTTTTCTCTAAACTATGTTTTTGAGGTCAGTTGGCAAGATTTCTCGAGAACTACTCAACCGGTCTTCATGAAATTTTACACAGATCTTTGAGATACATTTCTTAAAGACTTGGACGAAGGATTTTTTTCGATTACAACTACATATTTGAAAAAAAAAATAAATTTTAATTTTTGTTTTTTGTAAAAATGTCTGCTAAAAATACAATTTTCAGTTTTTTACTTCGTCCAAACTCTAAGTTAGGATTTTAACTAAAACACGTATTTTTCACTTTAGATGATCCTGTAAAGAGGTATGCTGCCAACGCAGGCGCATCTTTTTTCCTACGGGTTACCAAAAAAGGCTTCGCAATGGCCATGTTTAAAATATTTTTTTCAAAAAATTTCATAATTTCTTTGTTAATACTCGTAGTATACATATGTATGTTTGTAACAAAATTGAATTGAGAAAAAAATTGTTGAATAAAAGGCTGTTTTTTACCCGAGGAAACCCATGTAACCCCTTAAATTGCC
The DNA here is from genome assembly GCF_023373825.1 of Bactrocera dorsalis. Taxonomy (NCBI): domain Eukaryota; kingdom Metazoa; phylum Arthropoda; class Insecta; order Diptera; family Tephritidae; genus Bactrocera; species Bactrocera dorsalis. The sequence continues at coordinate 94,534,253 of NC_064304.1, read as the reverse complement.
ATAATCTTGCCTAGAAAGCGACAATGTTGCAATTTTTCTGTGCACAGCTGTAGATGCTATTTTATTAAGGTTTTACTGACATCTTTTTAAAGCAGAAAACGCGCCACTTATTATTGAGTTTCACAATTTTGCAAAATTCAAAATGCAAGTCATCCTCAAGCAACGCCAACTGATAAGCATCATATGTATATATTGTATATACATATCTGTGTATGTTTGTATGCTTCTTATTAACAATACCAATAAACTTGCTGCTTTCAGTGCATAATAACGATTTGAGACATTTGTTGAAAACCCCAGATGACAAAGCAAAAAACGGGTAAGGTTCTTAGGCAAAACAAAGTATGTAGTAATACTTCTATTTTAGATTATCATAGAGGTTATATAAAGATCATTCTAATAAGCACATCGCAAAAAATCGAAATCGATAAAAATTTAGACAAAAATGTCCAAAGATACAAGCGTCCTAGAATAAACATTAGCTGTAAACTATAGGACCGTAAAAAACCTCAGCAGCAATGTTAGGCTCTAGAATGCCACGAAACCTTCAAGTCCAGAAAATTAGCTAGCGCAAGAACTTATCAAAAGATGAAATAAAAATATCGATGACAGTAAATACAGCTAAAATACATGAACTGACCGAATTGTAAGCCAAATATTTGTGGTTACAACTTAAACGTGTAAAAGAAACTGACAAGTCATCCGAGTGAAGGAACGACACGAGATATACATTGTGACCAAAAAGCACCCGGAAATTGTAATTAAATTCACTTTTACAAAAAAAAAATATCGAACAAAAATTTGTCTCAAATTTTCTATTTCTAACCAAATTTCGCGTGCGGAGTCGTTGCGAATGTTGGAAAAGGCTTATGGTGATTCGAAAACACAAGCCCGAAAATATTAAAAAAGTGAAAAATATGTCAGTCAAGTGTTATAGGTATGGTAACAGAGCTCGACATCTCACGCTAGTCTGTTCGAATGATTTTGGTGGATATTTTGCTTGACTCGTCCCGATAAAGCTGAATTTTTTTCAAAAAGATTACGATTGTGAACGAATTTAAAGCCAAACACGCAATGAATACCAACGATCAACCACCAGATTCGGCTCTATCTAATTTTTTCTTGTCCCCGTGGAACCTGTGTTCAGTCGATCGAAAAGGTAAAACAAAAAGTGCTTATGAAAAGTGTTTCGAGTACTGAAAAAATCGTTGGCTTAAGTGTTTTACATCTGGTGGGGATCACTTTGAAGGCGACAAAACAAATATTGATGTATCCGGGTACTTTTTTGTCACAATTTATATCTCTATAAAAACGTAATATTTCAATATTTATAATTTAAAGCTAGGGTTAAACTTAAAAAAAAAAATTAGCTGATAACGTTAAGAGGGTATTCACACGACAATTGGTATACAATTGTAATATCCTTAAATCGCAAGTTATCAGGTGGTTTGTAGATTTTCTGGGACTAACAGCTAACAGCTTTTGTGAAGATACCTTATCAAATAAAAAATCTTTCTATAAGAGGTCAATATCGGCGGTTCCGAAAAAAGAACAGATTCTTAGAGAGAAAAGGACTATTTCAGATCGATATTCCACTGAAGAAATAAGTTCGCGTGTATACAGACAAACCGACATGGCTATACCGACTCAGCTCAACATTTATGTATATATATACTACACTTTATCTGGTCTCTGACTCTTCTTTCATTGCATACATCGTGGCAAGCTTAATACAATACTCTCTTCAGGCTGTAAAAATTATCAGTTTTGTGTTTATAAATACACAAAATAGCACTCAAATTATGTTAGCCCTTTGAACATACTGTGCTGTGAATACCCCTATTGCATTTTTAAGATATCTCTTAGAGACAAGCTATAAAACGCCATCACTGACAACATAAGATTTCAGTGAGTAAGTACAACATTTAAAACAGTGGCACCTGGAAGAAAGTGGATGTAAAAATATGTTTCTGTTGCTCCTAACTATCGCCTGTGCGCTTGCAATATTTTACATCAAATGGACCTACACATATTGGCAACGCAAGGGCTTCCCCTATCACGAGCCGAAGATACCCTTTGGTGTGCTGGATGCCGTACGTAGGCGTAAAGCTTCCTTGGGTACTGCCATCTACGATGTTTATCGCAGTAACAAGGATAAAGTGTTGGGCATCTATCTAATTACACGACCAGCATTGTTGGTGCGCGATGCGCAACTAGCAAGGGATATATTGTCGAAGGACTTTGAAAGCTTTCACGATCGTGGCATACATGTAGACGATGAGGAGGATCCGCAATCAAGGGGTGGCATTTTCTTTCTTAAAGGACGGGATTGGAGGAGTCTGCGTATAAAGTTGGCACCCTCATTTACGTCGGGAAAATTGAAGGGCATGTTTGACAAGATCGAGGATGTAGGCGATAGAATGGTGAACTTTTTGAATAATCAGCTGACTGACGGCGGTGTAAAAGAGTTTGAAATGAAGCATGTAATGGGCACGTGAGTTATTCTCATAGTTATATATTTTTGGCATTTTTTCTCAACAGTTTAACCAAAAATTTTGGAATTTATTAATTCAACGGCATTTTTTCCAAAAAATAAATGCATAGCTTTATATTTTCAGCTATGCTATTGACATCATTGCATCGGTTATCTTTGGACTGGATGTGAACAGCTTCGTTGAGCCAAGCAATGAAATACTAAATGTGAGCCGAAAAGTCAACGAACCCACTTTGGGCAGTGTGGTGCGCGGCACGTGCCAGTTTCTATATCCCAGGTAGGTAGGGAAAGAAGTGTGCTTAATAAGAATGTATGTATGTGTATATAAATTTATCACATTTCTTATCAACAGTCTTATGAATTTAAATCTGCAACAAGCTTTTTTAATAATTCCTTAAATATTATTAAGTGAGATTAACATCGGAGAAGCTGGTTTAAGTGAGTTGAAAATGTGGGAGTGTTTCCAAATGATTGAAACAAAACGAGTTTAATATCAAACAAAAAGTGCTTTGTGCTTGTGCCAGAAATCTTGAGAGAAATAAGAGAGCGTAGAGTGCTCGTAAACTGTAGTTAAATAAAATTCATTTCATGTGGAATTCTTTTTTTTATTATAACAAAAGTATTTTTCATGGTTTTCTAACACATTTCTCTCTATAGTTTGGAAAAACTCTTCATACGTTTGGGTTGGCGTGAAGAGGCGCCCAATATGATGAGAGAAATCGTTAAGCGGACTATAGAAATGCGCGAAGAGCAGAATATTTCACGCAAGGATATGCTTCAACTGCTCATGCAACTGCGCAACAAAGGTCAAATTAGCGTTGATGACAACGATTGGTCGGCAAAAGCGACTGACAAAAGTAAGTTTCCGCAGCCGAAAGTTTTTGTAATATTTTCATTTCACCCGCTTTCCACAGTTGTGCCGAAACCCATGTCCATTGAAGTAATTGCCACCAATCTATTTCTTTTCTACGTGGCCGGTTATGAAACGACTGCCACTGTCGCCTCGTTTACGGCCTTTGAATTGGCGCAATCGCCGATTGCAATGGCGAAAGCACAGCTTGATGTAAGGGCGGCGCTCGCGAAACACGATAACGAATTTACATATGCAGCCGTACAGGATATGAAATATCTCGATCTCTGCATAATGGGTAAAAATTAATTAAATTCCCACAATAAATATTTTTATACATTTAAAGTGATTTTTTGTTTTGCAGAAACTACACGGAAATATCCCGGACTACCGATACTCAATCGTCAATGCACACAGGACTACCCGCTGCCAGATAGTGATTTGGTGATCAAGTGTGGTACACCAATTATTATTTCCCTATTGGGTATACATCGTGATGAAAAATACTTTCCGGATCCCATGCTTTGGGAGCCAGAACGATTTTTGAATGGAAAATATGAGTCCGCCGCCTACATGCCATTCGGCGCAGGTCCCAGACATTGCATCGGTGAGCAGTATTTTTTAGCTTGGAATAATTTATTATTATTTTTTTTTAATAATTTTCACTTTTCAACAGCCCAACGTTTGGGTCGCATAATCGTAAAGGTCGCTTTAGCGAAATTGCTGCTCAACTTTAATGTTGAATTGAATTCTGAGCGAAAAGAAATCGAAATCGCTAACTTTGGTGTGCCGATTATGGCCAAAGGTGGCATTAATGTACGGTTATCAAAGCAAAATCCGACGCCAAGCGCATAAATCGAAGCTGTTGGAAAATTGTCAATACTAATACTGCTTATTTAGTAACAAATGACTGCACCACCTTTTATATAAGTCACGAGTAATAAAGCTTTGCCGACAATTCAAAAACTCTCGGTTAATAATTACTGGGCGAGAACGTCTCACTGTTCCGTGTGCATTATTGTATACTTCATAATCTATATCCATACAGAATGTATAGTATATCGTTTTGCAAACTGAATTGCTGAAGTGCTGCCAGACTTTTACTTTTTTGTAAATAATTTTTCAGGTTGTGTACACATATGTATGTATCTACAAAAACAAAGAAGCTTTTTGTAGTCCTGGTGCAGATTACGATCTCAAAACAAGACAAGAAAATATTGGATGCTGTTTTGAAGTAATTGCATATCTAATATATTGATAATTATCGGATTATCATAAAAATTTAGTTTTCCTGCCATGATTAGGGTTCTGCGCAGCTTTTTCCTCGTAACCAAACGTCACGTGATCGTTATTCTAAGGCTCCTAACCGAAAATATGCGAGCAATTAAACCGAAAATTTTAAGCAGATCTTACAAATTGACAATTTTATAAACTGCGTGCTTAAATAAAAGGTGTTCCATTTCGAGGTTCCCTAGTTATTTTAAAGAAAAAATACAGAAACTGCTTATTAAATGGGGAATGTTTATTAACATTTGAAGAAACATTATTTGGCATTTATTTTTTGAATAATATATCTTTCAAATGTTGGCCACAGCTACGTCTTAAATGGTCCAACCGTTGAGTTTAATTTTCGATGACTCGTTCGAGCATTTCAACTGGTAACTGGCGAATGACACGCGAGATGTTTTGCTACAATTCCTGAATGGAAATAAAATTACCCGCATACACTTTAGACTTTAAATATCCCAACAGGAAGAACACGATCTTGGTGGTCAATCGAGCGGCCCAAAACGTAAAATTATCCGCTCAACGAAATGTTCTCTCAATAAATCCTTTGATTGATGCGATATGTGGGAAGTGGCGAAGTCTCGTTGAAAGCCAATGTTTTCGAGATCACGACCTTCAATTTCAGGCATCAAATAGTCGGTTATCATTGTGCGATAACGGTCACCATTGACAGTTACAATCTCACTGGCACCATTTGTGAAGAATGTGTCTCACAAACCACACCAAACCGTTGTTTTTTCGGGTTGAAATGACAGCTCTTGAATCTCTTCAGGTTGCTCTTCGTCCCAAATAGGACAATTTTGCTTGTTTACATACCCATTGAGACAGAAATGGTCCTCATCACTGAACAATATTCGACTCGATAACGTTAGATCTTCTTGGAACTTTTCAAGAGCTTACAGAGCGAAGCGATGTCGCTTGGGAAGGTCGAGCGGATTAAGATCTCGACATAAAATGCGCCAAGTCGCTCCATACGTCAGTCCGAATTGCTGTGTACGGCGCCGAATAGATTCTCCACGGTCTTTGTCTACACACTCAGCTACAGCAGCTATATTTACTTCACTGCGTGCTTGACGTGGTCTATTCAAGTACGAGTATATACATACGTTCTGTAAAGAATGTGTTTTGCGCGCTTCGCTCAACTTATGGTCAACATAATCGCCCTATAACATGACAGCTTGACACGACTCACGCGTGATCTGTCAAAAAAAGGCTATTCAAAAAAGAACTATACTTGGATCACCCGTTATATCTAAAATATTATACCTACGGCAACAAAACCACTGTAGACTAGTGTCATTATCCGTTAATGTTGGGCTAATAGTTTGGATATTTGGAATATTATCCTCATCTTAGCTCTTCGTCTTCGTTTTTTTAAGCTTGAAAAACGATGTTGCATCGTGTGTCTAGTTATGTCCGTAGCAAGTTTTTTGATGTCGCTCGTGGTTGTGCCCATATTTCACTTTTTAGTGCATTCTTAACAGCATTTCGCACCTTGGAAATTGCACTCCCAATAATATTTTATACTACCTTGCAGGTTTTCCGCATAATTTTTGGATTACTTCATGTGACCTATTTCATCAAAATCAAATAATATTCCAAATAATATACATAGATAGATTATTTATATATATTATTTTATATATATATTATTTATAATACGTAAAATGCTGAATAATTTAGCAAATGAAGATAACGAACATAAGAAATGCGCTGAAACAACAATTAAAAGCAATAAAAATATTGTAATTAGAAAAGATATTGATAACGGCATTGAGTGTATTCATGTTGGAATAAATGCAATGAGCATACTATTTTGCACAAAATTTAAGAGAACAAATACATATAAACCTTCTACCAATCGGTTAGTAATAATAGTTTTTATGTACCCACTGAACATCAGCTGATTTATGATCACTGCTGATGGTGAATTCAAAAAGGTTTCGTTGTTGTTTTTGAATCAGTTCTTTGGGACACGCTGAGATAAACTAGGTTTCAAAAATCGATTTTTTAATAAGACAATATTAAATTTTACAACACCTCTAGCATATTGTCCTAAATTTTCAAGTTGATCCGAAATATTTTCGGATATACAGCCTTGACAACTTGAGCGCTCGATGCTAGCACCGTTTTGAAATGCGTTTTTCTTACTTTCATTCTTAAAGACTTGGTCGAAAAATGAAAAAAAAAAATTCGCGAAATTTTCGCTGAAATTTTAATTTTTTTCTGCCAAAAAAACAATTTTTAATTTTTTTTCTTTGTTTAAGTTCTAAGTTAAGGTTTTAACTAAACATGTATTTGTTCACTTTAGAAGATCTTTCCGAGGGATCACCGGAAATAGTCGAGTTTAAAATATTTTTTTCAAAAAAAATTCAGAATTTCTTTGTTAATAGATACACTATTTATTTGTAACAATACAAAATTCTAATAAAATATTTCATTTTTATAAGAGAAAAAATGTTGAAAAAAGACTGTTTTTTACCCGAGGAAATCCATGTAACCCCTTGAGATCTTATATGCTTCTAAAAATCTTCGCGCCATATTAAGAATTCATTTTGAAATGCTTTGAGCTGCAATCAAAAAATGTTGAAAAAAGACTGTTTTTTACCCGAGGAAATCCATGTAACCCCTTGAGATCTTATGTGCTTCTAAGAATCTTCGCGTCATATTAAGAATTCATTTTGAAATGCTTTAAGCTGCAATCAAGACTACAATATATGAATACCGCTACTCAATATACATATGTATACATGCATATAAGTACAGAGAGATTTCATATTATAAAGTATTTCCTTATCAAAAGCTATAAAAGGAAGCAACAAAATGTTATAATTTCAGTTCCCTCAGCGCGTCTTACATTAGCTGTTGCGGCAAATTTGTTTTGTATCGAAATATGTTTTTATTACTGCTAATAGCTGTTTGTACATTCTCGATTTTTTACGTTAAATGGATTTACACATTTTGGAAACGCAAAGGTTTTCCTTACCTTGAGCCAAAAATACCATTCGCAGTATTAGATCCAGTCTTTAAACGTGAAGCAGCATTGGGCACTGCCATTCTCGATGTTTATCGCAGAACAAAAGACAAAGTGTTGGGCATCTATCTTATTACGCGACCCGTTTTGTTAATACGCGATGCGCAATTGGCGAGAGACATACTGACGAAACATTTCGAAAGTTTTCACGATCGTGGCATACATGTAGATGATGAAGATGATCCGCAATTCAGTGGTGGCTTGTTCAATCTTAAAGGACAGAAGTGGAAGAGTTTGCGAGTGAAAATGACACCGTTATTTACGTCGGGAAAATTAAAGGCCATGTTTGAAACCGTCGAGGAAGTGGGTGATAGAATGGTCAACTATGTAAATGCGCAGCTATCTGACGTTGGCTCAAAAGAATTGGAATTGCGACATGTAATGAGCACGTGAGTGTGTGCTTCAACATTGCATTTCGTTAGTTTTGAAGTGTGAAAGTGACCTTGCACTAATACACTACGAAAAAGTAGAGTGATGCATTTTTAATTTAATATACTTATTTTCTAGCTTTGCTATAGACATCATTGCTTCGGTGTTTCTGGGTTTAGAGGTAAACAGCTTTGAAGAACCAAATAATCCCATATTGAAAATAAGAGACAAATTGAACGAGCCAACGTTCGGCAGTGTGGTGCGCGGTACAGCTCAAATGCTCTTTCCCAGGTAAGCATTTTTTCTCTAATAATTTTTGTTTAATATAAAAATATTCATTTTAAACCAGAATTAATTTATAATATAATGTGCAAACGGTCATGCTATCAGTTAAGTAGTAAGTTGCTTCAATAAGACGATTTTAATTTGGCGCACTTAAATACAAGTAGCGGAGATAAGATTTTGTTTATTTTTGTTTTCATTTCTGAGACTTGTAGTAGGTGATAGAGTTCACTTTGTCTATCAGAAAAATCTGGTTCTTTTATCGGCGTTGAAGATCAGTCAATGTACTGTGAGCAAAAAATATTAAGTTTGAGTTTTGCTGAATAGCCAGAAGTCTCAAGATGCGAAATAAGACGAATATGGTGGCATAATTTCGGTTGGGAATACCAATAAAATCTCAGACTTTTAATCGTTGTTTATCGAGCACCAATTCTTTTATTTTATTGAGTGTTGATCATCAGTTGATGTTTTGATTAAATTAAAGTTTTTGCAACGACTCATACATTGTTTTTTTTTTATATCACTAACTATAGTTTGGAAATGCTCTTCATACGTTTGGGTTGGCGCGAAAAGGCACCCGAAATGATGAGAGAAATTGTTAAGCGGACTATAGAAATGCGCGAGGAGCAAAATATTACGCGCAAAGATATGCTTCAACTGCTCATGCAACTGCGCAACAAAGGTCAAGTTAACGACAATGATAACGATTGGTCTGCTAAAGCGACTGACAAAGGTACATAAGTACATATTTTATTTGCTGAACCTAACCATACTGTATTTGCGCACTCTCCGTCCATATTTACAGATTCAGCGAAGCACATGTCAATTGAAACCATTGCCTCCAATCTGGTGCTTTTCTATGTGGCTGGCTATGAAACCACTGCGTCCACCATTTCGTTCACCGCCTTTGAATTAGCGCAATATCCAAAAGCGCTAGAAAAGGCACAGCGTGATGTGAGAGATGCGATTGAAAGGCATGACAATAAGTTTACTTACGAATCGGTACAGGATATGAAATATCTGGATCTCTGCATAATGGGTTAGATTTAATTGAAGATATTTATTGTCAATCTATAAGCATTTAAAGTGAATTTTTTGTAGAAACTACACGCAAATATCCTGGACTGCCGATTCTCAATCGCCAATGCACGCAGGACTATCAATTACCTGATAGTGATTTGGTAATCAAAAATGGTACACCAGTTATTATTCCGTTATTGGGTTTTCATCGTGATGAAAAATATTTTCCGGATGCTATGCGTTGGGATCCAGATCGGATTTTAAATAAAAATTACGATCCCGTCGCTTTTATGCCATTCGGCGAAGGACCCAGACATTGCATTGGTAATTCAATAATTTTTTTTAACAGGTTTATGCATTTTTTTATTTAATAACCTATTACTTGCCTACTTTAAACAGCACAACGTATGGGCAGGGTTAATGCAAAAGTCGCATTGGCGAAATTGTTGCTCAACTTTAATATCGAATTAAATCCTGTGCGAAAGGAAATTGAAATCGCTAACTTTGGTGTTCCAATTATGGCCAAAGGTGGCATAAATGTACGATTATCCAAGCGAAATAGAGAGACACAATGAGAACATGTAGATTGAATTTGCTTGAGATTGGTTAAACATATTTAATACCTTAAAAGACTCTAAAAAATAAAAAAATAATAAATAAATTTGATATTATAAAATGATAATTGTGGTAGTAAATAATAACACAAAACAACAAATCTGAAGGAAATTTTTGAGACTGATGTGCTAAGACGTCTGTGGGGTACTTGAGTTCAACCCCTACACCCCTTGACTACAACACAAAAAATAATAGGTGTTAGGACATTTTTACTATCATTTTCCTTTTGCCTTTAACAGCAAACAAGCGTATTGAAGTGAAACAGTGAGGTGAAGCTATTTGGCTGGTTGCTAGCACAAAAGTGAAATCACGCGTAAAACAGCACCTGTGTCAATATAAATTGAATAGAAATAATTAAGTTCTAGCGAGAATTCATAACTCCTTAAGACCAGCATTAATATCTAGGGGATAGCTATAATACCCTACACAGGATCTTTTTTTTTTTTTGCAGAGAAAGGCATAAATAGATCTTTATCGTGCATTTGATCGGTTTGTATAGCAATTTCTTCTTAGATTGTACCGATGCCTTGGATAATAATCCATGGTAAAAGTCCTGAAGGTATCACGAAAAATCCGAAAGTTTTCTATATAAGGACGAGCTGTTTATTGACCAGTATGTGTGACTATAGTGGTACAGACCTTAGCGCAACTTCGTTCTGGATACTGTAGCAGGTTAAAGTCCTACTTATCCAGAATCGACCCCGACATACCTAATGTATGTCCTGCATGCAACGAGTCCCGCATGACACTGGCCATCTCTTTGCATGCCCCACAAACCCTACCCATCTAACACCTTCCTCTCTTTGGTCCGACCCCGTCGAAACAGCACGTTTCTTGGGCCTACCGTTAGATGACCTCGACGACAACACAAACAACCCTTACCATTCTGACGGGGATTAGCTAACCGTTAACAACAACAACAACTATAGTGGTACAACCTTAAGCATTTCTTTGGAGATTGTACCGTTGTATTGGACAATGATTTATGCCAAATACACCAAACCCATCATAACTTTCGTACAATGAAATATACAATAATTGACTTTATAAAAATATTTGCACAAACTTATTTTGAATGAACATCACTGACGATTGTCTATTTATGTTATTGAATACGAATGGGATGCCCCTTAAAAATCGATAAACATAAGTTGGTTAATCGACAAAGAAAAACAGCTGTTTCCATGTAAATTTTAATTCACAACACAAATATGAATTAGTTGTCAATCGTAAATGCTTATATGAATCTGTGTGTGCTAATTGGAATCCTTAGCTTATATTTTAATACTTGAGCTGTTTTTTATACATTACGCCCATTTAAGTAACCGTATGAATAAGCTTACACCGGCATATCGGTAGGAAGTATGCATCAAACATTCAGAAGTTTAGTTAAATAAAATGTGGTCTGCTTGCATATATTATGTACTTTTAGCAAACGTTTCTATCGAAAATATGATCATAAGAACAAATATACAAATGAGTTTTACCTACCTTATCACAAAGATTGTTCAATTTATTGCAATGATTTTCCTCGCTATTGCAAACGCACTCAATACAAACACAAACACTTTTTTCGCTGTGACGACGATTTAGTTGACTTTACCGGCGCTCTTACGTGTGTTAAAGCGAGATGACTGCTGGTGCTTGAATTTGTTTGTTTTTATTTTCATAAGCTATACAACAGAACCGTCAAAATAATTCTTATGCAAAATGTAGACATTTAATAATAACCGTCCAGTTTAACTGTAAGTTGGCACGTTTTTATGCAAGAACATTTAGTATATTTCTCTCTAAAAAAAACTATTAGCACCAAGTCAAATACATACGATATGGTTAGAATCGTACGAGATATTCAATTGCAATTAAGAGCTAACAGCGACGTCGACACCGACAGCGACGCGACGACGGATACACAGACGGCCTTTGCAACTATGACTATGAAGACGAGCTACCCATCGAGTGCACTTTTTCACAGCACGTTTATGGTCTCAAATAATATTAATTACACTAGCACTGTGTCAAAATATTGAAATTCTATTGGTTTTTTTAGATTTGCGAGTATTTTACGCGCATAAATACGCAAAATTTCACCAGAAAGTCGCTATTTTCGCGGACGCAACGAAACGAGACGACGTCGATAGGAAAGTTCGCCCAGAGCTGCCAAATTTTGTAACACATGTAAAACCAACACGCCAACAAATAATGACAACGAATTTAAAAGAAATCGATAAGAAGTATTTATCGATCTGATTGGAAAAAAATTAACAAATTTTTTCCACTTAACCGAAACAAAACTCAAAAGTAGAATTTTTATAAAATCATACGAAGATGCTAGATTTTTTAACATTCGAAATTTTCGAGTTAAGGTCACTAATATTTATTATGTTAATTACAAAAATAATTACTGTCAATGAAAATTAATATGGTTAATAAATTCACAAACTATTGGTTAACTAAGTACCTTATTTATTATTGTTAAAGGATTTTCTGGTTTACTTACCATTTTTCATATAAATTTGTTAATGATTTTTAAACTCTTGTAATGTTTCAAAGAAATAAATCAACCCTGTACTTCGATGTGAAGAAATTGAGTAAAAGAAAATGTTAAAAGTGATGTGTAGGTAAAAGAAAATTTTCATAGACACGGTCAAGGGAATCTAGAAAAAGGAAAAGTTTTTGCAGGTATGAAGATAAAAGTTCAACATAAAGACGGATTAGCTAACACCATTTTACTGTACATAGATAGAAAATAAAACTGCGAGTAAGCCTTTAGGATTTTTTAAAGATTTCAATCCTAGCCCTTCGGTTGCTGGCAGAACTTCGTTGCATTTCGGTTATCACTCGTCACTTGGGGGGGTGCTGATTTAAAATTTAGTACTTTTAAACTATAATTGCAAGTTAATCAAACATCACCAGATAGGAACAGGTGTACAGCTATAATGGATGGCAATAAAGATGAAGCGCATCGCTGCATTGACATAGCGGTGCAAGCCTTTGCCGAGGGTAAAATGGAAAAAGCAGAAAAATTTTTGCTGAAAGCGGAAAAACTATTCCCTACAGAACGTGCTAAAGGTGAAAAAATACAAATCTGTAATTTTCATTGTTAATAACGTTTACGTTTTTAATTGTCTTAGAACTCTTGTCCAAAGTAAAAGCTGGCGCAACTACTGGGGGAAACAGAAGTAGTACCAGTGGAAACGTAAATGGCTCGCCACATCGTAACGGTGCGTCTAATGGTAATGGTCCACGTAAACGCAAGAACTCTGACTCACGTCATGTGGAGCCTGAATATACGAAGGAGCAATTAGAGGCCGTGCGAAAAGTTAAAGGGTGAGTATTGATTTTTATAAAGTATGTTGTGAATTTAAACTGATAATTGTAAAATTATTTCAGTTGTCGGAATTATTATGAAATCCTAAGTATTACCAAAGAAGCAACGGATTCCGAAATTAAAAAGTCATATAAAAAGCTGGCTTTACTACTCCATCCTGATAAAAATAAGGCACCGGGCGCTTCTGATGCTTTCAAAGCAGTTGGAAATGCTGCAGCTATTCTCACGGACGCAGAAAAACGTAAACAATATGATTTGTATGGTATTAATGAGACACACTCAAGTGGTCACGGTGTACGCAGAGACAATTACGAATATGCTTATGCGCGTGGTTTCCAGGCTGAGGTTAGCCCGGAAGATCTATTTAATATGTTCTTCGGTGGAGGTTTCGCCCAACAAAATGTTTACATGCGTCAACAGCGACGTAGACAACAGCATCGCGATGATGGCGAAGTAAGTGTGAATTTTGATTGCGAACATGAAACTTTATTTATCTTTTTATGCACTGCTAATAGAATCAATCAAACTCTTCGGCTCTAATCAACTTTTTGCCTATACTGTTATTGATCGCATTATCGATGGTATCCTCATTTTTCATATCGGACCCTATTTATAGTTTGTCGCCATCACAGTGAGTAAAAAAGAAAGACAAAAATATAAATGCATATTTATTTATGCATGTACAATTCAAAAATAAATTTGTTTTTCGTAGCAAATATGCTGTGAAACGTGAAACAAACCGTCTGAAAGTCCCCTATTATGTGAAGAACAACTTCCATTCTGAATATCAGGGATCTGTTGGGCGTTTGGAAGAGTCGGTGGAGGAAGACTATATAGATCACCTAAAGTATTCTTGTAGTCGTGAACGCAATTACCGTAAGTCATTGCATCTTATTCCAAATTTGTGAATTATGCCAAAGTTGGTTTACGTTTTTGGTTTTTTCAGGTGATTCTATGTTGGCTAAGGCTCGCTCATTTGGCGATCGCGATCTCTTCCGCAAAGCGCAAAATATTAATATGCCTTCTTGTGACAACCTACAAAATTATTTAAATACGTAGTTTATTTTAACTGCTTAAACGGTGGATTGTCTTTGTTATTATTTTAATTTCGTTATTTAAAAATTTTACCCAAAAATACAAAGCACGTAAGCTCATAAAAATTTAACTATAATAATCTACGAAGATACCGATGAAATAATATTTAATAAGAAATATGTAATGACAAACACTACACGATTTTTAAGCTAATATTGCGGTATTTTTGGTTTTCATATCCATATGTAGGTGTTAAATCATCCATGCATATATAATAAATATATAGTATAAAATCGCTACTATGTATAAAGTGGCAAATAAAATTTATTTCAAAATAAAAACGGAAATAAAAAATGTTGTTATTATTTCCTATATGGTGTATGTTCTTGTTATGGACATTTAAAGGTGGGATTATTCAACACTGAAGTGAAAATGTGCTTAGAAAAAATATATTCCTAGCATGACATTTTATTTTATTTATTTTTTCATTTAGTTTTTACAAAATATTAATAGTACGGACAATTGTTTTCATGTGTTTTATCAGCCGGAAGGATATTAGTTAGCGATTATTGCCTCTAACGCCGCAACTACATCACCGCTTTGTTCACGCAGTACTTTCTCTGCTTGTGTGCGTGATATTAACATTTCATTCATCTATAAGGAAATTATATTTAAGAATAATAACACATTCGAACATCTGCGCCTTGCATGTTGACTTACAATCAGTTCAATGTCCTCTTTTTTGACATGGACTTTCAGCAGCTCCATCTCTTTGGCCACCTTACGTTCATCTTCTTTGCTGCGTTTGTTTCCGATTTGCTCTACTGCCTATTAGTATCAATTGTTAATATAATTCCAAATTTTGTTAGCAAATTATTAATGTCCACTCACACTAGATATGTGCGCTGCCGAAATTTCCTTCTCCTCTGCATAATCTGTAACGCGCTCTAAATCGGCTGCACCACCGTCATGACGAGTTTGTTTCTTTTGCTTTTTGTCTTGTACCTCCTCCTCGGTGCCATTAATTTCAGTTTCAGACATAATCGATGTAAATTTTATTAAACTAATTTGATATATATTTCTTTACTGTAAAATGTGCGAAATTGTTAAAGGAATCACAGCAGAAAAGGAAGGTAGAAATGTCATCGCGCTGTTTAGTGATCACAAGAAAAACTTGTAGACTTTCCGCTGATGTTTCATCGATATTTTGAAAATGTGCCTTAAGGGTACAAAATTTTTAAACTAAGTATATATATTATTTTAAGATATAAGAATATATTTTTTGAACACATTACATATTCAATTCACAAATTAGTAAAGCATTTAGTCAAAATATTAATTTTATATATATTTATTTATTTACTAGCAAATGGCAACTTTATTTTTTGCAAAAAATGGTAGCATTGAAAATGTGTTTTTGATAGTTGGAGACTTTTTTGATATCCCTTTAAGCATCGCTTCATTCATTTCATTCGCTTCGGAAAAGTTTTTGTGAATTCTAGTGTGCTGCTGCTGAATTTTTTGTAACATAAAATAAATTGAAATATACATCAAAAACAGTATATTTTTGCAAAAACTAGTAATTAAAAGGTTTGTATTACTCGCTAAAGTAAATTAAATTTCGTATATTACGTATAATACGAGAAAACACGTTGGAGAAATTTTGCAAATTCTTCCGCCGAATTCTTTTCCACAAGCTGTCGTTTCAAGATGGCGGATTTGTAAAAAAAAAACCGCTGTGGTAAATACGTAAAATTTGCAAAAAGAAAAACATTATATTATATATTTGAATAAAATTTTCCTTTTTTAATAAAATAACTTTGAATTTCTTAATATTTGGACAAGTTTCAATATTAAAATGTTGGCGTCGTGTTGCGTGAATGTGGTGGTGGAACCACCGGCGAATAATATCGATTTCTTTTACCAAAAGATCTTAAACTAACACCTCTTGATATAAAGCAAAATTTCGGATTTAAAATTGAATAATCAAAAATATTTGTTTTTTTTTTTAGTTAAATTCACTTAAAAAAATGGCAACTGACGCACAAACTAACAACGAGGATTACTCCCAAGAGTACGGTGATGATGACAACAGCCAAGAATATGATAACGATCAACAAGAAGGTGATGAATATGATGATCAAGATGAAAATGATGATGACAATGACCAAAGTCAGGATCAGACCAGTATTGGTGGTGATGGTAACGGTGGTGGTAATAACAGTAACTCTTCCGGTCCAAAATACATACGTTTAAGAGGGCTACCATGGTCGGCAACTCATAAAGAAATCTTAAATTTTCTAAAGAATGTGAATGTCGTTAATGCTTCGCAGGGTATACATCTTATCACCAGCCGTTGGGATGGCAAAAATACCGGCGAAGCATATGTTGAGGTACAAAGTCAAGATGATGTTGAAGAAGCGCGAAAATTAAACAAAGGCTTAATGGGACATCGTTACATTGAAGGTGAGTTAATAAAACAAAAGCATACGTTTTTTTATATGGTTTTATATGCTACTATTTAATTCTCAGTATTCACCGCGAACCCTAAAGAAGCTAAAGAAGCCATGCGTAAAACTGGCAGTCATGGCATGTCATATGTTGTTAAACTACGCGGTCTGCCATATGCGGTCACTGAGCAGCAAGTCGAAGAATTCTTTAGTGGTGAGTAAAAATTTTTTAGTTATTTTTACGTTATGGTGTTTAATTTTGAATACTTCCATAGT
The DNA here is from genome assembly GCF_023373825.1 of Bactrocera dorsalis. NCBI lineage: Eukaryota > Metazoa > Arthropoda > Insecta > Diptera > Tephritidae > Bactrocera > Bactrocera dorsalis. Next base: position 94,517,210 of record NC_064304.1, on the reverse strand, counting down.
TGTTTTTTTTTTTTTGGAAATACATAATATACTTATTATTTGTTATAAATATGGTATCCACCATTAAATCAGCTGTTTGGGATGTATAAAATATTATCTCCAACATTAATATAAGTCCTTGTACGTAAATGTAGGTGCAAGCAATTTTGCAACTCCACATGTATTTATAATTTTCAATTGCAACAACATAGTTTTGTTTAATATTAGCTAAGTAAATTCGTTAAAATGCATTAACAAATAACATATTCTAGTTAGATCACTTATTTTAGTTTAGGCTGAAGCGGATTTCAAGATTCGCTTATCTCCATTTCAAACCACAAATATATATATATATACAATCAAACTTGGAACCACTACCACCTTTCCAAATAGCAAAAAAAAAAACTGCGTTACAACATTTGCCGCAATAATGATGATTTTTTATAAAGTTTCTCATAGAAAAAAAAATACAACAAATTTATGTATTGAATTGAAAGAATTCTTAATATTTGGTTGTTATCGTCATGGGCAGGGTTGGAAATCAAACCGGATCGGGAGGGGATACTTTTTGTTATGGACAAAAGGGGTCGTGCGACTGGGGAAGCTTTTGTTCAGTTCGAAAGCCAGGATGACACTGAACAAGCCTTGGGACGTAATCGGGAAAAGATTGGGCACAGGTGGGTTGTCACTCTAATTTTCATTGTCTCAAATAATAAACAACATACTTCTCTATTAAATAATACAATAAATATGTACAATATACATTTGCCTTTTTTATAGGATATTTTTGCTCTGCAAATTGTTTGATAAGAAGATGTGAGAAACTTTCAAGTGCAACACGAAAAAGTCGTGTTTTTATGCTTTATGCTTTCGAAAATTTAAATAACATGACGTTTTAAGTGAATATTTTCAAGTTAATTTTCTATTTTTAATGCAAATTATTTTTCTTAATTTTTGAGATTTTTTCTTTTTACTTCCTTATATTTATATAAATTAAAATTAATGTTTTCTCAGTTACTATTTAATCTGAATGATTATAAGACATGATCTCTGCTTTTGTAACCTTTTGAATACCATTACTAATTATTTTACCACAAAATTATATTTTCACACAATCCATTTAACAAAAGAATATGCTTTTCGTACTTAACAAATTTATTTGCACTGCAATTGTCTATTCTTTTGTTAATTCAACTCTAGGAGGAAGGTTCCAATAAACGTCACTCATTTCGCCTCGATTATCGATTACACAAACGAAAGGAGTAATCGAAATCATAACAAAAAATAATAATACAATAATATTTTTAAATACGATATTCTTTATATACATATATAGTTTCGATGCAATACTAAACTCTTATTTAAAATTCAAATCGCTTGGGCTGCGGTTGTGGGTGGGGTCTTGGTTGGGTCCATATCCACATAAACACGCACAAAACGAAAAACCAAACGCGCCTCGGAAATTTAACATGGTCTCTAAAATGCAGCTGCTGCTGATAATTTATCAATTTTAGTGTCAATTGAAAACGTGCACATTTAAGAAAAATTTTAGGTGCTTCAAATCCTTTAAAATATCTATCGTCATCATCAATTGCAAAACAGTCGAGCAAAATAGTGAAAAATACAGAAAACTACGTAGTAACAGTGAAACGGGGTGTCACTACAAATAACTGTACTTCTGTTTAAATTTTCAATGTTTCCTTAACTTTTCTCCTTCCCGCAGGTATATTGAAATCTTCCGTAGCTCACTGGCTGAGCTGAAACGCGCTGCCAAAGGCAATGGACGCAGTGGTCCATATGACTTGAAGGATCGTGGCGGAAATCGAGGCAATGATTACGGCGGCGGACGCAACATGCGTGGCGGCAATGGTAAGTATGCGTGCTTTAAACTGGAAAGACCTTAAACTGACTAAGTGCTCACTTTTTATTTTGGCGCCCCACAGATTGGGGTAACAATGGCGCTCCATTCGGTGTTGGCGCCAACAACACACTTGGCTTTAATAATTTACCCAACTTCACTAACTCGGGTAACTTTGGCAATAACTTTGGACCGAATGGCAATGGAGGTGGCAATGGCGGTGGTATGGGTGGTTTCGGTAATAGCAATAATGGCGGCGGTTTCGGTGGTTTTGGCAATAACGGTAATTTTGGCTCAGGCAACGGAAACAATGGTAACTTCGGCAACGGCAACAGCGGCTTTGGTGGAAATAATCGTTTCAACAATAGCGGCGGCAATTTCGGCAACGATTTCGGTGACTTTGGTAATTTTGGCAATAACCGAAATTTTAGTAATGGCGGCAATTTCGGTAATGACTTCCCAGTCGGCAACAACCGCAATGGTGGCATGGGCGTTGGATCGAACAATGGCGGTGGCGGCGGCGGCGGTAACTTTGGCAATTTCAGCAACTTTGGTAATTTCGGTGGTAACGGCGGTGGTGGCGGTTCCGGTGGCTCCGGTAATGGCAATATGGGTGGTGGATTTAACGGTGGCAACGCTATGATCGGCGGTGGTGGCAATTTCGGTCCAATCGGCGGTGGTCGCAATGACAATGAGTACTTCACCATCCATATGCGCGGATTGCCATATCAGTCGTTTGATAATGACATCTTCAAGGTGGGTGTGACACCACTGACTTAATTAAACATAAATATTAAATTGAATTGTTTTTGCAGTTTTTCGACCCAATACGCCCAGCCAATGTGCGTGTTAATTTTAATAAAAGTGGCTTGCACAGTGGCACCGCCGATGTCTTCTTCGAGACGTACGAGGATGCTCAACTAGCGATGAAGCGCCACCGCGACCAAATGGGTTCACGTTACATAGAGCTTTTCTTCGATGGCAAAACCAAAGCCGGCAATACAAAGTCTGGTGGCGGTAGCGGTGGCGGTGGCAATTTTCAACGCCGCATCTAAAGCAAACAATGCAAATGTGGATTGGGAGTTGGTACCGAGGCATCTTCACGTTTCATGAAATGTAAAAGTTTGCTTTTTTTTTTAAATCAAGTCAACGCAACCCAGTTTCAAGGGGAGGGGAAAAGAAAATTACTAAATTAGTTTTCGAAATAAATACGCAATTTTTCATCGCTCATCTTCGTAATCACCGCAATGGTACTACAAGTGGTCGTGTAACCGTTAACACAGTTACTACTACATTAACCTTTAATTTGTAATTTGTTTATGCTATAAGTCAATTCAGAAACATGGAAATTACCTAACCAAACCACACATTACAATAATAAAAAAATACATTTAAGTTTTATTTTATACTCTGTGAAAGAAGCAAACTTAATGTTTACATATATGTATATTGAAACTTAACTTACATACAATGTATACACCCAACTGTAAAATTAGCATGCACATCACACAACGTGAGGAGGAAGTATGATGCGCAACTAACTCATTTTTATTGAATTAATTTTAATTCGTTTAAATTATACGCTTTGTCGGGTATCGTATTAGAAACTCGGCTTTTACCGTTATTTTTTCAAGGCTATACTTAATTTGCTAAAACTGGCGTCCTAAAATTGTTAATTTTTAACGTAACATAAATTCCATTTACTTAAGCACTGTGTTAGAAAAATACCGTTTTTTTTCTTAGAAACGAGGCAACATTAAATAAGTTGCCACCAAAAGTATTGCTGAATATTATTGTGTCAGTAAAAATTATACGCAGAAATACGCAAAAATGCTGCATAACACATTTGATTTAATGAAGCAATTGAGAGAAACCATGTAAACAACAGAAGATTTGTGCGCATAACTCATTTCCTGAATAAAGAAGAATTTTTACCTCTTTAGGAGGCAAAGTAACTTACGTATGTATGTATGAATTTTGTTTTTGTAACGGATATGCGTTTGTAATTTGAAATGAATTATACGACTGAAGCTTCACTCGTGCTGCCGCAATGACAAGGGTTGGCCGGATAGCTTAATTGCGTTGGCGAGGAAAATTGCCTAACGCATGCAATCGGACATAGCAACATGTTGGCTCGCTGTGTGTATGTATGTGTGTGTAGAGATGTGAATCACAAAGAGCCACATTTAGTGCATACTTTTAGGCGCATATGAGCTGTTGGCCGTTAAATTTCAGATCTTTGTTGTGGTGTTTGCAAGATACCAATGTGATTTTGTTGTAATTCTAGTGATGGAAAATAATTTGGAGAAGTGTCACCGAGTTGTCAGATTTTGATCGGTTAAAAATTCGGGTCCATTCTGATTACGTAAACCCGACTGTCGTGGGAACGGTGATTGGATTATACAAGATACTTGTATCATCGAGGTCATCTAACGGTACACTCATGGAAAAAGTGTTTACTTAAGTGGAAAGGACCTGGATATACATATGTACATACATATGTAGGTTAGGAAGATGTCACAAGCAAAAATTTGAACGTTGCTGATGTGTCTACTTTCTTTGAAAGAAAAACGAACCTGCTTATTCCAAGTAGGAAAACATTAACCTGTTTAGCGGCGAGTGAACGCTTGTTGCTTTGAAAGTGACGTTAACAGATAATATTTGTTGGTAAGCAAATTAAGATATCTTTATACGATCGAGTACGTGCGCTTATCACGCATGTAATCTGTAGAGTACTAGGCTTAGATAATAGATAATTTAAAAATATGCATATCTAACCTCATTTCGGCAGGCATTTGCGGTAGTTATGATTTATCAAGTTTTTATCAAAGCTGCCAATGTGATTACCATTGTACATTCTTTCACTTGGAGAGGGTTAAGTTCGACAAAGCAAACTTCGTTGAATGGCAGTGCGATAGGCATACTAAAGTTAGTATGTAGCTCGAAGTTTTGGTAATACTATGAAAAAGTAATTTTCCCCGCACTTTACTGGGTGGTATTTCAAAAAGTTAAATTCTCATGTTGTTCATGTACAGTTTTAAAATGAATCTTGCTTAGCGGCAGTAACATAAGTGCCAAGTAACGGTAATAAATTCCAAATGCCGCACAAAAATTCCGATATTTACATAGCGCTGATTTGATTATGCCACCAGATATCGCTGGCATTCGCCTAAACTCACACATACATATGTATCTGTGTATATGAGTTTAGTATCACCATTTGAATTGCCCCACTAAATGTGTCACGCCTTCTCGCTAATAATTAACTTTCTATAATTTTTCCATTAATGATTTTGTTTACTCTTTTATACTCTTTATGATGACGTAGAGAAGTAGATTAAAAAATGTTTTTGCACATTCGTGTACTACTAGGGTGAGCAAAAATGTTCGATAATCATCTGAATTACTCTTGCAAGCGATTTCGAAATGTTTTTTGTGAGCGTAAATATATCCTTATGTTCAAACATGTCCTCGATTTCAAACAATTTTTCGAATTATCGAAATATTAGTGGCTCTGTGCCAGCGATCCAGCTGAATGATCTGAATTATGGTGCCTTACATAGTAGCATCATTCATATGGGCAAAGTTTTAAGTTTTAAAAAAATTCTACAAATAAAACTCTGTCGAGGCGCTTATTAACTGATTGTCGTCAACTTTACCAGCGATAACCATAACCTCAAATTATTTATAATACATCCTTGTTATACAATTTGAAGACTTTATATTTGAGATTCCGAACCAAATCAAAACTTTTTGAGTATCTACAGAAATCGTTTTCGAGTTGTGTTACCTTATAGCCAGCATTTATGGTTCAAGAATCTATAAGTAGGCACTGAATAGAACTTATCGGGCTCTTCTGGGCAACTCAATCAACAAGTAAGCGCTATTTTTTACTGTTATTAATTTCTAATTTTCCGATCAATTAGATTTACGACACTTTCAGACTGAGCTACGTATTCTGATGTCAATAAAAAACGTAGTTCTGGTGGAATTGGTTCCTTTAGATACCCTCAGCAGGGATATTGTAAACCGATTAGCAACTTTTTAGGACTTTACTGTTGGCTGATATGTCTGTCGTTAAATGAAGTTTACAGTCTAACCACGCTAAATAAGAGACCAGAATTGATAACACAAAATCATCTCAACTTAGTCATATTAATAGTCTGAGATATTCCATTCATCTTAGTCTCTCTGCAATTTGGCTTTAGCGGTACTCACTGTGGTTATAGTCAGACTAAAACTATGAAACTATAACATATACTTTACTGTTATATATACAGAATGTACTTTGATTGTTACGTCGCTTCAAAGACGGCGATTCCGATATTAACGACCGTCCGCGTGAAGGATTTTGGCTTTCCTGGCTTCGAAGATAGTCAATTGGAGACATTGCTCGATGAGTATCCGCGTCGAATTCAAGAAGAGCTTTAGCGTTAGGTATCACCCCTCAAGCTATTGATGAATGATTGGGAATGTTTCAGAAACAAGGAACTTGGGTTTCTTATGACCTCAGGAGAGGCACGTTTCCGCTGCATGACAACGTTCTGCTTGACGTTGCTACGATTCAGTGCTGAGTTTTTTTGTTTTATATGAAGCAATTACTACGCAAAGAGAAAGTTCCTTATCTTCACAAGTTTAACACCTATTTTCTTATGATCCAATAACCACGATAAAATGGATTTTATAACCAGTCAAAGTTGGTAACGCCAAGAAAAACTGTCCTATTAAGTGCTTTTTGATCTTAAAATCCCCCATTGAAATAAGTTAACAAGGACTTGGTAATGGCTAGAGCCTTAATTTATTTAAGATCAGCCATTTGCAATAGGAAATGTGGTAAGGATGGTAGGTTTCCTTTCTTCAGTAAGTAATTCGTAGAAAAATTTGTCGACGGGTCATCAGGTTCACATCAATAACTTCTACATATTTACTTATATTAGGTTAGGTAGTCGATGGATCTCATTTGGACAGCTGAGCTCGTTGCTCTATTGTATACCAAAAAAAATCTTTAAAAAGGATAATCAGATTCGCAAAGATCGACGAAGGGTTTTGAAGTTACTTCAATTATTTATTATTTTTTTAAGTGGTTAATATCAAACCCAGCCACTTTGCTAGGTCCGAAGGTGTGTCCACCGACATATTTTAGTCTCAGTCTTGCAAAAGCCGAATAATAAAGAAGAAAGCGGCAAGATTTTTCAACTCGCCTTCCTCCATACTGAGCGTCTGATAAAAGATTTAGCCGCAAGTGTGTGAATTTATTGATCAATATCCTGTTAGAACGACAACAATTAGGGCGAGATTGTCTTTGCTAAGGGCAAGTAGCTTAAAGGACTTTCTACTGTTCACTCTGACCCAAAATAATCTCGCAGTCACACAAGTAATGGTTGTTAAGCAGCGCTTGAGGCGCTCTCGGAGCGGTCCCGCGTTGGAATACCAGAGGACAACGAAGTTCCAACGCGCCTCCAATAGGATAGTATTTGTGTAAGAGAACCCTGCCTAGTTTTGGCTCATTGGCTTTGTCGTTTCCGGCCATTCCGCTGTGACTGGGCACCCAAACAAGACTAATACGGAAGAAGCTTGATGTTATTCCTAATAAGGTCATGCACACCTTGACTAGTTTTGAGCACACAGTCAATGAGATCAAAGCCGATGTAGTCGCTATGCTATGGGGCATATTCACACCTCTCTGAAGGATACTTTGCTGTTGCCTTGATACGAGTAGCAGCCACATTTGCTGGAAAGACAATGCAGTGATCGAGTACTCTAAAGCTAGAGTTCATGACGAGCAACTGATAGAAGATTTCATATATATTACTATATACATATATTTATGCTTACATACGAGTATCTCAGATATCGAATGAATCACGGATTCATTACTAATAAATATATGATATAAAAAGACGGTGAATTTTTCAAACTTCGGTGTATCGAATCGTCAACCTGTGGCAACTTCAGTGATTCCCATACCTCTGCAATCTATGTTTGTCTTTTGGCATTATATATTTACACCCAGCGTCACACTTTGTTTAATGTATATACGGTTTTGCTCGTCTAAGCACATTTTTATAAATATCTCCCTGAGTGAACCGATATTATTATCGATTTATACATAATCACATTTTTATAAAATTTTAGACCAAGTCAAGTCTGTTCATTTGTTTTTTGTCTTTTAAGTTTACACTTTAAGTTCACAACCTTTGTTTACATTTAGCCGAGACTACAACCTTTCTTTACATTTGGTGCCACTGAACGGATTGTTCACATATCATCGGGTAATGATCCTCTTGTTTACATCTTATGAGGTCAATGACCTTTTTGAAAATTGACGACGTTTACGATGGATGCAAGCCCAAATCCTTTCTCAAAATCCGCCAGGTTGTGGGTTGGGACAGTCCCAATTCTTGTGAACGGCTTGGAATCGCCAATCGCGGTCTTCAGCAACACTTGCTTGAACGGCAGCAATATTTTCATTAATTCGAGCAGATTACTTTACCCTATTGGCACTTGAACATTATATAAAGAAAATATACTCCCGAAATTTTCAGAAATTCGATGACTATTAGAAATAAAAATCGCCTAAACGACACTTAGAAATCATATCATCTCTATTGGAAAACCCGGCATATGCTATGTATACTTTTAAGATAGACTGAATATCTGCATACCATCCTCTTTTTTAAAGGATACATGGTTTATGTATGTATGTTTTTATCTCAGTCAACGTCTGCCAATCGGCCCTCACCTCAGCCTACTATAGCCCCACCTTACTGTTTTTTTTCTTTTTTTGAATGACATGCGGCACGTCAAACACGTTAGCGCAGTCAATCAGGTGAGCTGTGGCGTTCGGTTAATCGTTCAGTGGGTAGGGTCGGTCATGTGAGCGCCGTGATTGCAGCCGTGAGCGACGCGTGTCTCTTTGCATTTCAATTAAATATTTGCACTTGCTGTTACACACATGCATGCATACTTAGCTTGTTTACATTTTAAGCCCGTTAAAGCATACATACACACCTACATATGTACGCTAGCTAAGCAGCGCTTAAATATGCGAATTTCTGCGAATTTCGTGCAAAAGCCTACTGACATGTTCTCCACTTGACGTAACACATATTTTTGTTGTCTCATTTATTTTGGATTTTTTATGCAACAAGTTATTTCACACAAATTACTACCACTAAAACTTTTTTGCACCAGTGTTCAATACCATTTAGAGACTGTCGACGCGTACGTGTGTTTCGTGTCGTGAAGGGCATAGAGTAAAGATTCATTGCAATTCTCAACCGCATAAGACAGCACAAGTTTTGTGGTGTTTTTGGGATTTCCAAAAGTGTTTAAATCGTTGTTGTGTGAATTTCACTGGAATTTTCATGGAAACTGCTGCAATTTGTAACAGTTAAAATTCTTACTAAATCGCCAATTGCGTACAAGTAATTTACGTAGAAATTTTCAATTAAGTTTCTGAGTTTAACAATGTCACTATTATTTGATTGCATTTTTGAGTTTAGATTTTTTATTTATAAAATAGAATTTTAGCGACCTATTTAGGCAGATCCGTCAAAAAACTACTTACAGGCATATAATTTCCATATCCGCATGGGGTAAATGTGGAACCGTATATCGTAATTTTGAAACCTCAGCGTTGCAATTTGACAAACCTCAAACTCAACTGTCAGATCATACTTATTTGTTTTTATGTTTGACGAGTGCATACTGATGTGGCGAACAGAAAGTCGTTTATATCGGCTACACTCATAGGTTTCCGCATATCAATTTCGAATACAAAACTGCTACTTGTGTGTATCACGTTTATCTCAATTTTCGACGCTAAAAACAAATTATATTGTATGCGATCAGCTGGTATATAGTAGTTGTTTTTCCAAGAGTACATTCGTAATATATTCGGATATGTCAGAACGATTTATCATTCATCAAAATTTATTATCTTTCAGACTGATAGCATCGATTCACACAGCCCAGAATACATTATTATATACAGAAAAATAATACAAATGTATAAAAAATATTCTATTAATTAGCGGTTTTTAGGGAGGTATGCATTCACTCCGTTAGCAAAGCTGCTATACGACTTTGATCTCGCTGACAGTGAGCTCAAACCTTGTCAAGAAGTGCATGACCTCACCAGCGGTAGCATCAAGCTTTTTCCATTTTAAAGTTGGCTAGGTGCCTGTTCACAGCAGAATCGTCGGAAATTGTAAAGCCAATGATCTTGCAGAAGGCACTCATACCAAAATTCCATCCGGATGGGAACGAAAAGGCATTCCTCTATCTTCGAGCAAACTGGCGCTGGATCTATGGACTTCGCGTGAGCTCAGCAAGCATTGTGGGGCTGCGAAAACCTTCTGTTTCAGAATGGAACATAAAAGGTTCATTGAACTAATATTTTTTAGCAAGACTAACATTACTGCAATTATGGGCATCAAAACTGGAAACTATTCCTTTGGCCCTCATGTGATGAGGCGATAGATTTTGGAAGACGCAATTTGTCATAGTGGCAATGCGGAAGATGAGTTCGAAACAGCTAAAAACTTTATCCTCCAATTTATAGCCTTCTTTAATACTCCCACAATAGATGTTGTAGTCCTCCTGGATGAGCTCAACAGTTAAAGAATATAAATTATTAGACTTCTGTGGCATTCGAGAGAAATATGTGCTATATACTGTTACTTCAACTTCAGAAAACATTATCTCGGATCAGTTTGGGTCTTCTAAGGGTACCAATGAATTTCACCTTTCATCTTCATCTTCAGGCACAATTGAGATAGTAGGCTAGGAAAGCTTTCAAAAAGACTGCTGCGAAGTAGTCCTTAAACTTCTCATCTTCCTTCCTAAGCGAAAGCAAAATCCTTCAAAAGTTTCGTTCACACAATATAATATTCAGCGACTTACAGAACTGCTAAAGACAAAAGAGTATTGTATAAATATATAACCTTAAAGTTGAAGAAATAGCACACATATATATATATATATTATTAATTGATTTAAAAACTCTTTGCTATCTAAGCCATACGGATTATTAATTGTTGATTTAAGTTGTTAAGATAAAAGTGCATTAAAAATGGTTTGCAATTAATGTGTGTTAAATTGTTTGCAATACTAGATAAAAAAGGAAAAACAGATAATTGAACGAGAATACATAAAACTCCAACTGATCATTGCGATATGTCTGATATGAGTTCTACGAATACCATATGTATGTATGTAAATATTTATTTTGCCACCAATTAAGAAGCGACTTTCGAGAAGCTCGTAAGCTAAAATGCAAACAACTTGTATCAATAATTACGTATTAATTACAATTTACAGTCAAAGCAAATATTTACAGAAGATTTTAATCAACTTAAATGGTGTTAGGCGAGTTTTAATTTGTAAACCGCTCTAAAGAGTTATTAGAAATAATATGGTAGGACGGATAAAATGGCTTTACATCGGCCACTGTTTGAACCCTAAGGAAGTGATAGGATGTAAAACGAACAGTTCGCTATAACGAACTGGTTATATTTTCTTCTAGCTCTTCGGTGATATGGTATGGCAAGGATTCCAAGAATGTTCTCCAATAATGCAATGATTATACCTGAAATCAATTATTTATAGATTTAACAGATGACTTTCGAAACAATCATTATATGGGCCACAAATAAAGTTAATATCACAAAAATATCAATTGAATGTCTCTAGTAACTTCTCTAGAACATACATACTTATGGTATGCCATGAGATTTCTTTAATAATTTAATCACAAGCACAAACATACATATTTGCAAAATAAAAATATTCCGAAAAGATATATGTACATATGTATGTATGTGAATTAAACCATAATATATTGTCGGCAAATAATTTTTCCATTATAAATTCTCATTACCAGAAAATCATAAGGTCCTTAATTTGTAGCTAAATATAAACAACATACAACATGTATATTTTTCAAGCAATTTAAGAAGCGTGCTTGACAAATTCACAAATGTTAATCACCAAGTAAATAAGAAAAGGAAACATAAAAAACGTTAACTTCGCTTGCACCGAAGCTATAATACCCTTCGCAAAATAAAAAAGTTCCTAAACAAGAACTTGATTTTGATCCATTATTTTGTATGACAACCGTATGCTATAGGTCAGATCTGATGTTTGGAGAATATGGTGTTGCCTTGGATAAAAATCTGTGCAGAATTTCTTGAACGTACCTTGGAATGATAAGTTTGTATGGCAGCTATACGCTATAATGATCCGATACTGACAATTCATTTGTCGGAATTGGCTTCTTGAAGAGAAAAGCATGTATGCAAAATTTAGGATCGATATCTCAAAATGTGAGGAATTAGTGTAGACGCTCAACCCAATTTTCGACGTAAAATTCGCCACAACGACGTCACAGAGATGCCCAACGGTTGAGAACGACGTGTGATAGACTGATTTGGGTCTTCCTCAATTGAAGCGCTAGCGGCAGCAGTATTCTCGACACTACAAGCACTTCCTTATCTCAGTGGCACGGAAACAATTTGTACTGTGCCTGTGGATTAAAATTTTTCCCCTAGACGCTGAAGTGTTGATCTGACAGGAAGATTATGACGACCATAAATTGGACGTAGCGCTCTTTAAGTTGAGGCCACTGACTCCGAATTTCGGTAGTAAATTTTAGTAATTTCGATTCGTTGTTGGATTATACAATATATATCTGTACGTGATTAAATGGCAAACCGTAATTTTGTAGCGACACTATTTAAAATCCCGTTATACACATATATTTTATAGCTTCCGACGCTTTTTCCCATTGACGGTATAAATACTTGTATATTTGTTGAGCTCATACGGGTTTTATATACTTGTATGTATGTAAAGGGTGATTTTTTAAGAGCTTGATAACTTTTTTTAAAAAAAAAACGCATAAAATTTGCAAAATCTCATCGGTTCTTTATTTGAAACGTTAGATTGGTTCATGACATTTACTTTTTGAAGATAATTTCATTTAAATGTTGACCGCGGCTGCGTCTTAGGTGGTCCATTCGGAAAGTCCAATTTTGGGCAACTTTTTCGAGCATTTCGGCCGGAATAGCCCGAATTTCTTCGGAAATGTTGTCTTCCAAAGCTGGAATAGTTGCTGGCTTATTTCTGTAGACTTTAGACTTGACGTAGCCCCACAAAAAATAGTCTAAAGGCGTTAAATCGCATGATCTTGGTGGCCAACTTACGGGTCCATTTCTTGAGATGAATTGTTGTCCGAAGTTTTCCCTCAAAATGGCCATAGAATCGCGAGCTGTGTGGCATGTAGCGCCATCTTGTTGAAACCACATGTCAACCAAGTTCAGTTCTTCCATTTTTGGCAACAAAAAGTTTGTTAGCATCGAACGATAGCGATCGCCATTCACCGTAACGTTGCGTCCAACAGCATCTTTGAAAAAATACGGTCCAATGATTCCACCAGCGTACAAACCACACCAAACAGTGCATTTTTCGGGATGCATGGGCAGTTCTTGAACGGCTTCTGGTTGCTCTTCACCCCAAATGCGGCAATTTTGCTTATTTACGTAGCCATTCAACCAGAAATGAGCCTCATCGCTGAACAAAACACGCGCGCGAAACACATTTCGAACCGAACACTGATTTTGGTAATAAAATTCAATGATTTGCAAGCGTTGCTCGTTAGTAAGTCTATTCATGATGAAATGTCAAAGCATACTGAGCATCTTTCTCTTTGACACCATGTCTGAAATCCCATGTGATCTGTCAAATACTAATGCATGAAAATCCTAACCTCAAAAAAATCACCCGTTAGTTTGCAAGGCTTTCTTGCGTCGCGTTTGCGGTCACACTCTGCAAATATGCATAAACTGTCACATCTCGGATAATCACATGCGTACGTCAAATTCGATTCATTGCAACACACGACATATTCGTTTGATTTAATAATAAGGACATGACGGCGTATACTTATCTCATGTATGTACATATGTATGTATGTCTCTAATAACCACCTGCAAATATCGTAACAATTGCGAGAGACATAAATCGTCTTCACTGCTTCTCACGCAAATAAAAAACAAATAACAACAACAGTGACGTTTGGGTTTTGCCTATTAGCATTCATCGAATGACAGCATCCGACCGTTTTATAAGTGCTTTAGCTATAAAAAAATTGTAGTTAATCGTGCTAAATAAGTTTGTATACACACACCAGACATTGTCATACCCACATTGCAAATTATTTCATATTTATTTGGTTAAAATCACTGTTTGACAGTGATATCAAATAAAGGAATTATGACAATTGAGCAATCAAGTGATTAAATTGACTGGACAGTGCAATTCAGGGAATAAATTATTGTATCGCATGCGATTTCATGAATGAATATGAAGTAGAGTTAGCAATTAGGCATGCCGAATCGATAGAACTATAGGGCAATTGCATGCTTGAAATTGAGTTGAAGCGTTAGAATATAATACTAATTAATATAATAATGGTGATGATGTCTAGACTTATGCCTGCGGTGAGTCTAAGTTTCTACTGTCAAATTTAATTTACGCCATGAAAAATGGTTTAAACGGGAGGGGTCTAAAATTCAATGAAAGTTGAAAGCATCAGAGCTCAGACTTATACATGTATGTATGTGCTCCAATATTACATTGCCCAAACATAACTAACCAAAACGAACGTTTAACGAGGGCTTTTAAGATTAGTTAACGATTTGATAGGATTCACCGTTACTGCTGCTCAATGAATGATATGATGTATAGTACGTTCTTATGTGTTAACAGATGACAGTTAACAGTCGAAGTCAATATGCATGCCGAAATGACATTTCGCGAGAGAGAGAAAGAAAGAGAAACAGAGAGAGAGAGAGAGAGAGATAGAAGAAAAAAAGGGAAAATATTATATAGTCAAAATTACTCCAATTAAATAATATAATAATAAATAACACTAATGATCGGAGTAAATAATCAATGCTATTATTAAACTTTTTTCTGAAAGCGTCAGTGATTATTTTTATCAGGACCCTAAATAATCTTTATCGAGCCACCGAAATTGATAATAAAAACTATTAGCTACAAATAAAACTTTATTAAAGAAATCACTGCATAGGAAACAAAATAGTGTTGCTTTATGCCAAACTATCCTGCTATAATTTTTTGATACAGAAAAGTCGACTGCACCTTCACCTGTGAAATAATCTGATGAGTCCACATTGTATCCATGCTAACGAAACTGCAAAAAGTTTTCTAAATTTCCGGGGGCTCAAATACAGATAAATAATGTTTTTTCTCAGTTAGTCAAAAAAATCTCGCTACCATTCATATCTGCATTTTAAAATAGGACTTATTGGCAGATTCTAGTTTATGAATCAATTTTTGTTCTTCATAATTTATACTCTGATCGGGGTATATTAAGTTTGCCACGAACTACGTAACACCTACATGGAAACTTTGGAGTTCCTTTGTATGCAAACTAGTCCCTCAGTTTTTGAAATATCGGACAGAAATTTCTCACCAAGAAACTGTTCATTTGTCAGAACAGCCGATATCGGGCCACTGTAGCATACAGCTGTCATATAAACTGACAGATCAAAATCAAGATCTGTTTTACTTCTTTAAGCTTTAAAAAATTCAACTGTTAAGGGGTTACATAGGTTTACGAGTTTCAAAAAATCGATTTTTTTATTGTCTTATTAAATTCGATAACATCTCTAGAATATTTTCCTAAATTTTCAAGTTGATCCGAGTAATAGTTTCGGGGATACAGCCTTGAGAACTTGTGGCCACGAGGCTAGCTATGATAAGTGCGCCGTCTTTAAACGTTTTTTTTCGAAACAGTGTTTTTGTAGTCGGTTGGCAAGATTTCTCGAGAACTACTAACCGATCTTTATGAAATTTTATACAGGTCTTTTAGACACAATTCTTAAAGACTTGGACGAAGGATTTTTTCTATTACAACTATTTGGAAAAACTGAATTTTAATTTTTTGTAAAAATGTATGCCAAAAATCTAATTTTCAGTTATTTTTTCTCCTTCGTCCAAGTTCTAAGTTCAGGTTTTAACTGTGAAATGATTTTTTTTTTACTTTAGATGATCCTGTAAGACGCGGGCGCATCTTTTTTCCGAGTAGTCACCGGAAATGAAGTCGCAATGGTCGAGTTTAAAATATTTTTTTCCAAAAATTTCAAAATTTCTTTGTTAATAATGTATATTTGTAACAATAAAAAATTCTAACAAAATATTTAATTTTTATATGAGAAAAAAAATTTGAAAAAATACTGTTTTTATCTGAGGAATCCCATGAAACCCTTTAAGGGTATGATAGCTTCAATACAGCTGAAGTCAACGTGTTTTCTTGCTTATGTCATCTGCTCATGGCTGTTAGTTATTTTGTAAACACATACTATATGCCGGTAAATACTAAATATATATATATATATATATATGTTTGCAAAGGTCATCACTTGTAAATAAAACAAATCACTTATTTACATAAAACGTATCTTTATTGATAATAGTAATTACAATTATTCCAGCATTATCTTGAACTGTTACTCTTGCTGCCATTGCTATTTTAATTTGATTACCGTTATTTTATGTCACTTCATTCACTGTTATTATTATAATTACAATAGTTGTCAATTTACTTATATAATGTAGTGGTGACATTTGGAATGATTACTATTCGGTGGACCAGAGTTTTGAATTTTGCTTGCTTCAAATATCAGAATAATAATAAAGGCGGCAAAAATCATAGAATCCTCTTAATACTAAAACCAAACAGAAATATTAGATTAAGCGCTAACTCATAAATTATCCAATCTAAAATATGTCTGTTTTTTTTCATTTCATAAATTACATTTTAGTTTTAATTATTACTGAAAGTTTTGTATAAATTTTACCACAAGTAAATTAAACTATTTATGGTTCATAAACGCGCTTAAAAATTCGTTTCATGTTTATAATATGTGATTATTTAATTATAGAAATTAACTCATGCTTATTTATGATTTACAGTTACGTAGCTAAAGAGACGTGCTAACCATAAAATTATGGCAATAATTGAAAGTAAATTGTATTTGGTTGGTTTAAACCGATAAACTTGATTTATAAATAATATTAAGTGTATTCATAAATATGTGCAGATGACAATGTATATATGTATATATATATAACTGTGATCCAGCAGAATCAAATAAATTAATTAATAATTGTGTAAATTCAGGAAATGTGGTTAAAAAGTTGCTGAAAGCTAATAAATTACCGAAGATTATGAAATCAAATGTGTTTTCATAATTTCTTTTTTCTTTTTTCTTTTGGAGAAGTATTACAACCAAGAAAAGTGATAAAAGAAAGCTTGATAGGTTCAAAAGTTAAGTATCTAACGGGTTTTTCAATAAGAGCGCATGACCATGACCATGACCATTAATGCATATTTTGCTTATTGACGAGGCCATTCGGCCAGAAATAAGGCTCATAGCAGAAGATGAGTTTTCGATGAAAATCCGGATCATTTTCAAGTTGTTACTCGGCCTAATTCACGAACATACGACGAACATACGACGATTCTGGTCAAGTGGCTTCAGTTCTTGAGTTAATTTAATTTTGTAAGGGTGTAAACCAAGATCTTTTCGCAAAATTCGATACAACGACGTCACAAAGATGCCCAAAGCTTGAGAACGATGTGTGGAGACTGATTTGGGCCTTCCTCGCTTAATACGCTAGCGGCAACAATATTCTCGAAACTACGGGCACTTCTTTGCCTCATTGGCACGGGAACATTTTGTACCGTGCCTGTGGATTCAAATTTGTCCACTAGACGCTGTAGTGTTGATCTGGCAGGACGATTATGACGACCATAAATTGGACGCAGCACTCTTAAAGTTGAGGCCACTGTCTCAGAATTTCGTTAGCAGATTTTAATAATTTCGACTCGTTGTTGCATCGTACATACATATATATCTTTCCATGATGAAATGGTAAATCTTTCTGAAGAGAAATGTTAAATTAGCGGGAAAAAATATGGCGTCGTTTGATGTTCCTATCGGTCTACTTTTGTACAGAGTACAAACACTAATTGACATATGGAGTACGAACTTCACGCGAACATAAATAAAAAAACTAGAAAAATTGTTTGCATCAATTCGGTTTGCGCGCGTAGTTAAATAAAGCCGTCCGAGTCAAAATTGATATTGAATGTATTCGGTGAAAAATTGATTGGTAGTCATAAAATCGGTAAGTAAGTTTACATATAGCTTTTTGAAAAGGATTCATGTATTATGGCAGTATCCACACTTGCATAAATTTACTTCAAACCGATTCTTATACATATATGTCTATATATATTTACATACATCAGCTAGTTGACAGTATTCTGCGCCTTTAACGAAAAGTAGCAGCGTTGAAAGCACCGACAAGCCCACTAATATTATATATGTACACCGGCCCCGTCAATTGTTGAAACGGTAGCCAGAAACAATAAGCGATGTTGTAAATAATTCAAAGCATAATAATAAAAAAATGTTTTAGAATTTGATTTATGTGTGGCGATAAGCTTAAAATGGGATTTGCTTGGCATAAAAATTGATTGGCGTTGCCAGGTGCGATTGCTCTAAATACTCTTATGTTAGATAAGTAAGTATACATATGTACTGAGATATGTAATATACGAGTATGTGGGTGAATGTGTGACGGTATCAAAAATTGTGCGATGGATGACAAAATTTATAATTTCTAAAAATTCGCACACTATCTTTAACTTGTTATGTATTTTGCAAACTCTAGAACGCAATTTAAATCAAAAGAATTCCACACAATTATGAAAGGAAGTATGCTCTCGTGGGTGTATTGTCTACAATATTTTGGAACTTTCCGACGGTATTTCGATTAGTCATCATTGCACGTGTTTGTCGAGCCGATCATGTTAAGCATGAGCTGGAAAAACACTTTTTTTTCAAATTATGAATTTTTAATATTAAAAGTAATCAAAATTAATTAATGTAGTATTGATTACTTTTGTGGAAAAAAAATTCTTTGCTGTATGCGTAAGTATTTCATACATATGTATATACAATAAAATTTAGTATAATCAGTTACTGGTCGAACCGAAGAGTCATTAGCAAAAAAATATTATATATGTATATTACTTAGAGGCTCTAAGTTTTCTTTTTTTATAAAAGTTCCCTCACTAGACTATTTTCAAAACAATGCAATCAAAATAGGTAGATCTTTTCCCTAGAAGAGTATTTGGTGCATATATTTAGCGCTGAAGCGATTACTCCATGCCAGCGTAATATGAAGCAGGCGCAACTCGAGTTCAGAAGAGAGTTATTTGTTTCTCTGTGAATCTGTGAAGCATTTGAGTGAGTTGATGTTGAGTGAGATATCAAATACCGGTCTATACTATACTAATAATAGCGGTTCTATGTATATCTGACAAGTGGCTGCTATTTAAGTGAACTAAGTCTATATTAGTCCAAAAAGTAGAACCAAGATCAAAACTGAATTTTACGTGATTGGTCTTTTGGCATAGTACAACTCTGGAAACAGGTCTGCTAGACACTTCAAAGAACTAGATCTTGATAAACCAAGCTAACTTGGAGGTTCATTTGGTCGGTATTCTTTTAGTGAGTTCGCACTAAACTAACAGAATTTATTCAATACAAGTGATTCGAAGTAAATTCAAACAACTTTTGGATTAAGCTTTTTGAACTCTCCTTGTACGTGCTAGTTGGCGTTAGACTTGTAATTGGACACAAACAAAAAAATCTAGCTTTTGATGACATTAAGTGAGGTGGGCAAAAAAAATTTGCAATTTTACTATTTTCAAACGAATTTGTATTCAAGTACTGGTGCCGAGCGTAGACGTGTTGAAGAAAACAATCAAGCGAAACTGCCGTTATTTTAACTATTTTCAGTTACTTTATTTTTTAATTACTTTAAAAGACGCTTGTGAGTATTTGATTTAGCTGTTCATACGGCGTTCGGGTGAAGCGAAATTATTCGCGAATATTTGCTAAAAATAAAAAAAAAGATAGCTTGTATACATATGTACGTACTCTACTTAAGCATGTAGTACGTGTGAGTGTTTATTAGGGTGTACCATCGAAAACTTTTTTATTATTTTTTTTTCTGACACATGAAAAGTTTGCTTTTTTATTTAAAAAAAAAATCACTCACAATTTTAGTCCTAATTTCACTTCAATTGAAAAACATTAGTGAAGAGTTGGTCTTATCGAAAAACTTCTTAAGAAAAAGCTATAGGAAACTAAATTTCGAACACACAATACTTTACGCCCGTCAAAAATGTGCTCTTTTTCAGAAATGTAAGATAAAAAAAACAGAATTTAATGAAATTTGTTTATGTAAAACTTGCTTCAATAACTACATACTAATTTTTTATTTAAATCTTATTTGGAGTTAGTTCGATAAAACCAGCTGTTTCCTCAATCTTTAAAAAAAAAAACATGAAAAATCGAAAGGCAAGTACTTACAGTCAAAATTGAAATATTCAGAGAATTTTTTTTCAACATAAAAAAACAAATTTTCATGTCTGTGAAATAAAAAAAAGTTTTAAATGAAACACCCTAATGTCCATAGATATTTTGACGGACCTACGATTGATTTGTTACACCCATAACAAGCGTAAATCGTCTACAAGCGATAAGCGAGCGCACAAGCGGCCATGCAACCGGCGAAATTTCAGATATTTGTGTATTTATTTGTACATGTGTATGTATGTCTTTATGGACATAAGTATATTTGTACTTAGAAATGCGCTTTCAGCTCGCTGGACAGGTAATCAGTCGGTTCTGTGCGCGCCGCCGATTGCCAAGCGGGAACGTTTGGAGAGGAGTGTGAGTGATGTTTATGAGTTTTTTAAAACTAATTCGATGCAAATTTCTACAATAGTACAAATTATGATTTGCAAAAGTTGAAGGAAAAAGTGGAGTTCAAAGTTTTTCATAAATAATTACGGTAGAGTTTTGTATTTTGCCGCGTATTTACCGTTAACCAATGTAAGTGCAAAAATTAGTCATTAACCATTGAATTGAGCAGCTTTAGTAGTTTCATTTTAGTGTCTGCTGAGTTGAAATGAAAATCACTTTTAATGCAAACAAAATTACTTTTAGAGCGCAAAATTTGATGTGGCAAAGTCTGTCTTGTCATTTGACAGGCTTAAAGTGTCAGTCATGCACTTTAATTTATTTTCGCAACGATTAACAGGGTTAATGTTTTATTTGAAAGCTAACAAGTTTGACAGCTGCCAAGTCGAATGTATAAAAAGAAATACATTGATATAAAATGGCACAAACAATACTTTTTAAGACTTTTTAAGTTAAAGTAAAAATTAGTAAAGTTATGATAATAAAAAAGTTGTCAATTTCAAAAAAAAAAATTTATTCTTACAATTTTTTTCATTTTCTCGAAACATGTTTTCAGAGTTTGTAAGGAGAATCAAATTTTCGCACGATCTTTTTATATACATATATTGGTCAGGTAATGATCGAAGATAAACAATTTTTTTTTATAATAATCTAGATTTTTTAAGCCACTCTGAAGTGGCTATTTTAAATTTTTTTTTTTTACAAATAACAATTTTTTTGAGAAGTCGTCATTTTTCGGAGGTCGTACTTCTTTTCTTTTTCGATATTTCACGTTTATCACATATTTTTGAAAAAAAAAATTAGTAAACAGATGATATTTTCGAAAAACTTTCTAAGAAAAAGCTATAGGAAATTAAATTTCTGACACAAAATTCTTTATCGAAAAATAATATCGATACTTTGGATAATATTATAGCTACCAGTAAACAATGGAAACATTCAGCTGAAGTCCAAATAAGTTTCTAAAAGTTATTTAAGATAGTTAATAGCAGTCTTTATGATCAAAACGTTATTAAAGGCCGAGTATTTTGGAACCCAATAATCCCTATCTATCTTCTACTGAGGTTTCGCCAGAAGTCTTGGGCTAGGACTATTTTCAGAAACTTGTCTTTTTAGCTTTATCTAAAAGGATGGAGTGAGTCATGTGTAGAAGTCCACGCAAGTAAAGAAAGTTCTCTGATTGCCATTACTTGGGAGTGGCCAGAACCGATTCCTTTACATATGGCTCAACTAGCTCACGACTTCCGCGCTTAGACCAAGTACCCTCTGGGTAGCCAAGGAACAACCGTTTGAAGGCGAGCAAAAGTGAGAAGGCGAATCATCCCTTAACAGGGTTGTGCGCTGGGCTTGAGACCCGCCACTTAAAAAACGTCTCAATAAAATATAAACAACAGCCTCGGGAGAGAAATCGCCTTTTATCAGCTCTAAAAGTAGTCGACGCAGTAACCGCCGGGGTAAGCAGAGGAAGACCTCCACTCCTTTGGAACTACCACTTTGGAGGTCTTGAAGGACCTGGCTGGCGTGGCGTGCGACTGGCGTGCTGTTGTTAACTCGGCCATAACCGCAAAAGTTGTATCTACGCCAGTAAAGAAGAAGTTTTATCTAAATCTGAATTTTGAATAATTTTGTTTAAGAATGTATTATTCCTTAATGTCTTTATTAAATATAAATGTCGATATTTTTAGATTTATTATATTATTATATAATATACGAACTGGCTTATGTTGGCTTTAAACCTTCGCCGTACTTTATTGTCATTGGTTTCTCATATTTATATGAATTTGATAATTCAAAATACTCGAATCAAGTATACTTTTAACAAATAACATTTTTGTCACAAGCTCTTTATAGCTGTTATCAACACTATTCGACCACTATTTAACCTCAATAATAATATCACTTCCATTACTTTCAATATCAACTTCGGTACCACGAGTCGAAGAAAACACACGGAATGATGAAGCTCGTCAAAATCATTACTTCAGATTTCCTTTCGCCGTCTGCTTGTCGTAATTATCTCCAAAAATGCAAACACACACAAGCGCAGTCCACATCAAAGGCACTTATTAGTTTTATTTATAATTCAAACAAAGCTTCACGAAACACACAACAACAATACATGGAAATATACGCTTTTAACTATGTATTTAACCTTTCGAAATATGCAATGCTCACAAAAAAAAAATAATAATAATAACGAACTGCGAACATTTGCTACCAGTGGTAATCAGCTGTTCGCGAAATGCCGCAAAAACAATGAGTAACAGGTGATCACTCGCCAGAGTTGTGCTGTTATATGTACATATATACTATTTCTAAACTAATAAAATATAAGTGTGTATATATAATAAATATAAGTGTGTATATATATAAAATATATATTATTGAATGTATATTATTTAATGCAATTGTTGTTACGGCTTTGTATTGCCTTAGTTTTTTGCTGTCGTTGCATTCTAACTCCCTTTGTTTCACTCGTTAATACTGACTAAAACAGTTCAATTTTTCTATTATTTGCATTCAGTTTGTAAATATGTTTTGTTGTTGTAATATTTACGCAATTAAGTGAATGAGTATTTTTTCACACTATTTAAGCTAGTGCTTGTTTTAATTATCATCACCATGAGCACACATACATACTTTAGAAGCTTGTGTGAACACTTCGCGGAACACAACAAAAATGCTTGCAAATCAACTAAGTTTTGTATATATGTAGGTGTATACATACATATGTATATACATTTGAATATGTATGTATGTATCCCTATATCAAATAAACACCTACTCACACCTGTAGAAAATTCAATTGTTTTTTTCTTACATTTGATTTTTATGAGTAGCTTTTAATAAGAATCCCATAACTTTTAATGACATCTATTTTTGCAGGCATATATTTATACATATAAAATATACACACAATATATAAGTATATACATATTAATTTTTTTATAAGTTTATTCATATATACATACATATATGTATGTCTACATTTTCCGCATTCGCCTAACTGCTGTCTCCTATCTTTTCATTCCAACCAAGTTCAAATGTAAGACGTCACAATTACTTCCTTCAGTTCTAACATATTTGAATCAATGAAAACCGATTACTTGTTGCTATTTTAGTGATTGAAAACTTTCTCCAAATCCATCTGTATAATATTGTCGACTATGAGACCCTCGTGCAAAACAATCCGCTTGGTTGCGTGGACTTGCCTGCCGTGGAAATAGAATACTGATTTATCAGCAAATTGTTAGATTCGAGAAAACAACAGATTCAGAAAAGAGGAAATAAATTAGCTACAATGCGGTGCATGATTTAAAATCTGTGCATTCGCAACGAGTGGAGAGCTTAATGGAACAATTCATATAAATATTTGGATTCTTGGGGTTTACGACTGACGAGGGTCCGATCATGTTCAAATTTGTCGATTACAATCTCTAGCGGAAGTTTAAGCTAAAATTTTGAATTAATATGTTTAACGTAAGACCTCCACTGTCATCTTTGGAGAGTGCTTCTGACACGCTGAAAACTTTTGGAAAAGTTGGTGGAGAGATGTTAGAAATAAGAAAAACTTACAGAACACCTGTTCAATCTTCTCTAAACTATATTTCTATAAAATACAAAACGGTGATTTGCTAAATGATGCTTAAACAGTGTCTAACTCTTGTACCAACAAGTAAAGGTCCCAAAGATATAATAACGAATGTCGACCTATGAAATTATTAAGCAAATCAGAAACGAATAATAAATGTGAATACCTATGAAATACAGCCGCCTCAAGTAGTGCCTGGGAATTGTTCGCTACTTATTTACAGAAACAACGCACTATAAAGCATACACTCATCCATAATTTATACGAATATGGACGATGAGTTACATTATCGAACTACTCGTAACACTTCTGATAACCGATTACTCGTTATATTGCAGCGACGCGGCAAAACACTTTTTCGGCATTTAATAACAACATGTTTAACAACAACACCGGTGACAGCAGACCAAAATACAACAACACGGATGCTAACAATGTCTACCACAAACGATACACTTACAAAAACAGCATCCATTAATATTTAGAACAATCACAACAACAAAATCTGTGATAAATAAATACATACAACAATAAAATACAAAATACTTTCGCGCAAGATTCTAACAACAGAGCAACAATGGCAGAAGCCAGTGAATTAGAGCGCAAAATGAGAGCGCATTATGGATAGTGGAAGTGATTTGTGTGCGTCCATGTCCGGAAAAGAGTGTGAATATTGGCAACAAAGTGCGATTAGTCGTTGTAATTAATGCTCACCGCAATAAATTGTGCGAAAGTAATAATAAAACGAATAAATTAATGAAAAATGCATATACATTTATGAGCAACAACAAAAAATACTAACGAACAAGTAGTAAAAGGCGACAGTAATAGCAATAGCAATGCCAATAGCAACAATAACAAAGCGCAATGACAATGCCGACAGACCGGTGCGCAGCTGGGTAACCAGTAGTAGGTACTTACTTAGCAGAATGCCAATCGGTTGTGATGAGTGAGCGCTTCTCGCACACATGTATATACATATGCATATGTATGTATATGTACGTACAGGTAACACACGTATTTAGCTGCTAGTTAGTGAGCCTCCAGTTGGGGGTCGGTTAAGTTATCAGCTGTTGAAACAAGCTGCAGCGGAAAAGATATGCAAAAACATCAACAACAAGCGGTTAGTTAGTGCAAATTGTTTATTGTTATTGTTACTATTTTTCGTTTTTGCTGTAATTTGAGATCTACTAACTTTCTTACACTTTAATTGCTGGTTGTTGTTGCAGCTTTTGTTGTGTTTTTGTGGTGCTAATACGTTTGTACATAGACGGTCAACAGTAGCAGCAATGGCAACAGCAACAGCAACAGCCACTGCCACCAAAACAACATCAAATCACAACAAATCCATTCAGTGTGTTGTGGAAATCGTCGGACGTCGGTTGTTGAATGTTTTTTTTTTTTGACGTTCTAACATATGTACATATGTATACATATGTGTATATACTTATGTGCATATATTGTGTGCGCTTTAACATTTCAGCGATTTTTTCGTCTGCAAATTTTAGCGAGTTTTTAGTTTAATATTTTTTTCTGCCGATTGTTGGTTTCATATTGAATTTTATAATGAAGCGCATATAAAATGTGAATGGAGAATATGGTGAAGTGTTGCCAAATCGGCTGCGCAGACGAGCAGGTAGGAAAGAAGACAAGTTCGGTTGTGTCAAGTCAGCTTCATGAAGCAAAGAAGGATTCAGTAATCAATAAAAAAAAACCTGTCATGCTGAGTTTGGCTTATCATGCAACCATACAAACAGGCTTTCGTACATACACACATACATTTATAAATAAATAAATTTAGAGGTGAAAAGTGTTTTGGGGTTGATTTTAAATGTATCGGAAGATTTGAAGAGTGCCAAAAATAAAATAATCTAAATAATTTTATTTACTTATTTAAACACACGTGCATAAGTATACACGTAATTGTATGTTGTGAAAGAGCGTGAAAAGAGAAAGTAATTAAGTGATTAAATTTTGGAATTAATTTGCAAAGAACGTTGAAAGATTTAAATACATATTCGAATTGTAATAAAATAACCGAGCGTAAACAAATTGATTAAAATGCGATTTGCATTAAATGAGCAATGAAATAATAGTCAAATAATAATTTACTTACGAGAATGAATACATACAGCAAATACAATGAAATGTTATAATATATATGTATATATTTTTTTAATTTCATAAAATACATTAATACAATGGTATACATACATATGTGCATATTTTTTTATGTCACAGAATATTTTTATTGAGCTTTTTAGTTACATTTCTGTGCATACACACTTTTGAGTTTTTGCGTCATCTTCTCTATTTAAAACTGTGGCACAAATAAAATCATAATTTCTGAATTTTGTTTATGTATGTACATATGTATGTATGTATTCATATATATGTACTGTGTAGCTAAATATAATTCAATAGCTGATAATAATTTATCCAAACAAAAATGCTTATTTTAAATCAAAATTACCTGGAACAGCAAACAGTTGCAAGATATAAACACATACACCAGCGGTCAAAATAATAAGTTCGAGTGTTTAAAAAAATATATAAATTACTTACTGATTTTAGGACTATCCGTCCGTCCGCTGGTCTGTCCGTCCAAGCTGTTACTTGAGTAAAAATTGAGATTTCGTCATGAAATTTACAACAAAATAAATTTTTGCCCAAAAAGCAGCTTTGAAGTATATCACCTTACGAGTATGACCAAAAATTGTCCAAATCGAACCAAAAATTTTCAAGCCTCTAAATAGCGAATATTTGGATCCCAGTGCCTATAGCTGACGAAAATATGGAACAATGTGTGATATATAATTCAAATTTGGTAATATTCAAAGTGTTAAACATTTTACGAACCGTCATATTTACGTTGCCATATTTTGTATTTTAACGTTCACTTTCTTCCTGAATTCCAACCAAAAATTGCAAAACTAAAAAAGATATAAAACTTTAATGCCATTTTTGTGTTTCTTGCAACCCACTTGTACATATTAAGTTTTTGAAATTTTGTTCTCTTTTTTTCTTTTAATTCATACGCGCCATTCAAATATGTATGAAACTTTTTGTTTATATGAGCTATTTCTGTAGACGGTGCAATATTTTTAGTCATTTTTAAGGTGCAAAATTATATTTTAAGTCTTTAGTTTTTGTCATTTTTTCATTTAGAAATACTAAGTATTTTTTACATACATATGCATGTGTCCAAAGGAATGGAAAACAGAAGAAATATTTTTTTTAATTAAGAATACGCTTAGACTGCGAAATCCAGGCACTGATTTTCTAATATTTACAATTTACACTTTCTATTACTGATTTATATAAACATTATATACAAATTAACATATCAACATATTTAATAGATAAACTTTGCATAATTTCATTAAACTGAAAAGTATTTACTGCATAAACTATTTTGAAACCTTTGTTGTTGTTGCACAATTTGAAGGCTTGGCGTTGTCAAATGTTTATTGTCACAAACATTTTCGCTTCCATATTCGATGAACCGATTTCATTACGATTGATCGTTCGTAAATGCTTCCTGGCGACGTCATTATTTAACGTTAATTATAATTAGATGTGATAAGCAGAGAGCGAAATAGTTATAAACATATAAAATGTGACTGCATTTATGTTGACAAAATCAATTAGCATATTTGGTTATAAATTGCGATTCACCTGTTTTTGGAGTATCTGGAATTTTTATAAGTATAACGTGACTTATGTGTTGGCGAATTTCGAAAATACACAGATGTCTTTTGGTTTCATTGAGGACAAGACGATAATAAATATAGTACGTGTTATACGGTAAATGTAAAAAAAAATATTTATTAACATAATTTCCACATATCAACTAGGACTCTTAAAATTATTATTTTATTCGAATAACTAGAAAAACGATTATTCGAATATGCGGGGTGTCTCAGGTGTTGATATAGTAAAATAAAGCACTGCTTGGTGAACTTGCTCATTTAAGCTGATCCAGAAACATTTTCCATAAAAGCACAAATTATACAGAGTCTCAGTAGTTTACATAATTCTCCGCAATAAAATTTCATATAGTCGACTTGATATCCGAAAAACCACTTCTTATGATTTCAACTACCTACTACTAAGTTTTTTACTTTTAATCTTCAAGCCATACACTTAAATAATGTACTATGGAGGATGGAGCCATGTGTAAAGGTTCACGCAAGTGAGGAAAGGTCTCTGAGCGCCATTCACTTGCGAATGCTCAGAAACGATTCTCTTACATATAGCTCAAACAGCTCAAGACTTCCAGTCCTAGACCAAGTATTCTCTGGATAGACAAAAATATCCATTGGAAAGTAGCTAAAGTAAGAAGGCGAAGCGTCCTTTCCTTCAGTTGTTCGTTGGGTTTGGGACCCCCACGTAAAAAACACCCCCAATGAAAAGTCGGCTATAGCCGCGTAAGCGTTGTCTACGCCAATAAAGAAAAGATATATTTTATAGTATAAATCTCAATATCTTACAAAATATCACACCTTGATGTGCCAATAATTCTCCGTGTCTTGCGAGACTTTAAGCTTTTCAACTTATTGTCTAAATATAGCAGTCACGCCTCTCTGATTGTCAATTTTTTACATTATTTCGCAATTATTTGTTTTACTTAATCTTTGTTTTGTTTTTGCTCCTCTTCGTTACCGAATTGAACGACACTTGTTGCTTAGCAAGTTTAGAATACTTAAAGTAATGTGTACATCTGTACTTACATATATGTACATATGTATATGTCTATATTTACTTAGCACTACAGTTAGCAATAATTAGCATGACAAAAGCTTTAACAAACTGTGCTAAATACGTGAACAAATGTTAACACCAATATTTAGATAAGTGTGCCAAAGTGGGAAAGCTGGGCTCTCAATGTCGATTAATTAAAAACCTCGCAATAAAGTGAGAAATTATTAAAGCTGCTTTTTAAGATCGCATTTTATCAATAACCATAATTATTACGCAATAATTTTATGGTTTTAAACTGTTACATAATACGAATAATATTGACAAGTAATTATAGAAAGCGACTTTGATGATAGGGTCTGTTGAATACAATTATTCTACAGTTGTTTTTTATATTAAATGGTGTGGGATCTTAAGTCAACTTCCAAGAGATCGGCAAAAATAAGTAAAGTTTTGAAATTTTTTTATCCGTTGTTCCAATATTCCGAAAATGCACTGGAAAACTGCTGTCCTTGTGCGTATTTGTGAGTATATTCATTTGAAGCGTTAAGTTAGGTTAGGTTAAGTTCTAAGAGGGATCTCACTTAGAAAGCTTAGAGCGCCGTTCCCTTGTGGTAGCTAACAAGCTCCAATATACTAGATCATAAGACCCTTACAATTCGACAGTGCTTTGCCTATCACAAATTTGTTGAAACGGCTATTGTCAGTTTCGCCTATGTGTTCTGGTTCGCCAAAGGTAAGGCAGAGATGTTCCAGCCTTAGTCTTACAAAGGCTGGAGAATGGAGGAGAAAGTGCCTGGATGTTTCCACATCACCCTCCTCCATACTATCTAGATAACTAGTGTTCAATAAAACTTTTAGCCTCAATGCATTAATGCCCCTTGAAGAATGTCTAGTAAGAACACCTACGATTGCGGCAAAGAGAACTTTGTTCCTGCACTCTACCCTAGGTCAAAACGATTTCACATTCGCATAGCTGGTAGTCGATCAAAGCTAAGTTTAACGGAAAGCTTCTTCTTTTATAAAACTCCCCAATCTTCACTCCTAGCTTCGACACATCCGTGAAAATGCTCACTGAGCCTCTTCTCTTTCGACTTCTACTTATCCACGAACCCCTGTTTGGTATGTGAGTGGTCTCTGCGACGCTATGATCTAAGTATTCAAGAATGCAGTTGAAGGAGGAGAGAATTTCGGCGTGTCCTTGTTTGGACCTCGGGTCGGCTTTAAAATACCGTTCCAGGATTTCGGAAATAAAATGGGTGTGGTCGGATAGAGGAGGTTGTCCAGATCAAGAATATAGAATAGTTATAGCCGCAGGAAACCAATGGTTTTCGAGATATTTGCGTTTGAAGTTGAACATTACCACTATTTGAAATACGTATTTTTCGGTTTAAACCATTAATGGCGAACGCTACCGCCAACAACTCTTCAAATTGAAGCGTTCGATTGTCGAAAAATACTACGACACGTGGCAATAATTTTCGGTCATGGTCGGCCTCATGTTGCAAGACCAAGCTATTTGGGGAACAGCGGCCGGATAATTTTGCCACTCTCGCATTATAATATAGACCTTGTCCCTTCCGAATACCATGAAATACCGTTGAAATCAGAAAAAGATAAAAACCACACGATACTAAGAAAGAATATCCGAATCGCAATCATTATTTTTATTTGTCGGAATTAGAGAAACACTTTTTAAGTTCTAAAATTCTTCGATTATTCACGGTTTTAAATTGGATTGGTATTATAAGATAACGTAACACAAGAACATATTGACAGATTCATCGACACCTCAGATATAAGAAGGAAAATAGTTTAGAGTGTTAAAAAAATCAAGCAATAGCATGATAGAATAACGGCAATTATATAAATGTACATACATACATATTATACAAACTCATGCATAATAAACGAAATTTGATAGAAAAATTATAATATAATAAAAATGTGCTATAAAAACGCCAAATGATAGATAATCAGATTATGATATGATATAAAAAGCAAACAGGGGAGTGCCATAAAATATGTTGTTCGCAAATTTTTGGACAGTTATAAATTTTTAAAAATATTTGTTTCACATTTTTTATTATTTTATAGCCTTTAGATAATTAAAGATTTATATATTGTTGTCATAAAATTAATCGCACGCGCATTTTGACTCTTTCAGATAATGTTCCTGTGAGATTTTCGTAAACTGCCGCTGAAATGGGTTTATATGAATACTGATGAATGCGCCGATTAGTTTGTGATTACAAAAAATAATTATAAACATCATATGTATGTTTGTTGATGTGAGTAAATAATTAAAATTTACATTTGATATTGACAAATTAAGTGTGTCTACATTATCTGTGACAACAAGCACTTATTTCATAGCCAATACGATAGTGCGCCACTTCCATCACAATTTAGTGAGGCCAACCTGTGTAGTGTTGAAAAAGTATAAATCGATATGTTTGACCGTGTGCCGATTTTTGATTAACTTACACGAGTGTGTGCTTATTTGCTTTTCTCAACAAGTTCAAACTTCTTAGAGAGCACGCCGTGTGAACATGTGACATTATGGAGTACCACTCCAGCGGAGAACCCACGCGTAACGAAGCGGACATAAACACAGTGAAAGCGTTCAATTGGATGAATAATGCTCAGTTGTTGCTATTAACTTTGTGCCATGCTACAAATACATACATATGAATATGTACTTATGTATGTATGTAGGAATGACTCCCTAGTGCACCCACACCCCAAAGGCACGCACACATACTCACACACTAAAAGGGCGCGCCAAGTCAGTCACGTGCATTTCATTTATTTACAAGATCATCTCGTGTGAATGCAGTCATGCGGTATGTGCAACAACAATAAATTCGAGCATATCACTCATCCTAATATATGCACGCATACTACAGCTTCTACCAACACACACACGCGCACACTTGCCTATGTCTTACAAGACTTATCAGCCAAACAAAAAGGCATTATCGCACAATCAAATGCAATTCAATCCGTCCAATAACCCAATAAACCAACAACTTAAGTACTGAACAACTCAGCGATACTGCGAGACTTCAAAACGCTTCAAAGCGACGTAAGACATACAAACAAACATCACGCAGCCGCGTGAAATGCCGAATCGCCGAGCCAAACAAACGATCAATTGACGATCACCTAGCCACAAGCATACAGACACACATGCATATATACGCCAGTGTACTCCTTTTCGTGAAGTGCCGACGCGTCGCCTTGTTATTGTTGTTGCTGTGCGCTATGTTGACAATATTCGTATAAATCTACTACTAATATTCGCCGAGTAGTAGTATCAAAGTCAAATGCGTTTAACGCGTAGTCGAAACTGATGATCCGTCAGCGAACGCGTACGCGAGTGAAATATTCCTACAGCTACGACTAAAGCTTTTACAATTTGTTGTTGCTGGTTCGTTGCTGCTGCAAAAGAATTCTTTCTTTGCTACTTCCTCTACGAGATTTGATTTATTTGTGTGTGTGTTTTTTTGTTGTAAATTTATTGTTGTTGTTGCATTTTATTTGTTGTCGGCGGATAACTTGGCAATCAACAGAATCTCCGCAGTGCAAGTCAGAGCTAAATTCGCTACTCTACGAGATTGAAGTGCTCGTCGCCGGAGTTAGGGCGAAGATTAAATGTCGTGCGCGTTGAGGCTGGAGGAAATTTGTGTGGAAAATTGTTTGTGAATGAGTTGGTGTTTAAATGGCGAGGAATGCATACGAAATTTGTGACATAAAAAACAGTTATTAAAGCAATAAAAATTATATTTCGCTTAAATAAAGGCATTAAATGTATTAAAGTGAACATTAAAGTAAACGGCACTTGATTTAGGACTTGAGATTAAGAAAATTATTTAATTAAATTAAAAAAATTGAAAAATCGAATTGAGTTAAAAACATATAACTGAATTAACTAAAGTAATTTTAAATATCGAAATGCGATAACAAAAAAACTAATTTAATTAAATGAAAGAAAAATTAAAACAAAATAATTGAGTTAAAAATAATTAAACAAAAAATTTAAAATATCGAATTTTGTTTATTAAAAGTAATTTAATTAACTAAAAAATGTAAAATATCGAATTTTGTTTATTAAAAATAATTTAATTAAATTAACGAAAAATTAAATAAACTGATTAAAAATAAACCTAATTAACTAAAAATTTTAAAGTATCGAATTTTGTTCAAAAAATAATACAATTAAATAAAAAATTTAAAACATCGAATTTTGTAAAAAAAAATAGTCAATTAACTTAAAAATTTGAAATGTGAATTTTAAAAATAATTTAAATAACTAAAGAAATTCGAATTGTATTAAAAATTGTTAATAAAAAACTACTAATAATCGGAACTACATATATAGAAACCTGCCAAAAAGTGTTACAAACATGTAAAAAATTAATATTTAAGCCAAAAACGTTATAGAATATAGAAACCGTAGATCGGTATCAAAAATAATTATATAACACAAATAAATATTAATAAAAAAATAGGAATAAATAAAAATATTATCAATTAATAAATATTTCAGCTATTAAAAATAATTTGGGTTGTGATCTTTTGTGCCTTTATATAAAAAAAAAATATATAAAACAAAGTAAATAATATAAAATAATTTTTACAATAATAATAGTAATATATGTATTTAGTAATAAGCAAATAAAATTAAAAAGATATATTAAAGCCGCTTAATAAAAAAGTAATAATTACAAGCTAACAAAGTAAATATAGCAACGCATAAACGAAAATAACAAAAAAAAATTAATTCGATTTAGTTCGTGTAAACAAGCTCATTTACGCGCTACGTTCGTATAATATTAGTGCGCGCCTGCGAAAATGAAGTTTCCCACCAATACCAACTCCGCCCAAATGGAATCTCTGCTCACCGTTCCATCACTGACACATGTCAAAGTGCATCCAATGCGCACCGCTTCTAATGCCTCGTCTATTGGGCGGCCGAATGGCAATAGTGCCGCTGGTATTGACGATCCGGATGAGGATGAGAGCGGTTTGGGCTACACGCATACTTTGGTGAGTTTAGTAACCTTAAGAAATTATTATACTACTAATGTAAATTATGATGAAATACTGTTACATTCACATTGGATAATTAGATATTTTGAAAATGAATGGTGAAAGTGTTTTTAGTGCAAATTTTTTTTTATACCCTGAACAGGTCCCGAAGTTTGTAAGACCCTTAAGGAAACGTCACAGACCCTATATATATAAATGATCAGTCACACTGCGTCGATTTAGCACTGTCCGCCCATCTGCCTGTCTGTATATACCCGAACTTGTGCCTAAGTTTTTGAGATATCGATCTGAAATTTTGTCCAAGAAGCTGCTCATTTGTCGAAACCGCTGATATCGGGCAATTGTGCCATATACTAAAAAACCTAAAGAAAACGATCAATCCCTTGCTTGAAAAACTTTCTCTTTTAACGCGGCATTTTCACGGAATTTGGCACTGATTATTTTATAAGGCAACGGTACAATCTCGAAACCAATTGTTCAGATCTAACTACTATAACATATAGCAGCCTTACAAACAGAACGTTCAAAATCAAGTTCTTGTATGGAAGTCTTTTTTAGTATATTAAGTGTTGTTTCAGGAATTCTTCCTCATCCGTGAACGACGGTCGGCTGGTAATTGTCTGAAAACCTTATTAAATTTGATTTCACTTTACTGCCGTGAGCCATATAACTACACTAACATGATACAAAAATTTCGATCGCTGGTTGTTTTTAATAGACATAGTAATCGTAGGTGATCTCTTATGTTCCTAATGGCCACTGCTTTGACAAAAAACACCCTGAAATAGACAGATAACCTAAAACTTAACTAAAATGAAGGTTCATAAGGGTGAATTCCTGGGTATTTGAAGGAATGTACTTGAATGCGGCGGGATGCTAAGGTACTACTTCAGAATTTCTGAATGTTCGAAAAAGTTACGCAATACATAAGCTCGCGCCGTCAAAATCTATATAGTATATATGAGTAAATTTTAAGTATAAAAGTTCCTATAAATACGTAAGACTCAAAGCGTATGAAATTCGCATTATTATGACCGTAGAATCGGTTATATACATACTCACGTAATTTATAGTTGTTTTTGGCACAAAAAAACTACACCTTTTTACAATTTAATAAAGTCTGGAATGTTTTGTAGACAACTACATCTGTAAATATAATTATGACATAGTCAACACAGAGCTGTCGGAAGCTAATGAGATGAGATAGTTCTAATCAACAGCTGACAAGGAATAGTTTTAGAGCAACTGTGTGAGCCACACTGATAACACAAGCAAACACATGTGTATTCATACTGATATCACTACATAAGTACATATGTACTCGTATAAATATGTAAATGCAAAAGTTGCTGTTTTTGTCTATTAAATAACAAATAGCACTGGAAGTGTAGCCTCTTTTCGTACAAATAATAATAAAAATTAAGAAGATGAAGTCAAAGTGTATTAGCAAAAACACAAAACAAAAGCAGATTAGCATTAAATGCTTATCAAAATTGCTTATTGTTTAGCCAGATCACAAGGCGAGTGCGTAAAGTCAATAAGTAAAGTGTACATTTTTGAGTTCTTTAAACTGGCACCTTATACAGATGTAAATAAGTTCTGTATAAAAACAAAAACTGTTAACTGTAAAAGCATCCTTCGCAGATTGCGATTCGTTTTTGTATTTTTATTTTTTTTTTTGTTGTTTGCATACTTTTCGATTTATGTGCTTCTTATTTATTCTGCCAATTTGTGCATTTGCGAAATTTTCAAATTTATAAAGTGTTTACACTTGCCGTTAGCATCATTTTTTTAAGTTATTTGTAGCATTCGTGGTTTTGAATACTGTTTACACAGCTTTATTTCTGAATTTACTTATGCAATTATATAATTTAACACACTCTGCAAATATTTTCTCCAAGCAAAATAATAAAAAATAATAAAAATGCAATCTCTCGTCGATTGATTTTAAAAATGTTTATAACCTGTACGGGTTGTCTCGAAACTTGTAACATACAGCAGGCAATGTTTGAGACTCTTAGAGTATATAGTACATATGTAGCCATATCTGTCTGTTTGCATATACATATCAATGAACTAGTCCCTCAGTTTTCGAGTTATTGATGTGAAAATTTTCACACGTCCTGTGGTAACCAACGATATCGTACAACTATATCATACAGCTGCCATGCATACTCATCGATCAACATTAAGTTCTCTTATGGAAATTTTTTTTAATTGACAAAAATATCTTCACTAAATTTGGCATGGATTTTCGTGCAAGACAATTCCACAATTCTCAAACCATAGCATATCGTGATCGATTAAAATCAATATAAAGATCGTCAGTGAATATCGTTTGACCTTATTAAGTAACCTTAATTTGAGGGCCATGGCTTGAAAGCACTAACAAAACACATTCCGTTGGCTGCAAACCGTTGTCCGGTTAGTTTTTGGACTTATTATGTATAGTTGTTATGAGAACTGCATGTGAAGACTATTTTAGCTTCGGTGACGCTGAATTTAATGTTTTTTTTTTTTCTTTTTTTTTTTAATTTTGAACATTTGGCGCCCTTAGATCGTATTTCTAATTAGGGTTCACATCGTTTCGCTAGCACCCAGCAGAATATTGGATTTTATCAATATGCTGGGGCTAGGTCTATTCCTCGTTTATCAATCAATCAAACTAATCTTATCATATATGGGTTATATTCTAATGGATTATTAATCTTATGCTGTGGGTCATTTAGAGAATTTGAAGAAGACATTTAAACAGCATTGATTTGAAATAGCTTAGTAAGTACTTAAGTGGTTATGTAGAGTGAATATACGATGCATCTATATCTTTAGGAAGCCCATTGCGAAATCACTGGAACTAAAACCACTTATCATATCCCCTCTGAACACCTGTGGTCTGATAGAAGTTCATCAATTCGCTAAATTTCATATGTGCGACTTTCGAGATATCGTCAAGAAATCTGCGACCGATAGTTGCTAGCCTTGCATCCACATTGAGTATGTTCCATAATCTCTTCTGCTTCCACCTCTTAACAGCTTCTGCAGTAAAATTGTATGGTATCTCCAGTCTATTGGCGTATTTCCCAATGAGACAGTGACCGGTTAGCGTTCTTATGATATTTGTTTTGAAATTCAGCGGTATTAAATTCCAATAAAAATATGGTAGCTCGTATTTGAATAATTATCATCGGACAGTCACGTGAGTGTATACACATAAAGAAACAGGTTTTGCACATTGTTTATTTTGACATGACAAAGTTTCACTTTCTTCATTTTTTCTGCATATTTGTAAAAGATACATATATGTATATGTATATATTAAAATGCACAGTCATTCACAGGGAATCCCCCAATAGTCATATGATTAACCAACTACAACGGTAACTACGAATAAGCTTAAAAAAAATACATTTTTCGAAAATTTAACAAATGCTCTTTTTTTAATTTGGTGAATAATAAATTAATAACAACAAAATTACTCGTATATTACAACAAATTTGTGCTATTATTCTTCAGCTGCTTTTGTTTGTCACCGATCACGTCAATGCGCTGCGTTATTTTGTGAATAAGCTCGAAAACGTAAATTATTGTATGCATGTGTGTGTGGGTGGAAGTGTAAATATATTTAATGTGTACCATTGACAACGGAAGTCCCCGCTCATTATACCGGTTCATTGTTCGGATATGTATTTCTCACATTGTCATATTTTGAGTGTATTTATTGTTGTTGTTCGTGTTAGACATTGTCGTAAGCACAAAAAAAAACAGTTTACATCTGTTATTATTGAGTGTGTTGTTGTATTATTAATCTTTACATTTTTTCATTGGTGCGCAGTCGCTATTCAAATGCCAGAATGAGACTCAAAGGCAGACACGACTATAATTAAGATAATGATTTATAGAGCGCTGAGAAATCGGTGTGGGCTTATAATTGCATTATGGCATCATCAAGTCATCAAATTTAGTAATCAAAATAGTAACAATTATCGTTCTTTAAATTATCGATTACACAATGCAACAACTGTGTTTTGGAATCGGCCATCGTTCAGCATCCTCACATTCACGAAATTACTCAGAGAATGCTCGGCAAGACGTTCATCATTCATAAGCTGATTACAACAATACCAAAATGCTCTGCTGCATCGTTTCCATCGCTGTTTTTCCAATAGGTTGATTGAACTTTGCATTTGAGCGGCTCTAAGGCGACTAAGATTGCGACAATGGCGTCGTTGTCCGAATATGTTTTTACCAAAATGAAAGTCGCTTAATTTATCAATTACCGCTTGCATTTATTATCAATTAATGAGCTTGCAAGCCGCTGTCTTGAAGTAAATTAATTATTTACACGTCTGCTGCTGTCCATATGTACATACTAAGTGGGGCCTGTGGGTTTATGGATTGTGGTGCACAACATCTGAGTTGACTAATTTCTTTTTTTCTCTACATTTGATTGGTCCTTCTCCACCTGATCTCTCCAACGGCATGGAGGTCTTCGTCTTCCTCTGTTTCCACCAGCGGGTACTGAATCGAAAATCTTCAAAGCTTCTGTGTTCTCTTCCATCTTAATTCGCTGAACTATGTCAATGTCGTCGTATATCTTGTACAGCTCATCGTTCCATCCACTGTGATATTAACCGTGGCCGATGCGCAAAGGACCACAAATCTTCCGCAGAACCTTTCTATCGAAAACTCGTAACGCCGACTCTTCAGATATTGTCATCGTCCAGGCCTCTGCAAAATATAGCAGGATGAGAATAATGTGTAACTTATAGAGTTTGATTTTTATTCGTCGAGAAAGGACTTTACTTCTCAATTGCCTACTCAGTCTTAAGTAGCAGCTGTTGACAAGAGTTGGTTATTCTGCGTTGGTTTTCGAGGCTGACATTGTTGTTGCTTTTTCCAAGATAGACGAGATTATCTACGACTTCGAAATAATGAGCGTCAACAGTGATGTAGGAACCACGTCGAGAGTGCAATGACTGTTTCTTTGATGACAAGAGGTCGCTCGCTCGACGCAGTTGTTTCGTTTTCATTGGTGGCGTTTTTTACGTGGCGGGTCCCAAACCCAGCGCCCAATCCTATGGAAGGATGGTTCGCCTTCTCACTTTAGCTCGTCTTCAAACGGATGTGCTTTGGCTACCCAGAGCATACTTGGTCTAAGGCCGGAAGTCGTGAGCTGCTTGAGCCATAACAAACTCGCTTCTGGTCACTCCCAAGTGAATGGGAATGGCACTCAGAGAACTTTCCTGAAAAACTTGAACGTGAACTTCTACACATGACTCTATCCTCCTTAATAAATAAATACTCCAACTTAATTTACTTGAACTCAGCACCGGCAGTCATTATAAAATATACAAGTACTCAAAATACTCGAATAAAAGCACTAAAATTTTGCAAACATAATTCAGATGATGGATTGACTTCAATATTTTTCGGCTATAAATCATGTGTTAAAAGTAAAATTATTTGTTAGTGTTTTATTGTATTTCTTCCTGCGCACTTGTGCGATTGAATAGCGAGCCATAGCCATTTAATGACTGCTGCGAAGGGCGATGCCAGCCGTATTACTTTTTAATACGAAAAAAAAAAAAAAAATTGTGTTGCTAAGTAGTCATAAAATAACAATACTAACAGGTAGCCAGCGCTAATAAACACTTTTAATTGCTTATTTGAACAAATTGGCTTTTTTAATTGCGCATAAGTACATATGTATAAACAGCAATAATTAATTTTTGGCATTTTCGAAAAAAACTTAACAAATTAATGTGATAAAAAATTGACTGAAAATTAATATTTTAATCACATGACAAATGCAAAAGCCCTCATGCAGTAATACGAATTACTTGCAAAACAAAATATTGTATTTTAATTAACAGACAGTGTGCGCGAAAAGTGCAGATATGACTATATATGTATATTACCCAAAACATTTGATTGATTAATATTTATGAAAATATGTATATGATTAAACGCTTGTGTATATTGCTTTAGTATGTGATATGTACAATTGTACTCCAAAAGATAGGCGCTTCATTCGTATGGACAGCTATTTACATACTCTCGTATGGGCGTATGTGTGTATGTATATGTGTGTATCATCCGTCAATTGTCCGCCGTTAGCTAGCGTTTGACATCCGTTTATCATAAAACCTTGCCATATTTTCGCAAACGCACTCAGGTGCTAGGCAAATATACGTTTGTGTTCTAAGCACTCGTAATCGGTAGGCAACGCTTGAGTAGACACCGGCAGAGCAACTCCTGAAAATAATTATCGCAAATAACTAATAATTAAAATCAAAATTTTACAACATCTGCCTTACTTATAGTGATTCATTGCATTAGCCAATTATATGCAAATATGTGTGGTGAAAATTATAAAAAATTAAGTTTATCTAGATTTCGATAATTTCTGTGAAGTGCTAAGTAAGCGAAAACAAATCACTCATACGCCATGGCGTAGCAAAATGATGGATATATGGTATGCGTATTTATATGAAATATAGATATGAAATTAAAATTAGTGTTGTGGAGAAAAATTTTCAAGCATTATGTAAGTGGAATTACAAAAAAAAATAACAAATTAAAACAAATATAATTATTTGATGAGGGTTTTTTTTCTTATCCAAAAGGTGATAGTTCTGTGTCAAGTGTGTTAGTAACAAATAACAAAAGTTAGTGGAATCAGGCGAATACGGTGATTGCGGCACGATATTGATTGAAAATTTGTGTGACAGCGCATCCTAGTTGACAGTTTGGC
Source organism: Bactrocera dorsalis (assembly GCF_023373825.1). NCBI lineage: Eukaryota > Metazoa > Arthropoda > Insecta > Diptera > Tephritidae > Bactrocera > Bactrocera dorsalis. The sequence goes on along the minus strand of NC_064304.1, from coordinate 94,476,399 downwards.
CAGTCGAAAGAAATTTGGACTTCAGCATATCTCGATAATCGAAAAAATCTGCCAATATAACCTTGGTTTTTGGCCTGCTTTGACGTCTTTTATCGGCTTCGGCTCTCCTTTGCTACGATACTCGGCCGATTAATCGCCTTTTTCGGATCGTAAGCATAGATCCAAGACTCATCGTCAGTATTAATACGTAGGAAAGCATTGTTTCAAGATCGTTAACCCAACGCTGTTTTTTGAAAAAAAGAGTGATTTTGGAACCATTCATACTTACACTTTTCTTAGGTCCAAATGATCTATCAAAATGGTCCTTCCGATAATCCAACGATGGCAGTAAGATCTCTGATTTAATAGCATTTCTTTATTGAATAATTCCACTAATCGTAAAAATCACCGAATGCACTTTATGTTCTTCAGAACGACAAGGGTATACTACATAAATACTAATTATTTTGATGTGACATTTGGCACAGATGTCACGGACAGTGATACCAACTTAGAAAAATCTCGGCGAATGAGTTTTCGCGCGAAATTTAAATTAAAAAGTCTTACTACTTTTTGCCCATGGTACATAGTATGGCAACTTTAAAAAAAATATTTGAATTTATTCTGAAGGAAAGGTATCTTTATAAAATTTTTTGCAGATTATTACACAGTCGAAAGATATCAAAGATTTTCTAAAATAAACTTTCCAATAAAAATGTCAACTACGTCATTGTGATCGTAGAAGTTGTTAAAGTCACACAAAAGCATATCAAGTCTTGTAATATTTCAGTAGTATTGACAAATGTTCGGCTACCCTTTATTTTAGAGCATATTTGAATTGATTTTATTGTACATATATATATATATATATATACAAATATATACAAATGTATGTATGCATAGGTTTTTCGAGAAATAAATATATAACTCTAAATATTGTGTCATATGTATAAATACCTTCTTGAAAAAAGGCGGGTCGACGAAAAGATATTCTATAAAATACTAGAGTTCGGTTTTCTAGTTTGCTATGCTTTCGACATGCTTTTCGTAAAAGTTTTTTAAAAGCAATAATATGTCTTTAAATAAATATGAGCATAAAATATAGAGCGATTATTTAAGTTTTCTCGAAAAAATTGTCAAACAGTTGAAATATATTTTAGTATATTTTTTTTATTTATAACAATCTTATGCTGAATTGAAGTTTGCCAGCACGAATATAGTATTTGGAACTTGTCTATACAAAAATCACCAATATTAAAATAACATATTTGCCATCGCTCCTACCACAAAATTTTTTAGATATAATACTATTGATATTTTTATTTATTATTATTATTTCTGTCTCTGAATTTGCATTTATCTTATTATTCATATTCATTAATGAGGTGATTTTTTGCTATAAATAGCGGATTAGAAGTCATGTGACCACGCTTTTGTATTTTTTTGCACGTTTTCTTTTCTCACATATACCGTATTAATTACAGTTATATTTACTTAATTAATGTTTGTTTGCCTGTGTCAAAATAAACTCGTGATTTGTCTACAAACGCTTATTAATAATAATATGAATATGCAAATAGTTTTTTTGGTTTCACAATTGAGTAAATAACTTATCTCAAATTGAGTATAATTTCATTGTTTATTTGAAAAAAAATATTATATTATGTAACTCACATTTCGCACAAAATATTAATTGTAATTGATAATGTGTGTTTTTCAAGGTATAACCGCGACTCAGGGAAGCGAAATAAAGCAGATAACGGAAATATTTATCTTTTTGTTGTTGCAATAGATCTTGTGCTAAGGTCAGTTCATCTGAGATCTGTTTTGTTATGCGCTCCACTATACGAGTATGCGAAGAATTACATTATATAGTATATTGGTTGACTTTAGCGTCTCCGGCTCTTAGGCGCAGACTCTCGGGGCTTAAAACCGTTTATAATTGCGAAGAAAAAATCGGAAAAAGTATGTGATTGAGAGCAGCACACTACCTTGCTTAATTAAATATGTATGTGCATTTTTATAAATTTTTTTTTCATCAAAATGCCGTTCTGCCTCTTTGTATTATATTTTGTCACAGTTTCGTTATTCCTGTATTTTATGTGACGTAATTGTTTAAAATTTACTTTTTGTATCGCCTTCGTTAAAAAAATTATTTGCTTGTAAATAAATGATTTCAATTTATACACGCATAATTACAGTTAACCGAAAAAGGTCGTCAGTATATGTCTGTCTGGCCGCTCCTTATTATAATGTGAAAACTCGTTTTGGCATGAATTGAAAGTTTTGCCTTTATATTGACCAACTTTCAACAGAAAAGTATATAATTTACATAAGTACATACATATGTAGTAGTTACAGAGTTGCAATTTTTGAGGACGCATATTTATTTTCGATATAACTTTTTAAGATCAAGAAAAAACGTTGACATCGAAGTTGTAATACCCTTCACAAACCACAAAGGCTTTCACATAAAAACTTGATTTTGACTTTAAGGAGTCGCATAGGTTTAGGGTTTCAAAAAATCGATTTTTTAATTGTCTTATTAAACTCTACATTCTAGTAATAGTTTCGGAGATAAGTCCTGCTTGAAATACATACTTGGTGCGATCATTAAGTAACAGAGTTGATGCTGTGACCCATTTTTCTAAACGGTTTAATATATATATTTTTCTTACTTTTTGCCACAATTTCTTTATCTAAACTTTGCATTTCTGGCAGCGCTTTAATGACCAGCACCGTTATATGAGCAAGTGACTGAGGTTACGCTAACCACAAGACGGAGAAACCAACTTTCTGTTATCAACATCACTTCGCTCCCAGTCTATTAAATTTGTATGCTTTTAGCTAATCTATGGCACGGCGATTTCATCGCGATTTCGCTGCGATTTGCTAATCTTATCTAAATATAGCACTGTGGTTTGCATTTATGACGAAGTCATAAATTATTCCTTTCACTTGTACTTAACGGCATTGCGCTTTTACGAAATTCCTGACACTACGTCATACAACGGTAAATAATCTAATCCAAATGAGTGTTTTAACCCAGCAGTAAACACGCACCTATTTCAAAACTAAATTGTACTAACTGAAAAGTTTACGAAACTAATGGCAGACAAACAGACAGTCTGTGATTGGCACTTTTGAGAAAATATAACGACAATGACAGATTTTGTGTGGACTTTCAGCCGAGAGTAGAAGTATTTTTCTGTAGTATTAGGTTTGGTTGATGGTTTTCGGTTACGCCCGACCTAACAATTGTTTCTTCGAAAAATTTATACTATCGATTTTTGTCAACATTATCGATGTTTATGGGTTTTTTGAGAAGCAAAAACCTCACTAATTCAAAGAAAGACGAGGGATTTTTATTTCATAACGCTTCAACAACGCTTGAACAACATCTTTTCTAATATTCTGAATCCTCAAAGTGTTTTCGAAACCTCGCCTGCTTAGTAACGCCACCCACCAGTTTTTCCTGCTGGGTTCATGGCAGCTAGAAAGCCATTAAGTGCCTAGCACTTTAGCGCAACAATTTTAGTTATATTTTCGTCTGTATGTGTATGTGTGTGCGTAAGCGCGTGTATGTGCGTAGCGATCAATCACTTGATATTTGTACCGCTTATTTTGGCTTTGATTTCCGAGGCAGATAAACTGCGCGCCGAGTTGGTGGCGCGTAGGCGTCGGTTGGCGGGCACTTCGTGGATTTGGTTAAGCAAGTAACTGTTGAATTTTATTGATACGGCGGCTTTTATCACTACTAAATACATAGGTAAAGTCATACTAATTGAACGCACATAGTGCCGTTATGTTTGGCTAGGTGTTGTTGTTGTTGACGCTATTTGCTTTTCATAATTACCATTTGCTTATTAGTATGTTTACAAGCTAATTAATAAGGTGTTGAGGCATAATGCCTTAAACAATCTAATGCCGGTATGTTTTTAATTGAATTACATGGTTGTTGTTATTGTTATAATTATTTGCAGTTACTGTTATTATTTATTGTGTATTTAATTGTTTCTTTTTTTGACATTATGGAGTTTTGCCGAATTTATTGTGTTTGTTGAGACAATTAGCCGCCAGCAACAGGCTGTTGATTACTGTTATCACAAGCCTGCAATGTGTAGTCACATGTGTGGTAGTTACTTAGAGATGTATGTGTGTATGTGTGTAAGTTTTTATTTATCTGTGTATACATTACGTATTTGCTATCTGCTGGCGGTCGGCGTGAGTTAGACGACAGTCAAAAGACAACGGCTCTTATTTGCTTGGCATTTGGGCCAACTTGCACGCTTATACATATATACACACCATTTGTATATGTATATATGCATATATTTTCTACATGTATGACGTCTTTATTGCCGTGTATTTGAGTTTAATTTCTACCTCATTAATTTCACCTCACTTGCGCATGACATTGTTGTTTTTGTAAAGTTTTATATTTTTGCACACTCATGTACCACGCAATCTATGCCATTATCTGCACTTCTTAAGCATTTTTAGCCGCACTTATTTGTTTTTATACCCTGCACAGTGTATATATGCATATTAAGGGATTACAGAGGTCTACGGGTTTCAAAAAATCTTATTAAATTCTACAACACCTTTTGGATATTTTCCTGAATTTTCAAGTTGATCCGAGTAATAGTTTCGGAGAACTTGTACTAGCTAGGCTAAGTGCGCCGTCTTTCAACGCTTTTTTTTTCGAAACTTTATTTTCGAAGACAATATTTCTCGAGAACTACTCGACGAATCTTCATGAAATTTTACACAGGTCTTTGAGATTTTTTTTTTCAATTACAACAATATATTTGAAAAAAAAAATTTCGCGAAAATTTTGCTGAAGTTTTGACTTTTTGCCCTCGTCCAAGTCCTAAGTTAAGGTTTTAACTAAAACACGTATATTTTCACTTTCGTTGGTCCTGAAAGGAGTTATCTTGCCGATGCGGACACATCTTTTTCCGAGGGCTCGCCGGAAATGGCGTCGCAATGGCCGAGTTTAAAATATTTTTTTCCGAAATTTTCAGAATTTCTTTGTTAATAGTGTATGTTTGTAATAATAAAAAAAAATCTAATAAAATTTTTTGTTTTTTAGATGAAAAAAAATTTTGGAAAAACTCTGTTTTTTACCCGAGGAAACCCATGTAACCCCTAAGTTTAAGTTTACGAAGTTTGTCTAAGAACCCAAAATACATACATATATGCATTATTTATTAGCCAGATGAGCTGAGTTCATTTTGCCACAGTCGTCCGTTCATCTATCTGTATATGTGTAAACTAGTCCCTCAGTTTTTGAGATATCGATATGAAATTTCGCACATGTCCTTTTAACCAAAAGATGCTGCTGGAACTGTCGATATTGGATGACTATCTTAGTGCTGCTACACAAATGGTTCGACCGAAATCAAGTACTTGAAAACAAAGCAACATAATTTTTGCACATCGAAACACTGCTATCATACAAACAGAACGATCTTTATCAAGCTCCTGTATTATTTTGAAATATTTTTTTGCTTATGAAGGGTATTTTAGCTTTGGTGCCAACGAAGTCAAATTGTTTTTTTATTATTCTTTCTTTTGTTTAGTTTTTCTCTTGTTGTTGCTTTTATTTCACTAATTATTCCACCTTTCCTTAGCCGCTGTTGTTGTCAGTATTACTGTCTTTGTTATTTAATTACTGCTGCTCGGCATACTCGGCATGCTTACCCCTTCCTTGGCGGTAGATTTGTCGCTTTTTTAATTAGCATCTTTATTTATCTTCGATAAAGGTTATACGAGCAATGTGATGCTGATTTTTGTTGTCTTCGCAATTTTCGCGAATATTTGTCTTATATTTGCGTACAAACACGCACACATATGTACACTTACTTGTATCGGTGTGCCGTATGTACGCGTGGCGTACATTCTTTTTTTATACACTTCGAGGTTCGGCTTTTGGTCACAGTTTTGGCCATAACGCCGTTGTGCGAGAATCTCTCTCAGAACGTTGTTGGTTGACTGGCGGGCGTGTCGATTTGTTAAGTGTTGCTGCAAAGTGTCTACAGCACGGCCGCTGCCGTGTCGTTGTGTGTACGTAAGAATTCGGAAAATTCGCATATTTTTTATATATTAGATGTTATGTCTCACAAGAAAATGGATAAAACACAAGTGAAAGCGAAAAAGGTTAGTATGTACCGCTGTGCTGAAATTAGAAAGTGAAAATGTATAATTATACATTGAGATGTACTATATGATGTTTGTAGAAGATGTTGTCCTGCCAAAAGTCTCCGTAAAGTAAAATGCTTTCATGCACTCATTGAAAGTTGATTATCATGTGATTTTTATATAAAAGTAATTTTAATAAAATATGCTTGTTAATTAGACAACAATTTGTGGAAATATTTGTTTGTGTGAAAATTCAGTCATATCACACGCGTTTTAAAATCGTTTGATAAAGCATGAAAAACATCAAAAAATTATAAACAAAGTTGATTTAGTTTAAATTTAAGCAATGAGCATCATATGAATGATCGTCAGAACATCAGTGTGATTAACAGCTGTATTCAGTTTTTATTATCACTAGTTGAGGCCTAATCGTTTTGAAAAAAATATTACATTTTATTCATCGACGAAATACTGTCATCTGTTCCCGAAGAAGGGGTGTCTATTATTGGTTTTCCCATTAAGAAATATCCTGGTTTTAACGCATCTGCTCCGTTATGATAATTTATGGCATATAATGGATTCGATTTTAACGAAGCTTCTATTTGCGCTAAAACAAATGACATTTCTTCAAAAGTTAGCTTTGTGTCTCCAGCTGCTCATTTTAAATAGTACTTCATACCTTTAACTCCAGCTTTGGATCTATGCATGTAGCATTTCTATTGCTTAAAAGGATATAAAAAAATGTTTATCTCGATTTATTCGGTCAGTTTGTATGTCAGCTATATGCTAAAGTGGTCTGATCTGAACAGTTTGTTAGGAAGTTGTAATTTTTCCTAAAATAATAATCAGGACCAAATTTCGAGAAAGCGTGCAAATTTTCAAATCGATATCTCAAAGACTAATTCACGTATATGCAAACAGGAGGACTCAGCTCGTCATGAGGAATATTTATATTTTATAGGTTTTCCGGTTTTTGTTTCTAAGAAATACAAACTTCGTGAGGAAACCTAATATACGCTGTTCAGAATAAAATAATAAAAGCGATTTCAATTCATTCATAATATTATTGGAATAATTTGTAAGTACGTAGTTTTAAAATTCCAGTTCTCAAGCAATGAAATATACCTATCATATAAAATGTGATTCATTTCGAGGCTCCCTGTTTTTTTTTAAGAAAAAAACGCCGAAACAAATTAAATGGGGGTGTTTATTATCCTTCGAAAGATAATTTTTTGGCATTTATTTTTTGAAGATTATCTCTTTCAAATGGTGGTCACGGCTACGTCTGGTCCATCCGTTGAGTCCAATTTTCGATGACTCGTTCGAGCGTTTTGACTAATAACTGACGAAAGACACGCGTGAAGTTTTGCTTCAAAGCCTGAATCCCCACAGGAAAAAGTCTAAAGGTTTGATATCATACGACCATGATGGCCAATCGACCTGCACAAAACGTGAAATTATCTACTTAAAAAAGTGTTCTCTCAATAAATCCATTGATTGATGCGATATGTGGGCAGTGGCGAGGTCTTGTTCAAAGTAAATGTCGCCGAGATCACGATACTCAATTTCAGGCATCAAATGTTGGTTATCATGGCGCGATAATGATCGACATTGACGGTTACATTCTCATCTGCATAATTTTTGAAGAAACCACAACGAACGTTGTTCTTTCTTGATGAAAAGGCAGCTCTTGAATCTTTTCAGGTTATTCTTCGTATCAATTGCGGAAATTTTGCTTGTTTACATACCCATTAAGCCAGAAATGGGTCTCATCACTGAATAAAATTTGGCTGGAAAACGTCGAATCTTCTTGGAACTTTTCAAGAGCTCATAGAGGGAAGCGATGTCGCTTGGGAAGATCGAACAGCAGTTCTTGCACAAGCTGTATTTTGTACGCTTTCAATTTAATATTTTCGATTTACATTTTCTATACGTCAGTCCGAGTTGCTGCGAACGGCGCCGAATCAACTCTCCACGGTCTTCGTGTACACTCTTAGCTACGGCTGCTATATTTTCTTCACTTCGTGGTGGACATGGTCTATTCGGTCGAATATTATCAAATAATGAATGCTGGGTCTTAAGATTGGTAATGGTGTTGCGAATAGTACGCTCAGTAGGCCGATTATGTTGACCATAAGTTGAGCGAAGCGAGTCGAAACACATTCTTTACCGAACGTGAATTTTTGTAATAAAGTTAGCCATTTGTAAACGTTGTTCAAGCGTAAGCCAAATCTTTGTTAAGCATTCATCGATGGATATCGGCCATCACGCTTAAAGAGTAACTAATCAAACAAACTATGCCCGATGCGAAAACCAATGGGCAGCACATGCCATGCAATCTTGTATTGGTAAGTCGCATTATAGCACACTATTACCGTTATTACACTGACCATAGCAAAAGTTAATTGACATTGAGGTGGGATTAAGTTTTGCTAATGCTTTTATTACTACTATAAATAAGCAACTTGTTAATATTTATTGTTTATGGGTTCCAATACGAAGGAAGCAATGTACTAAAATAAAAAGATTTATGCCACTCGTACAATTTTGATTTATTATGATGAACTCCGACGAGTATTTAGTGAAATTCTATAAACAAATGCCTTATTATCATCAATAAAATCTAATCAACCTACTTGATATCAAAGTGCAGTAATTACACCGCTTGGACTTGCTGAAATATTGAATGGATTAAGTGCATATTAGACTGAAATTAGAGCAGCTTTGAATTTATTTACGTTTCTGTATTTTTACAAAAAAAGAAAACTGATCGGATCATTTGTGTCCGAGTAATTACGAGGGCTGCTATATATGTTTCTGGCCTAATAATGAAAATAGGAATATTTATCAACGAAAATGGTTTTTTTGTTTTTTTTTTGGTTGGATTTGGCTCGTCTTGGAAGACCCACACGGTCGATTGCTGTTTTGTTTCGGGATCATACGCATAGATCCATGATTCGTCACCTGTGACGATCTTATAAACGTCTTTTGAAGCACCGCGATCGTATTTTTTCTGCATTTCTTTACACCAATCCACACGAGCCTTTTTTTTGAGCGATTGTCAAATTGACCGGGATCCAACGAGAACAAACCTTTTTTACGACCAGGTGTTCATGCAATATCGAATGTATGCTGGTGGGAGAAATGCATAGGCACGCCTCTATCTGAAGGTATGTTCCATGACGGTCAAGCATTATCAGTTCACGTACGACATCGATGTTTTCTGGCACAACGACTGTTTTTGGACGACCTTCACTTTGAGCGAGCGTCGGCCACGATTGAATTCGTTGTACCAGTTTTACACAGTGCTATAGGATAGTGCTTCATAGCCATACAAAGATTTTAGTTCATCGATGCACTCTTGTCGTGATAATCCACGTCGAAAGTTGTGAAAAATGATCGCACGAAAATGTTCACGAGTTAATTCCATTTTTTGGCCGAGATAAATTTTTTAAATCCCTGTATATAAAAAAATTCAAGATTAAATGACAAAACGTTCTGAATGATGTTATGCTAAAAAATGTCAAACTTTCCAATGGAAATGTCAGATTGCACCTGGCAACACTTAGTGTTGCCTAGTCCAGAAATACATATATATAGCAGCCTATGTACTCAAACAAATTTGAGAGTTTCGTTGAGAAAAATGCGTTTAAAGATATGATCAGCTGCTGAAGCTGGTTGAACTCAATAACTATTTGAAATATCGATTTAATTTTGGTATGCTATTTTTGCAGATCCTATTAAAATAGCAAAAAACAGTTCTTGATTAATTTCACTCCAGGTGTGCCCTTCAAGTTTTTTGCCTGCCTTACTGAAAACCGCTTTAAGTGTGTTTCAACTTCAAAACAGTTATCTCAAACAAACTCCATAATACAGTATTTTATTATTTACATATTTTATTGAATATATCATTATCAAGTTAGTATATGCATTTTATATCTGCTTGAGTGTGTATTTGAATTCATAACTGTATTTTAGGATGCATTTAAACAAGAAAGAACAAAGATCATGTCATGACAACGAATGAAACTGCATACTAACAAAGACAGCATTACGCCAGAGTTGCCAATATAATTAATTTGATATACCACAAAACGTTAATTAAATCCTTTAATTTTCGTTGAAATTCATTTAAATGATTTTATTATTACATTTTTAAACAAAAACTTAACAAAATAAAAATAGTAAAATTTTACTAATTTATTTTCTCTTACTTATAAGAATGAAATGTTTTATTTAAGTACTTGTATATTTGTATGTGTACATATTTGTATATCTCTTCTTCTTCTTTGGCACTGCAACCGAGGTTCGGCCTAAGCCGTGAAACTTCGCCAGTTATCTACATCGTAAGTGCAGACAGGTCGCTGTGGACTTCGCCCACATTGACTCTCGAGTCGAAGAAACTTTTAGCATCGCCTTCCATGCGACCGACATGGCCTAATCCACGTATTCGTTGAAATTTTATGCGGTTAACTATATCCTTGTCGGCGTATAGCTCACACATTTCGTGGTTCCACGCGGACGGCTCCAAAAATCTTGGGAAGAACAGTTCTTTCTACTGCTCCAAGTGCTTTCTCATCTCGGATCGTCCATGCTTATGCGACTTATAATAGGACGTGATTAATGAGAGACTTAATTAATAATTGTCGACTCCGATTCCAAAGTAGCACCTGTTGGCAAAAGTTATTCCACGTTTGACCTAAGTGGAATTTAAGCTGGTTTCGAAATATGGAAAATCCTTAACTTTTTCAATTTATCGCTGTCAACGTAGTTTCCAAGACGCGAGATGTATTTTTAAGTAAGCTGCTGTTTATCTTGCCCTCGTTTACCTCAAAACCAATAATATTACGCTTGTTTTTCTGGGCTTGAAAAAGCTGTGCTGACGGCTCTGTTGATAAGGCATGTGATGTGAATATCATCTACACCCCCGTATTGTACTTTTAGGTTCGGAGAAGTCCTTCCCGATTTTAACGGAGCTGGAGGTTGTGCTCAACGTCATTCTGCATAGCCGTATGGTTTCACGGAGATACAAAATTTAGGCATGGCGTCGAATAAGTTGCTCCTATCAATGCTGTCAAAAGCGGCTTTGAAATTAAAAAAAAAGTTGATGCATGTCGATCTGTTTGTCAAGAGTCCAACAAGTTTATTTACATTAATCACAATTCTGTCGAAAGAACATTATTCGCGATATTAAGAATATTGATTCTGCGAGTGTCAGACTGATCCCGTTCTTGTCATACGGCAGACTACACCCGTATTCTAACCAATGGACATGTATTCATCCAACCCAATCATGCTTAGCAGTTGGAACATGCGCCTTTCCAGCACCTCGCCGTCAGCTTTAAACAGCTCAACTGGTAATCTAACGACCCCTGGTGTTTTTTCGGATTAAGCCGCCTTAGAGTTGTTTTCAGCTCGTCTTCGTCAAGTGGTGGAACGACCACGTTGAGTGTTGATACGGATTTTTCTTCGTCAGTCGCAGCACTGCTTCCGTCATTTAGCAGGTTCGACTAGTTTACCCTCCACATTTCGAGTGTACACTGTGCGTCTGTTGTCAGGTTTCCTTTCCTGTCTTTATATAAGGCGGCTAGGACCTTTGAAACCTTTGTTCTCTGCCTTAACTGTGATAAAATTTTCGGGCCAAACTCCTGCTTGCACATCAAGCTCTTCGTATTATTCCTTGTTTTGAAAATCACTTCAAAGAATAATTTTTATTTGATAAAATCTTTTAGACCTCGCTCTTAATTGTTTAAAATTATTTATCACGTTTATATATTTTAAATATACTGTCATCTTAATCGAACTAATCTCTGAAAAAAATAAGTCGTCTCTCTCAAACTTGGCATCTCTGAAATATTCTTGATAAAATGAGAAGATCACATTAAAGCAAATACCAGCTAACTACCGTGTGAGTAGGGGGTGAGACGCCTGATTAATATTCCATTCTGCTGTGTTGTATGTGGAAAAAGAACCACTATGTAGTAGTATATGGTGGCTGCCAGTTAGGTTAAGAACAATTTATGAGTAAATAAGCTTCATTTCATTTCATTTTAGTCGGCATGCTGATTTTAAATGAAGGCGTTTGCGATATGCTTACAATTGGACGCAAGTAATACACATACATATGCATATACTATGTGTAGAAATATATAGTAATATAAAATGTATGATTTGAGATGAGCGCATCTAAGATATGGATATATGTATGTATGTAAATTATAATAGTTCCATGTGCCTACATATGTACGGTTGCTTGGAGAGTCACCGGTTAAAGTAGTAAATTGATAAATTTATGAAATTAAGCTGCAATCTTTGTTTCGCATGCTCTGCACGCAATACACATTCATATACATACATACACTTGTAGAGACTTTTGCGGCAATTTGAAGCATTTTATGTGTTTGGTGACAAGCGCGCAAGTCGCTGATCCCCATACGTATGTACATACATACATATGTTGTATACAATGAAGACGTTTGTGCGCCGCTCTAGTAAGACTTTCTGCGCCTCATGAGTGATTCTTGCGCCTGGCTTGAGCATTTTCAAGCTCGATGCTCAGTTGCGCACAGTGAATCTTCATTTAAACCAGCTAATGAGCTATCCGAATGATCATGGTTGAATACATATATGTATACTTAGTTATAAAAAAATGTATATATAGTAGTATGTTGCAAGATCTGATTAAGGTTAGTTTAAAATTTAATGGATCTTTTTGTGCTATTGCCTTTGACACACAATTTCGTAGCTATCACATTTCAGTTGAGTGCGAAACGTCGCGAAGTCCATTTCTACTCGATACATCGACACCTATCGGATACCTTGTGGCGCTGTGTGGCCAGTAATGACTTAGTGAAAAGTCCTCTTCCAAACAAACCGTTATAACTGTCAGTGAGATTTTTTAAAGGAATAATAAAGAAGATCGGTGTCTAAATTAGTACCTCGTGTTTTGTATTAAAGCTCAATTTTATCGTATACTGATCTGTAGGTTTATGTGTATGTGTGCACGCGTGTGTGTTTAATGACGCATTGTGTCCAAATTGCCGGAAATATTTAATAGAGGCGAATTAGCACATTGCAAAATTTTAAGCTGCAAAATTTGCTGCAAGTATGCACAGCAGTTGAGCGTGACGAAGATTTGTGGCGTTATTAAATCATTAAGACGCAGCTATAATTACGAAAGCGTGGCAACATTCGTTTTTAATGCAAAAAAAAAAAATCAATTATAAATTTATGGAATTAATAATAGAAAGAAAAAAAAGCAATGCATATAAAATAAAGGATTTCTATCGGGCGGAAAAATCCTTTATTTGAAGCTTATAATAAAAATTGCTGTTAAAATTAAAAAAAAATAATAACTTGATTAATTCATAGAGCTATTGAAGCATAGAGCTATTTCATACATATTTATTTATGTACAAAAAAATTAAAAAAAAAAAATTTTGGATAAATTTGCCATTTGGAAAAAATCGTATGAATTTTATACTTCATACTATTCTTCATACTATTTTATCTAAACAGAAGTTGTCTGAATTATAAAAATATACGTACATAAAATACCGAACACTTTACAAAAATGTGTTTAATCGATTTTGCGAATATAATTTTATAAAAAGTGCATAAAGCGTTGAATACTATAACAAAAACCCCCGAAAGACTAAATTTGCAAGGACGTAACTTGAGTGGTTGTTGTAGTTTTCAAAACATCTTGAAATCAACTTCATCATCAAATCTGCACAAAATTTGCCTTTTCCTTCTCTTCATCACTACTACAACAACTGTTTTTCCGTCCCCAGGACAGTCGGATTTACGTAATCGGAACGAATCCGAATTCTTTATCCGGTCAAGGACTGTCAACACGGCAGAATTCAGCCGCTTCCATTACAATTAATGTCTATGAAGAGTTCAAATACTCGTAAATTTTAGCCCAAATATTGACAGAACGTCCGTCTCTTTTTTAACGAATGACTTGGTCATCGAAACGGCACAAATAATAAATAAATTTTAAAACTTTTATGTTAAAAGCACAGCTTTCTGTTCTATATATACTCAAAAAAGTAGATCAAACTTTCTTACTAAAATGTCAAAAGTAATCGATTCCACGAAGTCTATACACCTTCGTCTTTTTTATAAGGAAAATTCTTATATGTAACTTGTAAGCGTGCTTGACTACAATGAATCCATTCACTTAACTTCGGACAATAATTTGCCAGCCTTTCCTAAACTTTGGAAATCTTCTAGTACTCTAACCATAAATAAAAAATAATCATAATTATCGTTGATTTTTTATTAGCATTCACATCATATCTTAAAGAACTATACAAAATTCAAAACCATAAAGAACGAATAAAAGTAAAAAAACAAACAATTTCAACAAAATAATGCACAAACAATAACGCGCAATCGAGTGATAATTACCTTACATTAATAAACTAAAAAAAAAAATGGTTTACCTTGCCAGTCGTCACCAGCACGCACGCGACAGTGAGTCGCGCATGCGCGAACATCAACGCGAACCACGCTACGACGAAGAATTTGGCGAAGAAAATGTTGAAGTCGTCGACTCGGAGTGGGCTGACTTCGAAAAGTTTCTGCGTCAATTTCGACAGCGACGCAACAGCACCATCTCCATGGAGGAGGAATTGCGGCGGGTGTCAAAGCAACCGAAAATCAAATCGCAAGCCTTCTATCCATGCCCACCACCAGCGGATCATGGGCGTGATTCAGATTCATCTTCGGATGACGATGATCCCTTCGGATATATTGATACCCTAGTAAGCAAATGAGCATGTTGTTTCACTTTTTCTGTAGAATTTAAGTATGAATGAATGAAGCATGCTTTTTGCATAAGTGTAGTGTTTAATTATGTAAATATAATATTCCGTTATGTATAACGGTAATTTTTCATAGTCCACGAAAAGTCTTTTAAGACCGAAAAAAAAGGTTTAGAAACACATTTGCTCATGGGATATAAAATAGTATAAAACCTTATTTACTCACACTTTTTTTTAATTATTTTCCGATTAACACAATTTTGAGCCGGAACCGGATGCAATCATACAAGTGATCATTCAATAGTTAATTGTTTGTTCGAATTCTACAAAAATAGCAATGTAAACAAAAACAATTAAATTACAAAATAAATAAACTCTTTTAGCTAATCTCAAAATTTCAGCAATAACAAATAGTACCGATAAAAATATTTCCTTAGAAGCATCCCAGAAAGCATTTTGGCATTTCTATTGACTGACAATCAGCTTGACAGACAGGCATGCAGATGAGCGCAGTAAGTGGCGCTGACATGCTTTCCGCGTATAATTCTGACGATTTTTCTAAAGCACACACACACACACACACAAAGGAACTGCATATTTATATTGCTAGCACCCTTCCTATGTCCGGCCATAAACGAAAGCTTTCACAATTATATATTTTTTTCTCGCGAATTTTCCGTCATTAACACTACTACTCATCTTTTGCTCATAATTCTACTCATCTTTTGCTCATATCTGTCGATTTGTCTGCGCAAACATTTTCCACATTGCCCATTGCCACTGCCCATCTGTTTTGTTGCCTCATCTGTCCATCGCTCTTCAACGTCCATCTGTCTTCACAGCGTTTGCTGCTCATTACCCGCATGCTTTTTCATCTGCAACCGCTTCTGCTGACCTCATGCTGCCCCGTTCACCCGCTTGTTGCAGTTGGTGCGGCCGGTTCTTGGGCTTGGCGTTCTTTTATTCCGCCTTGCGGTCATTTTATGGTAAAAGAAAAATATATGAACATAAAAAATAAATGTGCTGACCATTCATGAAATATTATTTATAATCGGATTATTCAAAGCTGCTGGTTTGTTAGCAAAGCGTGTGCTTTGAAGCTTTCTCATTTGTCCATTTCGTATATTATTTCTTGCAAATATCAGAAATAGCTTTTCTAACAGTCTTCAGACCCTAGCATATGCTCCTATGGATATATATCTAGTAGATTGGGGGAAAAAGATGGACGCACTTGATATGTGGACTCGCTTGGTCGAAGATGGGTGACCAGACTTTAACTATTTTCAACCCGATTTTATATATTTTTTGTGGTTTCCAGTATAGTAAAAAATATGATTTATGTCGTATTTAATGATAAAATGGTGAGCTGATTTGACAAAAATAAATCAATTTTCCCAACAATCGATTTTGTTAAATCAAATACTCATATATATTTTTTTGGTTAAAAAAATGAATTTATTTGTCAAAAAAGACAACTGAGAATTTAAATTTTTTTTTCATAATTTTTTTTTTTAATTTTTTTTTAATATATTTTTTTTTAATTAAACGTACTTGAACATGGTTACTTTATAAACAAAGTGCCAAAATCAAAAGTTTTAATTTTGAAAAAAAAAATCTTTAAAGGAATGTCATGTTAAACATGCTTCAAATGCTGCAAAAAAAGCTCGTATTCGTACACTTAATTTACCAATTCAATTTAGCACACATTCTTGTTCATATCCACCACACCTGGCCACCTGGCCAACAGTGGAATAAAGGAAACCACCAACTGCAAGCAATTTTCAATAATCCCATTCAAGTGAAAAAGCTTTTCCCCGTTCAGTTTTCAAAAAGTTTTCGCGAACGTTAGTGCGACGATCAATTGAATTGCCATTCGTGCGTCGTGCTTAAGTCTGGGAAAATTTAATATTTTTCAGAAATCAAAGCTAACGTTCATTAATAAATAATATATATATGTACATATTCTATATGGAAATTCAAAAAATTTTTGAAACCTTTGATGTGTAATTAATTATGACAAGGAAATGAGTTAGAAAATGTGGTTAGCAATTTCATTAGTATAGTGATTTCAAAGGTTGCCGAAGAAGAAGAAGAGAAATATAAAAATCCATAATGAATAACATAAAATCCATATTTTCCATTGAGCAAAATATAGTTGAAATAATAATAAATAATAAATATTAAACGTGTGTCAATATATTTATTGAACAGTGGTAAAAAATTATAGTTTAAAACAAAAAGAAATTACTGTAATAAGTGAAAAATAAATATTCGAGTCAAATACACGAAGCAAGCATGTATTAATGAGTGTAAACGTGTGTATATGTATATAATATGTCATAAATTATAGATGAGCGAAATAGCAAATTACTGCTTTGAAATTGTGCAAGCGTTCATTAAATAAATAAAAAAAGTTGTAAAAATTTATTATTAAAAATATTGATTTTTAGACCAAAAATTAAATTTTCAATGTAGCAATAAAAAACTAAAATAAAAAATTAAAACAAAAATAAAAAAAAATTAATTAATTAATTAAATAGTGCTTGGATTGTGTGTAACAGCAAAATAAGTTTACGTAAAATTTTTGAAATTCATATTTAATCAAAATATTGATAATCACAAAGATTAATGCCCTCCAAATATTACACAATAAATTAAATAATTTAGTGGGAAGTCAAACAATTTATTGCTGTATAAAATACAAGTATATGCTTTTTTTTTGTAAATTGAACACAACTGAACCTAAAAACTGTCGGATCTTCCTCAAATACTGCTTAGATACTATCTACAGCACATTCGCTCTCCCCCTTTTCCGCAAAATATTCACCAAAAAACCTTACTCAGCACAAAATGTCTACGGTGCATGACAAATTTTTAAAACAACAAACACAATAACTTTCAGCATCAAATCATGAATCAGTCGCCTTGACGCCGAGCAGCTGCAGCCGAGCATATTATGGCCACAAGCGACAAGGATCGCCTTCGACCAGAATGCCAACAAGGGGTTACACTACGACAGGGTTATGCGCCTGGCACCAAGTACACTGACAATGTCTGCAGCGGCTCAAGGGCTGGAGGGCTAGAGGCGAGTGCGCGTGTGACGCGTCGCGATGTCGTCGCCGCTGACCGCCAAATGCGCATTTCACATTGAGGCATACAATGTCGATGATATTTCGCAAATAACTTAATGCCAAAGACATCTATGAAATATGAAGATATGTGTGTGAAATATTATGCGCAAGAAAAAATTCGTGAAATTCAAATGAAAAGTACATAGAAAGCAGACAAAAGGCGAGCAAAAGATTTAACAAATTCTCGCAAAAACGAAACAAAAATAAATCACACAAATGCCCGTGAAAATTCTTAAAAACAAAAAACAAATAAAATAAACTAAAACATAACAAAATAATACTTGTGTACTCATAAGCGAGACACATTTGAAACATTTGCTTGAGCCGTGTCTACCTCGTTTGCAATAAAACGTCGCGCGTTGCTGTCGTCACGTCGTCGTGTCACATCATTATTTTTGGCCTGCGCGCCGGTTACCAGCGCCAGCAGCAAGCAACACTTCTTTGCCTTGTGCCAACAACACACATTCACCTTTCACCATAGGTGTTTTCTCTATTTATTTATTGTTCGTATTCAGCATTTAGTTTCGCAGCTCTTCATTTTTGTTGTTATTAGCAATTTCGTTAGTGTTGTTCGTGCAGCGCATGCGCTGCGGCGCATCAATCGCCCCGCCACATGTTCGACTCGGATGCCGACGATGAATATATCCGCGAGTATGCCTTTGAGCCGGAATTGCTGATCAATCGCGATGATTATCTTAAGCGCGAGGAACAAAAGGAGAAGGAGCAACGGGAGGCGATTAAGCGACGCTCCTCGTTGCGGCGCAAATCACAGCGCAAAGCTAGCGTGGATAGTTATGATAGTGGTGGACAGCAGAAGAATCAAATTGATGTCGAAATCGAAGCATTCTATTATGTAAGTGTGTGCGAGGGCTAGAAATATCAGGCAATTTACTCTTTACTCTTTCAAAGGCGGTGATTTAAATTATTCAATAATAATAATTTTCAAATATTTATTTAAAAAATATATTTTTTTGTTTTCTACACTCACACATAATTCTCGTATGATCTTTAAGAGTTGTAATACACAACCGTCACCTAAAATGCGGAACAATAATAAAAAATCGTTGTCAGAAATTATAACCAATATACTTATAACCAAAACTCAAATTTTGTTTCAATATGAGTATATATGAGATAACCAATATATAACCATCTTATAGCCAAATCTCAAATTTTGTTTCAATAACATTTTCCTTCGTCTGTACTCTTATGAAAAGTGATGTTACGTTATTTTGCATTTTAGGTGACGATATATGCATAACAATAATATTTTTCATGAAAATATAGGATTTTTCTTTAGGGTGCAGAAAGCGCCTGCTTTTATGTTGGTACGAGAGAAATATTTTTAAATTTTTATATCATATATCTAAGTGACTTTTTGCTACTTTTTATATTTCACAAGAAATTGGTGTGACAATTCTGATTTTCATAAAATTTCGATTAAAATTTTTTATTCTGTACCTATTTTTCATAAAAATCCCAGAATTTTAAAGAACTTGATTATGTTTCTGAATTAAGTTTTACTTCCGACTGAACCACTTTGAATGCAGGGTCAGCAAAAGGCCTATGCATATCCCCGAAAATAATTCAAAATTTTAAAAATGCGTAGATATAGTCTTGAATAGTTAAAGTTTGGAAAAAAATTGTTATTTTTTTATTTTATTAGACTAGAGAACCCTCTTTAAAAAGGAAAATATATTCATCAAATTTTTATTCTGACTGCTTTTTGTATAGACTTCCGCTTTTCGCTAAAATTTTCAATCTTTTAACAGCTTTGTCCCCTTTTTAGACGTTTTCTGTTAAGATCAAATAAAAAATTTGAAGGCAAAAATTTATTTTGTTTTTTTTTAAAATACCCATATTTTTATTAAACTCAAAAAATTTAATTTTAATGTATATGACTCTTCAAACATACTTTTTTTATATTTACTGAATTAAAAATAATCATATCAACCCTTCTATTGCATGCGTTCATTTCTCATCTTGCCTTGACTGCCTTTCCCCAAAAAATAAAATATTAGTTTATATTAATGTATATATACAAAAATATTACCACCAACTGTAATTTTTTATGGAATCAAGAATTTAAATACACTTGACCGAAATAACACACTCAAACATAAACAAGCAAGCCGTCTATTTATACAGCGGCCGTAAGGCAAATCTGAAAGCAAATCACTTACAAATTCCCATAAAATTGAATAATTTCCGATTTGAGTGGGACTAATGGCAATAATACTTTAGAATAGGCTAAAAGCAAAATAACCGCAATTTATATATTTATGTATGTGTCTATATGATGTATTTTTTAACTTTTATTTTTAATTTTTTAGTGTGCATTAGTAAGAATATGTAAAGCTGTACAACTTTTAAAAGAAAATAGTTAAATATATGCCTTCAATGAAGTAGTGGCATAGTTATTAGCTAATGAACAAAATATCTTGCGCTTTTTCTATTTCGTTTTTAGCAATTGCTTACTATTATAAACATAAGTTCGGTCATTTACCATTATATACAGAAGCACTGTGGCGTATACGTAACCAACTTCCTACACCATTTCAACGCAAATAAATTAGGCCGTTGCTAATAAATAAGAAATAAAAAATATCTTATATATTTCAATTGATTTTTTTAATGCAAGTACGTATGCCGCCAACTTTTTTTCATATTGGGAAGTAAATTTAAAATATTTGCGCTATACCTGACTTACAACTCGAATTATTAATTTTTCAGTGTAACTTTTTCCAAAAGCTGACAAGTTTAACTCAGCTTAATTTGAAATTAAAGGTACCGAGACTATAAAGAAAACAACAGCATTCAAAAATCAGCCCATATTCCCATTTTGTTTTAACAAATCATTCATGCAATGATGTATGCAGACAGTTCTTAAAGTCATAGAACTTAATTCTACAGATATTAATAAATATTATTTTTCCATTTGGTGTTTCTGACAAAAATTTGGTTTCGAAAATATTTATTAATTCCCATTAATTTTCTATAGCGAATGTCTCCATGCTTACTCAGCTGCTCATATATTGAATACATTATACAACTCAATTTAATTACATGCATTCTTGTTAAATGTTACGTACATATTTACGTGTCTAAATAAGCTTAAAACAAATAGTTAATAGCGAAATTTACATTTATTAGGGAGCGTGGAATAGTTTTATAATCACAAACAAATTTCTTAGTGACTGAATTATAATGAATAATTTTTCGAAGTATATAACACTTTCTGTAGAATTAGTAAGAAACTCGTTTTTTATTTTTTTTTTCATTTTTACATACAGTTTTAGTATATTTTTTATTTTGCTTTATTTATTTGTTTTTCTTCATTTAATTAATTTAATCATTTAATTTTTATTAATTACTAGGGGATTCGGCCACGCCTTGCTGTGGTATACATTTTATACTATTCAATACAGTGAAAATTTGATTTACGAATAAAGGCGAAATGCTTTTATCTGTATAAGAATCCAAGGGACTGTACAATTGTACTCTAGTTTTGAATATGTTTATACAAATAAATTTTATTGGAAATAATAATGAATTTAAGGCTGTTTTCTCAATGTCTGGTTACCAGCGTTTCTGACCAGTTAATAGAGTTGTCCGCTTAATAGATTGTACTTAATACACATCACCAGTGTCCATGGTTAATGGAGATGTCCGCTTAAGAGAACTTTTACTATATTCTTTATTTATGAATTGTCTTAACTATCCTATCTTCTAAATTGGTTCGAACTGGACACAGTGTGCTAAATTTTACTAAAATCTGTTCAGTAGTTTAGGAGTCCATCGCGGACAAACAACGTGACACGTAATTTTTATATGTAAATAATAAGTTTACGTAGTTAAATAGTTTTTACTTAATCATCGCCAACAGAGTTTTGTAAATAGTATATATATGTATATAAACACATACATATGTATATATAGAATTTTACGTACTTCCTTGCCCATTCAGCGGCTGTGCTTTATAAACAATTGCTTCCCTAATGCCTTTCTAGCGCTCACAGCACTATTATAGCCATATACAAAGTTTCGTTTGCGCTTACGTGCAGGCTGCACACTTAATTGCACTCACCACACACTTATCCGCCACTTCACAATCTCTCACACACACTTTCTACATTTAATTGGCAATTCAGCTAATTTCATTTTACGACAAATTATTTATGCCCCCCATTTAATGCAGCTTCTTTCAACGCTTCGCTGCGATTATGGCGGCAACGCATTGAGTTATTTGTTTTTGCTATTGCACTACTGCAGCACAGATGGCGGGTTGAAGCGGCTGCTTAATGGCTGTTTATGTGCCAATAGTTACACTTATCGGCCGCATTTGTAAATTTGCTAATTACCGTTTTAATTATGTTATGTGTTGTTTGTTGTTTACTTTTGTAAACTTTTAGCTCCATAAAATGCGGTTTCTCGTTTGAGTTTCTTAGTTTTATTAAGGAAAAAGATAAAGTAAAGCAACAATTTCGCGCTTTATTTTTGGAATACTAAAATTATAATAAAATTTGTATGAAAATTCTTTTAAAATAATTTTGGGTTTTATTTCTTCAAATATAATAGTTCAGATATACAAATATACAAAACTTAACTTTATTGAATTAAAAAAAAAACTTTAAAAATTATACAAAACTAAATTATTAAAAAATCTAAAAAAAATTATTTCCAAATTTTTGATGTTTAACATATAATAAAAAACATTTACTAGACTTTAACTTAGGAGCTTTCGAAAATGGCATGAGTCTGGTTGGGGCGTATGAGTAACCTGTAAAGCATAAACGCAGACTTGTGTGTTTTTTTACTAATATCTCAAGTAAACATTATTCAGGTGTTAAGCACACAGTGTAAACTTAGCAAATTAATATAAAACTTTATTTTAAGTCAAACATAATATTTGCAATGTTACATGGTGTAACGAATTAAATTTCTACAAATAACGTGCAGGTAATATTTATTTGCGCGCCACTGTACACACATTCGTATTTTTAGCAATAATATTTTGTACTTGACTTTGTTTTCCTTATTTTGTTTTATTATTTTTACTATATTCTCTGTTATGTTTTCTTTTTCATCGTCGCCAATGAAACAAAATAAATACGAAGTGTTGCCAATATTTTATGCACGCTTGCTAAAAATAGATTTTCGTCTAGCAGCAAGTCTAGCTAGCGGTAAATAATATTTTTGAAGTAAAAACAAATGAGACAAACAAGACACACGAGAGAGATAAAGAGCAAATGGCTCGCCTATTTGAGTGACAAAGCAAAATCGCAGCCTTCAAGTGAGACAGACAAATGTGTGACGGACACTTAGAAACGGCCGCACCATGAGAGACTTTAGGCGATCATATGTAGAACAAGCAAATAATTTTTATAAATTTGTATTTCTTTTATTTTTATATCAGGCTGGGAAAAGCGAAAACACTTTGCATTTTTTTTTTGTATACGAATGAAATACTATATTTTTCAAAAGGTTGTTGAAAATTAATTATTTACACACTTTGGAACTTCGTTTACGCATTATTATGCATATATAAAACCATATATTTTCATAAGTTCTTTAATACACTGAGGAACATTTATTTTATGTAAGGAAACATTTCAAAAATATCTATCAGTTATGCTCAAGTCTTTCAAAACAAGCCCCTTCCGTCCGATTGAGCCAAGACACGCACCTAAAATTAAAAGGGAACTTCACTTAGACTTCTGGTTTTATTTTTAAAATTTTGATGTTGTTATTAAGGCTCGTAACTTTTCGTAATATGGTCAGCTAAGTTGATCAAAGCTCACTGTGGCACCTATCCCTGGCTTAACCATGAGATTGATCTTTGACTCGATTCTATCAATATCATTCGTATCATATTCACATACACTAAAAGTTTGACTCGAAAAGTCAAAAGAAAAACTTGAAAGGCAATGAAGCAAAAACCTGCTCATAGATAGCCTTAATAGCCCTTTTAGAACAATCCTATATTAAGGGACTCAGAAATTTTTTCCTGCACACGTACGTTTTGAAATACATATACGGTATTTACTTTTGAACCAAAGACTTATATATTTAACAAGGCTGTATAAAAAATATGGCTCGACTTAACCCAAATTAAACTTAAATTGTTTAGCTGTGATTTATATATTTAAATTAAGCTCAATTAATGCATTTCGACATGAGAACATAGTTTTCTTTTTCTTTTAATCGTTCCAGTATTAGCTTTTTCTGAGTTATTCTTTTTGGCAAGGTGTCTAAAATGATTTTCATTAACTGTGCACTAGATTTATTAATACAATTTGTATACTACTTTGAGCAAGAATAGAAAGATTTTGTTCATAATTTCAAAATTCTTAATTTACTCTTCAAAATCTATGTCGTCCCCCAAAGTAATTCCCTTGGCTCAAATACACGTTTTTCCCCCTTTCCTCGACAATTTCGGAATAGCCTTCAATGCGCGTAGTGATTCACGTTTAATATCTTCAATTAACTCAAAAAGGTTTCCACGAAGCGATCGTTTGAATTTGCTGAATGGTCAGAAGTTAAAAGGAGATAAGTCAGACCGATACGGTGGTTGAAATATTGGCGGAAAACTCACGAAGAATTAATGCAGACCATACATTAAAATGGTGCAAAAACATAAGTTGTCAGCCTATATTTACGAATAGCTATGCGCAAATGATACATAACACCCAAATAGTATTCCTTCTTGAAAGTTTGACCGGAGTGCACCACATCTCCATAATCGAGGAAAGCTGTAATCATAACTTTGATTTTTGACCTGTTTTGACGTGGTTTTTTCGGCTTCGGCTCGTCTTTGCCACGATATTTGGCCGATCGATGGTCGGTTTCCAAGTAGTAAGCATAGATCCAAGACCTTCGTCAGTAACAATATGTTTCATGACATCCTGCGACGCTGTTTCTCGAAAAAAATTTGTAATTTTGCGTTTCTTAGGCCCAAATGATCTTTCAAAAAGGTTTTTACTTATCCTTCCGCTGTTCCAACGATGCCGATAAGATCTCTGACTGTTCATCGTCGATTCTCAAGTATCAATTTATTTTATTGACGGGTTAATCATCAATTAATGTTGATGGCCGTTCTGGAACACGCTCTCGACCCTCTTTGTATAATTTGCACCAATCAAAAACACTTGCTCGCGACAAACAATTATCACCGAAGGCCTATTCCAACATTCCGGCTTCAGCATTAGAAATTTTATCCCACACCCAAAATTTAGGTGAACTTTCTTATTGAATAATTACACTCAAATAAAAATCGCCGAATGCATTTTATGCACTTCAACAAAGGCAAGCATTTACTAAACACAAATGATTATTTTGTTGTGACATTTGGCACATTTATATTTAATAAATTTATTATTTAAAAATATTTTAATATTATATGTATATTAATATTCAATTAAATATTACAAAAAATATAAATAATTTCCAATATTCTTAACACAGATGTATGGCCGCTATACCAAAGATTTAGGAGAATTTGCCAAAGATGAAGCCAGAAAACTCAAATTACTCGAGAAACGCCGCAAGCAAGAAGACAAACAAAGGAACAAGGTAAACAAACAAGAAAATCTTTCACGCTCAAATAAATGTTTTTAATAATTACACTTAAATGCCTTAATTGCATGCCATAAAATTATTTTCAAAACACTTCTTACGCAATAATTGAGTGCAAAATAATTTCAATTGAATGAGAATAAATTTACGGGAATTTGATTTTTGAAGGTAAAGTTGTTGTAAATAAATATTTGAATTACAATTTTAGCTATTTTATGAGTTACTTTTGTTTGCAAGTTCTTAAGTTTCTTCAGTAAAAAATTGGAATTCCATGTTCTGCCATGGTCGTATATTTTCCCTTTATACTGTAGTATATTTTTGCATCCATTGTACTTTTTAACTAGCTAACTAACTCTTTCTTATAACTTTATTGCTAAAAATACATTTTTTTCTTACCAAAAACGAAATTTATTTGTTTGTATTTATTTAAAATATATTTACTTAACTTATCCGTATAAAGTCTAGCACACTCTGTACATATTTATTTAATCTCGCATACACACATACACATATATATAAACATAGTAACAGCAAATCTATTATAAATTATGCTGCCTAAGCATAGGCGCTTACTGCACACTCGCTTTAACCCTTGTGTAGTCACTAGTATTTGTATGTGTTTATCCCCATTTGAACGAATCGTTTATAAAGCAGCAGTGCTGGGAAATATTTACAGGAATTGCTGGGCAAACGTTCGTCGCGCATGCTAAAAGTCTCATCATGGATATGGAAACGTACATTTGCGCGCCTTGGCGAAGATTGGGTGTTCTTGGCGCTGCTGGGCGTCATAATGGCCTTCGTATCGTATGTGGTGGACAAAGGCATCAATGTTTGTACAAATGGTTGGTTGGACTTCTAAAGTATTTCTTTAATTTACCATAGTATTTTTCATTGACAACAATTGTTCTGTTATTGTTTAGCGCGCGTGTGGCTCTATCGCGATCTCACCTCGCAGCCGATCACACAGTATTTCGCATGGGTCTCACTGCCGGTCTGTTTGATACTCTTCTCAGCCGGCTTTGTGCATCTCGTTGCGCCGCAAAGTATAGGTGAGTTGTTGATATTACATAATAAATATGTGTTTATCTAAAATAATGATTATTGAATGTATTAACTATGACTTGTATATCACTTAAATAAATAATTTGCAATAGTTATTGAAATATTCAGCTTGCTATTATATGTATTACTAAAATAAATATAGATAAGTTTGCATGTATTATTTTTCTATAAAATAGTTATTTTTAACGCTTGTATTATATTATTCTTCTTAGAGCAAAAATAGTAATATTTTATTTAAAATTTTTAATTTATTCATCAAAATCTAAGACCGCAAAAACAATAGCGTCTGCCGATAATTCTGGTCTCTTTTTACGAACACCCCGATCCAAGAAAACCGTCAACATAACCTTGATTTTTGCCACGCTTTGATGTGTTTTTTTTCGGCTTCGGTTCAGCTTTGCCGCGATATTCGGCCGATTGATCGCCTGTTTCGAGGTTGTAGGCATAGATCCAAGACTCATCGCCAGTAATAATACGTTTCTTGACATCCTCGTAGTCGGAAAGCATTGTTTCACAGACGATGACACGCCGCTGGTTCTAGAAAAATTTAGTGATTTTGAAACCAATCGTGCTTTTAATTTTCTTAGGCCCAAATGATCTTTCAAACTGGTTTTCACTGATCCTTCCGTTATACCAACGATGTCGATAAGATCTCTGACTGTTCATCGTCGATGCTCAAGCACCAATTCCTGTATTTTATTGACGTGTTGGTCATCAGTTAACGTTGATAACCCTCCTGTCTGTGGTTCATTGTCAACGCGTTCTCAACTTCTTTGAATAATTTGAGATCAAAAATACTTGCTCTCGACAAACAATTATCAATGAAGGCCTTTTCCAACATTCTGAACATTTCGGCACTAAAAATGTGATTCCGTACACAAAATTTAATGGAACTTCTTTGTTGAATAATTTCACTCATAGAAATAATCACCGCATGCACTTTAGGCCTTCAGAAAGGCAAGCGTATACTAAACACTAATGTGACATTTGGCACAGATGTCACTGACAGTCATACCAACATAGAAAAATAATATTTCGACAAATAGATTTTCGCGAGAAATTTAGAAAAGTCTTACTATTTTTTGGCCACCGTGCTATTTTGTTTTATTTTCGTTTATTTTTTTTTATTCTTTTTAACTTCATTTATTCTAATTTGTATTATTTTATTTTTATTAATTTTATTATATTTTTTTATTCTGTTTTAAATCATATTTTTTAAATTTTATTTTACTTTATATATCTTTATTTATTTTATTTTATTGTATTATATTTCATTTTATTTTTTTATTTATTTTAAAACATTTTCTTTGTTTTTACTTTGTATTATTTATAATATGTATTTTATAATAATCATAATCGAGTTAGTATAGTGCTTTTAAAATTTTACCCAACAGCAATAAATATTGTATTAAACAAATAGTGCGAAAAATCTCATTTGTTTTTCTTTTACATATAATATTTTGTTGCATCTGTTGTGTGTTATGCGTCTCATTGAAGTAAAGTAAATATTCGTTAGTAGATAATTAGATAGCTATTAACTGTAAGGTGATAAATAACTGTAGATAGATAACGCTGACTTTTTGCGTGTTTTATTTATCTCCTTTTCACGCCTTTACACATTATATAATTCCACATTTAAATTTATTTGTTAGATTTTCGTACTTACTTACTTTACTTCAATGGTGTAACTAACAAAAGTAAGCGTACAGAAATAATTTTCAAGGGACTACATATTCTGTGAAGGAATTTTTTTTAAACAAAATGGTAGAAATAATAATTAATTAATTCAAGCAATTGCAATTTAATATTATTAATTTATAATTATATATATATATGATAATTTTTTTTATACATATATAAAATAAATAGACTATTATATAAGATATTAATATTCCTTACATATGCGCGTACTCTTAACCACTTAAATATCAGTTTTGAAAAAGAACTTTGTAGACAGATGTTTGTTAACTTTTGTTTAATTTAAACGCAAATTTTGCACAATTTAGTTTACTTGAACACATGAGCAAGTATTTATGTATATTTCCCCCCCGCACGTTACACTGGCGTATTGCCAGAATGCAAGCAAAAAGTATATAAAGAATTAATGGTGAATATGTTTATTGTGCTCACAATTTGCACATTTATTTGTGCCACTTATGGGTCAAGCAGTAGGCAACACCTATATATAGCATCGCATGCATACATACATACAAACATCTATGAAATGCAATGTGCATAAATAATTTGCACGTCCGTTGCGAGTTTAACATCTTCATTTGCGTGTTGTTGTTACTTTGTAAATGTAAATATTAAAGTAATTGCTGGCAATTCCATTGCTTCTACAATAATTTCAAAAATAATTTTTTGTATAAACGCTTTTTTGTTCTAAAATCAATTCGGACCGAATCTGCGAGCTTATCAGCAGATTTAGATTTTTCAAAAAAACTTTGGAGAGGTATTCTTAGAGAGTTTGGAAGATTCATAACAATTCTCAAATACTAGCAAGCTTTTCAAAACATTTTAGTATAGTGTCCTTAGCTTATAGATTCAGTTTCGTATAACCCTTTTTAAAAATAAATAAAAATTCTTAAATCAAAAATTATTATTTTTAAGCCTAATTGTAACAACATTTTTTTGAACATTATCTTATTTAGCACCTTTTTTTTGTGTGACGTTAAGATTTTTAAGCTTTCACCGCAAACGAAAAATATTGATAGCATTTTTACTGCTGTGACACGAAGTTGCCTTAACTGCACGATACTTGGCTTTTATTAAAAAAAATGTATACAATAATGTTTATACTCTTTAAGAAGCTCTTGACAAGTTCCTCAAACCATAAGGTTTATACTCCAAAAAAAAAGTTATGAAAAGTTCAAAAAATCATTAAAATTTTTTTATGAAAATAAGAAAAATGTAAATAAAAACTAACGCAACTTCTTACTGACTTCACTAACTCTTCATTTCTCTGAATATCGCTTTACAATGAAAAATCTCTGTGTATATAATTTTAGGTTCAGGTATACCTGAAATGAAAACGATTCTTCGTGGCGTTGCGCTGAAAGAGTATCTCACATTTAAGACATTGGTGGCCAAGGTTGTTGGTTTAACGGCAACTTTGGGCAGTGGTATGCCATTAGGAAAGGAAGTAAGTATCAAAATTGTCACAACTATAAGGAGAGCAATGTCGACTATGTGCCTACGTACGTATATACGAAAAGTATAATACGATAAGTACGAGTATGTAGTTGACGGCAAACAACACTCACATATTCAATTATGAAAAATACTTCAACTGAACTCATATAAGCAATCATATAAATGGTTAAAATCATCTAATCATACTTTATTTATTTTCTCTACTCCATGCTATAACTTATCGCTTGTTTTGGTTGCGCTCGCTCGTAGGGTCCTTTCTGTCACATAGCAAGTATTGTAGCACAATTATTAAGTAAGCTCGTCACATCATTCCAAGGCATCTATGAGAATGAGTCTCGCAATTCGGAGATGTTGGCCGCTGCGTGTGCGGTCGGTGTGGGTTCGTGTTTTGCCGCGCCCGTCGGTGGTAAGTAGATCGTGTTAATATTCTCTTTTATATATATTTTTCGCTATGTATCGCTATTGCTCTCATAGGTGTACTGTTTAGTATCGAGGTAACGACCACTTATTTTGCGGTGCGCAATTATTGGCGTGGCTTCTTTGCGGCTGTTTGCGGTGCAACGGTGTTTCGTCTTTTGGCTGTTTGGTTTCACAATGCAGACACAGTACGTGCGATATTTCTCACAAATTTCACCACCGAATTCCCCTTCGATCCGCAGGAGTTGTTCGTATTTGCCCTAATGGGGTGAGTGTTCTACTTCAACATTAAAGAAGCTTTAGAAACAAATCAATAAACTTCTGTTGGAGAATTTCAAAATGAGCGTTCTTCTAACTTTCTTTATTTTTATCGTTGCAGCGTTGTCTCCGGTGTTGGTGGCGCTGCCTATGTTTGGGTACATCGCCGCTATGTGCTCTTCATGCGTTCGAATAAGAAGATGAATAAATTTCTGCAAAAGAAGTACGTATATAACACATATCTCATTTTTATTAAATAGATATTAATTATAAAAATATGATGTTTAATGCTTTCATTTACACAGTCGCTTCCTATATCCGGGCTTTCTGGCGCTGCTTGTCTCTACACTCTCATTTCCATTAGGACCCGGTCAATTTATCGCTGGCGAATTAAGCACACATGAACAAGTCACACAGTTATTCAGCAATTTCACGTGGTCACGTGACGATCTCACCGTGGAACAGGCGGCTATAGTTACGCATTGGGTCACCAGTTACACCAACATATTCATCAATCTTTCCATATACATTGTGTTCACTGTAAGCGATTTCAACCACAATTCTTATACAGCATTACTAAAGTTGCGCTCTCTCTCTCTCTCTCCCTCTCTCTCTTGGAAATAGTTTTTCATTTCAATTGTAGCCTCAACCATACCAGTGCCTTCCGGTATTTTCATACCCGTATTTAAAATCGGCGCCAGTTTGGGTCGTCTCATTGGTGAGAGCATGCATTTGTGGTTCCCGAACGGCGTGCGCTACGGCGGTCGCCTATCGCCCATCATACCCGGCGGTTACGCAGTTGTTGGTGCGGCGGCATTTTCCGGCGCCGTGACGCATACCGTTTCGGTAGCGGTAATCATCTTCGAGATGACCGGCCAGATAACGCACGTTGTACCGGTGATGATCGCAGTGTTAATAGCGAACGCCATTGCAGCCCTTCTACAACCGTCCATGTACGACAGTATTATATTGATTAAGAAGCTGCCGTATCTGCCCGATTTGCTGCCGTCCAGTTCGGCGATGTACAGCATTTATGTGGAGGATTTTATGGTACGAGATGTGAAATACATCTGGCATGGCATTTCGTATCAAAAACTCAAGGAGGTGCTGAAGGCGAACAAAACGCTACGATCTCTACCGCTGGTCGATAGTCACGAGAATATGATACTGCTTGGCTCTGTGCAACGTTATGAATTGATCAAAATGATCGAGAAGCATATCGGACGCGAGAAACGCATGGAAGTGGCACAAAAGTGGCAAAAGGAGGCAGAAGAGCGGTAAGTAAAGCAGTTGGATACATTTGGCTACACATTCAAGCACTTATCTGTAATAATTCACATTTCTTTTTAGCGCGCGCGAAGAAGAGAAGAAAAAGCAGGAGGCTGAATTGAGAGTTCGTCGTCCATCACGTTTCGAAGTCCTGCCGGCACCGGATATACTCAGTTTACGTCAAATCGCCAACGATGAAATGCTGCCGCCCAAACAGCGTCAAGAGTCGTTCACTAACAATGTGGGACCACGCAAATCCATTTTGAAAAAGACAAACTCATTTAATCTAAAAACCTATGCACCTACCTCACCGCACAGCCCGAACATTACGCCCTACACCACCATCACTGGCACTGAGCATCGCATACGCTCCGCCTTTGAAGCAATCTTTCGTAAATCGAACACACTGCAGGATGTCCAACCGGATCCGGATGCTGCCAGCATAACGCCGGCGGTGAGCGCCAACGAAGTACCACTCGTACAGCGTGCCCCCAGCATTTCGAAGAAGGTTCAATTGGTATGTAGAA
Organism: Bactrocera dorsalis; assembly: GCF_023373825.1. Lineage (NCBI taxonomy): Eukaryota > Metazoa > Arthropoda > Insecta > Diptera > Tephritidae > Bactrocera > Bactrocera dorsalis. The sequence continues at coordinate 94,444,110 of NC_064304.1, read as the reverse complement.
TGATTATTATAGTAATATATTTGTTTGTGTGCTCAGCCAAAGCGTTCAGTTTGTGTTGTGTTTTGCTATGTTTTTCTTGTTGATTGGGAGAAATGTGCCAAGTTTTTCTTATTTTTTTGAGAGATTTTTTTTGTGTTGTACATAATTTGGTAAGTCCTCTGACACTGATTTCTTTTGTGTTTACTTCTTCCGTACAAGCAAGCACAAAATACTACGGAGTCTGCGGCTCTCGAGCATAAGGTAAAAATAAACTATACCTTCATATATACGTATATTTGAAGAGCGGATTTTAGATTTGTTTGACAGACAATTATTATAAGACCAAAAATGAGATGCAGTGTCGAAAAAATTTAGCAGGAATATTGTTTTTGACGAAACCAGAACTTTACTTAAAACTCTAGACGCTTCTTGAAGATTGTAGAATATAGATCATTCAACCTTCAAACATCTTAGTTGAAAAATTCGTAGAACAAACAGCGAAAATCACAAAAATATTCTGTTATGTCCTCTTTTTCAAGAAGACCAACTATATGGTATGTTCTGTGGTACAACTTGGTCCTATATAACCAAATAATTGTCAAATACGTGGGAACAGCTGTTTTTGTCACTGTCTTTTTTACATATATTTGTGAAAACGTAATTTCGCTCGATGTCCTGAAAGAAATTGTCAAAACGTCTTTCAAATAAAAACAGTTTTTTAAAATAGTTTTGAAGCGTTGCTTGATATGACAGTCTTTTGTTGAGTATTGATCCAGGTAATTTGCTTTCGCTAGATCCGACTGTTGAACGAATTGAGTTGGGCACTCAGCCCAAGGTACAGAGACGTTACATTCCAAGGCTAACTTTATTTACGGTATAGGTGCTGGTTTCAAAATATATTAGGGGATCTATGGAAATAGTTCTGACAGTCGAAGATAAAACAAGTCTGTCGACTGTGGCAGCCGTGAGCTGAAACCAGACAAGTATTTTTCTGAACATAAAAATTTAAATTTAAATTAATTTTTTAAAATTCGAAACAACTTTTTTAGTGGTTAAAAATGTTTATACAAAATATAGTGTATTTATTATAGTGTGTACACATTTATTTTATAAAAAGTTTCATACAAATTTTTGAAATATTTATCGTTTGCTTCCAAGCCAACACCTCCGGACACACCGGATAGCATAAAAAGCAATAGATTTGTAAGTAAATAAAAAATATCGACTTGAGGACACATTAATTTCTAAGTTAAAATTGTATTTTTTATGCAAAAGTCCCAACTAGCGCCCAATTCTCCGGGTCCATCAAAGAAGTTTAAGAAAAATAACTGCATTGTAAGTAATATTAAAAGCTTTGAAGTTGTTGCAATGAGTTTATTAGTATAATAGTATCAAAAATTTTATATTAATTTTCAACTCAATTTACACGAACCTCTTGAAAATGCGCATAATTTTTCATCTAAAAAATAATAACTTTTTTTTCGAAACTTTCAAAAACCATAAGCGACCGCGAAGCTTAAGCTCATCGCCAGTCCATGCCAAAGTTAAAATGAAGTTAGCGAATACAAGATGGGAACACACGATGTTGCCACCACCGCCGAAAAAAGGCATACTCCGAAAGTCACACTCAACGACAGATTGTTCCAATCACCGAACAAACGCAATCAAATGGAATACACTCACGGATAACACCTATGCAGCGACGGATAAGGATGAGCCAAAAGTAAAGAAATGTCTAACTTTGAGTACTGGTTAACTAACTTAGGTATATGTAGGAACGGCTAAAGATTTTTACAAAAAATTTAACGTTAAGTGATAAATTTTGAAAAAAAAAAAATTCAAAAATATTCAAAAGCATTTGAGTGTATTCGTTGTTCTAAATATAATATATAGATCTTTTTTATATTTGCTAATTTGGTTTGATTATATACAAATATGGGTTGCAATTACAGAGCTTAGTTCTTCAGTCTTTAAGTTTTAGGTAGGAGTTTTATTTTTATATGTAGATCTTCTGAGTAGTTTGCTATACGAAAATTTACCTATGAAACGTCGAAGAGTATTGCTTATCTTCTTAGGAGTTATTCTCACAATTTCTGCCTTTTGCTTCGATAATTAAAGAATAATTGTCGGTTACATAAAGCTGATTAAAGTTTAGAGATCACTTTTGACATTCCAAATATCCATATTTATTTCGTAAAAAATGGATCTTCCTTACGAACACTAAAAAGTGCTGCCTGATCGAATATGCTACCGCTTACGACGCTGGGAGAGCTGAATTATTTAACGAGAGTATTTTACTTTGGAACTACCTTTAGAATGCAAAGAAGCACTTCTAAACATTATTTTTGATGTTTATACTGGTTCCAAGCTAGGCGAAATTGTTTATAACTTCGAAGTACTATATAAGTTATAAATAGTAATGAATATGACAAGATGTGAGTAAGAAGATATAATAATTGATTTGGACTCTTTAAGAGAAAGAGGAACAAAAAAATTTTTTCTTTCAAACTTCCAAAAAAGTCTTTTTAAGAGAGAGAATGGAGAGAGTAAAATCTGGTTTATTGGATATCGAGATACAGTCCCCAAGTGTGGCTAATGATAGCAGCGAAAAGCTGAATTTCTTGCTATACTGGACCAAAATTCATTATAAAACAGATAATACTAAAGGAAGCAATGTACTGTTATGGCATTTAGTATAAGTTCGGATTCATATATCAGATTTATCACCCTGCAATTATTTTCTGTTACCAAAACAGAGCAAGTTTCTAGATTTAGCTGAAAGGAAACTATAATCAAATCTTAAACAACTTATGTATTTTTATATTTCTGGAATCATACGTATGAATATCTATATTTTGAAATATCGTGGACTGTATTGAACATACCTTATGTCTGCAGTAAGGCAGTAGGGAAACAATGGAGCATCTCCTATGCACTTGTCCTGCATTGGCAAGACTACGCTGTAAGCATCTGGTGTCCCCACGATGTAATACACTGGAAGAGGTATCGGTAGTAAGGTCACAGAATCTGTTGAAATTCATGTCAAGCACAGGCATCCTAAGGGTTGACAACTCCTCATAGACCTAGTAAATGAACCCCATCTGGTATCGCAAAGGTCCAAAACTGGTCTATGCGTGACTCATTGGTTACTAGACTAACTTAATCTACCCTAACTTATGCGGAGGGCCAGACCATACAATATATGTATAAAATAATATTTATCTTGATAATTCAAACATATTTTTTTATTAAAAATATGTACGTAAATATGTATCACTTTGTTCTTTTGGTAAAATATATACTTACATATATGTATTTAATATGACAAAATTTGATATTTTTAAAGTTTGCACATTTGTTGTATTTGTTTTTGTTTTAATCGTTGTTGTCTTTGTTATTGTTGTTGTCCTTTTCCTAATGCTTGCATTTGCCTACTAATCGTCCTTTCGTGCTTTCAGTGCTCGTGCTTTATTATTAGCTCTCGTAGAAATTTCTTTTTTCTCTCGCTGAATTTATTTAAATATATTTTCTATATTCTCTCTTTTCTATATGCCACACCTACTTCGTTGTATAAACTTTTATCCTTAAAACATGCACAACTGTAAATACAAATAACCAGGCAATGAGTATGAAAAAGGCGAAATCAGTGACCTTGGTAGGTGCTCTATACAGACATATACATATATATGCGTGTGTATGTTTGTAAATCTAATAAGTAAGCAGCTGTAAATACTAAGTAGTAAACGGTTATATAACTGTTACTTGATTATACCAAAAGTAGTGGAAACAATACCAAACAAAAATATGAAATTGAAAACGGCGATTAATTTTTTATATATTTTATTTTATAAATTAAATTTTTGTTTAAATTATTATTCCACTATTGCTTTAAAATATTTAACCCACTTCTACCTTAAAATTTTCTTTAGCCACGTGAACGTGTGATCGATATGTCGCCGGAAGATCAGAAGAAATGGGAAATGGAAGAAATGTCCAAGTCCATCGATTTGGAGAAGGCCAGTGTAAATATCGATCCATCGCCATTTCAACTGGTCGAACGCACCTCAATACTCAAAGTACATTCGCTTTTCTCAATGGTTGGCATAAATCATGCCTATGTGACGAAAATCGGACGCCTAGTGGGTGTTGTGGGTCTGAAAGAGGTGAGTTTAAAGCATACTGTTAGGAGTTATGATGGTAAAGTAACTTTTTACCCAAAAAAATTACACTTTGAAACTGTCAAGTTAGAGTTTTATATGTTTTATAGAGATATATATTGATGAAACTATAAAGCTACTAAGTTCTTGATGAAACCATGAATCTACTTATACAGCTGACAGTTTGTGGTTCTAAAATGACTGCTTAGCAATTCTCTTGCCCGATTCATCACATTTCTTTCATCAAGTTTATAATTTTTTTGATAATTTTTTCTCTTCATCTTTGCTCTTTGCAGCTGCGCAAAGCTATTGAGGATATCAATAGCAATAATTTCGTAGTACAAAATCAAATAAAAGACGATATTGAAGCCGATCATGGCTCGGCTGTTGAGAAGCCATTATTGGCGCCACCATTGCCGCTGTCACCGCATGCCACCAGTGACAAGGAGGTTAACACCACGGTGACCTCCATGGACTCAGCACTCTCACATTCGGATAATTGCTCTGACATTGAAATGGAGCATATGAAGGGCGAGAGTAGCGGTGAAGAACAATCACAACAGCAACAAGATAACACAACACAATACAATCAACAAACATACACACATACAGCAACAGGCACACCAACAACAACTAAGTCGAGCAATGAGCCATAGCAGACAGGCAAATAACAAATACATAATGTATATACAAGTATTAGGGTGTACAGTATAACACAAGTTTATTTTTTTTTTGGCAAACGCCGCCTGAAGTTTCAGTTTTTGCTCTAAAAAAGATTATGCGACATAGACAAGCGCTTTATTTTCAATTAAATCATGCATAAATCATGTTTCTTTTCTTTTGCATATAAAAGATGGAATTTTTTAATATTTTGCATTAAACAAGCAGACGAGCAATTTTTATAAAATGATTTTCTGATTCAAAATTTAGCGTTTAACAAAAAAGCTTTTAATAATTTTTTCCATAAAAAGACCTCTTTTAGAAGTTATATACAGTTAAAGTTACACATTGAGTACACTGAGCTTCTCATACAAGAGTGCTAAGCAAGCATACACCATGACGTATGAGCAACACACAATTTATGAGACACTTGTACGAGTGAGAATGCTCAGCACATTAGTTGCCTAATTTTAACTGCGTATAACTTTTAAAGGAATGCTTTTATGGAAAAAATTAATAAAACCTTTCTAGTAGAGTGTCATATTTTTTATTAGAATATGTACTTTCAAAAATTGTAAGTTTGATTAATTCCGTGATTATAAAATTATTGCAAAAGATCATTTAAAATATGCGAATATGGGAAATGTAAAACAAAAAAATAAAATAATAAAAATAAGGGACTTGATTTCTTTGCATAATTTCAGCTAGAGCAAAAATGGAAACTTCAGGGGGCGCTTGCAAATATAAAATCAATTTGGGAAATAACGGACATTCTAATATAAATATACATATGTACATACATAGGCATACTATATGTAGGTATTTAAGTGAATTTGTATTGGAAAAAAGGCAAACTAAACTAAATTGTATTAAAATTTAGCAAATAGTATTTTTAAATAATTACATGATGTACATACATACATATAAATACTAGTAATTATATTCAAGTAAAAAGTAAATATGTAATTGCATAATGTTGGAACTAAAAGTTTAGCAGTTCATGTAAATATTATAAGCCGAAACGTTAGTTAGCATTGTGTTATATTTTTAATAAGCTCCAATTTCCAAACACAAATACACACATACTACATATACATAGATACTCGTATGTAAAATAAGAAATGCGGAATGTACACAAAGATCATCGATATTAAAGCTATAAGCTAAATTTAAACACATTTCCCCTACGAATTTGTTATAAAATTTTCAAAAACATTGCTTTGAGCGCAAATTGAAGCTGAAAAAATCTACATACTTATTTTTTAAGTAAAATATTTTTAATTAAATTTCATATCAATGCGTACCCAATGACTAAAAATTCTATTATCATACTTTAGCAATTTATGTTTTTTATAATTTATCATATAATTAATGCTGGCAGGTTTCGCTCACAGATGAAACGTGCCATTTGGTATTCAGTTAGTAGCCATTCGGGCGTAACGCTTTAATGAAACCGAAAATCCCAATTTAAGGCAAAATCAAAGTAAAAACGTGCAGTCAGTAGTATATACTATTTAAATATACTTACATACATACATGCTTATATATAAGTAATACATAATTGCAATAAATACATACATATACACATATACATGCAGTTGTTATGTATGTGTGGTCAAATAACGTAGCGTATAGTGATATTACAAACCATTGTTTGTACTCGTATACATATGTACATGCATACAAACAAACTATGTGACTGGCAACTGTAAACCAAATATAAGTATTTTCTAAGAAAAAATTTAACATAAAAACACGCAAATTGTTTATTAAAGTATTTAATTTAAACTTGTATATTAGATAAGTAACTAAACGAACATTTATGTACATAAAATTTAACGAGAATTAAAGCAAAAAACGGATTGTCGAACGAAATGCTTTCTTATTATTTATACAAAGCAAAAGTGAAGATGAATTTGGGTGATGTACATACATACATACATATCATGCCTACAAACTAATTGCGGTCATTTAATCATCGGAACATGAGTGCTGACGAGAAACCAAAACAGTGTTACTCTAACAGGAAATTTCCGCGAAGTTGACTAGTTTTGGTCATTTATGTACGAAAATCCTTAAAGTATAGAGTACCAGAGCGAAACACACTTTATGTGATTTAAGGGATTACATGGGTTTACGGGTCTCAAAAAAACGAATTTTTTTATTGCCTTACTAAATTCTATAACACCTCTAGAAAATTTTCCTGAATTTTCAAGTTGATCCGAGTAATAGTTTTGGAGATACAGCCTTGAAAAAGTGTGCGCTTGAGGCTAGCTAGGCTAAGTGCGCCGTCTTTAAACGCGTTTTTCTCGAAACTGTATTTTTGAAGTCGGCTGGCAAGATTTCTCGAGAATTTCTTAACCGTTCTTCATGAAATTTTACACAGGTCTTTGAAATACACTTCTTAAAGACTTGGAGGAAGTTTTTTTTCGATTACAATTATAAAAAAAAAATGTCGCAAAATTTTCACTGAAATTTTAATTTTTTTTTTTATAAAAATGTTTGCCGAAAATCCAATTTTCAATTGTACTAAGTTCAGGTTTTAACTAAAACACGTATTTTTTCATTTTAGTTGATTCTGTAAGGAGTTATCCTGAAACGCGTGCGCTTCTTTTTTCCGAGAAGTCACCGAAAATGGCACCGCAATGACCGAGTTTAAAATATTTTTCATCAAAAATTTCAGCATTTCTTTGATAATAGTGTACGTTTGTAACAACAAAAAATTCTAATAAAATATTTTATTTTTGATATGAGAAAAAAATTGTTGAAAAAGGCTTTTTTACCCGAGAAAACCCATGTATACCCTTAAATAAAGGAAATTTGTTATGCAAATTTTTGAATAAGTACATAAAAGAGGCACACTTGGTGTGAAATTTTTAAAAACCTATTTTTTCATATTTCTAGAAGTTATACATTTGAAAAAAAAACATATTAAAATTTGAAATCGATATTACAAATAGTTTTTGAGTTGGACCCTTCTAAAGGGGTTATATACAGTCAGGAGGCCAAAAAAAGCGAATTTTTTAGAACTTTTTTTGAGAAAACTTTTAAATTTTGGTATCTTTTAAGACTTAGTATTAATACAAATATTTATTTGGAAAGGAACTACAGCTGATCACCGGGAGCTCCTCTCAAAAAGACGTTTTGCGGTGACCACTACATACATACCTACATCTCTGAACGGAATCCTCTGAAATTAAAAAACCAAACAGATTAATCATTATCAAGTTGTTTGTTGAGCTGTTAGTAGATATGAATTTGTATTCTCCTTTTTCACTATTTAAATGATATCTCTGATAATGAATATGATAAAAAAAGAGAAAAAATTTAAAAACAATGGATTTTAGGTTAAAAAGTGAGGCTGATACACGAGTCGAAGATCACATACAATATATAGCATTCGAAGAACTTATCAATACATAGACACAGAAAAAAAACAAAAAATCCCATAAAAATTAACCAAAATCAACAGCAGACTGAAAGGCTATCAAAAACTGGACAGTCCAGCAGTAAGTACGAAGTTGCTTCAACCACGCCTTATTGCAAAGAATTTCGATTCAATTTTGTTGTATATGAAATCTTGCTATTTTTGTGAATTTTGTATAAAACTTTTGCCTTGCTACTCACCTTTTTTTGCAATGTTTTGCAATTAACGAATAATCCCTTTAGTTGCATAAATAAAATACATATTCTTCGCTTTGCTTGATTCTCGAGTTCTTTTTTATTTGTTTATTATAATCTTTATGGGCTTTAATGCATGTTTTATTTTATGTTTATTTGCTTTTTTCGTATCATTCATGCACACTCCTAACTGAGCGCTTCTTTATACCATGTACGGGTAATTCGCCACGCTTGCGCACAAACGTTGCGTTGCGCCGCTTTACAACAGCGTGAATTTTAATTTTTTTTTTTTGTTTTTTTTTTTTGACAAAGTTGCATAATGTAGCGTTATTACATACGTACATAGATTCAGTGCTCTCAATCAGCTTTCGATTCTTATCAAATGTACTTAGCATACATACTAAATTTTCGCTTCGCTCGCCTCTAACACGCTCGCTAGAACTACTTTCGCCTACCGCTTTGGGTCATTATCTCCAGCTATTCTTTATCATCATTATCTTTCTCTTCTTCTTCTCACTGAGTTGCAAAAATATATATAGTTTATATAAAAATGTTTGTTTTGAGAGGGAGTTTGGTTTGTTTTTTTTTTGTTTTTTACTTTTATAATTTGAGTTTTTTTGTATGTGTTTTTGTTTTTGTAATAGTGATAAGTGTCAGCGCGGTGTGTACTAAATGTTTCTTGTTATGTATGTATGTATTTATGTAGTATAAATGTTCGTAAGTTTGTTATGTATGTATGTATGTCGTATAAATGTATGTACGTTGTTATATTTGTATGTATGTATGTTGTTGGTTTATGCTTAATTGGAATTTTCTCGCGCGCTTTACTACAATATGTAGCAACATCGCTTCGTTTTTTGCACTTTTTCTTTGCATAATATTTACTTTCGACAGTTCGAAATATTCAACATTTTTTTGTTTTTGTTTTTTCGTAACAGAAAATGTGTAAGAGTATAAGTCTAATACATTTATAAAATAAATATAATATTTTCCAATAAGAAAAACCAAGGCAGACGCAAGCTACGAAAGGGTCGCCGGTTCATTCACTTTCAATTTTGTTTCTAAGCCAGCCACACTTGTTTGTGGGTGGGTGTGTGCTCGTTTAACTGAACCAACCGTGTTCATGACTTGCTTTGCTGCCCAGTTCTTCTGTACGCTCATGATTCAAATACAACAACTTTGGCATCAAAAATTGAGCGCAATATAAGTATTTCTACGCTTTTCTCATATAAAACAAGGGTTTTTCTTTTTGTTTTCGTATTTTTTTTTTTTCTTTAATTTTTAAAGTAACCAATTTTTATCACTTAACTTTTGCAATTTTATCTGCTAAGTAGGCTGCTTTAATATAAATATTAACCGTGTATGCCAACTAAACACAAACTACCGTTATTGTTACGTTTGGCGCTCTTTGAGATCGCTGCGGATAGACCGGTGGAATAACAAATATAAGTAGCCGGCGAGTTTCCTTTACAAATTATTTGAGAGCGCCTAAGAGTAGGCAATAAATTATTAAGAATTTCAATATAATATGAATTTGAGCGCCTAAAAGCTTACTATATTATATATATAAGTGTTCAGCACGCTGAACTAAGCGCAATTCCTCTTTATAATTACAAAACGTACACATTACCCTTTAAGAAAAAATAAAGAATTTCTTATAAAATCAAGATTTCAAAAATTATTTATTCAACCAAATTAGCTCTTCTCGTTCGCATTCTTTACTGTATATCACAAAATAAGATTAACCAACTGTACATACTACAGTTTGAAGATACTAGCACGGTTCAAACGCCTAAAATGCTGTGTTTATTTAAAAATTTGTACGAAATAATAGCATATCACACAGGTCACAGGCTTGAGTATTCTAAAAGCCGCTTTTAGCTAGTATGACGTAAAGTACTTAAAAAGTAACTGCAACTGGTACTTTCGAAGTAGACCGCCCAAAAGTATGCTACGCATTTTTAGAGAATCAAAAATTGCGATAAAATGTGTTCCTCGACCTTTTTTTTTAATCAATAAATAATAAGTTCAGTTTTTTGAAAATTATTTTCGTTAATTAATCGAATTTGTGTACATAAATCGTAAAATTAAGCCGTGATAGTTTTCCGACAGTCGCAAAAACTCACTTGACATTGTCAATAGATAGGTTAGACCACCGAAACAACAGCGTAAAAAGGCTGTTGTGGGAATAGGATTATTCACACTGAAATCTAGCGGCTAATCTTTTCGGAACAACTAAGAGTGAAGATTAGCGCAAGTTCAGCTATTTTTTAACCTCAAAATTAGCATTTACATACTTTTTACTGTAAATAAATGTACGGTTAGACGCTCAACTCTTGGCATAACGCAAATTATTAGGGAAAATGCTGTGCTCAACCTTGTTTTTTGTTTTTGTTTTTACTTAAACCTTCAATGCCTACACGTCTGGGACGGGAAGTTACAAATAGTTTTTATTATTTTTTTTTACCAATTTCATTGTTTTTTTTTAATAAATTTTAGAACGAAAGTATATAGATATAGTATTTATGTATATATTTTAATATGCAAACGCAAAAATTGCCGTGAGTTAAAATTGGTGTATATTATAGTTGCAGTTGCTGCTTGCTATTAATGCCAACACAACTGTAATTTGCAATTTTTGCTCTTCGCAAGCCTCCACTTTCTGTTACGTAACAAGAGTAAAGTTAACAGTAAATATTAAAGAATCAAACTCAGTGCTGTTTTTTTTATGATTTTGTTTTATGCAAAAAAGTTTTGTTTTATAATTATTAAAAATTATATGAATTATCATATCTTTTTTTATAAAAAAAAGTGAACGACTTTTTGGATTGTACGATGTGTGTGTGTTTTTTCTTCGCTTTTTCACTGTCATACCAAAATTTTTTTTTGCTTCGTTTTTTTCTGCGTTTTGGTTATGTACGTGTGTGTGTGTATGTTTTGTGTATGTGTATTATGTAAGAAAAGTAAGTGTGCACAGTGGCAGATGTGTTGAGTGTGTGGTGTTCGTACATATGAACATTTATTTTGTATATTTTCATTTTCGTTCATAATACACATTACATAAGCGAGCCAAAAAGCCATTGTTTTTCCATCGTAACAGCCATATTTAACATCAACATCCTTATTAAATCATCTTACAACAAACTTGACATGTGTGCTTTGCTTCTTTTGTGTTTGCTCTGGTGTTTGCGTTTCTTTTTTGTTGTTGTTTTTTTTTTGTTTTGTTTACATTTAACAGTCGTTACGAAAAGTCTTTGAAATAATATAAGGTATATATAAAAAAAAATTAAACACATTGGAAAATAAACATTTGTATCAGAAAATAAGACAAAATTTTGAGCTAATAGTATTAGTGAAGTAATTACAACTAAATTATGTGTATTTGGAATTTCGGAAAGCGTGATGTTGAGCGCGGCAGATAAGAGATACCGTATTCGTGGAAAAAAATATTCAGGAAAGTTATTTAAAATAATTGTGAATAATTAAAATCTGGAAAAAGTAAGCTTTAACTATTGGCAAAATATCGCAACGAATTTCATACAATTTTGAGTTGACGCATGCCTTAGAGCTTTCGTTGCCTTTTACGCAAGGCTAGGCTTTAACTATAAACGAAGTGCATGACAAGCGCGCTTTGGAGAATAACACGCTCAACAATCACTCAAACCGTTACACAAAAGAGAAAATTAAATTATTACGAGTAGTACAAAAAATATGTTTTTTTTTCGTAGATTTTGAAATACATAAGTGCTACTTGAAACCGAAGAGGTTCAGAATTTTGGTGTGGGTGCATGTGTGAGCGCAAAAAGGGTGCGAGGTGTTACAGCATGCGCATGAATTACAGCTTTTTAAGTGTAGTGAGGGCAACACTATCGATAGTAGAGAATTTACAATCAAGCAGTAATTGCGGGCGGTTAGAAAGTTTTCAAAGAGACGAGCCGTCGCCTTTCGCTTATAATGTAAAGGGTGATTTTTTAAGAGCTTGATAACTTTTAAAGTTAATAAAGTAAACTGAGTGCGAAACTTGGTCACAATCGCATTAATTGTTTGCTCACTTGGTCGATTATGTAGACCATACATCGGACGTAAAGCGCGAAACACATTTCGAACCGAACACTGATTTTGGTAATAAAATTCAATGATTTGCAAGCGTTGCTCGTTAGTAAGTCTATTCATGATGAAATGTCAAAGCATACTGAGCATCTTTCTCTTTGACACCATGTCTGAAATCCCACGTGATCTGTCAAATACTAATGCATGAAAATCCTAACCTCAAAAAAATCACCCGTTACTAGTTGCCACACTTTAACTTAACAAAGACGCTTTTCGCACTTGTTGCACTCACACAGACACACCTACAGTTACATAGTGTTTAGATTTTTGAATAAGTATACATAAATGAAATCGAGTTGGTTTCGTTTTGAGAACAACAAAACGTTCGTGAAACGAGCGTTTCGTGCCCCACTTTGTATGAATGAAGTTTTGTTTCGTGTATAATATATGTGTGTGTTTTGATGGATGTGAATGTTGTAAACTTTTCGCTTATTAACCGTTAGCTGTTGCCGATTGGCAGAAATCGCCCACACCGAAGTCATTATTGCGATGATGCTGCCCAGCGCCTGCTACTACATGCATACGTCGCTGCATTAACAAACTCTCGCTCGGCGGTGAGAGTCCAATGCCCAGCTCACCGGGTGATGGTGGTGAACCACTGCCGACGCCGCCACCTCCCAAACCAAAACCGTTGCCGCTATTGTATATGCCGCTGACGGCACTGCCGCGCGACTGCGGCACATACATACTGCCGGTTGGTGAATGCGTGAAACGTCCTGAGCCGATGCGCGGCTGTTGTTGATTGTTTCGGTTGTATTGTGCGCGCATAATGCTGCCGCCGTTGCCATCGTGTGTGGGTGGCGAATAGCGCGGCTGTGTGGGATGCTGGTAGCTGCGTCGTTGTTGCATGCCACAATTACGTGCGCCCGTGTAGATGCAATCATTACGCCAGTTGTGTATGGCACCTGCCGAACCGCTGCCACTGTCATCGGATGGTGGCGAGGCGCCACTTACGCCGACGTGACTGTAACTGCCACCGCCGGAGCGTGCGTTGTAGTAGTGGCCGCCATTGCGTTGAGCGCCGCCACCCACATTCCAGCCAGGCGAATTGTTGCCACCTTGTGAGCGATACTTATTGCGGTAATTATTTGCTGCTACCGTGGCACTTAAACCGGAGCTGTTGTTCGATGTGTCTCCGTTGCCGTTGCCGGCATTGTTGCCATTTATTAGAATACCGCCGCGGTTGCGCCAATTTTCGGCTTTTTGTCCGGACGAATGTTGTTGCTGCTGTTGTTGCTTGTTGCCGCCGGATGTTGGTTGTGAGTAGCGGCGATGATTGTTGTTGTATTGTTGCTGACGACGTGCATAACCAGGTGCATTGATGTTGTTGCTGTGCGAACGTGGTCTGCCGTAAGTGACATCGTCCTCGTCGGCATCATCCTCCAGCTCGGCGTCATAATTGTTGTTCTGATATGCATCGTAATCGTCATCAACGCCGCCAACATGGCGACCGCCGGTGTTGCCCAGCGCAAAGCAGACATTACGCTGTGGTTTGTTCGCGCGCGGCGAACGCTTTGATTTTATCAAAGTTTGTTGTTTTTGATTTTGTGGTTGTTGTTGTTGCTGATATTGGTGTTGTTGTTGTAGCTGCTGCTGCTTTTGATTTTGCTTTGGCGGCTGCTTCTGCTGCTGTTTGAGCTGTTTTTGTGTTTGTTGTTGTTGTTGATTGCCAAAAGTCGTTCGCATTGTTGTCACCGCGTTCTTAGAAGTCGCCAGCCCATCGTCAACTTTTTCTCCGTTCTCCTCATCGATTGTGTTGCCGGCGGGCGGTGCAGATTTGCCTCTTTTTTCATTGAATGCTGCATTTTCAGTGGCGACTCCGTTTAATGGCGTGGCGACAACAATGTTTGCAGTCTCATTAAGTTCAGGTAGCGTTTCCTTCAAATCACTAATACTAGCCAATAATTTAGCATTTTCTTTTGTTGTTGTTGTAACATTATCTGCATCGATTATGTTTTTGTTTGCAATATTTGTTTTGGCTTCTGTTTCTATAATCGAAACATTACTATTGTTGTTGTCGTTGGTGGTGTGAGTTGTTTTGGTTGCATTAACTGCAATTGTTGTTGTATTTGAATTGGTGATTTTTATATCATTAATATCACTTATTGGAAGTTGGTTTTGTCCAGCGTCCAGCAACAATTCATCCGCTTTGTTGCCGGTTGCGTCGCTGCTGTTGTTGTTGCTGCTGCTGCTACGATTAACCATACAGTTATTAGCATTTTTATTATCAGCATTCTTCTTATTAGCTTCAATATTATTATCTTGGATGTTATAATAAGTTTTGAAATTTGTTTCTGAATTTTCATTGAAATTCATTTTCGTTTCGTTAGCAAAATCTATTTGCTGTTGTTTATTTTGCTTTTCGATGTTTTCTTTCTCCTCTAATGTGAAAACATGTTCATCAATTTCTGCTTTTGCAAACGAATTATTTGCCTCATCTGCAACTTTTTCTTCAAGTTCATCATTAACCTTAACCTTATTATGATCAACATTAACATAATCATTAACTTCAAACATTCGCTCCTGTTCAACGCCCCTCCTCTTCCACTCTACGTTCTCCACGTTCTCATCATTAACCTTACTCTCATTATTAGGTAATCTATTAAAACTTAACTCGAGAGCAGTTTCAGCTCCGGCTGATCTCTCTCCCTCCTTAATTTGCATGGCACCCTGTAGTAATGTTGTCTTACTGCGTTTGTCATCACCCCTAACACAGGAACTATCCTCCGCATCACTAGTAATAGCATTATCACCGTAATCACCATGACGATAACGATTTTTGTTCTCCAAATCTTCGTCCACTTTGAGCTCTATCTCTCTATCTTCGTTATTATCATCTAGATAGTATTTTGGACGTTTGGTGTAATCGTCATAGTCATGGGGCGTATTATTATCACTGCACTCGCCATCCTGTTCATATGGCCTATTTGTGCTGGTTTCTCCCACCTCAACACCTAAGTCACACTCCTCATCCTCATTATCCATGTCACGCCAAAGATGTGGATAATCCTCGTAGTCACTCTCATCTGCAGCATTATTCCCCATTTGCCTACGTCTGGCCTCCACGTCCGCTTTTAAATCTTCTTCATTGGCGGCGGAAAAGTATCCGGTCTGATGCTCTCCTACATGTGCCCACTCTTCATCTTCATCGAGCCGTCCAAATGCTTCCAGCGCCTCCTCATCGTCGTCGTCCTCTTCATGTACGTTCAGTGTTTTGAACGATGGTGCACCCGATTGGTAGATGCTCGACGCTTTGCCGCCATTAATGCTGTTGCCGAAACGACTCGAATTGCGTGTGGCATACAGATTGCTATTGCGACCGCCATAGATGGAACGATTATTGCTGACGCTCAGCGTATTATTCATCGAGCGACTACGTGGCGGTGGTGGCTTTATAAATATCGGCGGACTGTTGTTGCTGTCCGCGCCGGTGCCGCCATTCTGGGCGTCCAGTTGCATTTGCGACGGCTGATAGATGTTCGGGCGCTCTTTCATGTAGTCGTAACGCATGGAAAAGTGTTGTAGTATCACGCGTTTCACAGCCATTGCCGACTCGGCGAATCGGGATATCTCGCGCGCTGATTGATTGCTAAGAAAAAGAATTAGTTGAGAGTAAATATTATTAATCACAAAAATTAACAATTCATAAGTTGAGGTGAGCTTTTTGAGAGTTTTTAAGTTTGTTGTTTTTTTTTTTTGTTGCGCAACTTACCGCCTTATATTGCCAGGTGTGCGCAGCGCCTTTCGCCGATTCTCCATTTTCTTAATATCATTCGGAGACTCTTCCTCCGAATACTTGATCCACGGATGGTTTAGTACTGCTTCGGCACTTAGACGCTTTGGCGCTTCCTTGACAAGTAGACCACGTATTAAATCTTTGGCCTCCTCGCTTACATCCTCCCATTCAGCCTCGGGAAAAGAAAATCGTCCTTAAAAAGGAGATGAGAACTTTGTAAATACGTTTGCAAATACAATTTTTACTCTCCCTTTTTTCTAATTTTTAAATAATATTTTTTAATGTTTATTTCAAAAACACATCTTTAATAACATAAGTACCTTCTTGTATGGACTCGAAGAGCAACTCCTGACAGGTGCGACAATTCTCGCCGCGATTCCAGCCGCAATCCTCTTCACAATTGCCCGAAAATGGTGGATAGCCACACAATAGAATATATGCGATAACACCTAGTGACCACAGGTCACAACGCTTATCATAGTAATTTGCCTCGCCAACGAATAGATCAACAACTTCGGGCGCCATAAATTCTGCGCTGCCGACCTGCAAGAACAGTTGAAAATTTTTATTTTTATTTCATTTAATTTTTATTTTCGCTTTAAATAGCGAATACTCACTGGTGTTAGAAGTTGTGGGGTTGCCGATGGCGATGAGACGTCTGTGGTGAATTTAATGCCCGATCCCAAATCGAAATCGCATATCTTAATCGGGCATAATTTGTCCGGATCGACACATAAAATATTTTCCGGCTTCAGATCACGATGCGCAATGCCTTTCTTGTGCAGAAAATCCAAACCGGATGCAATTTCCTTGATAATCTGCGCTGCCTCGTGTTCTGAGAAACAAATCTGCTCCTGAATGCGTCGCAAAAGGGGGCCGCCATTAATCTGCAAATCAAATCATATTTGTGTGTAAATTGAAGTTTCAAAATAACACAAAATGGTGTTGTTGCTTGCTATTTATGCATACCTTTTCAAAAACCAAATAAAACTTTTCATCATCTTCGAAGAATTCAATTAATTGTAAAATGCCCGGATGTCCCTGACAATGATGGAATGTCTCCACTTCGCGAAAAACACGCGCACGCGCATGTCCCGGTATTTTATCGATAACCTTTACGGCATACTCCAAATCGGTGTAGATATTTACGCATGTTTGTACAGAGGCGTAAGCGCCTTCGCCAAGGATTTCGCCCGTCAGCTTATACAATTCTGTAAGCAAAAATAAACAAAGCACACAACACATTTAAGTATAAACAAACTTCAAGGTGCGCACCATGTGCTGATATACGTACATATGTATGCACATATATAAAGCTATGATTGTATAAAACTGCAGAGGAACGCTGATGTGCGACTGTCTAATTACATAAATAAATAAATGAATAAGGTTGATCTGCAGATTTAGCTGCCCTGGGCTGACAAACTGACGAAGTGCCTGCCTGCCGCCACACACGTAACAAAATTGGCGTTGCCGCCACGACAACGTGATCAGCAACCCCCTCAAAGCACATTAAGCTTTTACGTTTGTCTGCGAACGCATGAAAACATGTTTATATATTTACTTGGTATAAGAAATTATAGCCGGCTAGAGAGTTTAAAGTGTAAACAATGCGTATACTTGCATAAATCAATGGCGCTTATTGAGCAAGAACAAATTAAAAATAAAATGAAAATGGAAATGGAAAACAAAAACAGCAAATTTATGCACGTGGCAGTGCAATGATTGAATAATTTTGCGTGCTTTTGTGGGTTTGTTTTGAGTTTTCCAATAATCTTTCTTTTGTGTACATAACGCCCGAATTACGCATGCATTCGCCTTGTGCCATTTTCACCGAGGCACGCACACCTCAAATGAAAACAAAAGCTTCATGTTTTTTAGTTAGTTTGTTTTATTTTTGAAATTATTTTTAGCCTCGCATACATACATATTTCGGAAATATTGTGTGTAAAGTACCGACCGGTATATACATATGTACATGCATACCTACACATTATGTAGAGATCTGCTAGGGACATGGTGAGTAAGAAAAGCGCATTGAATGCCATGAAAATGGTGTACTGCTGCGGATTTTATTTTAAATTATTAATTTTTGATCTAAAATGAGTCTGTGAACATAGCAAAAAATATACGCCGTCAGCGCTTAAGTATAGACGTATTTAATTTGAGGATATTATATTTAAATGTTGCTGACATTTTAAACGTCAGCTGATAGACAACAGCTGGTGGAAGGCGGAAAATTAACCCATCATCCTTAATGTATAAAAAGTACTCTCTCTCTCGACTCGTAAAACAGTTTAAGAAAAAAACTAACAACTTTTTAAAATTATTACGCAAAAGCAGCTGAGCTATGTAAAGAGTTTTATTAATGAAATTAATGAAATACTATATAATAACAATAGTTCACCTTGAAATGTTGACGAATGCAAAGAGGAACTGGTGCGTTTCTTCTTGCGCCGCTTCTTTTGCATTTCCTCCTTGTGGCGATTGAGTTCCGCCTGACGTTCGATTTCCGTCATTTTCGGCGCCTCGCTGGACTCGTTGCCCGAAACATCTTCGCTGCTATAGCGTGTGATTTCATTATGGCCGCCTGCAGAACAAAAAAAAACAAAAACAAAGAATTATAGGTAATTTATTCACTATGTGTATAATTTAATTATAGTACGATTTCTCAGCTTTAAACTAATTTAAACTTAAACATATGTGCATACATACGTTTGTGTACGCAGAAAAGCGTGTAATCAAAACAAAAATATCTTAGAGCTAAAAGTATATGTATAGATGCATTTGTTTGTTGTAATGCATTACGCGTCAACTTTTACTGCGAGGGCGGACCGGGGGAGGGGCGTTTTGGTTTGAAATTTAGTAGAAAAAACATGAATAACACATTTACAACAATAAAATGAGTGCAATTTCACTTGTAACCGAAATGCGAAGACTTTCTAGGAAGGCAAATGATCGACAAGGAATTTTGTGTGCAGACAAGGCAGCCACGACGCAGTATACAAGTTTGTTTAGCTGAAAATGAAATTACGACATGGTTTTGTTCATTTTATCTTCGGTATGTGTGCATTTCTTCGGCGCAATATGCGAACTTTTCACTTTCCGTGCAGTAATTTAGTTTATAAATTAAAAAATTAATTTCTAAAACAAAGCATATTCAATAAATAAATAAATATAAAAATTTATTTAAAAAAAAACGGTATAAACTGTATTACAATATTTAAAAATTTAAATAATGAAAATCGTTTTATTTATTATTTTTTTAGTTAATTTTTTTATTTATTTGTTTTAACTTTTTTTTTATTTTTTAATTTTTTTTATTTATTTTTTTTATTATTTGTTTATTTTTTTATTATTTATTTATTTTTTTTATTATTTATTTTATTTTTTTATTTATTTTATTTTTTTTTTATTTTTTTTTTTATTTATTTATTTTTATTATTTTTTTTTTTTTTTATTTTTTTTATTTTTTTTTTTTTTTTATTTTTTTATTTTTTTTTATTTTTTTTTAATTTTATTTTTTTATTTTTTTTATTTATTTTTTTAATATTTTTATTTTTTAATTTTTTTTATTCATTTATTTTTTATATTTTAATTTTTTTATTTATTTATTTTTTTATTAATTTTTTTATTTTTTATTTTTTTTATTTTATTTTTTTTTATTTTTTTTTTTATTTTTTTTTTAATTTTTTTTTATTTATTTATTTTTATTATTTTTTTTTTTTTTTTATTTGTGTTATTTATTTATTTTTTTTTTGTCATATGTATTAGTGTTTTGTTTTTTTAGTGTAGATTTTTATATATTCTGCTGAATGGTTACTTTTCTCTAATATATTCTCGAAGAACAAAAATCACGTTTTCATTTCAAATTTGCTGCCGCCTAAGTACTCACGAAATTATCGATAAGCAAAATACTTTACATAACTGTGATAATTACTAATATTAGTTTGGAATAACCGTTAATAAGTTTACAAAATTACTTAATACTTGTGTAACATCGCTAATGACAAAAAAAAATATTTAACAAAAAATTTTGTTTTTAAAATAATTTAGTAAAGATTATTTAAGAAAAAAGCTTTGTACAAATATGATATGAAAAAAGATATTTTTTGATAAGATAAAAGCATATAATCTTACCAATAAAAAATATTTTATTTTCTTTATGGCTTTTGTATGAGGAATGAAAGCTCTACAAACAAATATGAATGTTTTTGTAATATTCAATGCTGTTAACTTTATCAATAACTTTTTTTAAAAAGGCGTAGACACTCGAAACATATTGCCTCAACGAACAATGCTCATAAATGTAGGCAATAATATTTCATATTCGTTACAATATAGAGTATTCCCTACATTTAGGCGCTACTTTGACAAATAAAACAGTCAAGAGAACTAACTAACATATGATTTATAAATTAAAAAAGTTGTAGATACTAACGATTTTCACAAACAAATTAATTTACTGACAACAAAATATGTATATATGTATGTATATATGTACATACATATGTATGTGTATATTGAATTGAATACAACGCATTAATTGATTGATGGAATGTTTAGTTTACTTGAAATACACGTCTGCAACTTTGCACAAATTTTCATGTGTGTTTCATGTGTCTGCGGGGTGGGTGGTTGTTATAAGGCACACTCTTGGCGCTGTCTACACAAGAAACCCAAGTGAATTTTAATGAATTTCGCCTCATTCACATTTTTTGTTCAACAAAACAACGTGAACTTATACGCAATTGAAATACTTAGCAGTGCAAAACGGAAAAAAACCTGTAAATACATATGTACATGCATACATTTATAAGCGATGCAAAAACAAAAATAAATGTTTATTGCCAAATTAAATTACAGAGAGATGAAATAAAAATAAAAATGGAAACTTTGCGTCGTTTTGCTACTATTGACGCACTTTGCCGGTTTCTACACTTTTCTGCTGGCTCGTGCGCTTATTTCGAACATTTAATTGAACTTTATATACACATAAATCTATATAGTACATAGTTATGCATATATTTACTCAAGATAAAAACAAATTGATAGGCAGCAACTTATTTATCTTTGTAAAAAAATATTTTTTTTTGCTTTTTATTTGCATATACATATGTACATATGTATCTACATATCCATACATACATACATATGTGATGTGTATGTACAGTCATGTTACAGAGTAGAAAAATGTGAATACAGACGCACTTTTTATCTGTTACTAAACGCACTATAAATTTAATTTAAATTTAATCACTTTACACTTCGAGTTTTGTTTTTTATCTCGGCTTGTATATTTTTACAATTTTTATCAGCAGAATATTATAGACATATTAAAAAACCGCATGAGCTTGCAAGGCAAACTCTACAAATATGGATATAAACATATACATATATGTATGTGCCATTTTTTTAACAAATTTGCAACGCAATTAATATAAATAGCCTCGAGTTGTCGGCTGTGTAAACATTCCTGTGGGATTTTTACCAAATAGAACATATGTACATATGTACATTTTTTTAAAATCAACTCATTAACAATTTCGATATGAACTTTCGTGTTGTCGACGTTTCACGGTTGTTATTGTAAATTCGCAAAACAAAAAGCAATAAACATAAAATAATATTAAAAATTAAAAAAAAATAGATAATAAAAAAATCAAAACCAAAAAATAAAATACATTAAGAACTAAAAATTAATTAATTAAAAAATAAAAAATAATTAAAAGAATAAAAAAAAAATCATGTAATTAATTAAAATCGAATAAAAAAATTAAAGGAAAAAATGAAAACAAATTCGAAAAGTTAAAAAATATATGTAAATAAGAAAAAAACGAAAATAAATAAAAAATAAAAAATAAAATACATTAAAAAACAAAAAAAAAATAATTGATTAAAAATAGAATACAATGAGAATCAAAAGGAAATTAAAAAGAAATAAATTAAAAAAAATAAAGACAAAACTTTAAAGTATTTTCTAACAAGAAAAAATTAAAAACACAAAATTTAGAAATTAAAAAAATAAATAAAATGAATGACTTACACTGCTGAAGACAGAATTAGACGAATATATGTATGTATGTATGTCAACAGAATAATTTCTTATTCCTCAGTAAAAGCACCACTTGAACGAGATTGAATGCAATTCTCTTAACTTTGTTAAATTCAAAAACAAAACATTAATCATGTGATGTAAAGGCATTGCAATGGCGAAAAGCCGGCACAAATAACAATTATCAACAATAACAAAAACAGAAACCTGCTAATTTGCCGGCAGCGCGAATAACTATAAAATGAGAAATACTATATAATATACATACATATGTATGCACTTAATCATGTGCATTATGAACTAGTACATGTACATGAACTAATCTGTACGCACTCATATCTACGCATGGTTGCACTTATAAAGCGCATAAAGCAAAATAACAACATTGTGGTCAATATTTTATTTTTCATTTTTTCTTATTTGTTGTTGTTATTGTAGTTGATCGCAGTCGTTGTCCAGCAGTGAACTTTACATTTACAAAAAACAAACCTACATATTTATGCATGCAACGATCTTGCAGTGTTTCTGGTTTCATTATTCATGTGATGTGGGGGTTTTTGTTGTTTTTGTGCTTGTTTTTAAATTATGTGCTATGATTATAAATTAAATTACGCAGTTCGTTGGACGCCAAGTGGCAAGGAAAGAGTGAAGAAAAAAAAAAAAACAAAGAAATAAATGAAAAAAAAAAATACAAAATAGTAAAAATAAAAACAAATGAACAGTAAAAATAAAAATAAATAAAAAGTAAAAGATATTGAAAAATAAAATAAAAATTGAAAATGTAAACGGCTAAGAACGAAAAGATCAAAACAAACGTATATTTTTACTTATGTTAAAAGCTTGTAATATACTCAATAAAAATAAATTTAAAGGCACTAAAAGTTAACCGAGCCTTTATTGAGCTCATTTTGTATACACTTTGCCCTTTTAAGGTTATGTTAAGTAAACAGCAGTAGTAAAAATTGTATTATTACTAAAATAGTAACTGTTTTTAGGCATTCAACTCTGCATACATAAAAAGTACGTATGTACATATGTATATAATTAAAAAAACGCACAAACACTTCTATCCATAGAAAGTAACTTTAACTATATGCAACTTATTTGTTTTTTATAAAAAATATAGCTCATTCTAATTTAATTTTTATATACAAATATAGAATCTCTAGCTTGTTTCCTGTTTTATATAAAAAATATATACAACTGTTTACAATAACGTTCTAAACAAAACAAAAACGGCTCGACAATTAGCGCTAGTATAATAAAACGATACACTTTTCATTTTATCTCAAAAAAGCAAAAATAGCAATTACAACACACCAAAGGGCTCAAGATCGCGACATAAAGCGAAAGATCTGAATAGCTGGAGAAAATTCAACAAAGAATATGTGTAAAAACATAACTATAGCGAAAAGCCGGCATTTCAACTTGACTTTCTCACCTGTCGCCCTTACAGGCGGTCAGACAACCGGCTAGGTGAGTCAACGCGACCGACAAAAGCAATTGCGACGCTATTTTCTAAGCTTAATGCCAACGATATTTACCATTCAAGCCGCGTTTGTGGCGCTGAACAGCATTCTCAAGTGAATATTTAAGTGTATGTGTGTGCGCATATAGTTGAAAGAAGAAGAAAGATCTAAAGTGCTAATAAAATGTGTGAATAATACACGAAGAAATAGGGTATATACAGTGAAGAAAGACTCACCCAACCGCTTATTTACATACATACGCTTATTTACAACAATAAAGCAATAACAATAACCAAAGAAGGTATAGAAATGCAAGTTTTGTTGTACATAAATATGTCAATATGTGGGTAAGTATGTACATACAAACATATGTATGTACATATTTTTGTGTGACTGCGGTAAGGTGAGTTCGGTATTCAAATAAATTCACTTATTGCGCCGCAAATTTTTTCGAAATTGATTCTGTAGGGTGAACACTAGCCATTCACTAACAAAAAAAATATATAAATAAATATATAACAATAACAACAACTTTACTCACACTATGCAAATTAAATTTGCAAATTTAATCAAACAAGATTCGAATTTTCTGCTTATTGTTGCTTTTTCTTAATCTTTCTTCTTACATATGAGAGATAAATGTATGTAAATGTTCATGTGCTTTTCGTACACAAATACACAATATATTTATACAATGTTTTTATATGCATACATACATACTTGTTACGTATATACAGTACCAGTTCGACGAAGAACGAACTAAAATTTCGCATACACGAGACGAGTTAAAATTTTTATTTAAACTGTATTTAGCATCCACACACGAACATACTGCAAATATATACATACATACATATGTATTATGTGTCCTTTATTTACCATATCTGCTCACAGAGCTTAGGCTCGTGTGTGGTTTCATTGTGTGCCAACTGTGCCAAAGTGATAAAATATTTAATAATAGTATGACAAGGCGAGTGAAAAAAGAAAGCAAGTGTAGCTAAAAAAAAATTAAGAAAATGTATTTTTTTTCAACTTGCTCGTTTTGGGTTTTTTCTCACCCGATGGCACAGATATTTGCAGGTATGTGCTTTAAGGTCTTTTGAATGCCTTGCAAATGATAACAAACACTACTTACTACATAAAGGCATGTGTACTTGTAGACAGTAGCAAATATTGGTTTAAGTACTTTAGAATTTTAATGTAGAAAATATTTGTTATTATCAAACAAATAATGATTTTAATATAGGCATGCGGTGATAAGGAATTTTGCATGCCGCCAAGGCCGTGCAGCAACGCTGACGATCTCGCCGGAAAGCGAAATTCTGATAGGAATCATCTGAGAAAAGCCCAAAATAAATACAACTCAAAATTCGATGCTAACTGCGCAAATGTCACATAGAGACGATTTTAATGAAACAGTAAGTAGTAATCGGCTTCAACATTTGTTTTGAATTAAACAATAATACAATATTTCGTTACATTTTTTTCTAAAGGTATGTAATTTCACTTTAGATATGTATTTTTCTTTAAATATCCTAGTTATAGTAGAATGACACTCATTGCAAAACGAAAAAAAAATCAACAACACTTTGGTAACACTTTTTTCACATAATCTTCAGGTGAAAATTAAAAAAAACTATGGTTTTGGTTTTGGTTTGGTTTTGAAAAATTAAAACAAAATTAGGTTTTGGTTTTTAAATTTAAAAATAAAAAAATTTAGTTTTTGGTTTTTTAAATTGAAAAATTAAAAAAAAAATAAGTTTTTGGTTTTTTGAATTGAAAAATTAAAAAAAAAAATGGTTTTTATTTTAACCCCTAAATGCATGGTTTTTCCTTTTTAAATACCAAGTGTGTATTTTTTAAAGTGGCGCGCCAAAGCTGTCAAATTATTAAAATTAAAAAGTGAAATGTCATATCATGAAAGTTTGCATTCAAAAGTCAACACAGATATTTTTTAGCACCTAATAAAAGTAAAAAATACTGTGTTTGAGTTACCGTTTAGAAATTATGTAAGGAAGAAAACACTGATGTATATATACAGTTGTCCACAAAATAATAGGAGTGCCAATCTGAAAAATGTGTTTGGCTGCATAACTTTTTTAAATTACATTGTAAATGACACGAAACAATAACGGTACACATAACGGGATACTAGCATTAAATACAAAACACAGATTTTTTATGTGATGATTGCTGTTCTTCTTCTGCTTTGCTAGTTTCTCGGAGACACTGGTTATTGCTTTCCACAAAATAATAGGAGTGTTAGATATTTCATTTTCAAAATAGTCCTTAACATAAAAAATTTTCACAAAATTAGAAAAGTAAATATAGTTCCATATTTTAGCAGCAATTTTAATTAGTTATTATTTTATTTAATCATTGAGGTTTTTCACCAGGGGGTAGAGAAAATTATTATACAGAGAAAAGCGGAAAACGATAAAAAAAAATTGAGAAAACTATGAAAATTTTATAAGAGATTCAAAAATCGTAAAATGCTCTCCTCAAATGATAGAAAAATGCCTTTATTTATAGAAACAAAAATGAAACTCGTAGACAAAAGCTCAAAACATCCACTTCAGACGATCGCAATATAGTACGCTACTGCAAAATTAATCCTTTCGCTTCAGCCAGGAGCATCCATGACGAACTAAATTTGTCAGTTAATACTGAAACTGTTCGTAGGCATTTGGAGCAGAACAAATTATTTGCCAGAAGTCCACGAAAAAGACCCCCATTAAAAAAGAAACACAAGGAAGTCCGCATATAATTTTGCGAAAGAGCATGTCTCCTGACCCGAGTCTAAATGGCGAAAAATATTGTGGTAAGACGAATACAAAGTTGAATTATTTGGTAGTACAGGCTCTAGGAAACTTTTGTCCGACGTCCCCCTTACTCAGAATATAATCCCCGGTTTACCACAAAAACCGTTATACATGACGGTGCAAAATCATGGTACTTGGTCATTTTTCACATTGTGATGTTTTGTTCCTATTCACTTAATTGAAGGCATCATGGACCAAAGGGCATATGTCAAAATATTATATAAGGTAAAGTTAACACATGCCTCATGGAATATGCCATTAATATGGGTTATATCAACGGGATAATGACTCTAAACATACTAGCAAGTGGCGCAAAAAAAATGGTTTAAGGCCAACGGTGTTGAGGATATGTGGTGACCTTCTCAGTCTCCTGACCTAAACTCCATTGAAAACCTGTGTACAGATATCAAGAAGAAAGTAGCTGAAGAGAAACCAATCAATTCGAGAGATTTATGGCAAGTAGTGGAAGAGACTTGTAAAGGGATACCAATAAAGCGTTGCCAGGATCTCATAGACTCCATGCCTCGGAGATGTGATGGTGTGTTAAAAAAATCGAGGTTATTCAATGGAAAATTAATTATTTTAATATTCTGTGAAACTTTGGAAGCATTATATATTAAAAAATATAGAAGGGTCACGTATTCCATAAAATACTCCTATTTTTTTGTGGAACTAGTTTTTTAGTTTACTTGATATAAACTGCGATATAAAATTTTGCTTATGCTTAATTGAAATAAATGAAATCTGGAAATATTAATAGATATTTTAGCAAAATTACATTGTGCAAAAATTTTGAAAAAAAAACAAACATTTTTGTTTAATGAAAAATAACAATTCGTTTTTCTCATGTGGCCACTCCTATTTTTTTGTGGACAACTGTACATCATCATGCATTTAAGGGTTAATAATTTACAAAACAAAAACTTTCCGTTAGGAAATTTCGGTAAAAGTAATATTTTTATGTCCGAAAATTATCCACGCCATCTATTTTTTATTATTGGGTCATTCTCTAACTTCGTTTGATGACAATTATTCACTTTTTTCAAGACCAACTTCACACTTAATTGCATTTAAAGCGCAAGAAATCATGGCCTAAAAAGGATGAACCAGCTCAAACCACTACGAAGGCCGATAGTCACCAAAAAAAGTCCGTTTGGTGGGTTTTCAAAGGGATCGTTTATTTTGAGCTTTTTCCCGACAATGACAATCTTAATTCCGATGTGTATTGTGATCAGCTGGACAAATTAAGTGATGCACTCAAAAAGAGGCCAGATTTGATCAATAGAAACGGTCCTAGGGTTCCACCACACTAATGCAAGCAATGATTTGCAGCTCGAACGTGCTACCACGCTCATCATATTCTCCAGGCTTAGCACCTTAAGACTATTACTTGTTCCGTTCTTTGAAAAATTTTTATTTTTTCTAAATAAAGTCCTTTTATCGAAAAATGATCGTGCTTTTTGTAGTGAAAACTTTGCTGTAAAGTATTTTTCTAACCTAAACCTAACCTAAAATATGGAAATCTACACATTGAATGTGTGTCGGGTTTGCGAAATCTTGCATAAAAGTTTTTTTTACAATTTTTCTTTTATACCACTTTTTCAAATAAAATGTACAGATACTTAATTACAAAGTGTATAATAAATATATATTTTCAATGTAACTAATCGGAAACCGACTATAAATAACATAAATAAATAAAAAATGCACACCTACTTTATAGGGTATTGTTTATTAGCAATCAAAGTTATAAATATATTTATGAAGATATGAAAGCGACTATTTACAATTGGTTGACAGTCGCGCGATAAACAAAACACATACAGAATATTAACGTTTCCATGACGCATATGGCACAATGATTATAATTGAAAATATTGCAAATAATCTATAACGTATACATATGTACATATGCGAGTGGAAAAGTATTTACTTTCGTAGTTAGACAGACAGTGAGGAGATGTGGTGCTTTGGCGTCTATTGAAGGAATCGGTAAATAACGCTAATGAGTCGAGCCTTTTTGAACTCGAGTAAAATAAAATGATTGCTTTAATGCTAAACGACGTTAATATTGACGCAATAATTGCAAAACAATAATATATGTACATGCAATCTAGCAAGCACTCTGGCAGACAGACCGACAGACAGTGAGTTAGACGACCCAAGTCAATGATTAGATACAAAAAAAAATTTGTTTGTACATACAAAGCACATATGGTACATACTTATGTACAATGAAACATACATATGTATGTATTTTTGCAGGTATCTATGTTTATATGAAGAGGCTTGTGTCATAAACGGCACAGCTGATAAGCGTTATCAATTCTACACTATTTTTATAGTGGCGCACTAATCAGTATTTATGTTGTTTGACAACGGGCGACGACTTGGAGGACAAACATTTGTTTTTATTGAAGAGGTTAGGTAAGGTACATAAGTGCTTCGTAATTAATTGCGCATGAAGTGGAGTGCAAGAAGAGAGTAAAACGAAAGAAAATATGGCAACAAAATTGTTAAAAATCACAAAGGCAGCCGTTATTACTGGAAATGGGTTAATGAAGGTGTTTTTTGCGATTAATTTGATAAAATTTTAGCGTAAACAAGTATAAAATTAATCACCAACAAAAGTGCAAACACATGAAATACTTAACAGTTAAAAAATTAGAGCACAAAAAAATAATCAATACAATAAATTATAAAGTTGCGATTTGTTTATAACAATTCTAACCTCAAAAGTGCGTTTGCTCAAAAATTTTAAAATATGTTTTAATTGAATTTTTTACAAAAAAAAAAAACAATTAAGCATGAAATTTAGACGCACATGTCAGCCAGCCTGCCAGCAAAACTAACCTCACATTTAGAACAATACAAGCAATAGTGAGTTCAATGCAAAAATATGTAAATTTCAGAACAGAATTTGCGGGAGCACGTTTTTTCTCATTTTCACGCTAGAAAATAGATCTAGCGTACACACATAACATACGCGAAAAAAGATACATTTAACAGCAAAATTTTATTAAAACACATGCGTTGCCAATTCGCGTGGCATGAGCACGACGATGTGGGCACACGATGATCTGCACACATCAAATGGCTACTTGCATAGGTATGTACATACTTTGTATACATAAAATATGTATATTTTTAGGAAAAACTTAATTTCACTTGAAATTGTCAATTGCTTTAGATACTTTCCATATTATTTTTGTTGCGTAATGAGACAAAGTTCAAACATTAAAACAAAGTAAATGGGGAACTATACACATAGAATTTTAGAATAGGCAAAATTTAAAGACTGTGCAGAGATTTCGCCGCGACAGCGACAATTGGGTCTATTTGCATTTAAATTTAAAGCGAAAGTCTTAAAAAAAATACAAAAATAAAGTGAAACAAATTGGAGTGTGAGAATTGCCTTGCATGTACCTATGGATATACTCAAGTATTATACATATGTAAATAAGAGCTATATAATATAAGATAGCGTAGCCAGCCAGCAAATACTATTTTTTTTAGAATAAAAGTTATGAAAAGAAAAGTAAAATATTTATAAAAATGAGAAAATAACTAAATTTATTAGTAATTTGATTTATTTATATTTAAATATAATTTTAATTAAAAAACAATGGTATAAAATATAGATAGATATTAATTATTATCATATAATGCATGTTTTGAGTACCCTTAATATGTATGTATGTATGTGTAAAAAAGTATAAATAAATTCAAACAAGTATTATATGTGTATGTATTAAAAAATATTTAAGAAATAAACCAAAGATTTTGTAAAACAAAAAAAAATCGTTTAACACATTTTCTACAAAAAGAAAATAAAAGTAACAATATTTTAAAAAATTATTAAAACATACAAATAAAACATATTAAAAAAATTAAAAAAATATTTTTAAAAATTTAAAACAATAAAAATAAAAAAAAAATTTATTAACCAATTAATAAAAAATATTTTAAAAAAATTAAAAAATGTAAACAAGATAATTTTTTTAGTAATAATGTATTTATTATCTCTTCAATTATTTTTACTTTTAAAAACTTGAATAAATATATTTTTTTAAGCATATTTATATTTATTATTATTTATTAAAATTTATTTTTTGAAACTTCACCAAAAACTAATATTGTTTTTTTAAATATTAACCTAAACAAATAAAGATGCCAAATATTAGAAAAAAGGTATTAAAAGAACAAAAGACAGCAAAGAGTAAAAGTAAGCTGTAGCTGTAAGAGAACTGAAAAATAAAATAAAGAGCACTCAAATAGCATGTAGTGGCAAATAAAAACAACATGTAGCGAAGCTCATAGAGGAAGTTAACAGAATAGGAAAATAAACAACTAGACTTGCACGTAGCACATACAAGGAAGTAATCGAATAAATTTGTGTAGATAAACAAAGTCATGTAAATGAATTTAAGAAAAAATGGTGTCTAGAATAACTGATTAGAAATATAACAAGTCAACAAATTTTAGAAACACGGAACTAAAAAATTTTTAAAAGTATTAATTGCAGATAAAGAAAGTGCACGACAGCGTTGAAGCCTTGGGTTTTTTTTTAACTAGGTACTTATATTCACTAAAGAAAACGTGTTTCAAAAGTAATTATACTTGAAATAGCGTATTTTCCTAAATAAACGTAAATAAAATAAATGTAGAACAAAAAAATATACAAAAAAAATGAAGTTAGACAAACTTAACGTAGGTTTGCGGCAATGGACAACGTCAGTCGCTCCAAAAAAACAAACAAGTCTCCTTCCATTTAGTAAGAAATAATTTTCACTTGAAAAAATATCAGTTTCTGTAATAGAAAGGTGTCACGCCAATACGGGTGCAGGTTCCGTACATTAATTTCTCAAATCACGGAAACTTCTTTATTCTTTATTTATACATATTTATGTAATTAAAAAAAAATAAATAAAAAAGAAAACTTTTTAATAAAATAAAATTAAAAACAAATAAACAAAACCAAACACAATTCGCGAATAATATAAAAAGAAGGTAATCCAAATAGATTATCGAAAATTGCAAAAACGACAAATACAATTACGTAAGATTACCAAAATTACGAAGTGCTTTCAAATTTCTAATTGCGCAACCACAAGTGCAAAAAATAAATAAAAAAAAATAAAAAAAAATAAAAAAAAAAAAAAAAAAATAAATTTATTTACAAATCTACAAACGCATATATGTATGCAGGTGTACTATAAATAATCCAGTTCAGTACGGTTTAAACTTGCACCCGTGAGTGCATCTCAATTAAGAATAATGATAGAAGACGTTTAAAGGAATGCACAATATTTATAAAAATTGAAATTTCATGGGTTCATCATCAGCTTTTAACTTCCATAATACTTGAGAGCAGGTATTTTAAAGCCAGAAGTCTCCTCTTAGCTTGAAACCGGAACATAATATCAAACGGTAATAAAAAAATACATACACCATAATATAATTTTTGGGAATATACATTTTTTATAAGTTTCGCATACAACTTACAACTTACTTACAACTTTAATATAATATATGTATATCAGCTGCATTTCATTTAATTTGTATTAGAAATGCAGACAAGAAAGTTAAAATTGAGAAAGAAACAAATGTGCATGTCTTCATAAGCTCAAATAAAATCACAATAAAAGAGAGGTTGGGAAGAGCAAATCAAGCGACAAAACGCGCTAAAATGAGAAACTGCAATACCGAACTTAAGTCAACTTGAGAGCAAGGGGAGGAATGAAACACATAAAACAATTGCGCTGT
This sequence comes from Bactrocera dorsalis, assembly GCF_023373825.1. Classification (NCBI taxonomy): domain Eukaryota; kingdom Metazoa; phylum Arthropoda; class Insecta; order Diptera; family Tephritidae; genus Bactrocera; species Bactrocera dorsalis. Next base: position 94,411,735 of record NC_064304.1, on the reverse strand, counting down.
GAGTATTTCAAGCCGAAATGGCGGAGACAAATAAAAGCTAAGTGCTTTAATATGCACACATATCTACAAAGCAGCAACAAACATAATATGTACAAAAAATTCAAGATATGAGTCTATTATAAGAGACAATCAAAACAAACAACCACACCAAGTAATAATGATAATAAAAGTCAGCAAAAAATGTTAATGTATAAATATGCCTATGCATGTATGTATGTATATATGTAGATATAGCCAAGGTCATGTCTAGCGTGGTCGCTTGAGAACAACATAGTCGTCGAAATGACAACGACAACAGCAACAAAACTTAAATAAGACAAGAAAAAACGTTAACTTCGGCTGCACCGATGCTGTAATGCCCCATACAGGTACATTTCTTATAGCATATAAGGGCATACAAATAACTACATAAAGCGCGATTTTAATAGGCGAGTATTTACATATGTAAGCTATATACTATAGTAGTCCTATCTGATCAAAATGTTCAGAGTTTGTGGCGTTGCCTTAGACCAGAATTCATGCCGTTCACACAATAATCGGGTCCAAGTAACTGGAACGGAACGGGATTATTATACGGCCAAGGTCTGTCAACTGGGCACCATAACTCGAAACTACTACAGGAATGTTTTCTACCGCTACAACAACCACAATTCATGCCAAATTTCTTGAAGATATATTGTCAAATATAAAGGTTCTCTACAGGTTTTAATTTTGTTCGATCAATATGTATGGCAATTTTAATTTATATTGGTCCGATATCGGCGCTTCCGACAAATAAGCAGCTTGTTGGGAAAAATTTCAGACCGATAACGTACACATATGTATGTACATATGTACATATATTGTGGGTCTGCGACGCAAAGACACGCATGAAAATTTGTTAAAAATCACGTGTATTCATAATTAAATACCCAGAAAATAAATATATAGAAATGTATGTTTGTAAGTGATAAAAGAAAATCACGTCAGCAGACATAAAAAAATGGAAAATCTTTTATAATTAATTATTAGTCAAAAATATAGCAGCAACTGACGTATTTGAGCACATACAATATTTACTTCTCCAAATAAGCGCGTGTTGCTGCTGACAGCGGAAAACGCCACTAATGCCGCACACGAGCGGACAACAGCTACACTCGAACATAAAGTATGTATAAATAAATAATACGCACCGATGTGTAATATACCAACACAAGTATGTAAGCATGTAATATTAATGAAAAAATATGTTTTTATTAACAAATAATTTATGCACGAGTTTCTCAAAAAAATTAACGCTTAAGAAGCGACAGAAACAGAACACGCAATTAAAAAATATATTGTTGCCAAAGTTCTGGTTGTAGTAATTAATATTGGTTAGTGGTGGGTGGCAGACTCGTGGCTTGCCGGCTGTCAGATTTTCGGGCCAATAGAAACACAAAACGAAGGTGACAACGCAAACAATAAAAAGCAACAAAAAAATGTATGGCACATGTTTTGCTTACAATTCAAATGCAAATTTAAAAAAAATTAAGAAAATTGTGCCAAATGAATATCTGTATGTATAAAATTCTTATATACATACATACATATGTACATTCACCAGCAGCAGAAAAAACAGATAATACTCAGAAAAACCAGGAGTACTCTATGTGATCTGATAGACTAGTACGAAATAATTGTCAAACGAACCACAAGCAAAAATAATACATTAGGTGCATATGCATCTAGAATATCACCCAGTAAAAGCCAGTTCTATGCCGGCTACAAAATAGTTGAATGGCTTGCGGGCTTGCTGGTTGATTGACTGCGTCAAGTAGAAAAGCGTAAAAATAACGTGCGAGGCAAGAAACTATTGCGACGCACAAAGCAAGCAAATACATAGAAGTTATGTATGTATGCATATACATAGATATATTGTAAATAGATGGATAAATACGAATATATGTATGTACATATCTATATGTGATATTATGTGCTAAGTGTTGCGGCTGCGAAATTAAATAAAATAAAAGAATAGTAAATTAATAAACACACAATTACGTGTTGCAATAAATCAATAACAATTTTTATCAATTAGGTGACCAGTCATAAATCGTTTAAAAGATAAAATATTTATTGAAGTAGATTGAAAATTCAAAAATACCACATTCCAAGACCCCATATTTTACCATAAGGGTGCAACGAATACATACAAAATAATCACAAAATTATAAAAAAATATTAACGCTTTGAAAAAAAAAAAAACAATTATTATTTATTTAAGCACATTATGTTTTTTTATAGATTCATAAGCAATAAAACTTGCTTAGAAACTAATTGTTTTCGACTTTTAAGTCTTATGGAACAAATACATGAATGTTGTGGTTTAAATACATCTACCATAAACTTTATTTTAAACCCACTAACATTGAATATCAAAATATCTTTTGCAAACAATTGTGCCATCCTTAATTTGTTAGAACAGTTCATAATTTTATCGCGGAACTTTACCGACGAAAGTAGCTAACCTCAGGCTGCACTTATAATGCCTTGAGTCATACCGTTGTGTTCAAAATACTGTAAACACAATATTTTTTTATTCCTATATAAGTTTTATATATTCAATACACATACATATGTATGTATGTATGTATGTACGCATATAGAATATTACCACTATTATTTTACCAGTTGTTTTTACCGCTAATACATCTTCCCATTTTTTATTTACACTTTTCGTTTACACTTTCCCTTAATTTATGGCCTTTAATTATATAAAACAGTACTTTAGATTTTAAATCGTAACTATTTTTCATAACTGTTACGTATTTTAGTATATAAGTTTTAAGATAAGATAAGAAAGTAAATAATGAAGTTAGAAAAAAGGAATACAATAATTAAAATTGGAAACAAATATTTAAAAAATGGAAATATTTACCTGTCATTTTTATTGTTGTTTATTGTTGACACTTTTTATCACCTTACGATAGTACTGTTACTTTCTTTAAATACCGTGTTGAAGTTGTTCAATTTTAATTTTTGTTTTATCAGAGATCCTTTTGTAACTTATTAATCGTAGAGGTCCTTATTTGTTATTTAATTTAGCGGCCGGCACAAAATATTCTTATAAAGGATATTATAATATTGCTGAATTTTAGCTAATATTGTTTATTAGCTACTTAATTTTCTATACAATTTTTTACAGTCAATTACCAATATGGTTAAATTTCGTCGACACAACATTCATGTTAAGAAATAGAAACTTTTTCTTAAACAAATATCATTTTAAATTAAAATGTTTTTATGTTCAGATAATTTTGTTACATACAAAAAAAATACTAAATACGCAGTTGAATTGGATTTTCACAGCCACCGCAAAAAAGCATGGCAAGCAGCTTCACTGAAAGATGGATGCGAAAAGAAATGTACACAATACTTCACGCCGCACCGGACCGGGCCAAACCGAACTGAATTAAAACCAAATCAAAATCCCACAAACAATGCAAACGCGCAAGCACTTAGCGCCCGTTGTTTTGCCGTTTTTCCGTTTAGCCTAACCATTTACTACTAACTGCGCCACCGAATAGAAAATCGTTTCATACGGTTTCGACGAAGACCAGTGACAACTCGCAGCCGGCAATGCTCCCAATCGCCTCTCATCTGCTTCGTATATTTCTCCTTCGTACCAACCAGGTGCTCTTCCGATTTGATGGCTGATATTATTATTGTTTTGGTGATTGTCAGCCTAAAGTCAAGGAGAAAATCGCTGGAAGCCGGTGCCGTGTGCGGTATGCCGGTTGACTATTACAGATATCTGGTATAAGTTGAGGAGACATGCATGGCACGTCTATTCCAATCGTTGTAGAAAAGTGGAATGAAAGCTGTGTTGCTCGCTGGCCAATTTGTATTTAGCTCTCCAAACACACATACATTGTATGTGGTACAAGCATACATGAATATTTATGTACATATGTATATAGGTACATATAAATATCTGTACATAAAAAATTATCTGGATGATAGTGGAGAGTAAGAATATAGTTTATAAATAACCAAAAGCCGGAGCAAGCAAGCAGTGGCACACGTCGGTTACGTGCTATTTCTCTTCGGGACGAATGCTCACACCCGTATGGTTTGCTCAACATATCCATTCATCCACCCACGCACACAGTCAACATAAATGTCGAATAATCACTTCAACTAATAAATTATTAGACAACCCGTCCTTGCTTCCGCTTTAACACGCGGAAACATCTGACTAACGATTGCAAGTTTGTCGGCGGCGAGAGACGAGGTGGAATAGTGCCTAATGTGGTTGGCAAAGCCAAATCAGTCTCTCTCTTCGTTTATCATATGTGTTATGCTCGTACGTTTGCAAGTATTGGTGGGATTATTCGTGTTTATTTTTGTTAATTTATTTATTGCTATTTACTGTGTTTTTGTTGCGTATTCGACTTACGAGCACAAAACCACATGGTTGTCGCTTTGATGGTTGCCATAGTTAAAGAAAATTTTTATTATTTCCCTTGGAAATATGTTATACTATATAGTTGTTATTTACCAATAATTGTTAATAATTATACTGGATAATACTGGATAAATGCAATTAACGGGAGATTATACTCACCACACCACCCTATAATGCCCTTCTTAAACGCAAAACACATCACAAATGAGTAAATTAGCAACATATTGACGACTCTTGGAGGGCTTTTGTAATTTATAAAATTTATGTATTATAACTTAATACCAATTTCCAAAAGTGTAATATAAATACACTCACCCGTTAAAACTAATAATTAATTAATTAAAATAAGATTGTGAAAACTATATTTGTACTTGGTATGAACATCTATGTTTAGATGACCTTCAAACTTTTTATACACAGTCTACGAGTGTATTTTTGTTTTGACGCTTTCAATGCTATAATCTAATCTTTCGAAAACACAAAATATTGCCATTATTGTTTGTGGCAGAGTTCAAGACAAGAAAGTATACATATAATATTTCAGATAGCACTTTAAAATAGAAACAAACATATCAAAAAAAGACGCATTTAAGGGTTGCTGTTACCTTTATAACTTTAAGGCCTTCAAAGTAACAGCCCAAATGTAATATAATATCATATCTATAACAAAGTCTGTGAAGCTAAAAGTAGATTCAACCATACTGGATTCTTCAACAATGCATATGTACGAATATATGTACATATGTATGTATATACCTACATATGTACACAACCGATCAGAAAAAGCTGCATTGTCGCAATGGAATGCATTTTGGAGTAGCCGCAGCAACCAATTCCGGCTAATAATGGACGTTTGCTAGCTGCTGTCAAAACTTGACAGCCAAGAATTTGCCACAAGACAACAGCACCAAATATGGAAAATTGCGAGGAGGTGGCACAACAGCTGGGCCATAAAAATCACAGAACTAGTTTCAAGAAATTGGGTGGTGTGGCTGGTCTTTAAACTGCCCACTCGAAACATGCGACACGACATACCGTACTATACAGAAATATAGATGTACATATACGTATGTATGTATGTATGTAATATGTAGGATTTCAAAAGAATTTAATTACAAAAACACATGAGAAGAATAGACCGGTTCCATGTCCATGTTTCAAACGCGTATTTTATTTTGCTTTTATTTTCAAATATGTGGCAACGCGCATGTAAATGTATAAATATGCCGAAATATATATTTATGCTTGTATATTTGTGCGATTTTATCACCATTTATAATTGCGTCGTTGCTACAAAAATCGTAAGTTAGTATGTAAGTACATAAGTCAAACAGCAAATACGCAAGCGAACGTAAGAGAAAATCGCTGTCACATGGCGGCGCAGCAAAAAATTTTAAATTTTCGCAAAAGCACCGGCAATCGAAGGACAGACTGCGTGCAAAATGAAAGAGTTTCATATTGAAAAGAGAAATTTATACGTAAAGAGACTCTAAAAGAGTCTCTGCATGTTCTAAGAGATGGTGAAATTAGAAAAGCAGTTGTCAAAGTTCACTGCGGAAGGCAGGCAGTAATCGAACTTTTTTTAAGTAATTTTTTATCTACCACGATTACAAATTTACATTTTTTTAACTATTTTTTTTTATACTATTTTTTTTTATACTATTTTTTTTATACTATTTTTTTATACATCCATATTTTATTTTATTTCTTTAGTAACAGTAGCATAATGCGTTTATGAAAACGTATTTCGAAAAGAACAGAATTCCTTGGGTAGAAGAAATAGGATGGAGTGTTCGACCAAATTATTCAAACTAGAAGAATTTTACTTTTACTAAAAAAATGATACCCAAATGAATGATATAGCACATAACAAATATATTGCACTTCATTCGACTTTTAATTGTAATTATTTATGTCTGGTAACATTGACGAAAAATATGCGTTATTTATTTAATACTTGAATTAAAACCTACTTTCGACTTACTTACAAATATATTGTGAATAAATATAATGCCAAAATAGTTTTGAAACATAAGTTTCCCTATTTCATAATGTTCGATGTAATACAGAGTTCAAACCAGTGTTTGCACAAACCTTATGCGTGTTGCTTAGTTTGTACAAAAACCGGCATGCAGTCACGTACTCTTGTAAGGAACCTCAAGACGGCGCAACAGCGCTGCGACTGAACCCCAGCAGCAACGACGCCAAAACTTTGCGACTTCACAGAAGTATGAAACCTAACAGAGCTAAATATCACGTAGGCAAACGAAGAAGAATATCAAAACGAAATATGAAAAACAAAAAGCGACATAAGAAAGTCAATAAAACATATGTAGCGCAAGCACAACGTGGCCACTGATAATTGGCCGTGTGAAATGAGCAAGCAATTGAGTGTACGAAGAAATTTGACAAAATTAAAAAAAACAACATTCGAAACAATAACAAAGGCGTATAAAGGTATGTGAAAAGCAAACAAAATGCGTAACAATGTTTGTTTGTTTGCAAACGAAGAAAGGAAGAAAATGACAAAACATGAAAATACACATACGCATATCCATACGTATATGCATATTTTTGTAGCACTGTGGAAGCCAACTTTGGTTTAGTAAAAGTGCAAACGAGTGCAATAGCAGCTATGACAGTGTTAACGCCTCCATCGAAGTCGTGACTTTAGGCGCACACATACAACGTGGAGTGTTTGGTTCAAACTTGAGTGATGGCAGGGGTGAGCATGCGGTTAAACATAAAAACCAAGGGAAATGTATGAAAACCAGAGTGGGAGAACAGGTTTATGTGTGTGCGTTTGTTTTTATTGTTTTATTTTTGTTTGCACTTTTATTGCTTTATGCGTTTGCTGGTCACTTTTTCGCCAGCTTTGGACAGCGAATAGCGATTATGTACTATATTGTCAATATATACAGACTCTGCAACTAACCAAATAGTTAGGAGGTACACAGATAGTGGAAAAAAATGTCTTAAAAAACTTAATCTTCATGAAATAATTTATTAATAATTTCTAAATTTTTCTCCTACATAGAATAAAAACAATAAGATATAATAAAAACACTCAAAATTTTGAACCCAATGATTAATCTTTCATATGTGAAAGTATTTCCAAATAATATTATATTATAATGTACAGTTACATTCTTCGAATTTGTTCAATAAATGTATAACTCAAGTAATATGATACATATGTACATATGTATGTACATACTAATGTTTATAAATGCCTTTACGTCATATTTCCGCCTGCTTTACGTAAAATACGCAACAATTTACCTTGTTGCCTTGTCATTAAACACCTCCGCGTTTTTTTTTTGCTTGCATGCATTTGCATGTACTTCAGCGTATGTAGGCATTGATATCAATACATGTAAATGTGTTTATAATTTCGCGTTTGTTGTATATGCTTGCGCAGACAGTCGGTTAATAAACACTTAATTGCAAAGGCAATATTCCAATAAAAATGACAAAAGTCGCCATTTTAACAAACAAAACAAATAATTTAAGCATCACTTGTCATCAATCAACTGTAAACATTCTCGTGTAGTCGGCCACTTATTGCCCGCTAAATGGCGAGTCACGAGAGTGGGTAAAAAATATATGGTGTTTTATGTTTGTATGTTGTAACTCTACCTGTTTGTACTTCGGTTGTCCAATTTGCAAGCATTTTTCATCGTCTCTGCTAGCAGTGCACTTTTTAATCTAAAGTGGTAGCTGTCATGAAAAATGTATTATTTACTCACTTAACGTATCTTTTTATTTATGCCGTTTAAACGAATTTTAAACGTCAGCCCCCACACGTACAATAAACAAAAAATACAAAGCGAATTGCACTCAATAACAGGTAACATTATATTAATAGTAATAAATTTTTAACTAGGTACATACGACATAGTGCGTACATATATACTTATGTACATACATATATACATATTTTGTTCAAAACCAGCTAGTCACCAAAGCTTAGCCGACAATGAACGTACAACGTTTAGTTTTTCTTTCTCTTTTTATTCGCTTATGTGGTTACAGGCATTTGTTTGTGTTCTATTTCGACTGCAACAAAAATGCATACGAGTGCAATAAACGTCATCAAGGTTAGCCAGCCGCTACTTGAGCACTCAAGCTGCACGATACATACAGCGAATAGCAAGTTCTGCTACTACAGCCGCAGCTGCGGCGTTACAGAAAAACTGCAAAGCCAACTGCGGCAGCAGGCAGGTGCCGCTGAATATGAGGTTCCTTTTATTTGCTATCTATGCATGTTCGGTATACATACATGCATTTTTATTTAGTGTTCGCATTTCGCTACGTGTTAGTATATTGCGTTCCAATGCACCAGAAATGCAGCACCAACATACATATCAATAGTAAGTAGGAATATACTATGTATAGCTTTATTGATTTGTTGCAAAAATTTTATAAACAAGCGTCGAATTGCGGTAGCTTTAATATGGCGAGAAGAGATTGCAAAATAAAGTGGGAGATAAGCGGGTATGTATGATGCAATGCCAAAGCGAATTTAATAAATTTTAATTCTATTTGCAAATGTACATACATATGTATGTATATGTGTATGTAGTGCGCATTCGAATTCGTTGTGGTTTTAAATATGTGAAAAGACAACAACGCTGAGTCATTTCTATAATTGCGCCTTTACGTCTACTGTCTTATGCAAATTTATTCATCAGCAATATTTCATCAGTTTGCAATTTCTGTGCTATTCAGTAAAATATTCTACTTTTAGCAAAACATGTTGAAATAAGCTGTTTCTCTCGTCGAATTATCAAGTAAGCTATGTAGGTACAAAAATCAAAAACGCAGGAAAAAATTAGAAAAAGCCGGAACTGTAATTGTGGGGAGACAACACACTTTTCACGGCATAAAATTTACTAATTGGAGAACAGACCAACGTAACGAGGCGACAAGTTTCTTCGCCTACTCGACTTTTCCACCTACTCAGCCAATTAGTTGATTTTTTTCTAGCAATTATGGTGTCATATCTGCTGGAATTTTCTGACAATACTCTTATATAGCGGTATAATACATAATGTTCTAAAAGCTGAGACCGAACTAGAAACCATACATTAATATGTATGTGGTTTATTGAACTCACCTGATTGACTGCTGTTATCGGTGTCCGTAGAGAAAGTGCCACCTCCGCCTACACCACTATCGCTGCCGCTGCCAGCAGAATTAGTAGCTTTGCCATTGTTGTCCGTTTTTGCATTGGAACCACTGGCAACAGTAGATGCAGACGGTGTGCAGCTGTTGCACTCCTCTTCCTCTAATATGCGTTCCACCATTTTCTCTCTTCAATTTGTTCGTTTGCGGTTTTCGGTGTTTACGTGATTTTATATTGTTTGCGGTAGTAAGTTGGCGATATAATATTTGTCCGGGATATGGTGAAAAATAATTATTGAAGGTAGTTTTCTATCAGCGTAGAATTTCAAAATGGAATTTGTTGAAGTGGCAATCAATCGCTTAAAAAAAAAAACTCAGGCACGTATATTATATTAGCACAAATCACTTCTCTCGTACTGACTTTTTCTTTAATTGTTTGATATTGCAAAAGTTTTATAATTTCAGTTTGAAAGTTTTCGAGAAATTGTTATTTTTATTTTTGCCGGAACTTTTCTTGTTGGAATACTGACATTAAGCAACTCATTTACACGTATATATTCAAGTTGCTTCCGAAACAAAATTCCAAAACAACAAGCCCGAACAAGTTCAAAGAACACACAACTGAACTATTCTTTCCTTGATGCTTAATCTACACACAGTTGCTTGCCTAGTTGTTCGCGGCCTATACCACAGTCTGTGGATTTTTATCTATCACTTCGGCTCGCTTCGACTTGTTGGCTGCAACACCAGTTTCCGTCTGGCCTGAATGTGTCGTTCCTATATGTTGTTGGCTTACGTTTGTAATATTAAACGTTTTATTTTTTGTTTATTTCGCTTATTTTTTTGTTTCACCTCCTTCCTTTCCTCAATTTTCTTCACTTTTCCAATTATTATACGCCGAATGTCAGTCGATCTTCTGCAGCTACTTCTGCTTCCTCTTCAACTTTTTCGTTTGCCGAGAGGTTCGGGTGTTCGTTGACTTTTAGCTGTGCTGCAGCTGTGAATGCTACTAAAGCGTTGTTGTTCGTTCAAAATGGTGGATGGAGTCATCAAAGTAATTGCTCCTGGTTGTGCTGGTTTCCACCAGCAAATAATGATTTGCCAAAATGTTTTAAATCCGTACAGGAAATTTACGCTTCTTTTAAAATTTCCCAAACTATTTGCTTAAGGTACTTTTCCACTTTTAACTACCGTGTCCTTAAATTGTAGTTTATAGCGAATACGTCCTGCGTCTCTCAATTATAGATTGGTACTCAATTTCAGGTGAAATTACGATCGCTTCTATTAAAGCTGAATAAGTGATGGATTTTACTGCTAGCAAGAATCGTGTTGCTATTGTTTTTTCTGGTGCTAAAACTGGTGGTGTTCGGAGAAGCTAATTTCTGCTTTTTCTCAATGTTCTACTAACAGTCAAATAACGTAGCATAAAAAAGATTCCGCATTAATCTCAATTGAATTAAGCGAAGAATTTGGTGATTCTTGCAAATTTAAATTTTCAATATGGAAAATTTTCACTGCTGTTGCGTTCGCTGCCGCTGCTAGCTCTGCCGCGGTCGACTCAACAAATGTTTCGTCCGACTGCGTTTCAAGTGCTGCTACAGCTGACGCCCCTACTACGCCAATTTGATTTTTCTCTGCTGCTTGTTGGTGATGTTGAATAAATTGCAAAATTTCTAGCTCCTGATGTTCTATTGCGTTCAATATGATTAATTTGGGAAAGATTTTTTCGGTTGTTTTTGCTGCTGGTGCTTTAGCTGTATACGCTGTGGCAGTTAATTCTGTTTGACCATTAACTTTTTTCATCACAAAATTCTGCTCACGTCAACGTTGCTGCTGCTGCTTGGATGTATTTATTATTTTTGATAGTGATTTTGGTGGTAGTGAGTGGATGTAGTTGCAGTGGTAGAAGTCGTCGTTTGGTAAATTTTTGCTTTTAACAAAAAAATTCGCTGAAATAGCGGACAAAAGGCCGTTTTCTTTGCGTTTTTCGCTGTTGTTATTCCTTTAGCTATTACCGCTCCATTTTCCACGCAGACTTATCGATGATGAAATTCCGACTGAAAACCATTTGCAGGTTCGGCATTGTCGTCGGCCAAACTTCTCGAATGGCCGCCACGCTGGTGTTGCCTACCTCTCGCGACAGGGATGAAAATATTAAATTTTCTACTAACATTAACATTCTCCTCATTTATATATCTGTCACTTCTTAAAGCTTTCTTATTTTCTTCTTTTTATTAAGTTTGTTAACATTAAAAACTCTTAAAAATCATAATTTAGTATAGCTTCTGTTTTGATTATTATTATAAATAAGCGTTGGCATTACTGTGTTTTATTTTTGTTTGGCTTGTCATCCATACACGGCGCATTATACATAGAGCTTACTAAACAAAGCTACTTGGTTGGGAAAAGATTTCTAATTGGACAAAACAAAAACAACGCAATGGATACATTTCGGCTTCGGTTGAAAAATTAACCGGTTACTTTCGACAATCTGACTCACTTGCTATTTCGATCAACCCTATTTAGCTGATTCATAAATATCGATTAAAACATTAATTTATTTGCGCACATCGACACAACTGTTTACAATTAAGTTGTGTACAGAATGATACAAATACAAAAAGTTATAAAAATAAAGAAATTAAATTTATGTTATGTAGTTATTATTGTTTATTTCCATCAGGGCAGTATAAAATGCAAGGCAAAATTTTGTGTCCATATTATTATACTATAAACTTTAATTACTGTAATTTTGTGACTTTGACATTTGACGTATTACAATAATTGTATATTTTCATTTTATTTTATTTATTTTTTATTATAATTATAATTTTTAAAACTGTTATTAGGATTATTGTGCCTACAATGATTGACTGTGTGTAAAGTTGTTGCTTTTATTTTGCACAGAGCTATACAAATAATACCGCAGAGATTAACCGCTTAGATTATCGCTGGGTGACGCCTAACCTACTGACCAATCACAACACAGGGGTGTGTCCAAATATTTTCGAATGGAGGAAGAAGCATACAGAAAGCAACAAATTAAAACAAATGCCATGGCAAAAAGGATATTTGCAGTAAGAGCATATGTAGCAAAATCACAACGATGTATCCTTCAAGGCGTTGCAAAGGACTGTTGCTATGTACGCACTTATATTTGATATAATAAAAGATATCCATGTACGCATACAGCTTACTTTTGCGCAAAGTAAAATAACAGTACATCATTGGCAACAAGGCGGCACAAAAATTGCCAATCAAATGCCGATGAATTCATTAGGATATTTAGCAACGGATATAAATTAAACGACTGGATTAGTTTCATTTGGAAAGTCTTTGCATAATAGACGGCTTTTACTTAAACCGGAAGTGCGATTTCGGCTAAAATGGACAGTGCCAATGTCGATAGAAATGTGGGCTCAAAGAAAACGCGTAGCGGTATTTTAAATAAATCCTTTAAAGTGAATACAATGCCGGCGCCGTCGAAAGGCGCTAATCGGGTGCCAAAATGTGCGCGTTGCCGTAATCATGGCATCATCTCCGAGTTGCGTGGTCACAAGAAGCTATGCACCTACAAAAATTGTAAATGTGCAAAGTGCGTGCTAATTTTCGAACGGCAGCGTATTATGGCGGCACAGGTGATATGATTTACATAATTACGTTACGTGCAAAATGTTTATTTTGAGGAGAAATTTGTAAACATACAATGTGGCTTAAAAGATGTTTTGCGATGGTACGCCTTCTTATAGACTAGCGTTTGCTACTTTGTGTAAAAATATAAGCGTAAGCGGTGTCTACGCTATTAAAGAAGAAGTATAAATATACATATTTCGAGATTTAGCGATGTCGTGGAACTTCAACTGACGGAAAATACTCCCAAAGAAGGTTTTTATTTGCAACCTGGTTTGAAGTGTAAATTTTTTTTTACAAAAAATCTACTTTTTAGAAGCCGTTATTTTGTCAAAACTCAAAATTTTGAATATTTCTTTGATCGTTCTTTACAAATATATTCATCTGTAGTAATAATAATGTTTTTTGTTTTTTGCATTTGAGATAATTTGAAGCAGCGAAGTCTGTCTTACCTTTTAGACCCCTGTTTTGTAGATCCTCCTGGAGATCGGTAACGGGGTCAATTTTAAAAAAGAATCTCCGATTATGAAAGTAGTACAAAAAATTTAGTGATAATTCATAATATTTATTGATTTATTAAAAAATATATCTCTTCCAAAGACCTTCACAAAATATATACTTATGTACGTATATTTTCAGACTTGCAAGTAGATATAACTCACGAGTGCCAAAATTGTCTTTGTGAAAAATTTTATAAAGTATGTAATTAAGATAAATTCGACAGTGAGTTCAATTCTTTGAACTTTCCCCTTACACATCTCGTAAACTCATTCCATTTTCATCGGTTAAGTTCAGCAACTCTTTTTTAGAAAGCCTTAAAACTTTAGTATAATAAATAATAAATTATTAACGGTTACTTTAACAGTCATAAAGTGAAAACTCTGAACTCAGCTTGTAGTAAACAAGCATAAATCTGATGGTAAGAAATTCTTGCCAAACTGTCATAAGCCGACCAAAGGCCTCTTCCGCTATTTGTAACAGTAATTATGCTTCAATTTAAACAATGTGGCAGCATTATTTTATATTAAGATTAGAACAAAGTTGTCTGCTAGCAAATCTATAAAGCTACATATCCATTTCCATGTTTGCCCAAGTGTTCGCAGCTACTCACTACTCTCACAAACTTCGTGTTTAGTAATCAATCGGCCGAGGGCTACTCAAGTTACAAAGCTGTGGGCCGTAGGCCATGAGCTGCGTCGTCTCGAGCCGTTGATGTACATATAGTATACAATGTTGACTTTGTATTCCCACAAGGCAACAGCGTCGAGATTTCTTAACTCCTACTTTCCATTCCATTTATTTGCCAAAAGGCAACAAATACTCGTATGTTTTTATACATACATATATAGTATAAATATACAGCGTATGTTTGTATGCATTGAAATTAATGCAGTTAAATCGGTATGGGTGTATGGGTCATTTGCAGTATATAACCAGAATGTGAAAATAAATGAAATGCGAGACGCCAAAGTCAATCAAAATGCACAACAGCTAATAGAATAAAGTAAATAGATATGAGAGCAAAACTTAAACAAGTCCACTAGGCGAAGGGAGAGCGGGTATGGTGAAATGTGTCGGCTGTGTCGCATATTAATTTCACTTTACACCGAATAAAATGTGAGCCAACACTGTCTACTACATGTATACATACATATGTATATACTTGTATCTTTGTACATATATTTGTATGCGAGTGTGTGCATAAGTGATTTGCGACTATGTTTACACACCATTTTTATTCACTAAGCCATTTGTTTATATCCGTGAAAGTTTGTGATTTTTATACATTTGCAGGTTGCCCTGAAGCGTCAACAGGCGGTGGAGAATGCTATTGCACTGCGCCTGATGGCCACCAAGACGGGCAAACAAATGGATGCGTTGCCGGAGGGACAAATCTTTGGTCTGTCCACGAGCGTCTTAAATGATTGCGCGGAGGTGGGCGACGCAATGGACAGACAAGTGCCCACACAGCGTCAAATGAAATCACTGCAAATACAACAGATGGCTGAGGACCTCAGCACGTCCAGTTGTGGCGGCAGTTTGAGTCACGAGGCAACAAGTGAGTGCATAAATATATGTATATGTTTTAATAATATAATATAGTAAAAGGAAACAAGGTCTTTGCAAAGTTAAACTAATGTTATCGGTGCCAATTATAATTCTTACGAACTACTGTGAGGTCATGAACCAAAACAAAATAGTTATTAGATGTGGTAGCAATTGGGACAATAAAAAATTTCTACCAAAGCTACATTGAATAATCTTCACAAATAAACAATTATTCCATACAAGCACTTTATTCCGATCGTTCAGTTTGTATGGCTGCTATATGCTATAGTGGTCCGATATAGGTACAAATGAGCAGCTTCTTGAGGAGAAAAGAACGAGTGCAAAACATCACTTTGTTATCTCAAAAAGTAAACTGAACTTTGTGTATTTACAGACAGACAGTCGGATATGGCTAAATCGACTCAGATCGTCAGGCAATTTGCATTTTTGGAAGCGGTGCTTCTTTTAATTGGTTACGTACATATGCATAAAAGATTAAATATTTTTTTAGAATTTTTTATTGTTACAAACATAAATTATTAACAAAGAAATTCTGAAATTTCTGGAAAAAAAATATTTTAAACTCGGCCAGAAAAACCTGAAAATTGGATTTTTGGCAGACATTTTTACAAATAAAATTTAAATTTCTGTAGAAATTTCGCAACATTTTCTTTAAATACTTGTAATCAAAAAAAATCCTTCTTTCAAGTCTTTAAAAATTGTAGCTCAAAGACCTGTGTAAAACTTCATGAAGATCGTTTGAGTAGTTCTCAAGAAATTTCGCCAACCGACTTGAAAATTGCGCTGATGATCTGCATCCATTCGCTGAATACGTACAAATATTTCAAGTTGTTTGCAAAAATCATAACCTCAAAATAAGGAGGATCGTTCAGAAGTAAAGTAATTTTATTAATTTTCAGCTACTTCGTTGGGCTCAACACCCACCCCACCCTCTCCAGTGGTGGTCTCACAAAGCGCTATCGATATGTTGGCGCAACTTTTTCCGCATCGGAAACGTTCCGTACTAGAGTTGATATTGAAGCGTTGTGACTTGGATTTGGTGCGCGCAATTGAGAGCGTAACACCTGCAATTAGTAACACATTAACCGATGCAACAACTACTGCCACTGCTAGCACAACAATTAACGCAACAACAGCAATAAAAGCTACGCCCATACGGAGCGCCTTCAAACCGGTCACAGCGGAGTTGGTAAGCACTAGCAGCGCTTTTTGCGATTTTTTCTCATTTTTTGTTAAAATTTCGCCATCCATTTCAGTATTCGCACAAAGCGGGCTTAACTGTGAGTAGTGTTAGTGGCTCCCCCGTATCCACCGGCTCACCGGCCATCTGCGCCTACCCCAAATGGTTTGTACCGCTCTCTTTTCCCGTCACAATGGGCCATCTATCGAATTTGGCGCCACGCTGCACCCTTCCCAACTGCACCTGCATGGATACGTATCAATTCAATTGATGCCGCCCGCACATCTCCTACGGATAAAATATAATATAAATAGGCTACCATGCATTTGTTGTAATTTTATTATTTGCTTTTATTATTGAATAAAGATTGCCTGTGTTGCCGGCGTGTTTGTCAGCTTTTAGTCAGATGGTTATACGGCGAAAAAACCCTGTAGGAAATAAAATTTGAAAACAAAAAACATAAGGAAAATTTAGATTAGCTCTTTTTGTACGTATATTTTCAAACGGAACCGCAATTTATTTATTCGCATATATTTTTTTTCGTTTTAAAATACATACCTACATTTACATAGAGTGGCTCTTAAGTGAATTCACATATTCATTTTTACTACGTTGAAAGTAAGAGGTCACGCAAAGAGATGGTAAACAGAGATTCACTCCACCGTTTCCTTCTAAATTAAATTCATTTGTACTTTTCGGTTACTCGAGTTTCAAAAGGCAGCTCGAGCTTTCCTTTATGGACAGGGTTGCAAATTTTTTAATTAAAAAATGTTTAGAATAAAAAAATCAGAATTAAAAATTGATAAGATATAGATTGAGTATGTAAGCTTACCGACCTCTCTAGCGATTTGATGAAAATGCCTCTGTGTGAGTTCTAGTTCAAAATGGTGGACGAGAGCGAAAAACGTTAAATTTGAAAACAATTTTTTTTTATAATTTTTAATTATAGAATTTTTTTATTTTTCAAACCGGTATTTAGGATAAGATAAAAAGGACATTAAGATTTTCAAGGCTAAAAAAATGCAATTTAAATATTAATTCCAATATTTTTATTATAAAAATGTAAACTTGCAAACATTTTTTTTTAGTTTTTGTTATAATTTTTTTTATATTCATCCGGTATTAGGGATAAGAAAAAAATACATAAAACTTCTCAGGCCTAAAAAAATTAATTGAAATATTAATTTCATTAATTTTAGTTTTTGTTATAATTTTTTTTATCCGGTATTTGGGATAAGATAAAAAGGACATTAAGATTTTCAGGGCTCCAAAAAAATTTAATTTAAATATTAATTGTATTATTTTTATTATAAAAATGTAAATTTGAAAAAAATATTTTGTAAGTTTTTGTTTTATTTTTTATTTTTTGTATTATTATCCGGTATTAGCGGTGAGAAAAAAAGGGCATTTTCAGAGCTAAATTAAGACTTTCAGAGCTAGAAAAATATTTAATTTAAATACTAATTCCTTTATTTTTTAATGCATGATTTGGAACATTGGTTATAGAAAAAAAAATATTTTTCGAATTTATGAAAAATTCTTAAAAATAGTTTTAATCATTTAATCATTAATTTTAATTAACAAAATTTTATTTTCTAAAAAATGCTGGAATATACTATACATTTATTGAAAATTATATGAACAACCCTCATAAGCCTGTGGCAATAAAAATCAAATTCAACCAAATTAACTACCGCGGGTGTGAATATATGTATTCACTGTAATCAACGAGACAACACATAACGCTGCACTTACGCAGCCAGTAAATAGAAAAACTTTATCGAACGTCGGCAAAATGCATCTCAAAGGAAATTAAATAAAAATCCACGGTGCCAAAAAGTTATTATTTACATAGATTATGACTTTATAACTGCAATAAAACACAAAACAAAACCATATTATTTAACCCTTAGCAGTCAACACTACGGAAATAAGCGCTTAGCTAAGTGTTTTTTCACAAATATATGATTTATATACATACTACATACATACATATGTGTGTATTAACGTGCATACACATACCACTTTAATCATCTGAACACAAAATAATACTTGCTTGTATGTATGTGTTCATTTGTGGTGCGTTTGAAATGGTGCCATATCTACCTGTATAAGAATCATAGCAGTACTCGTATTAGTCAATCAATCAATGCTTATCTTAGGACGACTTAAGCTTCTTCAATATTTTTTGGTTATTTGCTTTTTCGATATTGGTTTTGGTAAGTATATAGCTATGAAATGACACAATAAAAACTATTTAATGGCAGATATAGATATTTCATATACATGTACATAGTTATATATATATTCATATACATATATATGTATATATACATATAGGTAAGCATAAGACAAATCTATTCGGCACAAATATTTGCAATATCAAGCATTATAATGATATTTGAAATATTTTAGTATCACTGGAGATTCAATAAGGACTTAAATATTTGTTTCTAATTCTACATTTAATTTCTGCAACATTAGCTCCATATTGATATTTGAGCCACAATACTGATAAAAAAATGTGAAACCCCACAAGAGGCTTTTCAAAGTAAACAGGACTTAAAAAAAAAGCAGAACAAATGGTTTTTTCGGCAAAATCAATTTATTTTATTCAAAATAGTCTCCTTCTGCTTCAATACAGCTTTTTGCACGGTCCAAAAACACGTCGAACGTTGGTCGGTATGGCCGCCAGTATGCCGGTGCAAACCTTTTGAATGGTCTGCATAACGCTTTTCTTTCATGGGTAAATATTTTTGAAAAGGAAGAAGTGGTATGGTGCCATATCAGGTGAATACGGAGAGTGGTTAATGGTTAAAATGTTATTTTTGGTCAAATAATCAGTCACAAGCGTCGATCCATGAGACGGCGCATTATCGTGCAACAAACGCCAACTTTCATCTTCGTGATATTCGGGCCGTACACGTCAAATGTTCGTTCAAAATTCGATAAATCGATATTTTGGTGATGTTCAATTCCATTTCCATGAATTTCAATGATGATTTCGGCTGATTTTTGATGAATTCACGCACAGTTTCGATCGAATTTCCGGTGAACACGGATTTTGATTGGCCCACAGGTTGATCGTCAATTATGTCACTTTGAAAACGTTGAAACCACTCGTGCACTCTGTTACGGGATAGGCAATCATCGCCATAAACTTGTTTCATCAATTGAAACGTTTTGGTAAAAGTTTTACCAATTTTAAAACAAAATTTGATGTTGGCTCTTTGTTCGAAGCTCATTTTCGCACCGATAACACAAACATACTGACACTTAAAACGCAATAACTTCACCTCCAATCGATGAAATATCATAAAATTTTCACTGGACAATCGATAAAGATAGCAAATTCTAACGCACCTGTCGACATATAGGCGGGGTCATCAGGGGGCTAGATTCGAAAAGTACTGTTTATATGGAACGTACCTTGTATGTAGTTATAATTCATTTTAACTATTCCAATATATATGCATATATTTATATAAATGAATGTTTATATATTCGTATGCATATATATATATATACATATGTATTTAAGTACGTAGTTATTTATGTTTGATCGCATTTAATCAGTTAATGAGTAGAACATAACATGCACTAATTAATTTGCGTTTCCCATATGAGTGCTTTGAACCAATCGCATCGTTGTACTCGTAAGTATTCCGGCGAATAAGGCGAATACGATTGGGTAGTAGCCATTAAAGTGGTATTTTGATAATTTATACGTAACCAAGTGCTCAAGTAAGATATATCATCGAAAGTCGTTACATATATACTCACATATAGCCTATGTGGGTAGGCATATAGTTTAGCTTTTATTAAATACAGTACACTGTCATAATATTCGGATTATTTGATTTTTAATAAATAAGTTAAACAGCAATTCAGAAAGTTTTCACATGTTTGATCGATCGAATTACTCTGATTACTCAGGTACAAAGGATTCGATTATTTTGAATTTTTTTTGCATATAAGTATGTAGAAGTATTATTTATCCTAACAATAACCTGTCTAATTTAGGGCAAAATTCAAATTCTTTACGAGTCTATTCCGTCAAATTTAAATTTTTATGACCATACATCATTATCACCTTTTCTAACGATTGTATTTTTCTTTTTTTTAGTTTAATCCACGAAGGCCGAAATCAAAGCAACAGTGGAGGACCTTTGTAGCGCCGTAGTGTGTATTTTTTTCTAAAATTTTACTGTTTATTTTTAAAATACTTAAATAAATATGTATACACCCTTAAAATTTTAAAATTTTATTTTTTATACCCAAAAAAAACGCATTTTTAAGTAGTCATTTAAAGTGAATTTTAACTCCTTTCTTTTTGTTTTACTATACACCAACAATAATTACACTAAAAATTTCGAATAGAATTTCTTTCATTTTTATAAAATCGATGAAATTATGATTTAATGTTTCAGAGCATCAAATTATCCTTTTTTGCTTTAGAGTCGACTCTTCTCTCACTTAAACTTGTTTCAAATAACAAAAAGTATTGTTCTAACCTTAAAAATGTACCGTTTTGATTTTCGCACAAGATTAAAGTAATATAATTTGTGTTATGGGTTAAAACATTTCTTGTATTATTTTATATTGTTATTGTGCGCGCTCTAGTTTTAATAAAGATATACAAAAAATATGATAAATATGAAAAAATACTTGAAAAGTATTGGGAAATATTTATTTTATTACAAAATCATTTATCAATCTGCGTATATACATACAATTGGGTCTGCTTATATATTTGTATCTGCGTACAAGTGTACAATATCAGATACATACTTATAAATTGCTTTAATATCAATTATGATAAGTAAGGAAGGGCTAAGTTCTGGTATAACCGTACATTTCATACTTTTGTAGCTTCAGGTACATAACGTTTGTTAGTTATACATATTTGGTCTAGGGCGAGTTTTCACCCGATTTTATTCATTCTAAGCACAAAGATGCACCGTTATAAGAAAAACACGTTCTCTCACATAATGCGCGATGTATGCGGTATAGAGTCACCCGGAAGTTCGAAAATCTTTGTATTAGGTATATGGGGGTTAAATATGGGGGGGAAATATTGACACGATTCAATCCATTTGTATCACATAGATATACTATTATATATCTCACATATTTTCGATAAAAAGTCAACGCACTTTCAGTAGTTTTTACCAATACCATTACATGGGAAAGGATCGGGGTTATAATCCATTTCATCCATTTTCACACCGTCGGTAGGAGTTCTAATAGTAAAAGTACATATATGTGTTAGGTGAATTTGGTTATTGTAGCTTTGGTGTTTTAGGAGATATATGCATTAAACTTATTAGAGGGCGGGGCCACGCCCACTTTTTTTTATTTATAACCCTCAGGTGCCTCTTGTTAATGGCGTTTTATGGGCGTAGCAGTGGTCCGATTACGCCCATCTACGAACTCGTCCTTACTTTTTGACCAAGTAACTCCCATACCAAGTTTCTTCGAGATATCTGAATTTTTACTCAAGTTACAGCTCGCACGGACAGACAGAGACGGAGTATAATTGATGTGTCTTTAGATGGAATTTTATAAAACGGCCTTAAATGTATATACTGCACGTATATGGTTATACATATGTAAACCCTTTAACACACGCTTCTTATGAGACAGAATAATTCACCGAAATGTGGCTTAGGCACAGAAAGAAGTTACTGACAAATGCGATAAAAGTGTGGAATTCGTATTAAATACATAACCAAATAATATGCAATATGTACGAGTATTTAGCATATTGAGTAACTCGTACGAAATATTGATCGCACCCTCTTCCACCCGCAGTCATGAATCACACATAATTAATAAAATGCTGCACTTCGCCTAATTAAGCTGCCAATTTCAAAAGTTATGACAAAATATATTTTATATTATATATATTTATATAAATATAATATATACATACATAGCATATATGTACGCATTTCTGACATGATTTGCTATTTGCTAGAGCTAGAGCAAGAGGGCTGCAAACGAATCTCAAATTGTCCAAAATTGTTGTGTTAAACAGATAACGGTTGGGTATTTCATATACCTTTAAATTTCACATTGGTTGTATGTGTTATTTTTGTGTTATAATTTTGGTAGTCAGCTACCACGCATGCAATAAATATTATACAATTGATATACTATAAATGCATACCCCAATATATAAATTATTTAGCAGTAGCACAACGAGCTGATAAGCGGTGATTAACAATTAGGCGATCAAAAGGACCGCGAAGCGGACAAGCCGCGCAACAATCAACGAAGCGACGTGCGCACCTCACCGCGCCTTTGATAAATATATACATACATATTTTCACATAAACAAAATAAGCACACATACATAGAAAAACGTATATTTAATTCAATTTTATGGTACATCATTTTAGGAAGGCTAAACACTTTCAGCCTAAATCGTCGATATCGGCTGTCGGTTGTCAGTAGCTATTAATCTAATAAACCTATACAGTGGTAGTAATGTTATTAGAAGCATACAAAAATATTGAAAAATGTCCATTCAAATTTGAACTTCTCTTACAAAATAGCTCACTGTGGCCTTTAGCTGGATGGAGTCATGTGTAGAAGTTCACACATGTGAGGAAAGTACTCTGATTGCCACTCACTTCAGAGTGGCCAGTAACGATTAGTTTACATATGGCTCAAGAAGACTTCCAGTCCGAGACCAAGAATCCTCTGGGTAGCCAAAGAACATCCGTTTGAAGGCGAGCGAAATATCCCCTCCACAAGGTTGTGCGCTGGGTTTGGGACCCGACACGTAAAAAACGTCCCTAATGAAAAATTACCAAAAGCCTCGAAGAGAAACTCCCCTTTTAATGACGACGATGACAAACGCTTTAAGGATAACGATTTAAGGGCATGCACCTGAAATATCCAGTCCCTTAATTGGGAATGTGCCACTGTTCAGCTGGTTGATGCTCTCGTCAAAGTGAAGGCTGACATCACCGCCGTCCAAGAAATGCGATGGTCGGGACAAGGACTGAGGTAAGTCCTTGCGGCATTTACTACAGTGGCCATATAAAGGACCACAAATTCGGTGTGGTATTCGTGGTGGGAGAGAGACTTCGTCGCCGAGTACTGTCATTCACTCCGGTGGATGAACGTCTGGCCACAATCCGCATCAAAGTTCTTCAACATATTGCTGATTTGCGTCCACGCCCTGACGGAAGAGAAGAACGATATGACTAAAGATACCTTCTATGAGCGCTTGGAGCGCATCTATGAGAGCTGCCCCACCACGAAATTCATCAAACTACTTGTCTGTCTTCGGATCGAAAAGCCACCAACTGGATCGATCATGTTGTGATAGACGGAAGACACGTCTTCTGTGTTTTAGACATGCGTACGCTCCAACGATTGGAATTTTAGTGTGCTCTGCCTAATCCACAAAAAGGGGGACCCCCACAACTACCACGCCGAATCTGGGAAAATATCCTTGAAAAGAGGATCGACACACACCACCTCCAGCATCCGTCCGACCGATTTCGACAAAATTTAGTACGTTGCTTTCTTCTTACATTCTTATGTCGCAGTGCCAAAATAGGCGAAATCGGTCTACAACCACGCCTACTTTCCATACAGCAAAATTTTAATTTCTATTTGAAACTTTCACTTTTCAGAATACAAATCAAGAAGAAATTTATATAACGGAATACAACTTTGCACGAACAATTCCTTAAGGGTATGCTACTTTATGACCAAGAATTGTTCAAATCCTAGCAAAGCTATTCAAGCCCCTAGGTACCGAATATGTAAACCCCAGTATACATATATAGTTGACTTTTGACCGAAAATATCGGTCAATGTGTGAAATATACAATTGAAGTTCAGAGAGAATCCTTCCTTCTTCCTTATTTGTTTGTTTGTTTTTTTTTTCAAAAATTATATATGCGTTGAAATCAAAACACGTTACTACTGCTCCTAATATCAAGCTAATATCAGTTTTTTCAAGTCTGTAGCTAATATTAAAACATACAATGTATTAACAAAAGAAGCTTCTTGAAAAAATCAGCCATTAATTCGAAGTATAAGCTCTTAAAGGTTTATATTTTAAATATAACCTCAAAAAGCGAACATTACTTTTACAAGAATTGTCTAGAAAA
Organism: Bactrocera dorsalis; assembly: GCF_023373825.1. NCBI lineage: Eukaryota > Metazoa > Arthropoda > Insecta > Diptera > Tephritidae > Bactrocera > Bactrocera dorsalis. The sequence goes on along the minus strand of NC_064304.1, from coordinate 94,387,164 downwards.
CTTCCATTGACCCGTATTTTTGCAGTTATTATCAAATCATCAAGGAAGTTAAGAAGCTCTTGAAAAAAATAGAAATCGTTTAATTACGATAACAACCGAATTTCACCCTTCATCACTTGTATTATTTTTAAAATTTTCCCTAAAAATATGATAATGAAACACTGTATACTGTTATATACATATGTTTATACCAACATACAAACAAATGAGAGCATACCTCTTACCGCTGGAGTGTCACCGCAGCGCGCCTTATCAGCAACACCTATTGGACACTATCATCAATGGTGCGATACCTCGATACCTTCAACCATTATGACAACTAGTGTTATTAATAAAGATATCTATTACCTGCTCATTATCATTATTGTATTTTGTATGGAAATCTGATTTAGCACAATTTATTAGTTCTCGACGACTCGTTGTGTGCGGTTCGTTAATTTCGTTTTTTGGGCATTCGGCGCGACACTGCGCCGAAAGTAATAGAAAGTGATCAACAAGCGATCTGCAGAGTGATTCAACGCATGACGCATGGGCAAAAATGTATAAACAGATAAATATCAACTCTTGAGCGTGTTTAAATGATTTTCAGAAGAAATTGAATTTATAAATAACAATAAAAAAATACGTTTTTTAGCAAAAGACTTTGATTAAACTAAGAAGTGATTTCATAATTCGCAAAATGGAAACAGTGAGCACAAAACCGATCAGCAACAAATCCTCCTTTTCCATCGCGAATATATTAGAGCGTAAAACACTGCCCACGCCGCAAACACCACCCGCCGCGCACAGTAACGCACTTAACAGTGAACACATGCCGTCGGTTGCGAAAATGATCAGTGCAACATCTTCATCCATAAGGAACACCACCACCAACAGCCTTGCACACACACTGCAGTCGCGTATCGGTGAACCGATTCCGCCAACAATCGCCAATCCCATCGCAGCAACAAACGGTTATTCGACGCTACCGCCGGATGCACAGTCCGCTTTCAAGAATCTGTTACTCAAGAGTGATCATAGCGCTGGCGGCACACCATTGTTGCCATCGTCGGGCGCATTGCGCTTTGAACCCGTCTACGATCACGCTTCGCTGATCTATCAACAGATGCTCAACATGCAGAAGAACTCGGCTTTATTTATGCCGCACATTCAGGCGGCGGCAGTGGCGGCTGCGGTAACACCGTCGGGTTATTGCGACCAATACAATCCCTTTTTGGAATGCGAAGGTGAGTGATAACCGACAGTTGCTGCTGTTAATTGTAGCAATTACTATTAGAAGTAATAAACTCAAAGCACTGTTCGCTTTGTAATAAAACCGAAAGCTCCTTAGCAATCAAAATGAAGAATTTAATCACAAATTGTAGAAAGAACGGTCAAACATAGTGTTCCAGAACTTTAAAATATAAGAGCGTTGCTTCAATGCTTGAATATTTCTCAATTTCATGCTATGCGAATGCATAATAAATTTGCTCCAATAAAGGACATGCCATATCTGATCCAATTTCAAGATATTGAAATTCGGAAAATACTTATAAGTTTGAAAATAACCTTTGTGAGACAAACTTTCACACCAGAGAAACACTCGACGATTTGTCTATGCCTGCTGAGTCGTCGCACTAGGTTCGAATCCAGATTGAACGGGGCAGTGCAACTCATCTCTAACTAATACACCTCGGCGGCCTCTATATGTATAAATTGCAGTAAAAAGTACCCGATAATTGTAAATAAAAGGCAAAATATTAATTATTCATAAATATTTATTCTATCGCTTTCAAAGAAATCCCCACTAGATGTAACACACTTATGCCAACGATTTTTTCAGTTCTCGAGACACTTTTCATAAGCACTTTTTGCGATGGCCTTCAGCTTCTTCAGCGAAATTTGTTTTATCTCTTCGACCGACTGAAAACGGGTTCCAGGGAGCGTCAATTTCAGTTTGACGAACAAGAGAAAAGCACACGAAGTAAAATCTGGTGAATATGGTGGTTGATTGATGGTCTTCATTGCGTTTTTTGGCTTTCAATTCGGTCAAAACCTTGACTCGATGCGATGGTGCACTATCATTATGTAAAATCCATGAATTGTTTTTCCACAATTCCGCCCGTGTTCGACGGATGTTCTCACGCAAACGCCTCAATACGGCCAAATAGAACTCCTTATTGACTGTCTGTCCCTCCGGAACAAATTCATGATGCACCAAACCACGAATATCGAAAAAATAATGAGCATCACCTTGATTTTTGAGCGCATTTGGCGTGTTTTTTTTTTGTTTCGCCTGTTTTTTCCCTCCATTCCGATGATTGTTCACTTCTGTGCATGTCAAACTCATAAACCCACGTCTCATCGGCAGTAATATTTAGTGCTCTACATTAATTCAAGCATGTCCACAGAAACTAGTTTACCGTACTCTTTCTGAAAAAAATTCATTTTTAATGGGACGAGTAGAGCAAGAACAGGTTTTATATCCAAACTATCCACCAAAATCATTGGAACGGACTCACGAGAGGTGTCAAACTTTCTTGTCATCTCTTTAATACTAACACTTGCCTGATAATTTTCAATCGTCACATTCTTCACTTTTTTAATGCTATATTTTCATCAGTTGCAGAGGTCGAAGGTCGTGCAGAACGAGGCATGTCTTCAACGATCTCTCGACCGTCTTTGAAGGCTTTGTACCACTCGTAAACTTGTGTTGTTGGTAAAACTGAATCACCGCAAGCCTTTTCCAACCTTCCCAACTATTCTGCATACGAAATTTTGTAAGAAATACAAAATTTTAAACAAATTCTTTGTTCGTTATTTGTATCCATTATAAAAATCGCAACACACTTCTCGAGTGTACAGACTTAAGCAGCAGCTGTAAACAAATTGATTGATAGATCGTGCTCATATTTAAAAGTAAAGAAGAAGAATTAAGGACAGTCTTACCAACTAGCAACCAGCAAATTACATTTTTTTGAAATATTATTTACCCGGGAAATTCAAATTACAAATTCAGAATGTATAGTATAAGTATATATTACATAAATTTTGACTTAAATTTTATAAATACGAATTAAACTGAATTTAAGTTCAGGAATACTGCTTCGGGCACTATGCTTATATTTTCATTTCCCGTGAAGTCCACCAGTCAAATACCATTTAAATTCTTTAGCCATTATGTATTGTATCTATACAAAACTTTACTCATACTGTTACCCTTGAAACACCATTTGTCTGGCATTAATTCTAATATTTCACTTCCTCTGCCAGCACAATAATGGCGTAAATAAAATTGCTGCTTCGTCATTAACGCCCAAATAAATTATTCAGTGGCATTAATTTAACATTAAAAATATTTTACGCAAATATTCGGTATCAATAAGGCGATCAATAACAATAGCTTATAATATTTTTAAATTAGTTAAAGCGTTCAGCACGTGTAGATATGTTTGCATCTGTAGATGTGTGTATGTATGTATATATCTAACCTGGTTAATAGCATTTTGACACAAGAAATCATACGATATTATTAGGCTCGACTAAGTTTCATGACTTTATCAATTTCTTGGACGATCCTTTATTCTATTGCCTAACTCATGGACGTGCCGTCATCAACGTAATACGATATGAAAATCATAATATTGGTATAGCAAGTACTTTATTGTACTGAATTCATATGAATTAGAAATTCTTTTTTAAGTCTCATATAACAATCTTCATTATAATATTTTATAGAAGTTTTATGTACCACTATGGACCGGCGTTCTAAGATGCTCAATAGAGATTCCATTTTTAGGATCGACCTCTTAACCTGACCTAACTCATATACATTTCTTCGAGGATTTAAAAGATTATCAAGAGGCTATATAGGATATAATATGGTCTTTGGTAGATGGTAGGTGGATGATGATATGCAACTGAAAATATACTTTTTATTCCATTTAAACAAAAAAAGGAACGTAAAAAAATTAAAAAATCAGCAACCCCAAAGCTATAAGACCCTTCACAGGTTCATTTTTTATAGCAAAAAATGGTAAACAAGGTCTTTATCTTGATTTCGATTAGTGAGTTCGAATGGCAGCTATATTCTATATGCTGTACAATATATTCGTAGATTATACCGTTGTCTTGGGCAGCAATTCAATTCAAATTTCGTGAATATGCAAGTATATTATTAATTTAAAAATTTTTCCGTACGACAACTTGATTTTGATCAAGATCTTCTTGAGGTGAGAAGGACTTTTAAAAATTTTCAGCTGAAAATATCAAAAACTATTATACTAGTTCACGTATATGCAAATGGATGCACGGACAGACGGACATGACTAAATTTACTAGATGACGCTGAGCATTTCCTTCTAGATCTTACAAACTTCGTCACAAACTTAACCATTTTCTTGGGTTTTTCAGTCTAATTTTCCTTATAATTGCATTATATGATAAAATAACAATTTTAATACAAAGAATATTGCGTTGAGAATTTAATTTTTAAATTATTTATTGATCGTTTGTTTTTATTATTTGATTATATTAACTATTGGTTACAGAAATATACATATACATATATAATTATATATTAAGAAAATTTATGGAATTAATTAATTAATACATTGTGCCTGATTTCAAAAACAAATAAATAACATATTTTAGCACATAAAATATTTTAACGAAAATTTGTTATTTTTATTTTCAAAAATATTTGCCAAAAACTCCACTTCCCCTTAAAAAATGGTTCCATTTAACTTGTGGCAGACATGCGTAGACATGACATCAACTGCAAATAATACCAAACTTCCGAAGGAGAATTTTATTGCAGGTTATAAATTTTATTGCTAATAGCTTGGAATATAACAAATTACTAATCGATATTGTATAATAATACGCTTATCAGTCAGATCGAAACTTAAAAAAACTATAATAACAAAAATGAAATTAAATAGAACAACAACAACAGCAACAATGAATTTGTATAGGTGCAAGCCAAATTAAAACGATATATATGTATATATATGCCTATACATATACATATGTATGTATATATAGATACAAATGCCTAATTGTATGTGCTGCTATTACTTATTAAACGATGTTTTGTTCGAGTGCACAGATAAGTCGAAGAAAAAAATAAGCAGCGCATGTGAGGTAGCGCGGAAGCAAGCGGGAAACATACTTCAGTTATACAATATTAATATATATTTGCGTTTTTGATTTGTTGAAAGATACTCTATTTTCGCTCAGCAATAAATAAAATTTGAACATATTAACAACAAAACGTTTCCGTTGTGTGTGTGGGTGTGCTTGTCCATGCGCCGCTTATCGGCTATTGCGAGTCCGTTGATGGACAGCACCTTATTAATCGCCATTAATAGCGCTTTTTATTTAAGAGATAAAACAGCCATTTCTTAAAACTTATTTTGTTTTCACATTGTTGTGTTAATTTCTCTTGATGAGTGCAAATATAGTGCTTCAAATTTTTGTACAGGGTATATTAAGTTTCTCTCAGAAGGAAACGTCGGAGACCTTATAATATATATATCTAATATATATGTATAAATGATCAGCTGACTCGGCTTAACGATATCTATCTGTCTATACTATATATACGCAAACAAATCTCTCAGTTGAGATATCCTTTTCTATTTTTCTCCCTAAAAAGCTGCTCATTTCTTTGAACCGCTGATATCGGTCTACAATAGGATATAGCTGCCATACAAACTGGCCAGTCAAAAGCAAGTTCTTGTAGGCAAGAATTTTTTATTTGACGAGATATTTCACGATATTTGGCATATATTATTATCCAAAACAACATCATCAACAACATCATATCGTTCAGATCGCACCACTAAAGCATATAGCTGCTTTACAAGCAGGCCGATATAAATCTATATATGCTGTATACATTTATATTTTTTCTTTTGTATAAGAAATCCACATGTGAAGGGTATTATACCATCGGTGGAGCCAAAGTTAACGTTTTTTCGTGTTTCATTTGTTTTTGTTGCAATTTTTTTGAAATTTAAACAGCATGATACATGATAAGGTAGTAATAATAAAATATGTACCCATCAAGACTATCAATCCTTGGGTGGGGAACCACAAAAATGATGTGTGTGATCACATTCAAACACACATGCACATACCATCCCATAAATATTTAACTTCTTCGCTTCACTACATACATACATAAGTATTACCCCTTCAAGTCTGCCACTTGAAAAGTGTTTAATCAAAGTTTGTTTTATTTGCTTGTGGGCCGAACTGGGACGAGAAATGCACCGTTGGTGGTAGTGGTGACACTTAGAGTAGAGCAGCATTTTTTAAGGACCAGGGAGAAAAATGAGATTAAATAGCAGTAATTTTTTACCTAATTGAAACAACAAAATTTGTGGAGAGTGTTGTGAATATGTTAAGAGTTATAGCTTTATGTTTTTGCTACAAAATCTCTAAAAGAAAAAGTTTTACAAATTGGATTTTATAAATTTTTTTAACACAACAATAATAAAAACATATTTTTAAAAATATTTACTTTTCGAACTGAGAATAATGTTTTTTCAGTAAAGCATACAGCTTGACTGTTTTACTTTTAAAATTTTACATTAATAAAATTTTTGAAGACGTAATAACGATGGCATTTCTCTTCCAACATATACTTACTCTGGCAACTCTTTTTAAGATATTTTTTAATATTTAGAGCCATATGGTATTTATTAAAAGTCTCGAATATATAAACATATTTTACAAGGCCTTTATTAAAATTAAAGTGGCAACTCTATAAAATAATTTATTTTAGTTAAGGCTGATTAAATATTTTTTTACCATCAATGGATATCTTTAAAATATTTATGTTATTTATATTTTTTCGGTGTATGTTTATATATCTACATATGTATGTATGTACATACACATATATGTAGTAGGTGACAACCATTCTACATAATATTGACCACAATTTGCGGGTTTCAATTATATATGGTATAATTGGGTATGATTTATATACATACATATGTATATATACAACAAATTATATAACTTAAGGGGTTATATAGAGTTAGAAGGCCGAAAAAGTGAATTTTCCACAATTTTTTCATTTGGCGAGAACACTTTTAAATTTATTGATCCAAAAATTTCTATACATATTATATTTCTCTAAAACAAAATCGATTTTTGACCAAAATTTTAACCTGAAGTTGTTTATAAAAAAATATTTACCGGTAAGAACAAATCTTCTGTTAATTACTTAAAAATATATTTAAGAAGCTCGTGTTAAAATTTGAGACTAATTGGCTCAGCCATTTTCGTCACCGACTATGAAAATACCATTTTGAGAAAAACGCGTTTAAAGTTTGGAATGCACTTCCAAGCACTCTGAAACGCTTTTTTAAATTTGCGTGCAACTTCGAAATATTTACGGAACGATATGAAGTTTTCTATGTTTATTCTTAAATATATGCATATTAAGAAAATAAATAAAAAAAATACATGTTTTGAAAATTCTAACTGTATACATACATATGTATAATCCCTTAAAAAAAAACTAAAATATCAATACTAAACATCGAATTCGAACATTTGATAATCCTACCATCCCTAGCACCCCATTCAATGCAGTTTCTTCGATATAAGTACTGTTATGGTTGCTGTCGTCGGTGCTTTTATCCGTCTTATGTGATTTAAGTGCCCCCCAAAAACTGCATTTAATGCGCCATCGAATGTCATTTGGCGCCAACACTTGACTTGGATCAAGCAGATAAGCAAATAGACGGGCCAACAGACAAACAAACATGCGGACAGACAGACCAAAAGTAAATTAATAAATAACCGTTTGAAGTTATAAACAAATACACAAAACATACACATTCACACATATTAATTCATACCAACAACATATGCATAGTGTTAATACATATATAAATATTTATATACATATCTTTAAAATGGATGATACCAATTGTAAAACAGTTGGCGCTTAACTGCAGCCGAATTTTGATGGCATTGGAGCCGCTGCTGACAGCAGTGCAAACAAACAATGCTCATTAATCAATTATAATCGATGTAAGTTGACAATGTCTGCGACTACCGTTGTGGGCAAAGCGTATACGAATATATGTAAGGGGATGTGCATAGCTATGCAATTAAAAGGCTACAAAATTGTATATTTTCAAATGAAAGTTAGTGTAGTAATTTTTTTTTTTTTTTTGTAAATCAATGCAATTGAGTAATTCATTGCTATTCTCACTGTTAATCTATTGGATATATCTTGGAGTTTTTTATTTCTTATCTCAAAGGGCTTCCATAGAATAAGAAATTTAAAAATATTGTGTACTGAGTTGTAATTTTCCTGTTATGGATCTCATTACATATGTACATACATATGTTTTTATTTGTTATGTAAGTTTATTGTAAGCGGTGTTATGGGGTATAGTTAAGCTTCTGGGTAAGCAGTTACAGTTGTAGCACGATACGCAATTTCTACACTTGTGTCCTTGCCGTGCACGCCGTGAGTAACCTTTGTGTAAGATGCGAAAATACGATGGAAGGGACAAGGAGACGAGTAGGTTCTTGTGGAATTTTCTGCAGCGGCCATTTAAAGGAGCGCAAATTTGGTTTGGTATTCATGGTGGGAGAAAGACTCAGTAGTCGAGTCCTGGCATTTACTCCGCAATCCACATCAGTGCAAAATATTTCAACATTGCGCTCATGCCCCAACGGAAGAGAAGGACGATATGACCAAAGACGCCTTTTATAAGCGACAGGTGCGCGCTTATGACACCTGCCCCCACCACGACGTAAAAAATGTGCTTTCCCCCAGGGTGGGGGAAAAAAGGCAATTTTCGTATAACAGTCGGAAAACTTAGCCTCCATGGGGAAACCTCTCCAAATGGGTTGAGGCTGATCAACTTCGTAGGGTCCCGAAACCTCGACTCGGATCATTATGTTGACGTCCGTCAACAAACACAGGGAAGGTAAGACGTCGAGAAACTACTATCACAATCGACAGTGAAATGGTTTTCTATCCGACTTGCGCTCTTGCTCTATGAAAGCACTCATCAGTAACTCGGTATAAGGGAACTGTGGAACGGCATTTGAAGCCCCTTACATACATCTCCAAGCGAAACCTTTGGTTTTCGTACAGATCGAAAGACCAGTAGGTACAATTAGGACTGTCGTGCCACAATGGAGAGAAATCAGACAACCTACCTAGCAATGTTGCGATCGACCACAACACTAGCGGGATGGGACAGATAACGAGAGTTGAAGAGGGAAGCGAGATGCATATACAGACATAAAAAGAAAGAGGCGAAAGAGGAAAGAGGTTTCAAGACCGGAGCATACTCTTTTAGGACCCAAAGTGTTGATCTATGTAGTGCATACTAAAGTTATAGAGGAAAAACTTCTACAGGCTGCTGAACGGTACTGAAAGTGTAACAACCCCTATGCCGCTATGTCTGAACTTGGTATCCCCGCAAAGCTAATGCGGCAACACCAAAAGCTCCGTAACGTTCGATACCAAAGCGAGGTTTCAGACAAGAGCACTCCTTATCGTGTGACTTCTTCAACCTATTGCTGGTCAAAATATTTGGAACTTGAAATTATTTTATTTTATTTTTTTGCTGTACTGTAATCTAACATAGTGTATTAAATTTCGCTTTCGTGCAAATAACTTATACCTGAAATGTGACAGTTTAATATCAGCAATATAACAAATATAAGCAAACAATATAAAATTGTATATAAAAAAACTTCACTTAATGCACAACAATCCCGCGTAATGCGTCTAATATTCGTGTCTACATTTCCCTTTATCAAATCATGTGCTTTCCATATTTTTGGAATTACAGATAGCGTTCAGTTCAGAAATATTTTAAGAGCTTAGTTGGGCATTTTGTTCTCACTGTCAAATAAAAGCTGGTGACTCTTCGAAATAGGCAATCACGCGCTAATGAACTTTCAACAAATATTCATTGCATGTTTCATGTAATATAATTAAATACCAAAAACCGACATTGAACGTTGAATTTATTTCGTGCATCTTTTTTCTACCATCTAATACGCCCACACACAGAGGAGGCTTTCCATTATTTGTATATGTGTACATTTATTATACATATGCATATCACAATTCTCTATAACGTTTATTGATATTTGTTATCTATAATTTGCTGTTTGCGCCATTTATTGCGCGATACCGTTAAACCAAAAAACCTACTGTAAATGATAGCAATTATGGCAGTAATTGGCTTTTTATTGCTGTACTCGTACACAATCATTTTGTTGCTTGTGCAATGGCGATAACTGCGGGAGTCCCATACTAGAGCGAGCGAGAGAGAAAACAACAACGCTATGGTAAGATAAGGGTGAATTAATATGAGTTTGGTTGTGTGTGCTTGCCATTGGTATTGCCTATACATTACGGTACTTCTTCACTCAAGCAGGTTTTTGTTGCTTTATTTATGGCCGTCGAACACCAATCAAATGTTACCATGTAAAAAGGAAAAATGTCCAAAGCAGGGTGACACGTAAGAAATGTTATTATTTATCATTTATTGTTAAATTTTATATTTATACGAGTATATAAATAATTTTGTTAATTAATTTTCTTAATTTATTTCAGTTTATATCTATGTATGAATTGATAAAAATACTCTTGAATTTTTTATTTATAGGGTTCCCTGGCAATGCTGCCGCTGCTGCTCTCTACTGTAATGCTGCCTATCCCGGCTTTTATATGCCCAATTTTGGTGTTAAACGTAAGGGCGGTCAAATACGGTTCACATCGCAACAAACGAAAAATCTTGAGAATCGCTTCGCTAGCTCAAAATACCTGTCACCTGAAGAACGGCGGCACCTTGCGCTTCAGCTTAAGCTATCCGATCGCCAGGTGAAGACTTGGTTTCAAAATCGACGTGCCAAATGGCGTCGCTCCAATCAAACTAAACGAACATCGCCCTCACACATTTTGAGTCAAGCGCTGAGCGGTAGTAGTGGCAGGGCTGTTGGTAGCAGCAGCAGCTCGAGCGGTGCTATGCCGCACTCTAGTAGCATTGGCAGTGATTGCGTTCAAATCGATAGCAGTCGTGATTTGCTTTCAGAGGAGGAAGACGATGAAGATATCGATGATGTTGAAGACAGCGATGAAGAGAAGGAGAAGATAAGGAGGAGTGAATAGCAATAAAATGTTGGGTGGATAAATTAGGGGGATTGCGTTTAGTTTTTTATTCCTAAATTTAAGTGTTATAAAGTTCTATATTTATTTTATGACTTAAGTAATGTAATTAAATTGATATAAATTATTACTTTGATTTATAAAAAATGTGTGGTGAATAAAAAAATAAAGTTGTGTATATGATTTTGATTTTTTTATAGTCACATGTTTACCCACTATGCATTTATATTTCCGAAGCATGACGAAGTGTGCAAAATTTAAAATAAATTATTATTATTCATTTTCAGAACATTGAGATTTCTAATATACTAGTAAAAAAGTTAATTCTAAAACAATTTATGATTACGTGGGATCTGAGATAGGGAAAAGGAAGAGGAGGACGTAGTAGAATTTTTAAATGTTAAAAATGCTTTATTTAGACTTCAACAACTTCAAAACTACGAGCCTTATAGAAAAAATTCATATGGTAATATTGCACGTATTAAAAAGACCTATAACTTTTGTATGTATGTATACTTTTTACAGATAACCTAAGAATTTATGTGAAAATTTCAAATAATAAAGTTTTTGGATTTTTTATTTATATCGTGTGCAAAAAATTTTTTGGTTCGCGAAATTTGGTGGAAACTTACCTTCTTCTGCACCACATTGTATTTTTTATGGAAAATATATTTTTTTCTTATATTGACGTTATATAAAAACGCTAATTTTCAATAAAAAAAAGTCTCAAGTCAAAATATCAATTTTTTATAAAGTCTGTAGGCTTTATATTTGCTAAAGTCTCTGCTTTCTGTTGGAATATAAAAAATATATGCATTACTATGGTAAATTTTCTCAAAATATGTATGATACAGCCATGTTCGCCCAAGAATGAAAACATTTTTCAAATCCGTTTAGTAGTTACAGAGGCTCTTCAATTCAAACAAACAAATGTTTCCTCTTCACAATATTAGTATAGATATAGATAATCTGTAACTTACCCGCAAGCGCTTTATTCTTCTTTCCTCTCAAAGTCTTCTACGAGTTTAAAAGCAATTAATGAGCACTTTTTATTCTGCTTTAAATGACATCATTTGCTTTGATTTTTATTTGCTATTTAGATGTATATATATGTACATATATAATATACATAAGTATCTATATATTTTATATATTATATACTGTATTTAGTTTAGCAGAGAAATGCATAAATCTTTTCGAACATGTCAATTCTTTAATTGTTTATATTTATACATTTGTAATTCGGTAGCTACTTTTAATTACACAAGTTATTGTTGTTGTGGGCCATTTTTATCGCTATGATTAATCATCCATATTTATTGTTGCCTTAGTTGGTTGTTGGAGTAATACATAGTTTTTGGAATTTGTAGCGGTAGTGAAAATAGGTTACTGTAGTATATATGTATATGTATATATATGTTTTTTAATTTCAACAATTAATTATTTTTGAGTTTGCATTGTGATTAAATCTTTGAGTTCTAACCGTTTCTTTTATTTCCCACAATTAAATTACATTTCGCTTTTTGTCGAAAAAAAATTATTTTAAATAATTTACCATGCAACTTTGTAATGGCTCTAGAGACTGTATAACATCGTAGAATGTATAGTATATTGAATTTAGTGTTCATTTATTAGTTTATTATTTAATTATTTACTACTTAATGCAAATATTGATTATTAAGTTATTAAATTTATTTTCTTCACAACTTAGTTGATTTCATCTGTTCTTAAGGCGCATAAATAAAATCAATAATAATTACATTAAAATCCGTTTCCTATCGTATATGGACTATTACTTTCAGAAGCGTGTACATTAGAGCGGGTCGATTTACAGGGAGCCAAAAAACGGGGAATATTCTACAGATAATTCTGAACGTCTTTGCTTAAGAGACTATGCGTCTAAAACCGGTTTCGGGTCAGCAATTTTTAAGGCGAAGTTTTTTAGGGTTTATGTATAAAATTTTTTTAGTTTTTGAGATATCCGAATGAAATTTAATACGAAGGCTTATTTTAATAATCTATTTATCATTCGTCAGAATCGGCTAGATCGGAAAACTATATCACATTTCTCCCATACAGCCGATGATTCAGATTTTTGAAATTTCGCCTTAAAAATCGCTGACTCGAAACCAGTTTTAGATCTATAATCCCTTAGGCAAAGTTGTTCAGAATGATCTGTAGAACATTTCGCGTATACGCGATTTTATAAAGAAAACCGACCCGCTCTTCCGTACATATATATGTATATGTACATAAAACATAAAATGTACATATATGTAAGAAATCCCAAAGCAATATTTATTTCTTTTAATTGTATATGTTTTTTCTTAGTGAAAGTAGTGAAAATGGCATAATACGAGTATGAAGAAGAAACCACATTTTTTCTCTTATCCAAAATTCATTCGACGCGATGTCGATTTCGGCCGAAAAGGATGACGATTAATTTGAATATTTACTCTGGTATGAAGCCAAATTTATTAATGAAACAACGTTATTTGTTAACAATTCTTGAATAAGCTAGCACCGGAAATAATATTTATAGAAAATTAATCGTCTATCTCTTCCTAGGCTCGGTATAATTTTGGAAATACTCAGATTTGATGCTACGAATATTTTTTCCGGATGTGTAATAAAAATGGAGAGGAATAAAAAAATAAGAAAGCCCGTAAGCCGTCGTGATGCAATCTAAATTATTAATTAATTTAAAAAGTCGTCATATCAATTAAAAATTCTCATAAAAAAAATATTTCTTTCGAGACTCCTTCAAGAATTTTGGTGGAGCAGCAGAGAGAGCTTTGCTAAAACGCAAAACTGTTGTGGAAATATCATTCCCAACACATTAATTTAAATTTATTGAATTTTCCGAAATGTAAAATTTTAATTTTTGCTCAAACATTGCTTTATAGGATATTTTTTTCAAAGAATTGCTACTTTTATTTTGAGTTTATTATTTTTCTACTGATTCACGGGCAGTAAGACATAAATAAATATTAAAAAAGATGGTTTTGAGCTTTGAATGGCAGTTATTAAAGGTAAAACAAAATTTTTTACGAATAATGAAGTTTTAATATCTATACACATATACATACGTACATTAAGGTGTTTCATTTAATTTTTTTTTTTTTGTTTCTTCGCGAATACATGAAAATTTTTGTTTTTTATGTAGAAAAAAATGCTCTCAACATTTTAGCTGATATTAGAAACACGTAAAAAATCAAAAAGTAAGTATCTAAAGTCAAAACTAAAGACTAAAATTATCAGAAATTTTTTTTTTCAACATAAAAATAAAACTTTCATGTGTCCGCGAAAAAGCAAAAAAAATTTAAATGAAACACCTTAATGTACATAAGTCCAAACTAAGAACTAAGCATTTCCATATAACGATAGACCAATTTTGTTATTGTTAACTGTCAGTGTAGCCAACTATTACAATTTTATTGTGTTGCTGTAATTCAACGAGCTATTTTTGCTAAAGCGAAAACTTTCAGACTCTGACTATAAATATACATATTTATGTGTGTGTGTATGTGCGCATTTTCCTTGATATATTTTACGAATCAATGCTATTTATTCACCTAATACACCGAGTTTTAAGTATTTGTCAGTTAATTTTTGATTATTCTTTTAACAATTATTAATTGAACAAATTTTTATTTTAATAATTTTTTATCTTTATTGTTTTCCGTAGCTTCATTTTAGTAGTTTATATATATGTATATATTTAATTAATTATTTTTATAAATGCTACATAAATGTATAACTAAAGTATACTGAGTAGAAAAATTAATATTAGTCACTAATTATTTGGTAAATTTATGTTTGTTTGGGCATTTTTTACAATTTGCGTTTTTAAAATAAATTCAAAGCGCCTTCATTTTTTTTGTTACGAAATTCTATTACGTTAACGTTGTTGTATGGTCTTAAATTGGTTTTAGCTAGAATTATAGTAATTTTAATTTTTTTTTATTAGTTTTGGCATGCAACTACTGATATTTAGAATTCTAACCGCTAATACACGCACGCACCGAAACTGCGTCTAGTCGCACCACAAATCCAAATGCCCGTAAATGCGTTTTCGCTATGCACAATTAATTAAAACCCGTTTCTTTTTTACTGCTCACTTAATCTTCACATATAATAGCATATATGTATGTATGTTGTAATTAGCATACATTTTAGAAAAGAAAGTAAAGGAAAGCAATTAGTAGTAGGATTACTAGTTTTGGCCCTTTTGTTGAGATTAGCTAATATTATCAGGGCATGCTCATATTTCATATTAGATATATGTATTCAATATTTATATATACATATATATATATTTAGTTATGTATATAAGAGTTCGTATATATATATATATATGTATGCGTGTATACATAAGCATATAAGAGTATTTCGATTTGTGACTTACTTTTAAATACAATGCATTACTGTTTAATATTTGTAAGCGTTTGACAGTTTGTGTACTTTATGTATACATACGTAATTTATAATGTTTTTACACCTGTAAATATGTATATTAGGGTGTGACTTATTCCTCAAGTTGATTTTTTTTTTTGCAAACGCCGCCGAAGTTTCAGTATAAAAAATTATACAATGTAAACAAGCTCTTTACTTTTTAAATCGTGCCTAAATCATGCTTATATTTTGCCATGTAATGAACATGGTACTTTGTGATATTTTCCAACAAGCAAGTAAATCTACAACTTTGGAAATATGATATTCTAATAAAAAAAATTTTCGCTCTATAAAACAGGTGTTGAGATTTTTTTATAAAAACATTATTTTAAAAACTATACGCGATTAAAGTTATAAATCAAATTACCAGAACATTCATACAAGTGATTTATACATTTTGAGTTGCTCATACGGCATGGTGTTCCATTTTTTGCTTTAGAGAAAAAAAATGTTTTCAATAAAAAAATTCATATAAAATATAAGATGATTTTGTCCCGATTTGAATTGAAAATATAGAGCGTTGTATCGTTAGATCCTTTTTACAGCAAAAACTGAACTGGAATGGATGTTTGCAACAAAAAATATCATCTTAGAAATAAATATATTGGGTTGTCAAAAAAGTCTTGCGGTATTTTTATTGATTTTTTTTTATTGAAATTGAACTGAATTTTTGATGACTCATGCCCATCTCTTGACCGATGCTACGGCTGCTACCATGCCGGTCTCTTTCGACCAATTCAGCGATTTTATCGCAATTTTCGACGACAGTCCTTCCGGAGCGTGGCGCATCTTCGACCACCTCTACACCAGCACGAAACCATCGTTGTGCGGTGGAAATGGAAATTGTGTCGGGTCCATAAACTGCACAAATTTTATTGGCGGCTTGAGATGCATTTTTGCCTTTATCGTAGTAGTACTGTAAAATATGCCGTATTTTCTCTTTATTTTGCTCCATGTTTGCGACGCTATAACTCACGAACGACTTAAAAGAAACGACAATCAATCAAACACGTGTTAGCGTGTGAAATGAGCTTTCCAAAAAGGTATAGCATGACCCGATGCGACGAATAAAACTAGAACTACGCGCTTTCAGCGCCAACTAGCGCAAATACCGCAAGACTTTTTTGACAACCCAATATATGAATAACTTGATTTGTTGTTGTTCTATTTAAATCTGCAGTGTTACTTCCCAAATGAGTATTTTTCTTTGCATTTCTTGGAATACTTAAACACTATTTAATACATTATTATTATTTTGAAAAAAAAAAAAAAACAAAGTAAAAATGCATTTCATCATTCATTTTGCAAATATCATAATGCAAATAAAAGTGTATATTATTTTTTGGTGTTTATCTTCCGTTTTTAGCTACTACTATCATGCTGTGCCTTCCTTTACAAGCGATCACCTTGAATTTCAACGTTTATTTTCTCTGTAGTTATACTTATTTACATTCAGTCCAGGTCGTGCGCTTAGGTTAGGTTCGCCACATGCGTTGTGTCCATATGTTGTATGAGGGTGCGCATGAAAGCCATCTCTTTGCGAGCGTTCTCTAATATCACTTTCGGATCATCTGAGGTGCAGCGCAAGCAGTTCGGTGCAAAGACCATTGCCAAATTTGATGAGTCCATTTTGGTGCAACTCACCACGTCAGCATGAGAGAATTGTTGTAAAAAGTGCACCAGGTAGGTCAAAACCTAGACGAATAATTTCGGCAGATTAATAGTGAAATAAATATAGTTTGTATACTCGTTTGCATTTTCGTACTTACCAACTTATTAAGCTCCGGCAGTTTATCAACAATTTCTTTGGCTTTGTCCGGATCCTCAGTATTGACGCATTCCTCGTAGAACTGGTCCGGAATGAGCGGATCATACAATTCACGATACCATAGCTTCAAAAGACTAGCGGGCGCATGCGCATCCACTGTTTAGGTGCAAATTTTATTATTTTTTATATATTGTGTGTAAAGGAAATATGTGTATAAATATTATGTAAGTTATTATCAGCAACTTACCCATGCTATTCTTATAATCAGGAACATCCCACCGATCTAAACGACTCTTCAAGCAATTCACCTCATCCACATCGGCGGAGACACGGAAAATTCCCTCCGTTTGCTTGCCGTTCAAAAGCAAAACCTAAAATTTTATAAAAATTATGTTTTATATATACAAAATAGCATGCGACTTTAATAAGTAAATGTGCTTACATGCTCTGATAGTGTAGTTTGTATCCACGGCAATTTGCGATTTGGAAACTTATCCTTTTGCAAGTCCATAACCTCAGCGATCGTGTTGCCAAACATGCTGACGCGTAGAATTTGATTCTAATAGAAAAAAACAAATATTATGTAATTATTTTTTGAAGTTTTACAAAACTGCACTTGAAGATCTGCTCTAATATAGACAACATCGTTTTTGTTGTAGAAATTACGTTATTAACAACCCATTTTGGAAGGGAATTCCTATAATAACCCCGACTAGCTTTTGTGTGATTTTTGGAAAGTGAAGATTTAAAAAAATTTAGTTTCCAAAAGAGAAATAGATCAAAATTTATAACCGGGCAAGAATAATTTGCCAAAACTAATAATTTGCGGTGCTGTAAATATGACATCTCGGGTTTCAGTATTATATAATCAAAGTGTTCCTGGATTTATTAGCCCGCTATAAACAGCTTCATTCTCAAAATTCGTCATCACTGCAATTTTACACTTCCAGAAATTTATATCTTACTCACCCTCGCCTGCTCAACTTCATCTTCCGTTGGCTTCTTCGCCTGCCGCCGACCATGACTACCGATACGATCCAAACGCCTGCAGCAAACAGTCGCATAGTGTGAGATCTGTACATGTATGGGCCACTTGCCCACCTCCGGAAACGACGTGGCGAAGGCCGGATCACGATGCCGATTCATATAACTGTAAACGCATTAAATTTATTAATAACATTTTATATCAAAAATTTTCTTTAAGCTTACTTCAACAAAGTTGGCTGAAATGTGGGCGATGGCGGCACAAAGGACAAACAAATCGCCATTAGCTCCCAGCCGCGTATGAGTGAATCACGTTTCGGGTTCTCTGTGGTCTGGCGGCATAGCTGCACGTACAATTCATCGCGTAGTCTGTGGAATTTCATTTAAATTATTATATTACTTCTTATTTATATATGTATGTATGGTGTACTAACTGTTGCTGTGGCAGCGCAGCGACTATTATATCGATCGCTACCGAATTGAGACTCATGCCGACACGCGCCTTTCGATCACCCATGTAAATTTGCACCAATTTGAAGAGTTCAATGGCAGTTTTCTTGTCCGATTTGTCGCGTGACAACGCCAACATTGGTCGGCTGATGGGCTCCGGAGTCCAGCTCAGCATATCGCGCACAGAAGACTATGTAGAGCAATAATTAAATAATTTTCATGGCTTGCCAAAACTTGATTATTCTTTCTTTTAGAATTTTTTATGCAGCCACCACTTACCTTTTTACGAAAGATGCCCTTCGAATGCAAATTCAGATTGTCGGCGGCGAATTTCTCAATATCACATTCCTTCATGCACACCAACGTGGTGCTCAGGCCGCCCAAGTTGGGTGGTGCGCGCTCGCTGGGTGGAAATATTTGCTGAATTGTCGGCTTTAGCGATGGCGGTGGCAATCGGGGCGTACGCGACATGCTTGCTGTGCCACCACCACTTTCATCTTTGGCATAATGATGCAGACGCACACTGCCACCGCCTGTACCGACAACGCCGGTGCCCGCGATGTTATTGCCGTCAATGCCGCTTGAACCGCTGACGCCGCCCGACTGTGCTATGCGTGAAATTTGTCGATTTGGTGAGGGTAGTGTTTGTGATTGCTTTTGTTTGGTATCGGCATCAAGTTGAAGGTGCTGATGTGGTGGTAGAGGTGGTTGTGGTGGCAGGTGATGATGTGGCACTAGTGCTGGTGTATTCGAATACAATTGATTTTGTTGTATTTGTGTTTGAGATCCAAGCTGATGATGACCAAGTGATGGTTGCCTTTGTTGGTATTGCTGTTGCTGTTGTTGTTGTTGTTGTTGTGTTGGTGTAGTATGAGTTGTATGCGCGGTGTCATAAAATGAGATTTGATATCGTTGCTTTGGTTTTTGTGCGAATTCCGATGCGCGTTCGGCACCTTGGCTGCCAATACCCTCGAGAACGGCTTCCACATTGTCAGAGCTGTAGAAAATGAGCGTATAATTCAAAACAAAAAAAAAAAATAACTTAGTTTAACGTTACGAAAGTAAATGTAATAAATAAAATAACTTACATATCCTCACGTCCTGATGGATCATAAGGTGGATATTGATATGCGTAATAGGAGACGCTGTCGTCCATGTTGGCATAGTCATCAATCATGCCATAATTATGCTCCAAATATCCGCCATGCGTGTCTGAGCCACCATCCGAATCCTCATTATCTGGCTCGTGACCGGAGAGCGAGTGCTCCGACTGGCTATCCGAATGATAGGAGTCTGAATCGATGGGATCACCGAATACATAATGTCCAGACAATTTGGCTTGTTCCATTATGTAGTTCTTCAATGGCAGCAGATGTTGATGCATTTCCTGCATACCGTATGGAAAACAAGAATTTTAATACATAACTGTTTTTTTTTTTTATTCTATAGCGATTGAGTTAGCACTAACCTGATCCCAATTGCTGTAAAGCGGCGATATATTGCCGTTGTCGTACTCCACATCACTATTATCGGCATTAAGCAGATTGTTATGTTGTCGTGAGCCACGCGAGCGCCGATGTTCGTGCTTGTTGCCACGCGAGCTGTCATAGTAGTGCTCATTTGAGCGACGGTTTGCCTGTTTGTCCTGCAAAATACGAATAACATTTATTAAATACTGTTAGTTAAGATTCCCTAAATTATAATTTCGGTGAAATATCGATCAGTATAGCTACGTTAGTTATTTGAAGAGATTAAAATACTCACCACACCAGTTGAATTGTGACGCAAAGAGCCAACCGAGCGATTATCCTGACTTTGATGTTGCTGCAGCTGTGGCGTCTGCTGTTGATATGCACGCGTGGCCGTCGACGAACGCTGCTTGCTTCGCGAATCCGTCGAACTGCGCGACGAATGTGTCAGCATGCCACCAATATTATCCGATGATGGAAAATTTTTCATACCCACGGTGGTAGCAACCAGGTTATTTGGTGACGTTGAAGAGGAAGCAACAACGACATCACTTAAATGTGGCGATGTCGGCTTAGTCAAGGACATGCGTTCCATATTCAAAAGTTCCAAGCTGCATGAAGAATCCTGCTTATGATGTTTGGTATGCAAAGGTGCAGTTGGCGAGTGACCAGGTGAATGCAATGCGGTGTTAGTTGCAAAAGCGCTGCCGAGCGCATTGTTAGCGGCTTTCGAGGACTTTGATTTGATCTATAGGCAGTGAGGAATATTTCAATTTAAATAATAATATTTACTAATAATTTTACAATGTATCCACGCACCTGCGGACTAATGGGACTCTGTGGGCTGGAGTCACTCGAGTGCTTTTTATTGCTGCTGCTGCCGCTGGTGCCACCGCCACCACTAGTGCCATCGCCACTTGTTGTCTTGGACGCGGCAGCGTGACGTCGACGCGAGAGTGGTGTATTTTCCACAGACTTGAAATATTTCTCATGCATAGAGTCATCGCTGGCCGCGCCACCATTTGCCTCACCGCTCGACTTGCGATACGACTTGCTGTGATGTCCTGCGGCCGTGGGATTTATGGCGGTTGACATGAAACTACCCGAACGCGCCAACGACACTTTGTATTCACGTTCACGTTCTGCAATGGGAAAAACCACTTAAAATATACAAGCATACCCAAACAAGCAAAAAGGAAACTGTGCACTTACCGCCTGCATATTCTGCCGCGCCGTGATGCCTGCCACCCGAACCGCTGCCTCCCGAGCCGCTGATACGTTGGGCACGTGGTGCCTGTTGTTGTTGTTGCGGCTGGGAGTGCCTTTGATGCGCATAGGCCAGCGGTGGATACTGACCACTCGCACCTGTGCCCGCAGCACTGCCACCGTCAGGCGATATTTTCTTCTTTGGTTGTGGTGTGTGTGCCGAGTGCGTGGGCGAAGCCACATCCGACGACTTGGACGAGCAGTAGCCCGGCAAATGATGTCCTGGCAAGAGCTGCTGCTGTTGCGGTGAATGCGTTTGCGTTGGCGTCTGCTTATGATGGCGATCGAAATATTTTTCGCCTGTGACACCACCACCAACACCACTGCTACTATTGCCGTTGCCACCACCACCATAGGATGAGGCGTGGGGTAAATTGTGCGAACTACTGCTCTCTTGCAACAAATCAAAGCTGCTGTGTGGGTTGTTGTTTTTGTTTTAAGAATATTGTAAGGTGGGCGTCGTTGGACAGCGGATGCCGTTTATGAGCAAGTCGGCGCGAAAAAGCAACATGAAATGAGAAACGATACACACAACGTATTGTGAACATGTTGGCGTGCATAGATTGGAGCAGAGGAAAGCGCTATAAAGCAAAAACACTCACCTGCCCTCTTTCCGTGTGCGTTGTTTCTGTAGTGAACCCAACCGCAAGCTTTCGCCAGCGCCAGCATCGTTGAATCGCCGATAGCCATGTATGCTGGACAAACTGGAATCGCTGGACTTGCCCGACTCTTTGTAATGATTGGTTGAATCTGTGTGTGCATATGTAGACATTGAATGCGTGAGTAATTTAAGTAGAGTTAGATAAGAAGTGATTTCTTACAAACGAAAATTAGTGCACAATGTAAAATGGCGTAAAAGATGAGATTTCGTCATAGCAGTTAAAAATCATGAATATCACGATATCTGAATTCCCAATGGAAGCAGAAACATTTGTCACCGCCTTCTCTTCAGTGTAGAAATAATATTTCGGCAGAAATACACTCATGATCGAATTTGACTCGAACTGATCCATAAAAATTCTGAACTCAATATGTCAACGAGTGTGTTTTTGGCAGCTTTTTTTTTTACACGAACAGTTCGCCTGACGATTTTTACCGTCAAAAAAAATTTGAAGAACGTATTTTTTTGAAATTTCGAATGGAATCATGGCAGAATCAGTATTGCAGAAGTCTTTTGAGAGTAAATAGAGTATATTTTATCACGAACACAAGTACATATTTGAGTAGCATAAATAAAGTATTCAATGAAGGCCGAAAAGTCATCGAAAGCTTCGCTAATGCGAGTCGTCCTTTGTCGTGAAACAATGTAGCTGAGGACCTTAGATTCATCAAACGCATTATTACTGGTGACTAGACATAGCTTTAAGAATATGATGTCGAAACTGTCCAACACTCAAGCGAATGGCGTGCTAAAAATGAGCCGCAACCGAATTAACCGAAATTCGTTGAAGACCATCCCGGCCAAGTGTATAAAAAAATTGGATTAAATGTTGGCGTGCTTTTATGGGCTCAGCAGCCCATTTTGAAGGCAACAATAATGAGTTGTATTGAAATTCGACAATCCGGGTCAAATTTGATCAAAAGTTATATTATGCAACAAATTAAACCCAAAATGTTTGGAAAATCTTACGAATTTATTGAGATTATTTATGCCGATCGGTTTCTTTGAAATAATAGATAAATCTCTATTGAAAAATATTTACACTAGCATACGTGTATTTAAAAAAATTAGATTTCCGATTTACTAACAAATACTATAATATATGTAAAGGGTGATTTTTTAAGAGCTTGATAACTTTTTTTAAAAAAAAAACGCATAAAATTTGCAAAATCTCATCGGTTCTTTATTTGAAACGTTAGATTGGTTCATGACATTTACTTTTTGAAGATAATTTCATTTAAATGTTGACCGCGGCTGCGTCTTAGGTGGTCCATTCGGAAAGTCCAATTTTGGGCAACTTTTTCGAGCATTTCGGCCGGAATAGCCCGAATTTCTTCGGAAATGTTGTCTTCCAAAGCTGGAATAGTTGCTGGCTTATTTCTGTAGACTTTAGACTTGACGTAGCCCCACAAAAAATAGTCTAAAGGCGTTAAATCGCATGATCTTGGTGGCCAACTTACGGGTCCATTTCTTGAGATGAATTGTTGTCCGAAGTTTTCCCTCAAAATGGCCATAGAATCGCGAGCTGTGTGGCATGTAGCGCCATCTTGTTGAAACCACATGTCAACCAAGTTCAGTTCTTCCATTTTTGGCAACAAAAAGTTTGTTAGCATCGAACGATAGCGATCGCCATTCACCGTAACGTTGCGTCCAACAGCATCTTTGAAAAAATACGGTCCAATGATTCCACCAGCGTACAAACCACACCAAACAGTGCATTTTTCGGGATGCATGGGCAGTTCTTGAACGGCTTCTGGTTGCTCTTCACCCCAAATGCGGCAATTTTGCTTATTTACGTAGCCATTCAACCAGAAATGAGCCTCATCGCTGAACAAAATTTGTCGATAAAAAATTTTCGAACCGAACACTGATTTTGGTAATAAAATTCAATGATTTGCAAGCGTTGCTCGTTAGTAAGTCTATTCATGATGAAATGTCAAAGCATACTGAGCATCTTTCTCTTTGACACCATGTCTGAAATCCCACGTGATCTGTCAAATACTAATGCATGAAAATCCTAACCTCAAAAAAATCACCCTTTATATGTACGTGAGTCGTATTGAATGTGCATGAGACATTCAAATATATTTGAAAGTACTTCTTCCTCTGAAGGTCTAGCAACCGAGCCAGATGGGCGGACAAGAAAGATGAGTCGTCTTGCAACTATTCCCACTTTATATTAAATATACACATACATACTTATATTTACATGTATGAATATATACTACGCTGTACTTCTACATTGGAATGCCTACAATGGTATGTGTGTATATTTTAGGTGAGCATGCACAAGTACCTATCCCGGCTGCGTTAATCATCGGTGTATGTGCATTCTACTGGTACCCGGCTGTTGCAACAACAATAATAACAATAAATATGCATAAGTACAATATAATTAAAAGGAATACAAATATAACAAGACCAAGACAAAGCCCAAGAGCTGGAGCATACGAAGTGACACACAGTCGCCGCACCGATGGCAGGAATAGTGTCAACGGCATTCAAAAATCTATAAATGTGCACATGCATGTATGTATGTATGTAAATTATTATGCTTGCATACATGTGTGCATGTTCATTAATGGCTTAATGTCTTGTAGGACTAGGCGAAGACACACCGGCTCTAACAGCTGGCTATGGATGGTGTTATACAAAAAAGTACTCCAACCAATTTATCGGGAAGCCGCAGTGAGAAAGTAAGTGGAATGCACATGTGCTTGTATGTGTGTATATGTATGTGGTGAGCGTATGGATAAATTTGGATTGCTTTGAATTCTTGTACCACTACTGCGCGGCATACATATTTTACATTTGTATGTGTGTGTGTGTGTGTGTGTGCAGTGAAGTGCAAAAGTAGATATTTTTATTTATGGAGTAAATAGCTTACCTTGTGAGCGTCTCGAAGAGAATGGCTGCATGTCCGTGAACGATGATGAATCACCCGTTCCAACGCTGTGCGTACATATGGTTGTAGAACGAATCGGCATTTTCAATGATAAATATTGCAGATACATACATATGTGTAAGTACATGCAAATGTGGCAAAGTGATCATTTAAGCGCGACAAAAAAGGAATCACACAATTTGAACGACGTTGCGGATGGCAATGAACGCCAGCAAGTGCGTGCCCAGTGAATTATGCGACACATATGAATTATGAAAGTAAGAAGAAAAGAAATACACAATTGAATTTACATTTCACAGACACTGAATTATTAATTTATTTGCATATAAAGCATTATACATACAATATATGTACATATATACATACATACATACATACATATGTACGTACGCCTGTTACACTTAAACAAAGAAAAATCAGAAAGCGCTCAGTCTTGAACCAAACGCACTTGGTATTACTCACCGAAAACTGTGACGCCCACGTGGACTAGAAATGAACTCGGCGGAGAGTTTCTCCTCCGAACTGGCGTGCAGCGGCAAAGCGTTGGCGCTACGGCCCTCCATGCCAGCGCTGCTGCGTTTGCCCCCACTGCCGACACTCCCACCGGTATTCGTGTTATTCATAGCGGCTAATCCTGCCGCTTCACGCGCTGCACTCCGCTGGGCGCGCAGCTTGCCGACCGCTGCCAAAGGTGATTGTGTCGCCGACGTCGACTGCGACTGCGACCCTCCTCCTGTCGTATGCTGCGTCTGTGTGCTGCTCTCCTTGCGATCACTCGGATCCGTATTCTGTTTGAGCGTTTGCAATTTCGCCAGCGGTATGATATCACACTTGCTTGGCCGATGCCAGACGGTTTTCTGTGTCGCCGCATTGTAGTAGTAAAAGCGTTGCGTATTCGTATCGAACAATTCCCACCACTGTGATGAGTCGGTGCGCTTAATTGGTACATCCTGCGGTGCAACAAAAACAACAACAAATAAAATGATATCAAATTAGAAATGTGTACAAATACCGCAATAAAGACAAAATATGCAACAACAATTGCTAAACCACAGTTTATCAGCTTTGTGTGTATGTACATATGTGAGTGTGTGTGCCCGTAGTCACTATAATAAAATATTAAATAGCTGAGTAAATTATTATGTGAGTCGGTCATGCCGCTTTAAATTGAGTTGAGCCAAGCCTCGTTGGTCGGTCAAGTGGCGGTCAGCGCGTGTGCTCAATTGTGTGTGTGGGCGTATGCGGGTTAGCTCGTTGGGCAAGCAGCACACGATGGGTTGTGTCAAATCCAAGTGGCAACATACCACGACATATCTACATACCGACATACCCACGTAACCATTTAGATATGTAAACAAGTAGGGGACTAGGTAAAAAAAGCTGTTAGTTTAGTTAAAAATTGCAGGAGGTCTGATAGCAAAAATTTTAGTGGCTCACCATACGTTATGCATGTAGCTAAATTCGTCGCAAAGAGCGTGACCAAGATTCTATAGATCATGAATTTATTTCCCAAACTTAAAAAAATTTAAAATTATAGAAAAGTTTTAAAACTGCTGAATTAGTCATATTTATAATGCTGAAAACCTTCTCTTCAAAAGTGGATAGTTGGAGGACGTATTGGAATTTTAACTTTTTTCTTATCACTTATTTCTAAAATGTCAAAATAGTGTGTTGTTCAGACTCTAGAATCAAATTAAAGAAACAACAGAATGTAGTGTATTTAGTCGGACCTACATATCGGGAACTGTCCTAATCTACAGCAACCCAAGGACTCTGGACTCTCAACAGCATTCCTCAAAATAGTTTGGACAATCTTTTCTGTAATTACAACAAAAACAGCAGTCAGACAGATCAGATATCTGCACTAGTATTAGATTTAGATAGCTCTCCCTAGTGAACCAGTCCCACTTTCAATGCTTTTAAAATCTGAGACCTTAAATTTTAATGCTTTTCTTCTTTATTGGCGTAGACACCGCTTACGCGGTTATAGCCGAGTTTACAGGGCACCGGTCGTGGAGATTCCAAGTGTAGCCAGGTCTTTCTCTTCTCTGCTTCTCCCGACGGGTGCTGTGTCGACTACTTTCAGAGCTGGAGTGTTTTCGTCCATTCGGGCGACATGACATAGCCATTGTAGCCGCTGTCTCTTAATTCTCTGATTTGTGTCAATATCGTCATATATTATTCATCTTCATACATTTTCCGTTGAACCTTTTTCTCGAAAACTCGTAACGCCGACTCTTCGGATCTTGTCAACGTCCATACCCCTGCAGCATATAGCAGGACGAGGATGATGAGTAACTTGTAGAGTTTGGTCTTTGTTCATCGAGAGAAGACTTTACTTCTCAATTGCCTACTCAGTGCGAAGTAGCATCTGTTGGTAAGAGTTATTCTGCGGACAGTAGACATTTCGTCTTGCCCTTGTGCACTACCAGACTCATTTGCTTCGCTTCCTTAACCAGTCTGAAGAAAGAGGTTATTGAAACCAATGCTATTAATATCATCGACAAACGCCAGCAGCAGTCCACTCTTATAAAAGATTGTGCCTTCTCGATTCATCTCTGCAGCTCAAATTATTTCCTCCAGCAATAGATTGAATAAGTCGCACGATAGGGAGTCGCTTGGTCTGAAATCTGCTTTGGTATCGAACGGCTCGGAGAAGTCCTTTCCGATCCTGACGGAGCTTTTGGTATTTTTTATTTTTTTATTATCAAAATAAGCCAACTAAATCAAATTTTTCAAAATTTCACGCTACGTGTGCCCCTTAAAAAACAAAATTTGTAAGAATAAAGAAATATTGAAAAAGTTCAATATGACAGGGAATCTTAAAATAATATGAATCTGAGCGAATTAATACCAGGCGGCGTAATTTTTATATACCCAAAGTCTCTGTAACTGAGCAAAAGCATACTTGTAGGCGATGCACCAAACTTATACATTTTTTTAAACTTTTTTTACATTTTTCTTTTCTGAAAAACGAAGCTCATGTCACATTTGTGCCGAAATCGACTGCACATAAAATGACCCATCTAAATATCTAAATTAAAATGCTGTCGCTGTCAAAAGTAATATGAGCCGCGGTGCCCTTCAGCAGTGCAATCACACATACACACACGCCAATGGAAGTGCATCGCGCTCGCTCCCAAAGCTTCTTCAGTCATTCATGCGCAGTCAGCAGCGTTGAACACCCACAAAGTTGATTGTTTACATATCGACACAGCTCCAAACATATGCTTATCTATACACATTCACATGTATATACATAAATATACATATGTATATGAGTGCATGTAAATAGAAAACTGAAACAAAATTTATGTGGCGCATTGAAACAGCTGGAATATGGCTAGCAATGGCAGCTGGCGCTTTGTTGGTGTTATTTAAGTACATTTGTTTTTGCTTTCCTTAATATCAGATGTTTTGTATTATATTTTTATTGCACTCACCAGATGCTTGCTTTCACTGTGTTCATGCGTATGTACATATACATTAGGGTGCGTCGAAACAATAACAGATTAAGAGATCATTTTGTAGAAAAATTTCCTACATAACTATGATTTTTCCGATTTATAATGATTTTTTTTTCATTGAGTTCACAAGAAAAATAATTTGGTTAAAAAAAAAAAAAACAAAATTCAACCATTAATATCGTTTAAGCCGTTAGGTTTACGAAAAAATGGTAAGAGACTTTTTGTAGAGTATTCAATTTCCAACAAAACCTATGAAACGAGATATTTGTTCAAATATTTGAAATAGTTGGTCGCACCCTAATATACATACATACATACATATATGTATATGTGTATACACAAATGTATGTATCAAATAGTTGTTACTTGAAATTGGGCCGCTTTTAAAGCAGCTCAACACACATACACCAACAACTTTTTTCACCGCCATACGTCATTGTTGTTGTTGTTATCACAAATACCATCCTTATTATAATGTTTGTTGTGATTCGGTGTCAACTAGTTGTTTTTGTTGCGGCCTGTCTAGCATGACCTTGAACTCTTGCTATCTCAATGACGTTGCCGATGAGACCCTGCACGAGCGTCAACAAGCTGCCAACAACAAAATGTTGGTGTGGTGCTTGCAAATATGACAGCCTTCGCATTGCAACAACAACAACGACAAGATGGAAGCACATTGCAATTAGAAACAAGGATAAAAGTCACGTGGCCCTCGCAAATCCAAACCTAAACAATACCGAAATGCCAACATTTGCGCAAAGATAAAAGCAGAAATGTAAAAAAAAAAAAACAAAGAAATAAATCTGCTTCACACTGCTATTTCCATTATGCTGTTAGCTGCACGCTGAGGCCACTTGGCTTCCTTTTTCGTCTTTGCTGCTGCACTCGAGCAACCTTCAAGCGCGTGCCTTCACGTCCAACCACTCACAACGCTCACCACAATCCTTTCAACCTTTCAATCTCGCTCGCAGTCGCATTCGCATTTGCACGCTGCATGTGTCGGACGCTTGTCCTTCGGCTCTCTAAGCGCTATGCAGCGGAAGTCAGCAAGTTGCAAAGAAAGGCGGCTTGTGATGCTGCAACATTTATGTAAGTATGTTATGCGACCAGGTATAGGGTCATACAATAAGAGCGCCTAGATTTTGAAAAGGTATGTGTAGGTTATGATATCACTTTGATTTAAGTGAATTTCGTAACAGTGCTAAGGTCTTTGTCACATTTTCTCAGTGTTACAGATTAAAAAACTCCAATTTACAACATGTTTGTAGCATAAATCCGATAAATTTTTAATGATGTATTGGTTAAGTAGACTTTAAAGACATTTGAATTTGATGTTTCATTAACGTTGCCTTGACGAGAGCCCATAATATTACATAATATTAGGTATTTAAAATGACTTTCATCGACGTTTCACGACATTCAGATCTAAATAACTGGTACGGACCCGGGCGTTTATAAATTATACATATTCCACCAACAACACAACTGCTTCCCATTAATAGTCATGAAACACCCATTATATAAATACGAACAGGATGCAGCACCAAAATATATGAACACTTACTCACATACACACACCACAAAACGTGTGAGAGTGTTTTAAGTGACGCGGAGCCCTTCATTACCAAACATTGCGAATGCCATAAAGCAAAAATGCAACACACTAAAATATAAAATAAAAAACGCGAGCGCACTGTTTAACATCAAATCCTTTTTGTAATGAAAGAAATGCTGATGCGCGTGATGATTCTTGACACACCACAAACACTCACTCACTCACTCCCTCGCTCTTGAAAGCAAACGCTTTAAAAACGCTACAGCGCTCTCAGCTGGCTGGTCGGCCACACTGTGACGAACCATTAGCTGGTACATACACCTACACGGCTACGCGTACGACAGCGTGTGGGCGTTCGAGTGCAGTATTGAAATTCCATTCCCGTCCATTACCGCTATCGAGTGTTTTATAGCGTGACCTTGAGGTTTTGCATTGCCTAATTACAGGGGCAAACAAGTTTGAAAAATTAAACAAGTTAAGGGGCCACGAAAACCCTATTGTTTTTGAGGTTCCGAACCTAGTACATTAAGAGCTCTTCAAATGTGGAGGTCGTCAAAAAATAACTCGGAACCATCAGAGTTTTTTGAATGTAGCAGCAAACTAATTCAGCATTATTATCAGCATTCAGAAATACTCGTTCTTGGTAATCGTAAATACTTGGAAATGAGTAGAATCGAGTATTAGCTAATAATATAGATATAATAATATAATAAAGTAGTAACCAATCGTCATCTACGAAACCTTTAGTGAGTAATGTGTGTCGAGTTTGGAATGATACTAGCGACTGTTTTATGGCTTGAGCGACTTATTTTTACGAATTAAAATAATCTTGAAATGTTGAAATTGGAACATTATAGCATATTTTTGTTTTTTTTTTTTCGGTAAAGTGAAATCAATTATAGATACTGGGGCCCACTCTTACGGTACCTAGAAATTTAAACAATTTTGGTTCGGTTTGGACATTTTTTGATTATAAAGTGGCACACCTCAAAGGCGCTATTCGTGCAAAGTTTTATCCTGATATATTAATTGATTCTTGATTTACTGGAAAGTGAATGCTTCAAATGGAATTTAAAATTGTGTTATTTGGGAAGTAAGCGTGGCTGTAATCCGATTTCGCCCATTTTCACACTATCGATAGGGGTTAGTATAATATTTATGCTTCTTGTAGCTGTAGTGATTTAGGAGATATTCGAAGTATCAAAAATTGATTGCAGAAAATCGGACAGCAATAAACAGAGCTTAAAACAAAAAAATATTTCATCAGTATCTATAATTGTACTGTTGTAACTATTTGATAAGGATGGAGTCATGTGTAGAAGTTCACGCAAGTGAGGAAAGTTCTCTGATCGCCATTCACTTGGGAGTGGCCAGAAACGATTCTTTTGCATATGACTCAAGCAGCTCACGACTTCCGGTCTTTGACCAAGTATCCTCTGGGTAGCCTAAGAACATCCGTTTGAAGGCGAGCTAACGTGAGAAGGCGAAACATCCCCTGCATAGGGTTGTGCGCTGGGTTTGGGACCCGCCACGTAAAAAAACACCCCCAGCGAATATTAACAACAAGCCTCGGATGAGTGACCCCCCTTTTGATGACGACCATGGCAAACGAAATAAGGACTACGAATTGAGGGCATGCACCTGGAATGTCCGGTCCCTTAATTGGGAAGGTGCCGCTGCCCAGCTGGTTGATGTCCTCGTGAAAATAAAGGCTGACATCACCGCC
This sequence comes from Bactrocera dorsalis, assembly GCF_023373825.1. Taxonomy (NCBI): domain Eukaryota; kingdom Metazoa; phylum Arthropoda; class Insecta; order Diptera; family Tephritidae; genus Bactrocera; species Bactrocera dorsalis. Next base: position 94,355,312 of record NC_064304.1, on the reverse strand, counting down.
GTCCAAGAAATGCGATGGACGGGACAAGGACAGGCACGAGTAGGTCCTTGTGACATTTACTACAGTGGCCATATAAAGGAGCGCAAGTTTGGTGTTGGATTCGTGGTGGGAGAGAGACTCCGTCGCCGAGTACTATCATTCACTGCGGTGAATGAACGTCTAGCCACAATCCGCATCAAAGCGAGGTTCTTCAACATATCGCTGATTTGCGCCCACGCCCCGACGGAAGAGAAGGACGATGTGACCAAAGATGCCTTTTATGAGTGCTTGGAGCGCACTTATGAGAGATGCCCCCGCCACGATGTCAAAATCGTGCTTGGCGACTTTAACGCCAGGGTGGGCAAAGAAGGTATCTTTGGCACTACGGTCGGTAAATTCAGCCTCCACGACGAAACATCCCCAAATGGGTTGAGGCTGATCGACTTCGCCGGGGCCCGAAATATGGTTATCTGTAGTACTAGATTCCAGCATAAGAAGATACATCAAGCTACCTGGCTGTCTCCGGATCGAAAAACCACCAACCAGATCGATCATGTTGTGATAGACGGAAGACACGTCTCCAGTGTTTTAGATGTGCGTGCGCTCCGAGGTCCTAACATCGACTCGGACCACTATATTGTTGCAGCCAAAATTCGCACCCGCCTCTGTGCAGCAAAAAACGCACGCCAACAATCACAAGGAAGGTTCGACGTCGAGAAGCTGCAATCACAACAGACAGCCGAACGTTTTTCTACTCGGCTTGCACTCCTGCTCTCTGAGAGCACTCATCAACAATTCGGTATAAGGGAACTGTGGGACGGCATTTCAAACTCCTTACGTACAGCTGCAACCGAAACCATTGGTTTTCGGAAAGTGCAAAAGAACAGCTGGTACGACGAGGAGTGCCGTGTCGCAGCGGAGAGAAAACAGGCTGCCTACCTCGCAACGTTACGATCGACCACAACACGTGCGGGATGGGATAGATACCGAGAGTTGAAGAGGGAAGCGAGACGCATTTGCAGACAGAAGAAGAAAGAGGCCGAAATGCGTGAGTATGAACAGCTCGATAAGCTGGCCGACAGGGGTAATGCTCGAAAATTCTACGAAAAGATGCGGCGGCTTACAGAAGGTTTCAAGACCGGAGCATACTCTTGTAGAACCCCCAAAGGTGATCTAGTTACCGATGCCCAGAGCATACTTAAATTATGGAGGGAACACTTCTCTAGCCTGCTGAATGGCAGTGAAAGCACAACACCGGGAGAAGGCGAACCCGATTCCCCAATCGATGACGATGGAGCAGACGTTCCATTACCCGACCATGAAGAAGTTCGAATAGCAATCACCCGCCTGAAGAACAACAAAGCGGCAGGGCCGATGGATTGCCGGCCGAGCTATTCAAACACGGCGGCGAAGAACTGATAAGGAGCATGCATCAGCTTCTTTGTAAAATATGGTCGGACGAAAGCATGCCCAACGACTGGAATTTAAGTGTGCTATGCCCAATCCATAAAAAAGGAGACCCCACAATCTGCGCCAACTACCGTGGGATTAGCCTCCTCAACATCGCATATAAGGTTCTATCGAGCGTATTGTGTGAAAGATTAAAGCCCACCGTCAACGAACTGATTGGACCTTATCAGTGTGGCTTTAGACCTGGCAAATCAACAACTGACCAGATATTCACCATGCGCCAAATCTTGGAAAAGACCCGTGAAAGGAGAATCGACACACACCACCTCTTCGTCGATTTCAAAGCTGCTTTCGACAGCACGAAAAGGGGCTGCCTTTATGCCGCGATGTCTGAATTTGGTATCCCCGCAAAACTGATACGGCTGTGTAAACTGACGTTGAGCGGCACCAGAAGCTCCGTCAGGATCGGGATGAACCTCTCCGAGCCGTTCGATACCAAACGAGGTTTCAGACAAGGCGACTCCCTATCGTGCGACTTTTTCAATCTGCTGCTGGAGAAAATAGTTCGAGCTGCAGAACTTAATCGAGCGGGTACAATCTTCTATAAGAGTGTACAGCTGCTGGCGTATGCCGATGATATTGATATCATCGGCCTCAACACCCGCGCCGTTAGTTCTGCTTTCTCCAGACTGGACAAGGAAGCAAAACGAATGGGTCTGGCAGTGAACGAGGGCAAGACGAAATATCTCCTGTCATCAAACAAACAGTCGTCGCACTCGCGACTTGGCACTCACGTCACTGTTGACAGTCATAACTTTGAAGTTGTAGATAATTTCGTCTATCTTGGAACCAGCGTAAACACCACCAACAATGTCAGCCTAGAAATCCAACGCAGGATAACTCTTGCCAACAGGTGCTACTTCGGACTGAGTAGGCAATTGAGAAGCAAAGTCCTCTCTCGACAGACAAAAACCAAACTCTATAAGTCTCTCATAATCCCCGTCCTGCTATATGGTGCAGAGGCTTGGACGATGTCAACAGCGGATGAGTCGACGTTGCGAGTTTTCGAGAGAAAAATTCTGCGAAAGATTTATGGTCCTTTGCGCGTTGGCCACGGCGAATATCGCATTCGATGGAACGATGAGCTGTACGAGATATACGACGACATTGACATAGTTCAGCGAATTAAAAGACAGCGGCTACGCTGGCTAGGTCATGTTGTCCGGATGGATGAAAACACTCCAGCTCTGAAAGTATTCGACGCAGTACCCGCCGGGGAAAGCAGAGGAAGAGGAAGACCTCCACTCCGTTGGAAGGACCAAGTGGAGAAGGACCTGGCTTCGCTTGGAATATCCAATTGGCGCCACGTAGCGAAAAGAAGAAACGACTGGCGCGCGGTTGTTAACTCGGCTATAATCGCGTAAGCGGTGTCTACGCCAATTAAGAAGAAGAAGAACTATTTGATAAAGAAAATTTGTTGTATTTATTTTGCAGTGGCCTTGAAATCATCGCTCCACTCAATAAGGCAGGGGTAAGTAAGATTTCGTATTGTACAACCTAAACGCAGGCGCTACGCCTTGTTTAAGTAGCAATTGCTGTGTTAATATTTGCGCTTTCTTATCGCTTACTCTCCATATAACGGAAGATAGTGTGTGCGTTAATTAAACATTAATAAAATTAAGTAACCGTAATGAGCGGCGCAACTATTGGGCAATGACGTGGCGCGCGTGTTTAACTTTCGCTTTCGGAAATAATTTGATTGCGATTACCTATAATTTCAAACAATTTAACATTATTTGCATTAATAAATACACTTAATACACTTGTGTAAGCGTGCATATTTGTTATGTGTGTGCATATGTGTGTATGCATATGCTTGTGCTCGCTTACTGCATTGCACCACCATAATTATCGCAGAATTGCAAGCTTTTACTTTATTATAATGGGTTATATGCGCTGCTGCTAATCCAAGAGCATTTTATAGATGCCACACAAGCGCACACATACACATGTGCATACAGATGTCTAAACAAGTGCCTACTCCTGTGCGCTCGAGTATCGAATTGCGCGTATTTATAGCATAAATACATACATACACTCATACATATGTACAAATTTTATATGGTGAATGTTTAATTTGAAGCATTTCAATTAGCTCGATGTGTCTGTGTGTGTGTTTGAGTTGAAGCAGGCAAATCAACTCACTTATTGCTCGCGCTACTTCATTTTTGTGCAATTTTTGTTTTTGTTTCCATTTCTATTTTTATTTTATTTTTTTATTTCCATTTCTATTTATTGTATTTGGCTCAATAGTGCTGTGGTTGCGGCTGGATGATTGGTTGAGCATTGACTAACGGCTCGGCTGGGCTGTGTTTGATGATTGCCTGACTGCGCTGGTGTTGAATTAATTAAATTCTATCATCGCCTTCGCCATTGCTAGGGCAATCACCACTGACGGCCGCAGTTGCCGGCGCTGCCCATACCTAACAACAACAACAACCGTCATTTTGTTGCAATAAACTATGCGGTATTTGCGGTGGAAGTGTGGTGGCGTTGCGTTGGCTACCGCTACACGATGGTGTGGCATGCAATACAAGGCTGTGCCACATCGGTCGTACATACAAATATACACGTATAAATACATACATATGTAAGTATATAGATTTAAACTTATGTGTATTGGGTTGGGCAGACGACCAGTCAGGCACATGCCTCAAATTTTATTGTTTTGCGCTACAAATTTACTAATATGAAACTAAAAGGCATACCCAGCGGGGAAAGATTGGTTTGTTTGGAAGAAATAATATATGCAGCTTCAGTGCAGAACGTCGAACATCCAGATGTGACTAACGTAACATACATACATATTAATCATTTAGATGTGCTGTAGTTGGCTACAAACACCTGCTGCAGTAAAATATTAAGAAATTTTTAGGTTAAGTCGAAGCAAAAACACAACTCATCTTATTTCTTACTTTTAAGCATATTATGGTACGAATTATTTATGACTAAAAGATCAATTTTAACCTAAGAGGATTAACATATACCAAGAAAATAGTTCTGGAAAATTTTTATGTATGTATATCCCTGAAAATTTAGCTAACTCATTCGTTTTTATATAAAAACGCAAAAATCAAACCGCTTAAGAAAAAAGTGAAACGGCAGCACGAATTTCACGAATAAATATCTTGAAAAGGCTCTCATTTACCTCTTAGACAATCAGGGCCGCTCCTAGCTAATTTATCACCCTAACAAAGGCCAAACTCTGTGCCTTCTTAGCGTATTTTGCCTTAACAACCTGTTCAGGGTATAAATATGTAAAGAAATTGAGCCAAAACGCTGCCCTAAAATTCTTGCGAAATAGCCAATTGCCTAACTTGCCTGTATGGGCGAGCCAGCCCTGAAGACAATTATGCTCAATTTTAAAATACATAATAAAGAAGCCCGCAATCATTGTTATCATTTGCAGAAGAATATTATTTTATGGACTGAGCTTTTCATTAAAATGGTCGATCTCATGCTTTTCGTACTCCGTTTTGTGTCCGTTCTCTAAATACATCATCTAATACCTAGCTAATGTTGACCCTGTAGGGCATGCAGGTTTTACACTTATATTCAAATATATGTATACATACATACATATGTACACACGCATACCTATTTATATAACACTTTCATGTACATATGGGAAATTACTCATTCTTCGTGCGCCTATTTTTGTTTAAAACTTTTTTACTATTAATTATAAGGTTTGCACTTTTTTCGCTTTAAATTTTTGTTTTAAAATAATATTCTTATACTCGTACATATATCTGCTTCTTCATTGCTGTAAAGTTATTACAATACTTTTAGCTTTGTTTTTTTCATGATTTTTTTCGTAATTTCTTGATTATTTTCACATTCTCCCGCTGTTCTGCGCTGGGATGTGCCAAACCATCAATGTGTCTTCATTATTGCAAGCGCTAGGCTTGTTGTTTGCTGCTCTTATTGCCGATTGCCAGCGATGACCTAATTTTGTTTTGAGTTTTTATTTTTATTTTCGTTTTCATTTTCATTTTCATTTTGATTTTTTTGTATTCCATGCTTTTCGGGGTCTCCTAGTTTTATACTTGTATGCAGGATGGTATGTGTGTAGCTTGCAATTTTATTTGTTTGTTGCACATTTTCTACACATTCTTTTCGTCTTCAATTTTTTGTTTGTTATTGCTTTTTTTAATAGAATAATTCTTTATCACATGTGTTGCTGTGCTGTCGGTGGGTGGGAGAAGCGTGACCGCGATTGTATTATTCATTCTTTTTCACATTACATTATGCGCTTATTTCAAACTACTGTTACACAACAATAACAGCAACAATCTGAGTTTTGTGTTTTATTTCTGCTTCGTTACGATTTTGTAATGAGAGAAATCATTTTAATCGCATTTCAATGGCAACGCTCATGCCTCGTTTTGTAATAATCGGAAAGCTCATTTGAAAGTTATGAAATTCATATGCCATGGTTAAAGCATAAATATTTTATTTTATGCTATTTTTAAATGCATGCTAATAAAAATTTAAAACAAGAAAAAACTTAAGGTTACACCCTCCACATTTAAAAAAAAATTTTGTACAAGAATAGTTCAGTTTGCATGACAGCTATGTGCTGCATTGGTCCGATCTGAACAATATATTCCAAGATTGTAGCGGTGCCTCGAACAATGATCTATGGCCAATTTCATGAAAATATCTTGTCAGTTAAGAACTTTTTCCATACAAGAACTTGCTTTGGATCGGCTTGTTTATCTGGCAGCTATATGCTATAGTGGTCCTATTTAAACAATTTGTGAGAGGATTGTAGCATTCCCTTCCACAATAATCCATCTCGATTTTCGTGAAGATTTCTTGAGAAATAAAAGAGTTTTCCTTACAAGCACTTAGTTTGGATTTCTATTGATCATGAAGATATATTGACAAATAAAAAAGTTTTCCATACAAGAACTTGATTTCGAAAGGTTCATTTTTATGGCAGCTATATGCTATAGTGATCTGATGTCAGCGGTTTCGACAAATACATATATACAGGCGCACAGCTAAATCGACTCAGCTCCTCCCGTCGATCATTTACATATTACGTATATATTTTATAGGGTCTTTGACGTTCCCTTCTTGGTGTCACAAATTTCGTGGCAAAGTTAATATACCTCGTTCACGGTATAAAAACAATTAAGAAAAGTATGTACAAATACTGAATGTAATTTTGTTTATTTTAGAAATCAAATCAAACCATATACATACATACATATGCATAAATGTATGTACAACAATTTACATATGTACATACTATCGCATATAACTTTAACTACGTTCGTTTATATTTGAACTTTCACTAATCATTCCAGTTGCTTACCATAGGAGAGAGAAACATTTACAGCTCCAGTTAAACCGCCACTTACTCAGACTATGCAGGTATATTTATAATATTACATATGCATATACATACGTTTGCCTGCATGTGTAAGATATTGTGTGCGAATATTTACTATGTCCAATGACTATCTTTTTATTGCGTATCCTCATCAACAATGTATTTGGAGCAGACTATCATTTATGGCGAAATGTGTTGAGCAAGCAAGCTGGCAACACTGCATGGAACGCGCTGTAACTATTAGACATGCAAAACTATGCAAGCAACAAAGAATGCATGAATGAATTTTATGGATGCATTTTTATGTCATAATGAACTCATTACTGGAGCGCCACCCGGAAGGCGCATTAGTGTGCTGCTTGTATACCTGCTATGTATGTACTAGGCATATAAGCATGTGAAAGGCCTTATAGACAAGTACTTATGTATCTGAGTGTGGGTAAAAGTCGATTTTGCACAGAAAAAAAGCAAACAAACTTAAAACTCCCCGAAAGTTGACCACCCTTACGCTCTCGTGTACTACCACTTATGTATATATTTACACATGCATGCGTGTCCACAAAATATGCAAAAACCCTGTAAGAAATGAAAGGCCTTTATGATTAAAGCGATAACCAGTTGAACATTTATTTTAGAACTATTTGGAGCTAATGCAAAGGCATTAAATGGAACAACATTTTCTTAGATATGCATATATAATATTTTTAATAAATTTTTGTTATATTTTTAATCACAATAGTATTCGTGCTCCTAAGAATTAAAAAAATATTGCTTACGAAAGCAATAGGTTAGAGAGATTGCAAGGGAGCTGCACATCTCTGGCGAGTTTATTCGAATGATTTTGGTAGATGTTTTGGGTATGAAATGCTCGACTCGCCCCATATAGCGGAATTTTTTCAAAAATAGTACCGTAATAAATAGGTCTCTTTTGACATACTTAAACCTGCTGATTCCCGGCACATTTATGGACAGCGTTATAAGAGCCGATGAGACTTGGGTTTATGAGTTGAATATGCAAATAAGTCAACAATCATCGCAGTAAAGGGGAAAAAAAACGAGCTGAAACCAAAAAACACCCGAAGATGCTCAAAAACCAAGGTGATACTCATTGTTTTTTTTCGATATTCGTGGTTTGGTGCATCATAAATTTGTTTTGGAGGGACAGAGGGTTAATCAATGGAAGAATCATGGATTTTACACAATGCACCATTGCATTGGGCCACGATTATAACCGAATTTAAAGCAAAAAACGCAAAGAATACCATCGATCAACCACTGCAGTCACCAGTTTTGGCTCCGCGGGATTTCTTCTTGCTCCACAAACTGAAATTGTCGCTCCGTGGAACCCGTTGCCAGTCGATCGAAGAGAAAAAACACAATTCGCTGAAGGCCATCGCAAAAAGTGCTTTTGAAAAGTGTCTCGAGAACTGAGGTTCGAGACTATAATTAACCTCCCAAGAAATAAACGCAGGCTCCTGGTCGCATTCTACACCGGCCACTGTAAGCTAAAAAGGCATTTATCGAACATGGGCCTTTTATCTTGCGCAAACTGTCGGTTCTGCGACAGTGAGCCTGAAACCCCGGAGCACCTTCTATTCGACTGTAACGCAGTCTGTAGGCGCAGGTCGAAGGCCCTCGGATCCATGTTTCCGGATAGGGATCACACTGCCTCGCTAGCACCCAGTAGGATATTGGACTTTATCAATATGCTGGGGCTAAGCGAGTCTCTGTGAGTTAGGAGAGGGCACAATAGACCCATGGTCGCAGTGCATGCCTCAATTAATAATCTATCTATCTATCTCTCGAGAACTGAAAAAATCGTTGGCATAAGTGTCTTATTGAAGTTTGAAGAATATTCAATATTGCTGAATAATTAAATATTTTGCGTTTTATTTATAATTTCCGGGTAGTTTTTTGTCACAATATATTTTGTAAAATATTCTTCCAATTATCTAGAAACTAGCAAGTGCTTTATTGTTGCTTCTTATTTTTTCCATTCAAAAAGCATATACATATGTATACAAATATCATTAAAAAATTAAATTAAATCTTGCAGCGCATACCCGCAGTTTCTGAGGAGTTTAATACTTTTTAGACTAAGTTCTACAATTAAACGTTCTCCTGTGAATTATTCAAGCCGATTCTACGCTTAATTGAATTTTTTTTTCTAAAGCAGTGAAACTTCGATTATCTTATTGCACTCATTTAGGAGGGGTGGTATCCGGCAGGCCACAACCAAACGGTAATTTCATTAAAACGAATTTGGGGGCGCCCACGTTGTAAACTCTATAATTAAGATATTCTTCAAACGCACTCTTCGGCTATTTTTCTTGTAGGGTATGCATATGCGCATATGCTCGGCTGTAAAAGCGTGCGCTTCGTCAAGGCTTTTATGAAATCCACACACCATAAATGAGTCATGCTTGTATTAGTAATGGATTTTTCTTGAGTTTCACATAGTTTATATTTACTCCCCTTACTCGTTTGGGAACCCATTTTCCGTTGCATTGGCGGGTTTTATGTTGTGCGCTGCTTTGCAGTGGCAAAAACACTTTGCACCCAAAAAAGTGTTGAAATAAATAGTTGGTGCAACTTTAACGCTCCATTAAAACGAGCGGCTGGTCATTAAAGTCTACAAATTGTGCCGGTTTGTAATCGACCTAAATGCTTATTTTTACAGAGTTTACCATAAACAAGATTTTGCAGACTACTTTAAACGAAGTAATAACATGGTACATAACTCTATTACAGCCACTTTTAGGAACTTTAAAATTTTTAGATGAAATATAATGCCATTCCTAAAAGGGCTTATAACCACTTGTGAATAGTTTCGGGGATATGCGTGTATTTGCAAGAACTTTTCAAATTAGTTTATTCGACTCCAAAAACTGTAAATGAGTTTTTCCCGAACTTCGGTTCCGAGTAGGCAACAAATTTTTCCTCATGACAGACACCGTGTTTCGGAGTTCCTCCTGTAGAGTTTCTAAGAGAATTTTAGGCAAAAAATCTTCTTCACGACAGACACCTTTCTTGGAGTTCCTTCTGGAGGGTTTCTGAGATAATTTTAAACAGAAAATTTTCCTTAGAACAAACACCTTTTTTCGGAGTTTCTCCTGGAGAGTTTCTGAGATAATTTTAGGCAGAAAATCTTTGTTATGACAAAAAACTTCTTTCGGAGTTCCTCCTGGAGGTCGGCTACATGTTAAGGGAATCGGAGGTTTCTCAAAATTAATAGCTGATTGTTAAAGTATACTAATTTTTAGATTATTTTTATTTATTCATTAAATAAAATGGTTGTTAGAAAAAATTACGAAAACCGGTACCTTTTTACACTTGCAAATTGAAATACTATATACACGTAAATAATTTTCTGGTATTCTGATATGGTTGTTTCAACAAAAATAAAACAACATGTAGCTATTCAAGAATTAGAAGTGCGACTACTTTCAAAATAGCCTACAAGTGCCTAAACGTCACGGCTTTGGTTGTCAGTGATTCACCCATCGGAGCTAATTTAAACACACTCCCTATTTAAGGATACATGTATAAATATGTATTTTTACACCCTGCTTTTGGTCTTTCTTAAGCATTTCCGTTCACAACCAAGCGTTTTCCAAAAGCGGTCTTCATTAGTTCGAACTTCGATACAGCACAGATATATTTAGCTAAGTACTGGTGAAGAGCATATATGTATGTATGTACATACATACATATGTACATGTACAAGTACATGTGTGCAACGGGGCACTCTTCAAGCGGTGGCAATTGCCAAGGCGTCGCTACCATCTTGTCAACAGCAATTCTGTTAACCTCCATATTTTTTGTTGTCATTATCGTTGAGCTTCTACCGCCGCTGTCTTTTGAAATTTTATAGTTTCACATTATTACCCACTCGACGTGCTCATTATTACTTTATTCACTTTGCGCTACTGCTATGCTGTGCCTTGAGCCGCTTCTTTTCACCCATTGCGGAACACGGCACGCCCCCTGCGCCCCTGTGCTGTGCTTTTTCCATTTTTCCGATGCACGAGGAACGTGATTTGAAATCGGAATCAAAAGCAGACGCTTTTAAACTTACTTCTTCCGTACATGCATATAGTATGTGTACCAAGAAGCTATGTATGTTTACAAGCATGTATGTATGTACATATGTATGTTATATGGGCATATAAAATTCTTAAGCGCGCAGTTTTCTTTCACTGCCATCAAACTGAAAATCGTGTCTTTTTCTTGTTAGCTAATTTTGTGTTTCACAGTTTTTTTGCCATTCATATTTATTTTCGTTAACACAGCGGTGGACAACTTATTGGAGATGACGACAGAAAATAGAATTTTCAACAAAAAAAAAAAAACAAAATCTTTTCACAAATAATTTAAAAGGTATTGGCAAGAAATCACATGCCTTTATTTTTATACCGTTTTGTGTCAAAACTAAAATAAAACAAAATTAATTTCATAAAATTACTGGCACTTAAACCGAACAACTCAACAATAGTAATTGAGAAAAGTATTAATTGAAAAACTTACTTTGGAAGTTCCTTTCCAATAACATGCCAGCCACTGTAGCTGTCATTCAAATTAATTTCGCCTGCTAATATAAGCGGTCGGTTTTTGGTCGCGCGCTTCAATTCAAAACTTCCGGTAGTTGCTTTGCCAGCCTTACCCTCACCGCAACCGACCACCAAACACTCAATCAACCAACCAAACACACTAACCCAGCAACCATTTGGCAGTGTGGTGTGCCGCACGCCGGTTACCTTGCACCAACGCGGCAAATACTGTTACCGTTGCTGAGGAAGAAAGCGAAGCACCCGAAAAGTAGCTGTGGAGTGTGTTGTTGGCAAGATTTAGAAAATGAAACGTGCTTTCATGCCTCGTCACTCGCACCATTTCTGGTTGTACCCCTTTACCGCGCATTCTTCGCACAAAACGTCAATCTGGGAGCTTGTTCTTCAGAACGGGCGTGCAATGTATTTGGTGATATACATACATATACATATGTATGAATATATTTTGTTAGCTTTGACTTAAATTCGCTTATTGTTGTTGTTGCTAAAGTGGCCGTCGTCTTTATCGCGTTTGCACTTTTTACCCACATCAAGACAGCTTATATACACGCATGATTTGTTTGTTTTTGCAAATTGTTATAAGTTTTTCCATTTTTTTACGGTAGTCGTTATTTTTGCGTCAATCATTGTTGTTGTTGTGTTGTTAGTAGATTTCAAGCTAATTTTAACGTGTGTTCCTACTTATCTCTATATATGTATACATGCATATGCATAAGTAATAAGTAATGAATTATATTTAATAATTAATGTGCCAAAAGTCTGCCAAATAATCGATTGAGCTTCAAGAAAAGGCTCTCATTTTACCTAAAAATTCTCAAATATCGACTTTGCCGCTTCTGCTGCAACTATTATGGCTGACCAATTGGGCATAAAAGAGTGAAAATATTTATCGATAAGTATATTATCGACGATTTGTACATTTCCGATAAATATCGTGCGAGAAATATCGATATATAAATTTTTTTAAATTATATTTAAAAATATGTCAAATAGGCGTTTAAGAAAATTAATATACACTTGACTCAATTATTACGGATAACCCTTAGGGTTTAGAAAATCGAAATATTTATCGATAATTACACTATCGACGATTTGCCCCGATAAATATCGATATAACGGGTGGGCCATCTAACGTTTTAAATTTCAATTATCTATATTTCGACATTGGAAACGTCAAATACCACTCGGAAAGTGGCAGATATTCAGTAAAAAGTCTAAAATTTACGAAATGGGTCGCTATTCACTAGAAGAAAACTGGGAAATATTGACAGATTGGGCAGAAGATCATTTCACCGAGGATGGTCAATTTTACCGAAAAATCATCTTTTCGGACGAGGCTCTTTTCCACCTCGATGGTTACGTTAACAAGCAGAATTGTCGCATTTGGGGCACAGAAAACCCGCACGTAATCGTCGAGAAGCCAATGCACCCAGCACGAATCACTGTATGGTGCGGATTTTGGTCTGGTGGAATCATCGGCCCATTTTTCTTCGAAAATGAAGAAGGAACCGCCGTAACCATCAATGGTGAGCGATATTGCGCAATGTTCACCGATTTTTTCTTCAAATTGAGCATATTGAAGAGGAAGACTTGGACAATATTTGGTTCCAGCGGGACGGAGCTACGTGCCATACAGCAAACTTTACAATTCTTAATTCTTTAATTGACAAATAAGTAGCTTAATTAAACCAATAAAATAGAAAAATGTCACCTTTTGCAGCCATATTCTTTTCAGAATTTTATAATTTTCGAACAAAAACTGTCAATTTTGCAAAATATATATTTTTTAGGTAAAAACAGCAGTATACATATGTACACATATAATTTTTAATTTTTAATAAAATTGCACGACAATAAATGTTCACAAACTATTTATATACATACATATACTCTGCTGTAAGTTAACAATTGAAAAGTACTTGTGAAAAAAATAATTGAAGACAATATTCGGATCTTCATAATAATAAATTAACACAAATTAGCGCAATTTATAGCTTGAAAAGTCACAACGTGACTTTTTAGAGCATTTAACGCTTGCTAATTATGACTTAAATTGCCTTTATGATTTTTTATATATAAATATATAAAACTATTATACATGCATATAAAAAAAACTAATTACCTTCTTAATACCTAAAATATTTGCATTTGCGAAATTTTAACCGAAATCCCATAATAATCATAGTTAGTGTACCCAGGTAGGTAGGTGTGAAAGTAGAACAACGTGATGCATGCGACAGGTCAGTCGGTCGCCTGGTTAGTTAAGTCACATCGGACACTAATGCTAACTAACTGGGTCAATGCAGGCAAAAATATGCAGGCAAACTAGAATTATTTGTTGTTTTTGTGGGTGAATGCAGAATGGGATTGGAGGCAATGTTGAGCGCAGGCACAACGTACGATGCTCTCGAACGTAGCCAATTGCAACACTTCAATAACCAATGTTGTTGTTTTGGTTTTCCTCCGCAAGTGTGTATGAAAAATTTTAGTTGACAGAGAAAGAGAGACAACTTCAGTAAATGAAAAAAACGTATTGTCTAGGTACGAATATAAAGCTGCTAAGCAGACATCTGTATGACTTGACTGCCATGAAGCACTGCCTCACGAAGACACCAGCAAATGCAATGGCAACGCGAACAGGACATTAAGTCAGCTTTGAAGGATTGTTTTAAGTATTATACTCCCGAATATATTAAAGTGTATGTGCGGATGTTTTATCTCATATTTAAATTTTGTGTGTAATACTTACTTCCGGTGGATCCCAAACACACTCGCCAGTAGTGAGATTTGCGTACATGTGCTCTTTGGTGCGTGGCTCGATTATTTCCACCCATTCTATTCTGCATACATAAGAGAGAAGAGAGAGAAAAAGTAAATAACAGTAAAATTTTATAAAAATAAATAAACGAATAAGAAATTATTTCAAGAATAATGATTTCATAAATTAATTTAAGCATGCTTTGTTCGCAACTTCCTTTACATTTCCCTTCATAAAGTTGAAAGTGGTACTGGCAATGCAAATAGGATATAGTAATCTCAATAAGCAGGCCGTTCTACAGATCATTCTGATCAACTTTGCCTAAGAGATGTGAGCTTAAAACTGGTTACGAACCAGCAAATTTTAGTGCTAAAAAAACGTTCTCCAAACCATCATGCAACCACCGACGTTTTTGTGGCGTATCTGGATTTATATGCCTGACACCTGTGGCGATGGACAAATGGTTTTTTATCGGAACCAATACATTCAACTTTGTTTCATTGCTTCAAAGTTTTCTTTTTCAAAATTTTACGTGCTTTTTTAAATATTCTTTGGCAAAGTTCGTCCGTGCTTTTATGTTTCTTTCGAACAACAATTGTTTTTTTTTTTCGATTCATTCGTCAAAACAACTGAACATCATTGAGACGCCTTCATACAAATCTACTAGATGCACTAAGCCCAAATTCCTCATTTATTTCAGACATAATCTCTCGAAAATTTTAAGAGGATCAAAAAGATTTCCTTTCTTCCATTTCTAGCCTTTGCAAAGTTTTCTTAGTCTTGGTTCATTTCGTGAATATATCCCGTCAAAAACAAAAATTTTCTATACAAGGACTGACTTTTGATCGATCTGTTTTTATGGCAGCTTCTTGGTACTATATCGGTGGGTCCGACAAATGATCAGCTTCTTAAGGAGAAAATACGCGTGCAAAAATTCAGATAGATATCTCAAAAAAGGAAGGACTGGTTTGCATACTGGAACTAAGAAAACGTTTTTCGTTGGATGCAAACCGTTGGCCGGATACGTTTTCAGATTTAATTACATATGTACATATGTATGCTTACAATGCAACCAGTAATGGGTAAATATAGCATAGGAAAAGAAAGAAATCAAGAAATATTCCTGCTAACCTGACAAAAGTTCGATTCTATAAGTTCTTTTATTTTATTTGAATTTCATTCAAGTTTCTACTTTGCAATCCAATAAAACAAAAAATAGTCACTCACATACACTCATCATACATGCGTACTTCACCCATTCATACCACGAATGCGTTCATTCATTAATTCCACGAGGCCAAAATACACCCCTTCCCTTATAATCATTTGTATGTAACAGTAAAAACAAACTAATACCAACAACAATATCAGAAGAATATTAAAAATTCGCCGCTTTGCCGGGCATCCTTCACACATACATACATACATGCATATACATAAGTAAACACATGCATGCTCTCTCGCTTTCCAATTCTCTCATTCAAAATTGGCCCAGCTTTGAAAAGCTATCATTGCTGTTCGTTTCAAACGTGTTCGTCATCGTTAACAGCAACACTATTGCCTTTTATTTGGGCAGCACACACCCTGTCTGCCTCTTTTAAAGCCTTTTCTACCAACGTGTTAGCAACTCCTTATCATTTCTTTTTGAACTTATTTAGTAGTCAAATTTTGAATTGCCAGCTAGCACACACGCACTAAACTGCATTTGCCTCTTAATTTGTGCAAAAACAATTTTCATATTTCCATTTCCCTGTTCTCACTTTCCCAACCACACAATCTCTCGTTCGCTCTTTGTGCGGATATTGCTTATATACACATGCGCCCCTCTCATAGGTGTGCAGGGATTTATACATTTCCTGCCTATGTATTTGGTTACATTGTGACAAATCGATTTTGACAATCACACATGGCGGAAAAATGGAATGAAGGAGAAAAATATACAAAGGATCAACTTACTTTTACTATGCGTAGAAATAAAATAATAAAACTGCAGCTAAATATTGAAAGGAAGATTATAAAATGTTATTTTCAACAGCTGATATTTGTATTAAATAATAGGTACCACATAACAACCTCAATAATTTACGGTTGAAAATTTTGAAGTTCAAAATAGAATTGCGACACTATCTTTTTAAACTTATAACAATTTTATGAATCACTTAAATATCCCTACACGGATAAGGTTTTTTCATAGGTCGATCAAAGAACAAACCGCAGTTGGATATAAGAAACTTGGACAAAACAAACAGAATCAAAGGAAGGATAACAGGGAGGAAAAGAGAATTCAGAGCAAAGGGTAGCGCTCTTAGCTTGAAATGAGAAATTAATATAGACTACAACAAAGGGGAGCGGCTGCTATAGCGAATTTCTTGTTGGTTATTACATTTCCAGTTCTTTTTTATTCATGCAACAACCTACATAGGCCTATGTATCCATGTATGTACATATACATACATATGAGCAATTTTAACAACACACCTATACCGACATGTATACAGAATAAATTCAAAATAGTTTATATATATATATACATAAATATGTATGTACATATGTATACTTCCATGTAAATGTATTTATGTTTACATATGCAACGCACTCTACTCTACAGCACCACCCATCCTTTGCAGTATTGCTTTACAGTATTGCTTTGCAAATTACTACCGCCGCCCATATCAACCCCCACACAAACATGTAACGCTACAGCTTTGCGGACTACAATATCAAGTAATCGTAACTAATTTGCAACAATCAGACATACTTATTGCTTTACAACTCGCTAAGGCAGAAAAATAGTCTGGCTTTAAAATATTCTAAAGTCATGCAATTCTATATATTTGCCCACGAACACAAAAAAATATATATATGTATATATTTCACGTACGCACCTTTCGTTGCTGCAACTCGAACTCATTTTTCCGCAACTGCGTTCGCCTTGAATGGTCGACGCTGATTTTTCCATAGGTCGCTAGAGCGACTTGCGCTATTCTGCACACAATTCTTTAATTTTGTGCTGCACTTTGATTTTCTTATCTTAACTCTTTTCTTTTTTATATTTTATAATTTATAAACACACACCTAAAACCTTTTTCAACATGAACGTTTTAACACTTTCCTACTCGGCGAACTGCAATTTTCCTCCGTTTTTCACTACGGCGAACGTTGCTCCTCCCGTTTACACTTCCTTTTTTTCGTCAATGCTACTGCCCACATTTCGAACTATTCGAGTTTTGCCATTTTCTGCTATCTTGCACCACATAGCCGATGGGAGCATAGACTATTTTTTAAAACACTTAAATTAAATTAGCATTAAATTATTTAAACTAAATACTATTCTAGCTAAATACACATATATATACATATATTTAATATAAAAATTATTTTCGCGACTACCGCTTTAATTGTATATTACTCGCTCGCACGTACAACAGAAATGAAGTAACTGAGGAAAATAAACCCAAATGTCACAAAAGAGAAACGAATAAACGAATGCCGGAAGAAATCTTGACTGCCAAAAATGGAATAAAGAGCGAAGGGAATAGAAAACATACACAGAGTTGCAATGAATTTTCATTATTGTCCGACAAATTGTATCGATAAGCAACACCCAAAGGTTAAACCAGCATAAGTCGATAAATTAATAAAACTCCTCCTACCATTTCATAGTATCGAACTTCTTTATGAATATTAGAGTTATTCCTTAAACAGAGTATACTATGTTTGTCACCAAGTTTGTAACACCCAAACGGAAATGTTGGAGAAACTGTACATCAGTGATCAGCATCTGTCTGTCAATATATATGGGGAGTAGTTCCTCAATCTTTGAGATATCGATCTGAAATTTTCCTTTCTCCAAGAAGCTGGTCATTTGTCAGAACTGTCGATATCAGTCCATTATAACATATAACTGCAATACAAACTGAACGATTAAAATTATGTTCTTGTTTGGAATAGTTTCAATAGTCCGAAGTAAACATGTATTCTTGTTTTTATTTATACATATGTGCTTAAGTTTATTTAAACTGTTAAACATTTTATAAAATATTCTGAATTTTACATTCATTAATATATGATACCGTAGAACTATAAATGGTAAAAGTTGTTCAGTAGATCAATAACAATCCGCCGATATTCTTTCGATATTTGATTCCGGCTCAAATAGATTTAAAATGTCTTCCAAAAGTGATGCCAAATTTTCATTACACAAAAACCACTCGTCTTGTTTACAAATTTTTTCTTCGAAGTCCGTGCGCCTAACTATAGCAAGAAATTCCTTTGCGCTAACGTTACTGAATTTCCGGTAGTAGAATTTGTTGATATGTTTTTGCTTACTTTTCTCGTTCATATGCATATTGTGCTCATATGCTTCCGCCAATAAATTTATGTCCTTTGTATCAAGTATAGATTCGATGATCTCTTCGGAATCGAGAAATTCGATGGTTTCTGCATCACCACTTACTATTTCCAACGAATTATTCTCCAACTTTATTGTTGAATCATTCATATTGGTGTTGTTGTTGCTACCGCAAAAACAATTATTTATCTTACTGTCGGATGTTTGGTTATTGAGATTTGCTGTCGGAATTGTAGTATCTGATGCACAGGTATACTTATATTCATCTAGTTTATCAACCAAATTTTTAATAAGACATTTAGCTTCTCGAATTACAACCACATCACACTCATCATTTAGACACTTTAGTATTACGCCGAGGCAACCACGTTGCGACAGTTCATTTAGTATTTTGGAAAATCGTAAACTAATTTCCTTTTCATTTAATTGAACAATCTTGCGCTTCTCTTTGGAGAATGTAACTGGCGGAAATATGCCATCAATCATGCCCTCATTTGACAACAAATTGCATATCTCACTGTTCCACGCTTTCAGAGCTTCAACTTTTACCTCCCAATGTAAATCGTTAACGACGCAATAGACTAGTGTAGAGTAAAAATTATCTCTATAGCGACTGGTTATTCTACGCAAACTGTTTAATTTAGTAAATGTAGATAATGCCTCTTTCCGCACGATCCCTTCTGGCTCATTATGTAACACATCAAGGAGATGATCCTTATAAGTATTGGAAAAAAGTTTAGAAATTTAAAACAATTGATTTACAATTTTAAAACTCACGGGTAAATTTTGTTTGCTTAAACCTGATTCCCATATAGCATCAATTGCTACAAGTTCTGAAATGCATTTTAGTGCAGAAGCACGAACGTAAGGCTCGGAATCGTGTTTGGCCATATCATACACGATACAACACATCCAGTGTTCGGTTAAGAATTTCTGAAATGCGGGATACTCTGTAATATAAAATTATAAAAAATTAATTTAAAGTGAACAAATATATATTTAAAAATATAAACATGAAACATACTACAACATGATATATCAGTAATTGAGATAACAAGCTCTAAAACACTGTCACGCACTTCCCAAGCGGTGTCATGAGAACGTTTCATAATAACCGGGGCCATCACTAACAATGCGGAACCTTTCAGGTTATCTACAAGCAGCGCCATGTTTGGTGAAAGAAAGTGCTCTATAGAAAGTTTTAACAATTTAAGAGATTGTACAGACACCTGCAACAAAATAAAAAAAGTTAACATAAATATTAAATATATATTCTATATACCTTTGTTGGTAGATCCTCTGCCTGTAACAGATACAACACGCAATTTACTAAGCAAATTGTCTCGATTGAGTCCTTCCACGTAATTTTAAATCTTTCAATCAGCGTCTGCATTGCAACCAAAATAGCATGTGCGACACTGGAAAATTCAGAAATAGCCGAAAAGCTTGGTATTTCTTCTACAGGAGAAACATCTGGACCGTCAATAATCATTTTGGGGTATAATGTTATTATGAACTCTTTCAGTGCATACATGCAAGCTTCAAAAATAAGCACTGCCTGATCACGCTCCAATATATCCACCATTGACATGGCACCATGAATTGATTTCAATGATAAATCTGCATTCGTTGCAGATGATTTATTAAATAGCAAGTCTCTGTAAGCGTAACCGATGCGTAGCGTTAGTTCACATATTATTTCAAATATCTTTGTTATATATTTTTCAAATATTTCTTCCTCGAGAAATACATGGGACTTTAAAAGCATGTGCAGAGGTAACAGTTGAAAAGTCATCAACTGGTGTTCATAGCGTACTAATTCATTTTCAAGCAACACCTCTCTAGGAACACGATTACCAAGTTTTTTCCATAATTTATGATTGATTTCGGCAACCTTAAGAAAAGTAACACAGTAATTTCTAGTGACACAGAACTTCATTTCATTGAATATAGAAATACAGAACTCATTGAAATTGTCCGCTGGTATTTGACCTCCACTCCACTTATCAAATATTAATATAGCAAAGTAATAAGATGATAAGGTTGCTAAAATTTTGCAAATAAAATTTTCGTTAAATGAAATTTCAGTTAATTTCCAAAGTGTAATGTCAACATTATATTCCGTTCTGCAGTATTCTGCAATATTAGTCTTTTCTTCCGATTCGAGCGTTTGTTGAAGAATAAATGATATTAAGTCCAGTGTTGAAGACAGTTTATGCTGCACCTCATAATCATCCACATTGATAATAATGTTCTCATTATGACTTTCAAAAACATTTGCCAAAACAGGCTGAAATATTTCATTAAGTATTTCTTTTACCACTTTTTCATCTTTTGTTTTCACATCGTATTTATAGAGCATCTCATATAGTAAAAGTCGCGCTTCACGTACCACGTACAGTGTGTGATCTTGATTGCAATATTCTATGAGGAATTGCCACGCATTCATAGTACGTAAGTAAGCTAAGCCAATGCTGTATTTAGAGACAGCATGGAAAAGCCGTATAACACCTAATTTAATAGACGGATTGAAACGATGCGATTCACGTTTAACGACCATTAATACTCTAGTAAGAATTGAAGGTTATAAATAAAGCTTGGAATATAAACTTACAAGCACTTACTTGTCCATTAAATGACGTTGTCTTATTTCGATTATGGTCCACTCATTGTTTACAAGTAAGCCAAAAACGTTGAAAGCGAATGAAATGACTTTGAAATTCAATTTGGTGATGTCCTCGCAAAGAATATTAATGCAGCGGTCAACCCAATCCAAGGCAAAAGGAGCTAGTAGTATGTAAGCGTTCTCTGGAATAACAATAATTATGTTAAAGAAACATGGGCAAGTAGTGAACTGACTAAAAACCTTTTGAAGCCAAGTGTGTTATTAGCTTATCAAAACAAACATTATGCTTTGTGATGAAATTCTCATCAAGGAAATATTCGAATATCTTCTTCAAATTAGTAGTTATTTCCAGTCGTTCATCCATATTGTAACTAAATGCAGAGAACAAATTTATTTATATATATAATTTACGTTCTCTGCTAAATGTCAATTCAAAGTTTGTGTTTGTTTTTTTGCTAATTAAATCTTGTACTTGATTTTTAATATATAACGGCGCCATATAATTAATTATGTTGTAATATTTTGCTTTTGTTAAATCAGATATCGATATTTCAATTTCTTATCATAGTACAGATATATTAACTATATAAAAAAGTAGCTATTTATGAATTTGTGAGCACTTATTGATAGAATTCAGTGGAAACTGCAGTGTCAAAGAAATAACATAATGAAATGTCAAAACAGATATCATAGATAAGGCAGAGAATATAAAACAATTGCTCGCGCATTGTAAATAGAAGAATATGTAAGCGTACATTTCTAAACATTGAAATTAGCATAATTTTTCTCATTTAACATTGATAATGCTGAATTCTGCTATTTGATGCTAAGTTTTGGTGAAATCCGTAAATAATCTTTTGTGGTGAAATTGTATCTAGTAGCCTTTCGATAAGCGGGACATTTCGACAATCGGCACTCCAAGAACCTTCTCTATAAATCTACATTCTCTGATATGCATGTTAGTGGCTTATTACACGCAGCAACTTTTGTCTCGGCAACTCTTGGTTTATAGGCGAGGGGGCGACGAGGAGAGGAGAATCGCGCCGAGTTTCCAGTGTTCAGCAACTCGCTTTGTGTTCTCATTCGTAGCAGTTCGCTGCGACGTTTTTCGGCATTCGTGTTCTTTCTTTCGTAGTACATAGTTGCATTTGAGTATATTTTTTTGAAATTAATATTTTGAATATATTGTTACGAATTTACTCTTGCTAGTTTACTTTGTTAGGTTCGTATCTCTGGATTGACAAATAAAATCAACACTGTTTAATTTAATTCAACAACTCTTTATTTCACAACTCGTCTACACTATAGCAGTTTACTCTTAGCACTGATTGATTACGTTGGCGCTGCCACGGCTTATATAGCCACGCACTTCTCGCTGATGCCGACGTGTCCTTCTAGAATATCGCGTCTGGAAATTACCAGAACATACGGCTATACGGCGCCAGACGCAAGCAGACAGTCGCGGCGCCAGACTCAGCAATTGTTTAACTAGACAAGCAGACAGTGCGGCGCCAGATGTCTACAACAAGACAAATGCTATTCCATATACCTACAACTATTGTTCATAATCAGGGATGCATATAGCAATACAAATAAAACTTAATACTACTTTTTGTAACACTGCCCTCCACTAAAGCCTAATCGTCCCGACAATCACAAATCACACACACAAATCCTCTTGAACCAAATGGGGCGAGCCTCTCCAAATGTACTACTTTCATTTTACATCGTGCTTTTCCATTTCTTTGTATGCGGTATACCACGTCATTAAGTCGTTTCATCACCATATAGGGTCCTTCCCAGGCTGTCTGTAGTTTCGGGGACAAGCCTTTCTTTCGAAGTGGATTGTACAACAGGACCAGATCACCTTCTTCAAAACCTTTTGAATTTGCCGCTTGATCGAACCGGTCCTTCATCTTATTGCTCATCAGATGCGTATGCTGTCTTACCATTAGATGCAATTCATTCATTTCTTCCTTTAAGGCAGAACAATAATCTCCATCATTTCTTACAGCTGTAGGATTCGTTCCAAACTTAAGATCAGCAGGGAGTCGCAGATCAGATCCGAAAATAATCTTTGCCGGCGTGTAACCAGTTGTCTCGTGCTTCGCTGAACGATACGCCAGCAGGAACATCTGGATGCACTTGTCCCAATTCCGTTGGTCTTTATCAACGATTTTCCGCAGATGTTCTTCGAGCGTTCGGTTGAATCTCTCTACCATCCCATCTGATTGTGGGTGTAACGCTGTTGTCCGTGTCTTGTGGATGCCCAATAATGTACAGACTTCTTGGAAAATGGAAGATTCGAAATTCCTGCCTTGATCTGAGTGTAATTCGACGGGCACTCCGAACCTTGTTATCCATGTTCTACAAACGCTTCGGCTACTGTCTTCGCTTCTTGGTTTGGTAAGGCATATACTTCTGGCCATTTACTGAAATAATCCATGACAACCAGTAGATATTTGTTTCCGGCCGTACTGGTTGGGAACGGACCTGCAACATCCATTGCGACTCGTTCAAATGGTGATCCCACGTTGTACTGTTGTAGCCTACCGCGACTTTTGGCTTTAGGACCTTTAGCTGCCATGCACTCTACGCAATTACTTATCCATTCTGCTATGGAATCTCGACAACCAATCCAGTAGAACCGTTGTTTAATCTTCTCTATAGTTTTTGTAATTCCAAGGTGCCCTCCACTAGGTCCATTGTGATATTCTTTCAACACTTTCGGGATCATGGACTTCGGTACTATGATCAGCAGACGAGACCGTTTGCCATCTTCACTTTCCCAGGTACGATGAAGGTATCCATTAACGAGGTTTATGCTGTTCCATTGGGCCCAATATGCTTTTGCAGTTGGACTCTCACTACTCATTTGTTCCTTTGGTGGTCGTACCCCATTTTCTTTGGCTATTATCAGCTTTGCAAGATCAGGGTCCTCCAGCTGATTGATTCTGATGCGGTGAGGAGTCCAATCATCTTCAGGTTCTATATTCAGTAATCGCACGTCGATTATACCTTCTTTTCCTTCTGATTTGGAGCAATGTTTAAATTCCAGTGGACAAGGGCGATGTGATAATGCATCCGCATTTTTGTGGTGAATCCTCTTTCGGTGTTCTGTTGGTTGTTTCCATTTTGATGGGTTTACTTTTATCTTGCAATTTCGGGCAAAGTGACCCGCTTTTCTACAGTTGAAACATCTGCCTGTTGTATTTACTCGCTGTGCAGCAATTGTCTTCAGAGTCTTCAATATTTCTTCCATCAGCGCCGGTTGTTCCATTTCAACCCTTTGTACTTTGGGTGCTGGTTTACTTAGTAGGGAAGCTGTTTCCTGTGTGAGGGCGTGCGAAACCGTTTCAGCAAACGTTCTTTTTGGCATTGCATATGTGGCGCGTTTGGTGTCCACATCACGAATTCCATTTATGAAACATTGAATTTTTACCCTCTCAATGTAATCCACAGGTGCATCTGCATTTGCCAAATGAGCCAGTCGTTCTATTTCAGTTGCGAACTCTTGCAATGACTCGTTCATCTTCTGACCCCTATTTTGCAGTTCGATCTGGTATATTTGTTTCCGGTGCTCACTACCATATCGTCTTTCTATCGCACTCATCAATGCCTCATAGTTGTCCCGTTCACAGTCTGGAATAGTCTGAAGGATTTCTGCCGCAGGCCCTTTCAATGATACAAACAAGGACGCCACTTTGTCCGCTGCATTCCAGTTATTGTCCATTGCTGTCTTTTCAAACTGAAGTTTGAAAATTTGAAATGGAATACTTCCATCGAATGTGGGTGCCTTCAATCTTGGATTATTTATTGATGGTGCAGGGCCATGCAGTTGCAGTTCTCGCATACGATTACTCAGTTGAAGAAATTCTGATTTTAAATTTTCTTCTTCATTTTTTAACGTGCTTAATTCCTCTTCAAATTTTGAAAATTTCTCTTGCACTTGTTTTTGTACTTGTGTAGTATTTTCTGTAATCTGTTGTACCAAACGCTTTTCTAACTGCGTATTATTTTCAGTCATTTGTTGTGTAAGGCAAGACTTTAACTGCGATGTATTTTCAGCTATTTGCTGTGCCAGACGATTTTCTGTTTGCACTGCATTCTCTGTTATTTGTGATATATTTTCAGCTATTATTTGCTTAAAAGCCACTAACAGCATGTTCGTGTCTGCACTTGATGATGTTCGTTGTTCTTCTACTTTTTCTTCTACCTTTGTAGAAGTTTCTGGCCCAACAAATTCGAACTCGTCCACATTAATTCCATCCGCTTCCATTGCTTCACGTAATCGTGCCTGCAGATCCGCCTTTTGTCCGCTTATCGGCAAATTACGCTCCTCCAGTTCCTTTTTAATTGCTGAATTCTCAATTCTCCGAATTTAACCATCTTGATTTTGGATTATTTGACAATCCCACTTCTGACACCAATTGTTACGAATTTACTCTTGCTAGTTTACTTTGTTAGGTTCGTATCTCTGGATTGACAAATAAAATCAACACTGTTTAATTTAATTCAACAACTCTTTATTTCACAACTCGTCTACACTATAGCAATTTACTCTTAGCACTGATTGATTACGTTGGCGCTGCCACGGCTTATATAGCCACGCACTTCTCGCTGATGCCGACGTGTCCTTCTAGAATATCGCGTCTGGAAATTACCAGAACATACGGCTATACGGCGCCAGACGCAAGCAGACAGTCGCGGCGCCAGACTCAGCAATTGTTTAACTAGACAAGCAGACAGTGCGGCGCCAGATGTCTACAACAAGACAAATGCTATTCCATATACCTACAGCTATTGTTCATAATCAGGGATGCATATAGAAATACAAATAAAACTTAATACTACTTTTTGTAACAATATTTAAAAAATTTAATTTCATCTTTTGGCAAGTAATTTGCAAATATGTATACAAATATACATAATATAATTTAAATATTTTAGAAAATGGAGTATGACGAAAAAATCAAATTAATTAAAGATATTGTGAAATGTATGGAGAAAGCCATACAAATTGATTCAGACGATAGTGAAAAGGGTGACATATGTATGTGAAATTCTGTCATATAATCTTTGTTTTCATTTTGAATTATAAATAAAATGTATTTCTTAATTGTCAGAACTGATTAATATATGTGATAGAGTGGCCCAAATAGCCATAAGGAAAAAGAAACGACAATGGGTTAAAGTAAAGAGTAGACAATGGGTTAAAGTAAAGTGAAAGAGAATGAGAAAAAAACTCGAACAGAGTTGCGCAACACAAGTTGCTCGTGTGAAGGTAATGGGCGACAGCAAAAGAGAATCGCCCGAGAATTAGCAACTTTTGTCGCCTCGTGTAATAATACACTTAAAAAACATCTACGCATATATACATTTTGAGTTGCCACATTCTCTAATAAAGTGGAGAAAATTTGATTGGTTCCTTCTTGGAGTGGTGTAATTTGTTGAGTTTCCTTATAAAGAGGGGAAATTTGTCGTTTTCGATGTTTCCTTATAATAATTTACATTTTAGAACAACTAACATTTGTGCCTTCTCTATTGATTAACATTCTCTGGTAAGAGGCATTCACTTCACTACGGTTGCGAATTTTGTTACTGTATTTATATACAATTAATCACATGTATCAAAATGTACCCCAGTTTATAAACTTATGTTTTATTTTATATCGTCAGCATTTCTTTTTTAAATGGTTAAACTTACAAAAACGTATAATATATCGTGTGGTATATCGATGTCTGGCAAAAATCGATATACCGTAAGCAGATCTACTTGAGCTCAGTGCATTTTCATTTGATAGCTCAGATATTTTTATTTCACACACAAAACACGTATTATACGTTCCCAATAAGAATTTTATTATTAATTTCGATTTGTATATTTCGTTTAAATTGAATACAGTTCCATTTGGAATAACGTGTACGCATATACCATATTCTTTCGATTATGTAGTTTGCCAGAACTACTCGGTACATATATGAATTCGCGAAAATATAAATAATCGCAAAAGAGAACTGTAATTTAAATTAAAAGAAAATCCATTCCGTAACAAGTATATGGATCTTTATAAAGCAAGAGGTATTCTATAAATTACGAATTTCGCGCATACTATGGACAATAATGTAGACGGTGCAAGACAAAACGGCAGCAACAAAAGCAGTACCAACACGGCCAGTGCAGTCCCAGTGGCAAATACGAACATCGCTGCACCGACAACAACAATATTGCCTATCAAAAACACAAATAACAGTAGCAGCAGTAATAACGTCAGCAGTAGTAGTGGGAACTCGTCATTTTGGAAAAATAGCGGGAGATTGGTGCCAGGACGTCCAAGTCCTAAGCGAGTTGACGCCACTAATTTTAGTGGCAAACGTGACGGTATGGTGTCTACTTTTCGTGACTATCAACAGTCTGTTAGCGATGCTTGGGACATGGGTGATGACGAATTTTGTATCATATCGGGTACAGCATCAGGTGGACAGCTGAGAAATGGTAAGTGTTCAAGGAGTCACTATGTGTTTTATACTAATTAAAAATATAAAAAATTAACACCCACAATATATATCCCAAAACCATCTCTAGAATCGCGTATATCAAAAAAAGTTTCAGACACAGCAGCTTTAAATGTGATTGAAACGCATCGAAATTCAGCAAATACTTGTAACCCACATACAACGGCAGCAGCAAGAGAAACGATCACAACTATAGGGGAAGCAGCTACAATCAATAATACAACTAGAGTGCCAACTGCAGAGGAACAACAATGCCTCAAATTGCAATCATCAGTCAGTCAAAGAAGCGAAGAAACGGAGTCATCAAATGATTCAAAGAGCGAAGCGGAAGCAAGGTAATTAATAAATTGTTTAAAGCTTATTTCGGAAAGATTAACCTTATGTTTATATTACAGAATTAAAGTTGTACGTAATTTCCACGCATACCCCGGGAGACCACAGCTGCAAAAGTTCAGTTCGAATTCCCAAGAAACCGAATATGAGACAAAAATTGAAAAATTTCATGTTTTGTTGGAATCGCCACTCTTGGATTTAGTGGCATTAAAGAAAATAAGCTGGTCAGGTGTACCCAAAAAGGTTTGCAAGCAAATAAGTTATTGAAACTTATAGGGGAAATAACTGGAGGATTTTTAAATAAATTTTATTGACAGATGCGCGCGGTGAGTTGGCGACTACTTTCCAAGTATTTACCACCAGCGAATGAACGTCGAAACGCCGTGCTCGAAAGCAAACGACAAGGATATCAGGATTTGCGACATAATTATTTTCGAGTAGACAGTCAGGATGAATCACAGCAAGACACCTATAGACAGGTTTGTAATCCATAAATACTGTTTTGGTGATTGAAGAAAGAAATATATATATTTTTCTTTTTTATAGATACATATCGATGTGCCACGTATGAATCCGCAAATATCACTATTTCAACAAAAGCTCGTACAGGAAATGTTTGAACGTATTTTATTTATTTGGGCGATACGTCATCCAGCTTCGGGTTATGTGCAAGGCATAAATGATTTGGTGACACCATTTTTCATTGTCTTTATGCAAGAAGTACTCGAACCAGGTAATTGTTTTTTTTTTATTTACGCTTCAAATGATGCAATGATGTTAATGATATTAATTTCTTGCACAGGCACGGATTTAGAAAAATTTGATATTAGCACTTTACCTGTAGATAAGCGAGACGCCATTGAAGCGGACTCCTTTTGGTGTCTCTCCAAATTTCTCGACTGCATACAAGATAATTACATTTTTGCGCAATTAGGTATTCAAGAAAAAGTTAATCAACTAAAAGATCTTATACAGCGGATTGATGGTGTGTTTAACAAGTGATGAAACGTTTTGCCAGTTTAATAATTCCCACGTTTTTTACAGGGAATCTTCATCGTCACCTGCAAGCGCATGGCGTGGATTATCTGCAATTTTCTTTTCGTTGGATGAATAATTTACTAACACGGGAACTACCACTACATTGCACTATACGCTTGTGGGACACATACCTCGCTGAGTCTGATGGATTCGCGCTCTTCCATTTATATGTGTGTGCAGCATTTCTCTTGCATTGGAAAGACAGATTAATGCAACAAAATGATTTTCAGGTAAGCCGAAAGCTCGCATTGAACTAAATCGCTTATTGCTAAATTTAAAATATATATAACTTAATGCATTTAGGGTCTTTTACTACTGCTACAAAATCTGCCAACGGAAAACTGGTCTGATCGTCAAATAAATGTACTGGTTGCGGAGGCGTTTCGTCTAAAATTCACTTATGCTGATGCGCCCAAGCATTTGGAGACGAAAAGTTGACACCAGCAACAACGGAAAGCATATATCTATGAGTACGTGGCATAATTTTGTTTGAATAAAGACATGCGTTAGTTACGAAAGCGTTCCAATGCTTAGTTATTCTCAAAACAGACAGTTAACTGCATAATTAATTAATCCAAACGCATTCAAACATCCAGCATAAATATACAATTATTATAATAATTATTATTATAAATTATTGCATATACTTTGTATACATTACACAAAAAATGTTTAACTCAATGATGCATAAAATTTTTTCGGGTGAGAATTTATAAAATCGAAGCAAATATAATATAACGAAATGTAAACAAAGTTGCAATTCTTTTATAAATTAAAATAAATAAAAATAAAGCAAAAATGCATGTTATGCAACAAAAAAGTTGGATACACTTATACTAATAGCGCGCTTGAAACAAAAATCTAAAATTTTTCCGGTTTCTATTTTATATAAAAAATAATAGATAAAATCCTTAGAGCTTTTTGATTTTATAGTAAATTATTTATACATAAATTATATTCTATATTGTTCGATCAAAACCAACTGGTATCGGTCGAAAGTTTTCAATAGTTTAATTCTGTCGTTCAGTCAGATGTTTCAATTGTTTCAGCACTGTGTCTAAGAGCTTCTTTTTATCATTTTTACGCAATACCGAAAACATGGTCTTCTTATCGGCCTCGCGTATCTTTTCCAAAATAACAATAATCGATTGTGGATGTACTAAATGATAGCGATTTTCTTGTTTGCCATAATCATGTAAGTAAGTGCTCCACTCCTCCATAATGAGTAGGTCCAGTAATTGACGATTTTTGAGAAAATATTTGGAAAGCTCGCCTTCACGTAAACCAGGCACAGGTTCGGACGCTGCAAAGAACTCGCATTGCAACAGATCCAAATTGATTTGCTGAAGTGCACCAGTTGATATTTGTTTCACCTCCTCATCATAGAGTATATCATAGATTTTGTTTGCAATGTGCTCACAGGTACGTCGACAAGCCGTTTGTGCTATGCCGGGCAATTTGAACGCAAAATTATCGAACGTACTCTTTAAATAAGAAATCATGTCAGTGATGTAAGCGGATGCAATGCCTGGTGGTTCGATAAGTAACCAATCGTATGCTGCCAAATCAAAGAATTCATCTATTTTCGAACAAATGCGCACGCCAACCTGTTTTTCAGCTTCCTGCCGAGCCACATGAAACATAGCCGAGGGTGTTTGCGAAATGTTACTCACCGTATTGGTCATATGGCAAACGAATTCATCCAAAAATGGCCCAGCCTTTTCCAAATACTGCGTGTCAACTATAATTTGTATTAGTTGTGGGAGCGCTACACTTGGATTGCGAAATACCATGGAAAGGCAACCGCTAAAACTGCGTGTCAGTAATAAATTTGCGGCTTTACGAACCATTGCTGCAACTTCATTTGGCGAAAGTGTAAGCTCCTCGGCGAATTTCATACAAGCATACATGAACTCCTTTGCCTGATGATAGACTTCAGGTACCATACGCGAAAAAGGAAATTTCTTAGGAAATGCCGCATTTTCCAATTGCTCCGAGTGGAATGGAAAGCGTTCAATAATTGACTCATATTCTTCCTGATTTTCAACAATCATGGGCTGAAATTGCTCTTTATCCAATATGTCGCGAAAGACGTGAACCCAACGTTGCAGTAAAACCTATACATCACATATAAGAATTTAATTAAAAAATTATTATAACGTGGCTATGCTGTGATATTCACCTCATTGTAATGATCACGCATATTATGAAGGCACTCGAATAGCATATTCACTGTGTATCCGTAGCATTTAAAAGTATTTATAGAGAGCATTATTAAGTTTTTTATGCGTAGCAAAATATTTGGGTCTGTACAAGATGATGATGCCATGCTAATCTCATTTACAAATTTCGTTAACGATGTGGACCATAAATCCTCCAAATATGAGGTTGTTACAACATCGCCTGCTGTATTTTTTACATGATCTTCCACAATGAAAAATCCGACAATAGCACAAATATAAGTTTTGTAAGCCTCCAAATTATCGTGCATACCCGGTGGTGGTTGCAAAACTAGTTTGGACTGATCACGTCGTTGTTGACGATAATCCTTTTCAAAATACTCACGCTGCCCTAATACCATGTAAATGTGTAAACACCGATATATTGGGGAGAAATCTATTAAATCTTGTGCACTCAGATTATTTTCTTCATCACGATTGTCCTGCTGTCGCAATAGCTTATGCTCCTCAATAATTGCGTTGATATCCAGTTTTTGTAATTTTTTTGTATGCGTAATAGCCACCTCTCCAATTTTAGGTGAAAACTTTCTAATGTTTTCCAGAAATTCTCGAAAGTCTGCTTCGGCGGATCGCCGTATATTTTCCTTAATAACTGGTATTGCTTGGCGAATTTGAGTAGCAAAACGATAATTGTTTAATCCAACCAAGTGCTGTGATTCCAAAGTTTCCAAAGTTCGTAACGATTGATAATATTGCTTATTGTTTGCTTGTTGGGTAAATTTAATATAGCACTCGAGGGCAGGGAGACAGGCTTGAAGTGCATCAATAGCGCTTGCCAAATTTGATTCAATTTGACGAGCACGCACTAAATCTTGACCCTGCTGTAACACAGATGCGCTTATTTGCTGCACTGACCGATCCAGTGTATGGACCTCTTCATGCAGTTGCTTAGCTTGGGTACGCACTTGCAACAGTTCTTGTATTGAATCTATAAATCCTTGGTAATATAGATTGCATATGCGTTCAATATCCTTATCATGACTACGTATACGTTGCTCCAATTGTTCAGAAAGTGATTCAGTGTTATTTCCTTTATTATAGTAATGACATTGATGAGTAAAGACGCTTTAACAGTGGGTGGATAGTCGTAAATACCTTCTAAAATGGATCGGAATGTGGGTCCCCAATAGTCGTCTACCGCTTCAATATCCTGCACTGTTACTTTTGACATTATTTAATAATATATTTACTTATTTCGGGAGAAAACAAAAGTGTATTAATTTTTATTTGCCCGGTAAAAACAAATTTATATAGCTGTGAGTCTAATCAGAAAAAATTCAACTTCTTTTACAGTGACCTATTCTCAATAGTTAGCTAGAAGATAAAGGATAGTCAACTGAAAATTTAAAAAAAAATCTGAACAAAACTTTTTGAAATTGTAATTTCTAATATATATTTAAAATAAAATAGTATATATATTAAAAATTAAAGTAAAACATACATAATGGAAAGTTAAATTACAGAGTTTACAACAACCAGTGAAATTAAAACTAATATCCAAAATATAGTTTAAAACCACGACTCCTTCTTTCGGTAAAGTGCACCAAAACTTGATTTTAGATACTATAGAGAAAACCATATTTAGCATGTTACCGATAAACCAGATATTGAGAAAATGACCCTTTAAATATAATTAGGCACAGTACCCATTTCAATGTTACAAATTTTCATATAACGTGGCAACACTAAAGTACTACAATGTTTTTGTTTATAGCAATTGTTTTTTTCGTCGCCAGCTTGTTGCATATATTAGTGGGTGCAGATTATGATTGGAGCAACTTTCACTTCACAAATGTGTAGTCAGCAAACCAATCCGGTTAAGCATATGACTGTTGTGCTGTAATATTCGCCAAAAAGTAATAAAAGTTGTTATTAGCGTAAAAGCTAAAAGCAATATAATTTTATTTAATAAATAACACAATTTTTAATAACTACATGAGTGCAACGTCTACATTAAAAAGCCGCAATGGCAATAAAGTTCTTAACAACAACGATGCAGAAGTGCCTACCACAAAAAACCAAAAGAAGCTGACTAATAGTTTTCAAAATACTGATGATTCCGCTGGAAATAATTCGCGTTCAATGGTGACCTTAATATTTATTTCGCTTTTGTTTGACTTACTCGCTTTTACCATGATCCTCCCATTAATGCCTTCCTTGCTCGAGCATTACCGTCAGAATGACAGTTCGGGTTTGTATAACTTGCTGACGCAGCGAATACATTGGTTTCAGCAACTTGTTGGGGCACCTGAACGTTACACATCGGTGTTATATGGTGGCTTTTTGGGATCTATGTTCAGTTTTTTACAATTTGTAGCTAGTCCCATAGTTGGTGGGCTGTCTGACTATTATGGACGTAAGCCGCTAATGTTACTTTGTGCGGTAAATATTAAATATATCGATCAATTGTCAGGATAATTTATTTTTGTTGATGGCTATTTTACAGAGCGGTATTGCGTTCTCCTACCTCCTATGGGCTTTCTCCAGTAATTTTGCACTTTTTGTACTAGCACGATTTGTCGGCGGGATCAGCAAAGGTAACATATCCCTTTGCATGTCAATTATCACTGATGTGTCCAGCGTCAAGACACGTGCATTTGGTATGGCACTTGTTGGTGTCGCTTTTTCGGTTGGCTTCATTGCTGGCCCCACTATTGGGGCCTTATTTGCGCGTTCTTTAAATAAATCAGTGGGATCTTGGTATTTGGCACCTTCATTATGTGCCTTCGCATTTGCTCTATGTGATTTAGGGATCATAGCATTTGGTCTGAAGGAAACATTACCAAAGGTGAGTAATATTTATATTAAAAGATTAAAAATTGAAAATATACACTATACATATATATCAGGAAAAACGTGTAAAAGAGATATCATCGGCGATGTCATATGCAATTCAATTACTGGACGTGCGTTCAATATTCAAGTGCGTATAAAATAAAGCAAAACAAATATACAATACATACTTATTATAACTGTGCTACAAAAAATATCTTTTACTCGCAGTGCTAGTTCTATATTAATAGCACATTGTTTTAATTACTGTTACATCCATCGTACACGTATCAATAGTACTCTTATCTACGTTTCAACTTTTTTATCCTCTTTTTAAAGTATAGTATGTTAATCACCGCGCATTTGTTAGCCCTTTAGCACTATGCACGTTTTTCAAAGTTAGATAAGAAACAACTTTTAGTTAACATTTGAAGAATTTTGGTTAAAGATTAAAAGGCAAATGCTCGTATAAGTACTCATTGAAAAGCACACAAAATACAACAAAAAATTTTGAGGTAGAACAATAACAGCTTAAATTTTCTTAAGGGAGATTGAGAGGTTTAATTTGTGTAAAACAATGCCAATTTTTTTATGAAACTG